>NW_027513250.1:0-640833 GCF_048772815.1 Callospermophilus lateralis | reverse complement strand
TGGCCTGAATTAGCTGCTGAAGCTGGTGAAACCGATGGGCGACTTTGGAAGAAGCCTTAATGGTGGGTGAAATCTGAAGCAGGGGCACAGAATGAGCAATGTAGGCACTGTATGTATAAATATTAACAGGATTATCAAAAAATGTTTTAAAAACTTGTGTTATTGCAAACAATTCCACAAACTGTGCTGAATGATAGACAGTATAAAAGGTGTTAGGCTGGTTATTAACAACAAAGACTGCTCGGCCATTACTGGAACTGTCTGTAAAGACAGTAAGGGCTTGAGGAATGGGAGCCTTTTGAGTAATTTTGGCAAAAATAAATGGATGTAACTGGACAAAGTGTAAAAGGGGGTCATTGGGTAGGTGGTTATCAATTGTTCCCAAAAAGCCTGATAAGGCAATACGCCATTCATCCTCCGTCTGTAGTAAAAATTGGATTTGGTCTTTAGTATATGAAATTAAAATATTATCATGGTCTTTGCCAAAATGTTGTCGAGATAGCAAACGACTTTTAAAAATAATAGAAGCTACCTGAGCAAGAAAAACAGTAATAACCTTGGAGAATGTGGTGGGTAAATGGACCCAAAGCAAAGGCAGCCTTTATTTCTAAAATGTGTATTTCGTTGCCAAAATATTCCTGTGCGTGTATGAGGAGTGTGTAAAATAACCAGAACCAGAGGAAGGTTATAAGAATGTTCTGTAAAAAACTGTTTGGCAATGGCTTCTGTGACTTGGTTTAATGCCTGTCATGCCTCGGGAGTAAGTTTTTGAGGGGAGGAGGGGTGGGAATCACCTCTCAAAATATCATTAAGGGACAAAAGTACACAAGGTGGTAATTTTAAATATGTTTTTAGCCATTGAATATTCCCCAGGAATTTTTGAAAATCATTAAGGTTTTGAAGATGGTCCACCCATAGTGGTATCTTAGGAATTTGGATCTGATTATCTTGAAGTTTAAGGCCCAAATAGGTATAACAGTCCTGTGTTTTAACCTTATTAGGAGCTATCTGTTGTCCCAAGGAAGTGAGGATTTTGTAAATGTCCAAGTAACAATTATTAAGGTCATGGTTATTAGGTGCAGCAATTAACAAATCATCCATATAATGTAAAATATAAATTTGTGGCCATAGCTCTCTCACAGGGTCTACTGCTTGAGTAACGTATTTTTGGCAAAGACTAGGGCTGTTGGCCATACTTTGGGGAAGAACCTTCCATTGAAATCTCTGCATAGAGCCCTGAAAATTAATGCGAGGGAGACTAAAGGCAAAATAGGGTCTATCCGCAGGATGTAAAGGAATGGTAAAAAAACAATCTTTTAACTCAATAATCATTTTACAATAGTTTCTGGGAATAGCCACTGGTGTGGGAATGCCTGGCTGTAGTGCTCTTATTGGGCACATAGCTTTATTAATGGCACACAAATATTGTAAAAGGCACCACTTGCCTGATTTTTACTTGATAACAAAAATTGGAGTATTCGATGTTGAGGTTGAGGGCTCTACATGGCCGGCTGCCAGCTGTTCCTGCACTAACATGGAGGCAGCCTCCATATTTTCTTGGGTAAGTGGCCATTGATGCACCCACACAAGAGTCTGAGTTTCCCAAATATTTTTATCTTCATGGGGGTACAGGAGAGTCAGAGAACGACACTAAAAATCCGAATACCCAAGTCCATATGTATTTGTTTTTTGTATGGGTTTTATTGGCTCAACCAGTCCTTGTCTCAGTCTCCCAAGGCCTGTACCAGGGACAAAATTTATATGAAGCATTTGATGAGTTACCATGGAATTGGGACTGGCATGAATAACTTCCATTTGACTCAAAATATCTCGGGCCCATAGGTTAACAGGGAGGTCAGGAACAACGAAAAGAGTGACAATTCCCTTATTACCCTCTTTATAAGTCCAGCTAAGATCCGTAGAGCTGACCAGAGGATTTTTTGACTGTCCTATCCCTTTAAGGTCAGTCAAGGATGAGGTGAGGGTCCAAGCTGATGGCCAATATTTTTGAGAAATAATTGTGTCATCAGCTCCAGTATCTAGAATTCCTTGGAATTCCTTTCCTTCAATAAGTAAGGAAATTGTGGGTCTTTTGTGAGAAAAGGGTTGAACCAAATTTACATCAGAGCAGCCCAAGGAGGCAGTCCCCTGCGGTAGGTTTGGGCGGTGGAAGTGCCTCCTGGATTCAAGGGAAGGAGTATTAATTGTGCAAGACTTGTTCGTGCTGGGATGGCCACAACTCCATTAATAGCTGTGGCCAGTATTTTTTTTCTCCAGTGAAATCATTATTATTAATGCCATGGAAGACCTGAACACCATGTAAGTTAGTAGAGGCTCTCCCAAAAATAAGGGCACATATATGAGATTGAGGGGGACCCATAATTCCAGTGGGTATTATCTGGGGTCCTTGCATTGAGTCCAATATAGTATCGGTGGTGGCACAGAGGTCCAATCCTGCGCTGCCTGGAGTGGCTAGTTGGAGGGAGGCAATTGTGGAGAAGAATTTTGAGGTAGGTTGGGAGTTTGGGAGGGAACAAATCTTATTGCCCCTGGGTTTGTCCTGGGGGATGTCGTGGCCTGGGGCTGGCCCCGCAGGGAGTTTCCCAAGAAGCAGGAAAAAATAGGCTGTCTGAGGGCATTTGTCTTAGATCTACACTCACTGGCCCAGTGATGACCTTTACCACATCTAGGGCAAAGGATAGCTTGGGGCGGTATAGCCCCAGTTGAAGGAGATGCTATTCCTAGGCTTTTTTTTGCCTGTCGGACACTTGCTTGCAAAATGGCCAGGTTGTTTACAAGTAAAGCAAGTACGTGAGCCAGGATTGTGAAAAGTCTTGGTAAAGGTGGCACCTAGGGCAAGACCCATGGCATGGGCTGCACCTACCCCTGCATAGTGTCTAATAAAGTCAGAAAGTTTCCCTTTATCCTTATGTGGTTGAAGAACATCCTGACATGCCGGGTTGGCGTTTTCAAAGGCAAGATGTTTTACAAAAGCGCTTTTGCTTTCGCTTGGTCCAAGCAAGCATTCCACAGCTAGGTTAAGCCGGGGAACAAAGTCGCTATAAGGCTCGTCGGGCCCTTGTCAAATTTTTGCCAGGGAAGTGGTAGCCGAGGCTTTTGAGGGAGGTGTCTCCAAGCATGTAAGCCAGCCATCTGAATCTGCATCAAAAGTCCAGCAGGGAAATGTGCCTGTTTAGTTTTATTGTCAAAAGTCTCATTGCCCACTAGCTTAACATAAGTCCTGGATTTAGAGAAGGCCTTAGTTAAAATTTTTTGAGCAGTTTCCCTACAGTGCTCTTTGAAATCTGCATTCCATAACAGGAAGTCTCTGGCACTGAGGGTAGCTTGGTCTAAAACTTTCCAATCATTGGGAGTAAGTCATTGTGTGCTGTGGCTTTCTAATAAAGCCAACGTGTAGGGTGCAATGGGGCCATAGTGAGCACAAGCCTTTTTAAGTTTTTCAGGAAAATGCAGGCTTAATTTTTTGTAGACTCTGGGTTCCTGCCTGCCTAGGGCTGAACTCCTCATCCTCTGAGTCCTGATCTCCTTAATCCATTTCCCCGCTTCCTCCTCTTTATCCTCGTCTAATTCTTTGACCTCAGCCTCGGGAGGCTTATCTATCAGACTGGTGGTGACTGGGAAGGCGAGCACAGGTCAATGGAGTGGCTTCGCCTTTGTATTAGACCACTGTAGGCCAGTTGCTTTGACTCCATACCTAAGGCTAATGAAGAGAGCTCAGAGTGAAGGGATCTTAATTCTTTTAAAGGTTTGATCTGTACCTGTGTATGTTGAAAGGATGCTCACAAAGGAGCCAGTTTAGGCAAGGGAAGTGGGGAGAAAATATCGGGGGGGGGCATTTGTTCCCTGAAGGGCCAGAGCACAAAAGGCAGGAGGGATATAGCAGGGAGGTGGATGTGTAAGTCCTATAGGCTGTGGCAGGGTCTTGAGAGGTGGAGGGTCTTCTGAATGGTAGCGAGCTGCTTCCTTCTCCAAGGTAGCCTCCTCTACAGGGGTCAATGAGTCTCCGGTATTTAAAACTGGATAAAGGCAGTTGGTAATCATTGGAGCCTTATTCATTAGGGTGGTATTTTGAGGGGGACCAGGAAGGTTCCCACGGTGCTGGGGAGCCTGAGAAGGGTCTATGTCTATACTAACTGATGGGCATGCCGAGGGGATATGAGAAGTATTTGCATAGTCTCTTTCCCAACCTTGACAACTTTTAAGGTACCATTGTCAAAGGGTGAACTTTTAAGAATTCTATTAATTAAGTTCCAGTAAGAAAAGGTGGGAACAGGCACTTTTTCTGGGCCAAAGGATTCATAATAATCTTTTAAACAGTCTCCTACTCTAAGCCATCTTTTACCATCAATGGTCCTTTCAAGAGGAAACCATGGACACTGCTCTCTTATGTGTGAAAAGAAAAAAAATTTAAGTCTTTTTTCTTAATACTCGCCCCCATGTCTGGAAGGACTCCTTGTAGCCTGACAAAAACAAATCATGTGACGAAACTGCTTGCCCCATGGTGGGTCAATCACCGTTTGTCATCCCCACCCTCCTCCTGGATCTGTCTCTCGGTGGTGTCTTCTGCGGTTATTGCAAGCTCCGCTTGACCAAATCTTCCAGGAGGACGGGGTCCCCCTCAATCAAAAGCTCGAGCCCCAGTCAGTGGGCGCCAGATGTCCCGGCCGGCAGGACACATCAACGTGGGCAGCGAACCTAGATAGGGAGGAATGAAGGGACAAGAGACACGAGAGATGACAGCAAGACAGGAGTTCTGATCAAGCTGCAAACTTTTATTGTTCACACAGGGGTATTTGTATGCTGGATGTGGGAAATCTCTCTTATCGGCACTTCCTAGATGTCTTCACAAGGTGAGATAACCTCAGGAAGTTTCAGAAAGACAGATGGGCACAGGATGTCTCAGGGAGACAGATGGCTACAGGATGTCTCCTGGTGGCTGTTTCTTGTAAGTGTCAGGCTATTCTTTGAAGGAGAATTCCTTCTACCTCTGACAGTCAGGGATTCAGTATTTCGAATAGAAAATTGGAAAATGAATCCAATGTGTATGCAAATATATGCTACCCAAAAGTCTTCCCACTCTCATTCAGAACAATGCCTTGACATTACCTTCACCCCAAGTAAGACACAATAAGAGGAGAAGAGTTAGAAAATCTGTGAATACATATCTGGAATGGAAAATGCTCAGTAGTTAACAACCTTGGAGGTGGTAGAGGTGTTTCGAAAAGTAAGGTACATGGTAAAAACTCCACAAACATGAAGCTCTCTTGGCCTAAAGACTTCTTGAGAAACTGCCTCTGAGGTTGGGCACTTGAAATATATGTTGTTGTCAGGAGTTTTAACTTCCTTTGTAGTGAGACCATCAAATCTGGGTCTGCTTCTGTGTAACCTGGAGCACATGGTTTCTTTTTTTCCAATAAACATGAGGCAGCAGGGCTGAATTCTCTCTTTGTAGGTAATTTGTTGCCATTTGGGGGCAAAATGTCTCCCAGTGTGGACTTTGAAGCCATTTGGTCTTCCTCTACTTTTCATGGTGTTTCTTGCAGCTACACTGGGAGTTTGGTATTTGCTTCATGAAATACGAGGAGGTCAACTAGGACAGAGTGCTGGAGGGAGTTCTGTCACGTGTGTTGGTTAAGGGTCTGCAGGAGAGTGCACCAACCAGGCTTCTATCCCACATAGCTTGCCCCCTTGACAATAGAAATCTGATTCTAAACATTGCCCTGAAACCTCTCCGTATAACAAGATGCCTTTACATACAAGGGTATGGGGGCTGCACCATGTCAGTCACAAACCATTTGGAAGCCAATGGCAGATCCACATGACCCCATCACAGATGTTTTAACAAACACCTACACTCCACTGCTCTAGGCCGAATACTCATCGGGCTCCAAATTACTGGCATCTCTGTTCTACACGATTTTCATGAAACCCAGTCAATCAAGGCACTGTCTGGTAAACTCATGATGATCTATAAGACATCCAAAGGTTCTCCACTGACACCTGTTCATGAGAATTTCAAAAATTTAATGGTATTTATCTAGCCTTTTTTCAAAGATGAAGTTTGAGGCACTGTGGGGTTTAATTCATTCAGGAACCATTAAATGGAGAGGAATCTCATTTCAATGAAATCTCTGGAGAATTCTAACAGGCAATGCTTCCCAACGACAGGCTAAAAGGTCACATTAAGCCAGGCGTTTGAGGTCTACAATGTGTGATCCTTTTGTGTTTTGACTTGCAACTATGGCTGCCAATTCTTTAAGAATAAAATCATGTGATATCCTTCCTGAGATTCCCAGTGCTCTGTGGAAAGCCACCCTGGGCCTTGATCTCAGTTTCCAAGGGCGACTCTCATGTGTGGCCTCCTAAAATCCCATCACAATACATGGCAATACTTCTTTGAGGTCAGTTCCATAACTCAGTCTCTAAGGGGAATCACACCAGTGTTCAAGCCCAGGTGGCCTCAGTCATCTCTTCCAACGGCCACAAAAATGACCACAATTAAAACCAAAACACTCCCACATGGCCCTCATCTTCTTCCATATAGACACTAATCATAACCTCAGGCTGTAGGTTTCCATGAGGGCCAAAGCCAAAGACAGTATCCAAAATAAGGTCCCTTTCTCCCATTTGCCTAAAGTCAGTGTGGCAGGGACACCCTTCCTGTGAACCAGGAGTGATCTGAGAGGCCTGCCCTTAATACTGCTCTGATTCTCCATTTTGTGGCCTAATGACTGTGGGGTTTAGATTCCTTATGTTAATTGGGGTCATGAGAAAACCCAAGCACCTATGGCCTAGCCTCTGTAGTGATTTGAAGAACTCATTTGACCCAAAGGATCACTATTCTCAAAGATGGAGGTCAGGAACCTTACCGAGGAAGGTGAGAGACTTCATCCACAATGACTGCTCTTTTGGCTATTTTGGTTTTGGATGCACACATGGGATTTTTTTAGATCCATTAGGTGCTGAGAATCTAAGCCACAACCTCACACAGGGCCAAGAAGCTGATTCAGACACATCCCTTTCCAAAGCAATTAAGCCCAGAGCCAAAGGTGATGCCCATTCATTTCCATTTGAAAACTCTTCAGTCTTCACAAAGGGGTGGCCTGAGGCAAAGACCTTCCTGACATTCAGGGCAATAATACAATAGGTAAGCAAAAGGCCCAAAGCAGGGTTTCTCCACTGAGACTTTCCTGGTCACACTGATATCTGAGTTTTCTGAGATGCTCACTATTGCCTTCAGCTATCTAGTACATGGCCATGTCACAGAGCTTAAAGGTGGTACATATCTTGGACACAAAACCATGAGCCTATTCTGGAGTTTGGCCAAAATTTAGAAAGAAAAAAGGAACTTAGGAAGATATTAGGAGTGGCCGATCCATATGGCAAGCCGCAGACCATTCATAAATAGGACAGGATGAATGCTGGTAAGATTTCTACTAGATAGGACATATGTATTGATGCACTCTCTATTCTAATGTCTACAACCACGGACACAGTGGGATACACAGACATAGAAACACTCGCCTTGTCAAAAGACTTACTAGAAACATTTCACACCAAACCAAACAAAACGACTTTCCTACCTATTCTCAGAACATGAGACAAAATGACAAACCCACACCCACACCCACACCCACACCCACACAGACCCCCAAGTAGGTCTGTGAAAATATGGAGTGACCTTTGACTGGTGGGCCATAATACATTCCCCCATAATGGGCCGTCCTGTCTCAGATCTGGTCTCCGTGTCCAACTCTGTGAAGCTGTTAGGAGCCAGCGGTGAGCCAGTACCTTCTTTCTCAGGAAAGGCCCCTCCTCAGACCTTCCTGGCATTAGGCTATCCTCACATCAGTAGGTACCAAGAAAGACTGTCTCTGTCCTTGGAAAATCCAAACAAGTTTGAACACTGGGACATGAACTGGGACTAGCTCTGGGTGCCTGACTTCCTGTATCCCAAGTTCAGAGAGTTCCTTCATCAAGGAAGTGAGGTGAGGTCACTTCCTTCAGGAACTAAATGAGGTCACTGCCTTGACAACAACTTTGTCCTAAAAGTTGCTTCTAAGAGTCCCATGAGATGGAGGATGCACCTACTAGCTCTGACATTTTCACAAGTTAGAATGGTATATCAACCATAGGCACCCGGGAACAGCTCTCCACACAGGCCTGGTTTGGTCCATCTTCTCTACATTAAGATGAAAGAGGCTGATTCAGACACATCCCTTCATCTTGACCAGGTTGTTTACCATGGAAGTTGACTTTTCCTCCCTCAGGTCCTTCATAGCTGCCTACATCTTCTCCATGGATCATTTCTGCATGGACCTTTGAGGTTCTCAGCAGGTGGAAGTTTCCCTACACTCCTGTATTGTAAGGCCAACTCTGTCCCTGCTTTTCTACAAAGTTAGATTGAGGGAACAGTGTATGGTTTGGGTAATAACAGGTTCGATTTTGTTAGGAATCATTCTGAGCGATGAATAATGGTATTGGGAACCTGCGATATTTATTAAATTATATTGGTAAAATATATGTATGAAAACAGAAATCTAGGATTTGAAGCCCAGAAGGGCATTGGGCCCATGATTGGGATACGTAGTGTTGAATTAGGTTCTGCACAGATGTCTCAGATAAATCCATTTACAATGGCATAGGACCTTGTACATTGGATGATTGAATGAGGAAGAGAACATCCAGTCAAAAAGGGATAGTCGGTAGGATTATGTAGATAGTCGGTAGGTTTAGGAAGAAGAGTGAGTACAGGATTTGGACGGAAATTTCTTTAGCAATAGGGTTTCAGTTAGAGAGTGAATGTAAATGTCAGCACATATGAAAATTCAGTCACAATGATGAACTTTGAAAAATATGTAGAAAAGCAGATAATAATAGAGACTTTAAAAAATCTGGCAAAGTATAAAGTGAGTGATAGGATTAGACATTTTGTACACTGTTGAGTTTGAATATATAATCTTAAGAAGAAACAAATATGCAGTGACCATTAGGATTGACATTTGAGAGCATTAGGAAACCTGGACATGGATGCTTTTAGTAATCCATGTTCACTTTCCTTTTAGGCTTTCGTACAATCATAAGTGTGACCTTTGCATTTTTTGTCCAGAATATTACTGTCATAGAATGTATATGTGGATCAGGTGACATGAGCATTTCTTCAAGCATTTCTGGGAGTAAGGTTTTCAAGAGCTATAAATTAGTATTGGGGGTACAAAGAGGTGTACCCTGTGTCCATGAATATAGACATAATGCATGAATAGACCACATTTTGAATAAATAATTTAACTGTTCCCACATTAAATAATGCATTGAATTAATATATGAAATATTATAAGAAATCTTGTATTGATATAATATCATTCATTTCAACCAGTAATACATCTAAATGTAATATTAGGGTTATGGATTATCATGAAAGGTGTGTGAGTATTGCTTCAGAAGTGATCGTAGAAATCGAAAATAATGTGTTTGGAAAGAAGTCTCATAAATAGACAAGTCAAGAAACATGGAGGAATACATGTGATCTGAAGAAGAAAATGCTTGAATGTGAAACAAATGCCTATATACTTGCGAACTTGTGGATGAAATATATATCCCATGATGTGAATAAATTGAAGAAATAGTAATGTACCAGTGTTGAATAAAACGAACATCCAAATACACATCATGTCCCATAGGAATCTACTTGCATTGATGTTAAACTAGGTCAGTTACTGTAGAAATATTAGGATTTGTATGCACCATTCACTAAAGTTAGTTTTCAGTACTAAGAAACAAATATGTATATCAGGAGAATGAATATTTTGAGAATACTCTTGAGAAAATTTGATTATAAATCCACATACTTGAATATGAATGAGTTAAGGGAGTTTATAATAAGACACATATTTCATATTTTGAAAAATCTGGAGAATATATATATATATATATATATATATATATATATATATATATATACACACATACACACACACAAACACACACAGACATTAAAAATAGCATAATATATGCTATAGGAAATTCACCATGAAATTTATATCATCCAGAGATCCAAAAATATTTATTTTATTTAACATGGATTTATGTATAATGTTGTTCAACTAGGAAGCTCACGCATAGGTTGAATTTTCAGTTCTAAAGCGCTTAGGAGGAGTGATCTCTTAAAATTTGTATCTGCCAAGTCAGTCACTTCACAAGAATGTACATGTGGTATCAGGTAAGATTCTATAATTGCATGTAAAAATACATGTGCTGAATAGGCTACAGAGACAGGGAAACAGGAATTCACATATTTGTTAACTTTAAAACACATGGAGAAATATTTTAACAAATAATTGACTAGATTTATAACTCCTACCCTAAATAATGCAAAAGGCAATTCCACTATACACCATGCCTTCTCTGAACTGCTTGCATTTCTATTTTTTTGGTTTATTTTTCTCCACCTTATTAGGATTAGTTGTCAGAGTCTAGTAGGGTAGGTGTTAGTGTGAGGTATTCAGTATTTTGAAAGGAAAATTGGAAAATGAATCCAATGTGTATGTAAATATGTGATACACAAAAATCTTCCCACTCTCATCCAGAACAATGCCTTGACATTACAATCGCCCAGAGTAAGACACAATTAGAAGAGAAGAGTTAGAAAATCTGTGAATAAATATCTGGAATGGAATATGCTCAGGAGTTCACAACCTTGGAGGAGGTAGAGGAGATTCCAAAAGTAAGGGACAGTGTAATCATTCCAAAAACATGGAGCTCTGCTGGCCTAAAGACTTCTTGAGAAACTGCCTCTGAGGTTGGGCACTTGGAATATATGTTGTTGTCGGGAGCTTCAGCTTCGTTTGTAGTGAGACCATCAAATCAGGGTCTTCATCTATGTGACCTGGAGGACATGGTTTCTTATTTTCCACTGAACATGAGTCAGCAGTGCTGAATACTCTCTTTGTAGGTAAACTGTGGACACGGGGGGATAAGTGTATCCACATGGGCCTGTGAAGCTATTTGGTCATTCTCCACTTTTCGTGTTGTTTCTTGGTGCTGCACTGGGATTTTGGTATTTGTTTCATGAAATACAAAGAATTCAACTGTTACTCTGTGCGTGAGGGAGTTCTGTCACGTGTGGTGGGTCAGGGTCTGCAGGAGAATGCACCAAACAGGCTTATATCCCACATAGTTGCCCCCTTGACCATAGCAACCTGATTCTTAATATTTCCCTAAAACCTCTATATATAACAAGATGCCTTTACATTGAAGGGACTGCTGGCTGCACCATATCAGTCACAAGCAATTTGGAAGCCAAAGGCAGATCCACATGACCACACCGCAGATGTTTTATCACACACCTGCCCACCACTGCTCTAGGCCCACTCCTCAGGAGGCTCCAACTTCCTGGCATCTCTGTTCTGCACAATTTTTATGAAAACCAGTCAATCAAGGCACTGACTGTTATTCTCATGATCAGCCACAAGATATTCAAAGAATCTCCAGTGCCAACTTGTCACGGGAATTTTAAAAATTTCATGATATATTGACCTAGCCATTTTTCAAGGATGAAGTTGGAGGCATTCTGGAACTATTAAATGGTGAGGAAGCTCATTTCAATGAAATATCTGGAGATGTCTCACAGGAAAGGCTTCCCAAAGAGTGGCCAAAAGGTCACATGAATCCTTGAAAATTGAGGTCTACAATGTGAGGTCCATGTGTGTTTTGACTCTCAACAATGGTTGCCAAGTTTTTCAGAATAAAATCATGTGATATCCTGGCTGAGATTTCCAGTGCTCTGTGAATAGCTACCCTGGGCCTAGATCTCAGTTTCCAAGGGCGACTATCGTGCGTGGCCTCCTAAAATTCCAACACTATTCATGGCAATACTTCTGTGAGTTCAGTACGAGAACTCAGTCTTAATGCAGAATCCCACCAAAGTTCAAGCCAATGTGGACCATGTCATCTCTACTAACCGCCACAAAAATGACTACAATTAAAACCAAAACACTCCCACATGGCCCTCATTTTCTTCCATACAGACACTCATCATAACCTCTGGCTGGAGGTTTCCGTGAGGGGTGCAGCCCATGACAGTGTCCAAAATAAGCTCCCTTGCCCCTCATTTGCCTAAAGTCAGGGTGGCCTGGACACCCTTCCTGTGAACTAAGAGTGATCAAATAGGCCTGCCATTTATTTTGCTCTGCTTCTTAAATTTGAGGCCTACTGATGGTGGGATTTAGATTCTTCATGTGAATTGGAGTCATGAGAAAACCCAGTCACCTATGGGCTAGAATCTGCAGGGCTTTGAAGAACTTATTTGACCCAAAGGAGCCGTATTCTCACTTGATGGAGGTCAGGAACCTTAACAAGGAAGGAGAGAGACTTCATCCACAATGATTGCTCTTTTGGACATTTTGCTTTTGGATGCATACATGGGATCTCTCTTTAGATCCATCAGGTTCAGAGAATCTAAGCCACAGAATTACACAAGGTCAAGGGGCAACAGAACAATAGGTAAGGAAAAGGCCCAAAGCATGGTTTCTCCACTGAGTCTTTACTGATCACACTGATATCTGAGTTTTCTGAGATGCTCGCCATGCCCTTCATTTAACCAATACATGGCCGTGTCACAGAGCTTGGAGGTGGTACATATCTTGGACACAAAACCATGAGCCTATTCTGGAGAGTGGCCAGAATTCAGGAAGCAAACAGTAACTTAGGAAGATAGCAGGTGTTGCCGATCCATAAGGCAAGACGCAGTCCATTCATAAATTGGGAAGGATGAATGCTGGGAAGCTTTCTACTAGACAAGACTCATCCATTGATGCATTCTCTTTGCTAATGTCTACAACCACGGACACAGTGAGATACACAGACATAGAAACACTCGCCTTTTCATACGACTTTCTGGAAACACTTTACTCCAAACCAAACAAACTGACTCTCGGACATATTCTCAGAGCATGAGAAAAAAACCACAAACCCACACCCACAGCCAGATAAGCACCTCCTTCCTCCAAGTAGGTTTGTGACTATCCGGAGTGTTCTCTGACTGATAGGCCATACTATGTTCCCCCAAATAGCCTCTCCTATCTCACATCTGGTGTCCATGGGCAATTCTGTGAAGTTGTCAGGAGCCAGCAGTGAGCCACTACCTTCTTTGTCAGGAAAGGCCCCTCTTCAGAGCTTTCCTGTCATTTGTCCATCCTCACATCAGTAGATACCAAGAAAGACTGACTCTGTCCTTGTAAAATCAAACAAGTGAGACCACTAGGCCTGGGACTGAGACAGGCTCTAGATGCCTGGCTTCCTGGATCCCAAGTTCAGAAAGTGCCATCACCAAAAAAGTGAGGTGAGGTAACTTCTTTCAGGAACTGAATGAGGTTACTGCCTTGGCAACCAGTTTGTCCTAACACATGCATCCAAGGTTCCCATGACATGTAGGCTGACCGTATTTCTGTGACACTTTCACAAGTTAGAATGGTATATCAACCATAGGCACCCGGGAACAGCTCTCCACACAGGCCTCATTTGGTCCATCTTATCTACATTAAGAAGAGAGAGGCTGATTCAGACAAAAGCCTTCATCCTGACCAGGTTGTTTGCCATGGAAGATGACTTTTGATCTCTCAGGACCTTCATACCTGCCTACATCTTCTCCAGGGATCAATTCTGAATGGACCTTTGAGGTTCTCAGCAGGTGGACAATCCCCTACTTTCCTGTATTGTAAGACCAACTCTGTCCCTGCTCTTTTATAAAGGTAGATTGAGGGAACAGTTTATGGTTAGGGTTAATTACATGTTTGTTTTGGGTTAGGAACCATTTTGCTGGATGAATAATGGTATTGGGAATCTGTGATATATATAAGAATATAGAGTTGAAAAATATGTATGAAAACAGAAATTTAGTAAGATTTAAAGTCCATATTGTCATTGGGCCTTTGATTGGGATACTTAGCTTTGAATTACATTCTGCAGTGATGTCTCAGATAAATCGATAATCAATGACATAGGACCTTGTACCTTGGATGATAGATTGTAGAAAAGAACATCCACTCAAACAGGGATAGTCCATAGGATTAGGAAGATAGTCAGTAGGTTTTGCAAGAAGTGTGAGTACAGGATATGGACCAAAAGTTCTTTATCAATAGGGTTTCGGTAATAGAATGAATGTCAATGTCAGCACATGTGAAGAGTCAGTCACATAGGTAAACTGGGGAAAATATGTAGGAAAGGAAACATCAATAGAGACAGTAGGAAATCAGGCAAAGTATAAAGTGAGTGATAGGATTAGACATTTTAACAGGGTTGATATTCACTATATAATCTTCAAAGAAACAAATATGTAGTCACCAATAGGATGGACATTTGAGAGAATTAGGCATCCTAGACATCAATGTTTTTAGTAATCCATGCTCCCATTCAATTTAGGCTTTTGTACAAACATATGTGTGATCTTTGCATTTTGTATCCAAAATAGTACTGTGATAAAATGTATATGTAGATCAGGTGACATAAGTATTTTTTCCACCATTTCAGGGAGCAATATTTTGAAGATGTATAAATTAGTATTGCGGGTACAAAGAGGTGTACCCTGTGTCTATGAATATAGAGATAATGCATGAATAGATGATACTGTGGATAAATAATATAACTGATTCCACTTTAAACAATGGATTAAATTGATATCTTAAAATATATAAGAAATCTTATATTGATACAAAGTCATTCATTCCTATCAGTTATACATCTAATGGTAATATTAGGGTTATGGTTTGTCATTAAGGGTGTGTGAGTTTTGCTTCAAAAGTAATTATGGAAATCGAAAATAATGTGTTTGTAAAGAAGTCTCATGAAGAGACTAGTTAAGAAACATGGAGGAATACATGTGTTCTGAAGCAGGAAGTAATTGAAAGTGAAACAAATTGATATAAATTAGCGAACTTGTGGATGAAATATATATCCTATGATGTGCATAAACTGAAGAAATAGTAATGTACCAGTGTTGAAAAAAAATGAACATCAAAATACATGTCATGTCCCATAGAAATCTACTTGCATTGATCTTAAACTTGGTCAGTAACTGTAGAAATATTAGGATTTGTATGCATCATTCACTGAAGTTAGTTTTCAGTACTAGGAAACAAATATGTACTTCAGGTGGATGAATATTTCTAAGAATAATCTTGTGAAAAGTTGATAATAAATCCACATACATGAACATGAATAAATTTAGGGAGTGTATAATAAGACACATATATTTCATTTTTTCAAAAATCTGGAGAGTATATATATATATATATATATATATATATATATATATATATATATATACATACACACACACACACACACTCACACAGACATTAAAAAGTAGCAATATATATGCCAATCAAAATTTATCATGAAATATATATAATCCACACATCCCAAAATATACTTTTTACTGAACATGGATTTATATATAATTTTGTTCAGCTAGGAAGGTCACCAATAGTTTGAATTTTCAGTTCCAAGAGCATTAAGAGGAGTGATCTCTTTTCACAATTTGCATCTGCCAAGTCAGCAACCTGTCAAGTATGTACATGTGATACCAGGTAGGATTCTATATGTGCATATAAAAACACATGTGCTGAATAGGCCACAGAGAAAGGGAGAGAGGAATTCACATATTTGTTAACTTTAAAAACACATGGAGAACTGTTTTAATTAAAAATTGACTAGATTTATAATTCCTACCCTATATAATGCAAAAGGCAAGTCCAATTATACAACATGACTCCTCTGAACTGCTTGTATTTCTATTCTGTTTTGGTTATTATTCTCCATCATGTTAGGATTAGTAGTCAGAGTCTAGTGGGGTATGTGTTAGTGTCCAAAATAAGCTCTCTTACCCCTAATTTGCCTAAAGTCATGGGGGCCTGGACACCCTGCATTTGAAGCAGGAGTGATAAAATAGGACTGCAGTTAATACTGCTCTGCTTCTCCATTTTGAAGCCTACTGCCAGTCAGGTATAGATTCTTTATGTGATTTGGAATAATGAGAAAACCCAAGCACTTCTTTAGGGCTTTGAAGATTTCATTTGACCCAAAGGATCCCTATTCTCACTTGATGTAGGTCAGGAACCTAACAAAGGAAGGCAAGACACTTCATCTACCATAACGGATCTTTTTGCCATTTTGGTTTGGATGCACACATGGGATCTTTCTTTAGATCCATCAGGTGCTGAGAATCTAAGCCACAACCTCACACAGGTCCAAGAGGCTGATTAAGACACATCCCTTTAAAAGAAATTAAGCAAAGAGCCACAGGAGATGGCCATTCATTTTCATTTGAAAACTGTTTTCTTCAGGCTTCACAAAGAGGTGGCCTGAGGCAAAGACCTTCCTGACATTCAGGGCAACAGAAACATAGGTAAGAGAATGGCCCAAAGCAGGGTTTCTCCACTGAAAATTTCCTGGTCACACTGATATCTGAGTTTTCTGAGATGTTCCCATTCCTTACCGCTATCCAGTACATGGGCATGTCACAGAGCTTGGAGGTGGTACATATCTTGGACACAAAACCATGAGCCTATTCTGCAGAGTGGCCAGAATTCAGGAAGAAAACAGAAACTTAGGAAGATAGTAGGTGTTGTCCATCCATAAGGCAAGCTGCAGTTCATTCATAAATTGGGCAGGATGAATGCTGGGAAGCTTTCTACTAGACAGGACATATCCATTGATGCATTCTCTTTTCTAATGTCTACAACCACGGACACAGTGGGATACACAGATATAGAATCACTCACCTTGTCAAAAAACTTACTAGAAACAGTCTATTCCAAACCAAACAAACTGTCTTTCCTACCTATTCTCAGAATATGAGACAAACCACAAACTGACACTCACACTCACAAAGGCATCTCCTTCCCGCAAGTATGTCTCTGACTATCTGGAGTGTCCTCTGTCTGTTGGGCCATATTATGTTCCAATGAAATGTCCTGTCATGTCTCAGATCTGTCTCCTTTGCCAACTCTGTGAAGTTCTCAGGAGCCAGCGGTGAGTCACTACCTGCTTTCTCAGGAAAGGCCCCTCTTCAGATCTGTCCTGGCATTTGGCAATCCTCACATCAGTAGATACCAAGAAATACTGACTCTGTCCTTGGTACATCCAAACAAGTGAGCCCACTGGGATTGGGACTGGGACTGGCTCTGGGAGCCTGGCATCTTGGATTCCAAGTTCAGAGAGTTACATCACCAAGGAAGTGAGGTAGGTCACTTTGTTCAGGAACTGCATGAGGTCACTACCTTGGCAATCACTTTGATTTAACATTTGCTTCCAAGGGTCCCATGAGATAGAGGCTGCCCCTACTTTCGGTGACAATTTCACAAGATAGAATGGTATATCAAACATAGGCGCCTGGGAACATCTCCCCACACAGGCCTGGTTTGGTCCATCTTCTCTACATTTAGAATAGAGAGACTGATTCAGACACATCCCTTCATCCTGACAAGGGGGTTTGCCATGCAAGATGACTTTTGCTCTCTCAACTCCTTCATAGCTGCCTACATCTTCTCCAGGGATCATTTCTGCATGGACCTTTGAGGATCTCAGCAGGTTTAAGAACCCCTACATTCCTGTATTGTAAAAGCAACTCTGTCCCTGCTCTTCTGTAAAGTTTGATTGAGGGAAGAGTGTATGGTTACGGTTAATAAAAGTTCGATTTGAATCATTCTGCGGGATGAATAATGGTAATGGGAACCTGTAATATTTACAAGAATGTAAAAGTGAAATATAAGAATGAAAACAGCAATCTAGGTAAGATTTGAAGCCCAGAAGGGCATTGGGCCCTTGATTGGGATACTTAGCTTTGAATTATGTTCTGCAGAAATGTCTCAGATAAATCAATGTTCAATGGCATAGGACTTTGTACCTTGAATGATGGAATGTCAAAGAGAACTTCTAGACAAAAAGGGATAGTCGGTATTATTAGAAAGATAGTCTGTAGGTTTAGAACGAAGAGTGAGTATAGCATTTGGACCAAAAGTTCTTTAGCAATAGGGCTTCTGGTAGAGATTGAATGTAAATGTGAGCACATGTGAAGAGTCAGTCACAGTGATAATCTGGGGAAAATATGTAGGAAAGCAGATATCAATAGAGACATTAGGAAATCAGGCAAATGATAAAGTGAGTGATAAGATTAGACATTTTCAAGGGGCTTGAGGTTGAATATATAATCTTAGGAAGAAACAAATATGTAGTCAAGAATAGGATTCACATTTGAGAGCATTAGGCAACCTGGACATGGATGTTTTTGGTAATCCATCTTCACTTTCCATTTAGGTTTGGTAAAATCATAAGTGTCACCTTTGCTGTTTGTGTCCAGAATATTACTGTGATAAAATGTATATGTAAATCAGGTGACATGTGCATTTCTTCCACCATTTCTGGGCGCAATATTTTGAAGACGTATAAATTAGTATTGGGGGTACAAAGAGGTGTACCCTGTGTCTATGAATATAGAGATAATGCATGAAAAGACCATACTGTGAATAAATAATATAACTGGTTCCGTTTAAATAATGGATTTAATTGATATCTGAAACTAAGTAAGAAATCTTATATTGATATACAATCATTCATTCCAGCTAGTTGTACATCTAATGGTAATATTAGGGTTTGGTTTATCATACGGGTGTGTGAGTTTTGCTTCAAATGTGATAATGGAAATCGACAATAATGTGTTTGGAAAGAAGTCTCATGAAAAGAGCAGTCAAGAAACATAAGAAATACATGTGTTCTGAAGCAGGAAGTGACTGAAAGTGAAACAAATGCGTATAAATTAGCGAACTTGTGGATGAAATATATATCCTATGATGTGCATAAACTGAAGAAATAGTAATGTTCCAGTGTTGAATAAAAATGAATGTCAAAATACACATCATGTCCCATAGGAATCTGCTAGCCTTGATATTAAACTGGGTCAGTTACTATAGAAATATTAGATTTTTTTTTGGTGTTATAATAGAATTTATTTTACCACTAGCATGCCACAGAATGTTGAGGAAAGAGCAATGGATTTTTAGTTATTGCACTAATAATCTAACATTTAATGACTCTTTTGGATAGTCTAGAAATTACATAAGGCTATGTTACATAATTTTTTTTAAATTTAACATTCATAAAAGCTTGGAGTTTTGCTAATATTTCTACTTTTTTATTTTTTATTTTTTCAGTTGTGATTGACCTTCATTTTGTTTATTTGTATGTGGTGCTTAGAATAGAACCCAGTGTCCCACACATGCTAGAAAAGCATGTTACCACTGAACCACAAACCCAGCCCCTCCACTTTTATCTTTACATCGAACACGCCTCTCCCTCATCTTTACTCACTTTCTTCCTCATTTTCCCCCTTCTCTCTCTTCCTTTTTCGTTTTCCTTTCATATCTGTTTTTCTCTCATGTCATTACAAACAGTAGTATGCTATGAAATTTAAATTTAAGACTGTTTTTCATAGTCATTGTTTTTTTCTTGAGAAAATTTAATAATTATAATCTCCTGATAGATATATTAAAATACATTTTTATACATATGTATCTATATTCATGCATATGCATTACATATTATATATATATATATATATATATATATATATATATATATATATATATATATATATTTAAAAGTACTTTGATTAGCCTGTTAAAAATAATATAGACCAAAACTTTCTTAATTCTCAAGCCTTCCAGAATTAACATCTTACAGTGAAAATCAAATAAACATATTTAAATAAACAGGTATCATTCTTTTTTATCAATACTGATAATTTAAGGTTTTATATCACATTAAGCTGTAATATGGCATATTAAATCTTATGAATTAAAAAAAAGTTTTTTGAATTACCTATTATTTAAGGACCATATGTACTGACATTTTAAATGGCTTTCTTGTGATTTCAATTTCTATCAATTGTGTATTAATTGCCAAATCCTTATTTTAGTACTTTTCATATTCATAATTGATATAAAGTCAATTGTTTAATTCTTCTTGTAAGTAATTACTTATTACAGTAGGGACATATTAATAATTCTAAATCTGTATAAGAAAATAGTACAAAGATATTTTCATGCAAAATTAAGAATAATTGCGTGCTCTAAATGTCTGATTGTTGATACATATAACAAAGAGCTTTTGATCAGTCTCTTCCCCAGTAAAACATAAAAAGCAAAGATAATGTTGGGTATATACGTACAAATAAAGATAAAGAAAATACACATTATCAGCTAGAAACTATTAAATAAAAGGTGAAAACAACAATCCAACAGATTGTATGAATTTGTCAGATGAGGTAGTATTCTGGAAGAATAGCCTAAGACTAGACCTGGTCCATGACAAAATATTCACGAAAAAAATAAAATTTGAAAAATATAGGAAATGCTATGAATTTTTCAAGAAGGTAGGTGAATTATCCTTTAATCTCAATTTATGTGCATTTTCAAAAGCCAATTTCCTGGTAAAATAAATTTGTGATAGTTACAACTAAACAAAACAAAGTTTTGCTTAGCAAAATGAATGCATCTCAACCCATTTTTAGCTGATTTCTTCCCACTCAATTTTAAACCGTTATTTATTTATTTATTTCTATTGGTTGTTCCAAACATTACAAAGCTCATGATATATCATCTTTGATACATTTGACTCAATTGGGTTATGAACTCCCATTTTTTCCCCAAATATGAATTGCAGAATCACATTGGTTACACATTCACATTTTTACATAATAGCATATTAATGACTGTTGTATTCTGCGACCTTTCCTATCCCCCAATATCCCCCCTCCCCTCCCCTCCCATCTTCCCTCTCTACCTCATCTGCTGTTGTTCAATTCTCTCCACTGTTCCCCCCCCATTTCCCCTCAAATCCTCTTATATGTAATTTTGTGTAACATTGAGGGTCTCCTACTATTCCCATATGCTTTCCCTTCTCTCTCCCTTTCTCTCCCCCCACTCATCTTTGTTTAATGTTAAACTTTTCCTCATGCTCTTCCTCGATGTTCTTTTCTTAGTTGCTCTTTTAATATCAAAGAAGACATTTGGCATTTGTTTTTTAAGGATTGGCTAGCTTCGCCTAGCATAATCTGCTCTAATGCCATCCATTTCCCTGCAAATTCTATGATTTTGTCATTTTTTAATGAAGAGTAATACTCCATTTTGTATAAAAGCCACATTTTTTTTATCCATTCATCTATTGAAGGGCATCTAGGTTGGTTCCACAGTCTAGCTATTGTGAATTGTGCAGCTATGATCATTGATGTGGCAGTATCTCTATAGTACGCTCTTTTAAGATCCTCAGGAAATAGTCCGAGAAGGGTGATAGCTGGGTCAAATGGTGGATCCATTCCCAGCTTTCCCAGGTATCACCATAGTACTTTCCAAATTGGCCTCACCAATTTGCAGTCCCACCAGCAGTGTACAAGTGTACCCTTTTCCCCACATTCTCACCAACACTTATTTTGTTTGACTTCATAATGGCTGCCGATCTTACTGGAGTGAGATGGTATCTTAGGGTGGTTTTGATTTGCATTTCTCTGACTGCTAGAGATGGTGAGCATTTTTTCATGTACTTGTTCATTGATTGAATGTCCTCCTCTGTAAAGTGTCTGTTCAGGTCCTTGGCCCATTTGTTGATTGGGTTATTTGTTATCTTATTGTTTAATTTTTTGAGTTTTTTGTATATTTTGGATATTAGGGCTCTATCTGAAGTGTGAGGGGTAAAAATTTGTTCCCAGTATGTAGGCTCTCTATTTAGCTCTCTTATTGTTTCTCTTGCTGAGAAAAAAAACAATTTAGTTTAAGTAAGTCCCATTTGTTTATTCTTGTTATTAACTCTTGGGCTATGGGCATCCTATTAAAGAATGTGGAGCCCGTCCCCACAGTATGTAGATCGTAGCCAACTTTTTCTTCTATTAGACACAGTGTCTCTGATTTGATATCTACCTCCTGGATCCATTTTGAGTTCACTTTTGTGCATGGTGAGAGAAAGGGATTCAGTTTCATTATGTTGCATATGGATTTCCAATTTTCCCAGCACCATTTGTTGAAGATGCTATCTTTCCTCCATTGCATGTTTTTAGCCCCTTTATCAAATATAAGAAAGTTGTAATTTTGTGGATTGGTTTCTGTGTCCTCTATTCTATACCATTGGTCCAGCTGCCTGTTTTGGTACCAGTACCACGATGTTTTTATTACTATTGCTTTGTAGTACAGTTTGAACTCTTGTATCGCTATACCTCCAGATTCACACTTCCTGCTTAGAATTGCTTTTGGTATTCAGGGTCTTTTGTTTTTCCATATGAATTTCATGATTGCTTTATCATTTCTACAAGAAATGCTGTTGGGATTTTTATTGGCACCGATTTAAACCTGTAGAGAACTTTGGGTAATATCAACATTTTGATGATGTTAGTTCTGCCTATCCATGAACAGGGTACATTTTTCCATCTTCTAAGATCTTCTTCTATCTCTTTCCTTAGGGTTCTGTAGTTTTCATTATATAAATCTTTCACCTCTTTCGTTAGGATGATTCCCAAGTATCTTATTTTCTTTGTGGATATAGTGAATGGAGTGGTTTTCCTCATTTCCATTTCAGAAGTTTTGCTGCTGATATACAGGAATGCCTTTGATTAATGCGTGTTGACTTTATATCTTGCCACTTTGCTGAATTCATTTATTAACTCTAGCAGTTGCTTTGTAGACCCTTTTGAGTCTGTTAAATATATTATCATGTCATCTGCAAATAGCGATAATTTACGTTCTTCTTTTCCTATTTTTATGTCTTTAATTTCTTTTGTCTGTCTAATTGCTCTGGCTAGTATTTCAAGAACTAAATCGGATAGAAGTGGTGATAGAGGGCATCACTGTCTTGTTCCAGATTTTAGAGGGAATGCCTTCAGTTTTTCTCCATTTACGATGATGCTAGCCTGAGGTTTAGCATATATAGCTTTTACAATGTTGAGGTAACTGAACATTGTTATCCTAGTTTTTCTAGTGTTTTGAACATAAAGGGAGGCTGAACTTTGTCGAATGTTTTTTCTCCATCTCTCAAGATGATCATATGGTTCTTGTCTTTAAGTCTATTGATGTGGTGAATAGCATTTATTGATTTCCGTATATTGAACTAGCCTTGCTTCCCTGGGATGCAAGTTTTTTTAGTGTTTTGAACATAAAGGGAGGCTGAACTTTGTCGAATGTTTTTTCTGCATCTATCAAGATGATCATATGGTTCTTGTCTTTAAGTCTATTGATGTGGTGAATAGCATTTATTGATTTCCGTATATTGAACTAGCCTTGCTTCCCTGGGATGAATCCTACTTGATCATGGTGCACAATTTTTTGATATGCTTTTGTATTACATTCACCAGGATTTTATTGAGAATGTTTGCATCCTGGTTCATTAGAGACATTGGTCTGTAGTTTTCTTTCTTTGAAGTGTTTTTGTCTGGTTTTGGGATCAGGGTGATTTTGGCCTCATAGAATGAATTTGAAAGAGCACCTTCTTTTTCTATTTCTTGAAATAGCTTGAAAAGTATTGGTATTAATTCTTCTTTTAAGGTTTTGTAGAGCTCCGCTCTATACCCATCCGCTCAAGGGCTTTTTTTGGTTGGTAGTCTTTTGATGGCTTCTTATATTTCTTCCTTTGTTATTGGTCTGTTTAAATTGTGTGTGTCTTCCTGACTCAATCTGGGCACATCGTATGACTTAGGAAATTTATTGATATCTTCACTATCTTCTATTTCATTTGAATATAGGGTTTCAAAATACTTTCTAATTATCTTCTGTATTTCTGTAGTGTCTGTTGTGATAATGCCTTTTTCATGCCGTATGTTAGTAATTTGAATTCTCTTTCTTCTTCTCTTCGTTAGCATGGCTAAGGGCCTGTCAATCTTATTTATGTTTTCAAAGAACCAACTTTTAGTTTTATCAATTTTTTCAATGTTATTTTTTGTTTCAATTTCGTTGATTTCTGCTCTAATTTTAATTATTTCTTGTCTTCTACTACATTTGCTGTTGTTTTCCTTTTCTTTTTCTAGGTTTTTGAGGTGTAGTGTGAGTTCATTTATTTGTTTTTTTTTTTTTTTTTTGAGGAAAGAACTCCAAGAAATGAATTTCCCTCTTAAAACTGCTTTCATTGTGTCCTATAGATTCCAGTATGTTGTGTCTGTATAGTCATTTTTCTCTAAGAATTTTTTATATCCTCCTTTATGTCTTCTGTAACCCATTGAACATTCAGTAGAATATTGTTCATTTTTCCATATGATGTAGGATTTTTCCTTCCTTCTTTTATCATTGATTTCCAGTTTTATTCCAATATGATCAGATATGGTGCATGGTATTATCTCCACGCCTTTATATTTACTAAGGGTTGCCCTAAGGCATAATATATGATCTATCTTTGAGTAGGATCTTTGTGCTGCTGAGAAGAACGTGTATCCACGTTCTGCATGTTGGCTATCTTCATAATTCTATGTCTTGGAGTTGGTCTATTATGGTTTTGAATGTTTGAGGTCATGTAGGCTTCAAGGATTTGGCAATCCATTCCATCTTTCATCTCTGGGAAGTTTTCTAGAATTATTTCATTTAATATGTTGTCCATTCCTTTGGTTTGAATCTCTATGCCTTCTTCTATCCTAATGACTCTCAAATTTGCTTTTTTATGACATCCCATATCTCTTAAATAGATTGCTCATGGGATATAAGCATCTTTTCTGTGTTGACTATATTCTTTTCAAGTTGATAAACTTTGTATTCATTATCTGATCTTCTGACTTCTACTTGATCTAGTCTATTTACAATATTCTCGTTTGAATTTTTAATGTGGTTTATATTTTTCTGCATTCCTAGGATTACTGTTTGATTTTTTTTAAGATCTCTGTCTTTTGGTGAAGCTCGTTCTTTGCCATTTGAATTTGTTTGTTTAATTCATTTTCAAAATATTCTTTTATTGCTTGGACTTGCTGCCTCATGTCTTCTCTAATATTTCTTTCCATGTGAGTTAGGGATGCATTGAGTTTTTTCCCTATCCCTGTTTCTGATGATTCTAGGTCCTCCTGTAAAATTAAGTTGTCCGGCATTATTTGTACACCTTTTTCCCTTGTTTTTTCATGAAGTTCACATTACTTTCCAGCTCCATTTGATTGCTGTGTTTCTGCTCTCTTCTATATATTTGTTTTGGTTTTATATATCTCTATTGACTCTCCTTTGTGTTGGTAGACTGTGAATGCTAAAGTTGATTCCACTGGGAAGGAATTCCGACGGCCGAGCTCCAGTGATGTCACCTCTCTGCTATGGTGGACCCCAGGCTCTTTGCCCGGGTGTTCGCATGGGGGTGTGGGACTGTACTGTCTCTGTTTGGTTTCAGCTCCCGGTCGCCGGTGTGCAGGTGGTCACAAGCTGTCCAGTCGCGCAGTCAGCTGGTGGGCTGTCACCGGCGGTTGTGCGATCTCTAGCCACCCATTAGGGTGGGCATATGGCAGGCGATTGGTCGCTGGTGGGCAGGCAGTCTCCAGCCGTCCAGTCGCACCTGCAGCGGGCCGGCTCTTGCCGGCGGGCGAGCGTTCTCCAGGCGTCCAGTCACGCGGGCCTGGCCTCTAGTCCCCTGGTTTCTCCTGCTAGTCCTGGTTTCTCCTGCTAGACCAGATTTCCCCTGAGTAATGCCCTCGGCAGCTCAAACTGTACTCTGGCTTGCCGTTTCTTGGGTGTGGATTGTGTCTATTGGGAACCCCAGCACTCTATTTTTATTATTTTTTCCGTTTGCCCTTTCCCCCATCCCTGGCTAGACAGATTTCGTTTTCACCACTGATGGGAGGGGGAGTTGAAGGTCAGGTGCCTCTAGTTTCCCCCCCCAATCTTTATGCAGGCTCTCTCTGAAAATCCCTCCCCTGGAAAGCTTAGGAGAGATTTTATGCAAATTTCCTACTGTATGGGAGATGAGCGGAAAACACACAACTGTTTTATTGTTGCAATCTGTCGGAGAGTGGCGGTGGTTACTTCAGCTCTCCAAGATGGTGGCCATTGGTTTCCTTGGTGGAGTTTCCGTTGTGGGGGATAGAACTGTAGAGCTTCCTTCCCTGACTGAAATCCCGAACTCGGCCTGGGGTTCAGTGCGGTGTCAGCCGGCAGGATTCCACAGAATCTGCAGCAACGTTTCTCCCTGGATGCTAGTCGCTTCTCGGTGGTGCCTCGATGTCTGCAGCCATGGGGCGGGCCACAGGGATCAATAAGCCCGGATCTCCGGTTGCATATTCAGCTCACGTTTGAGACTCAATTACCGGACCTCGTTGGTGTAAATCATTCTTTTAGGTTTCGGTGCACACCCATTTTTCTATAAGATCCTAACAAGATAGTCTTTTGTCATTTTAACTCGTTATTCACCTGCAATGTGGCGTGGTACACTGGGTGTGATGCACTCTATTTGTGGCCAACTTGCAAAGTTGAAATATTATGTTTTGTATGCACCATTTACTGAAGATAGTTTTCAGTACTAGGCAACCAATATGTATTTCAGGTTGATGAATATTTCTGAGAATAATCTTTTGAAAAGTTGATTATAAATCCACATACATGAATATGAATGAATTTGGGGAGTGCACAATAAGGCACATATATTTCATATTTTGAAAAATCTGGAGACTATATATATATATATATATATATATATATATATATATATACACACACACAGAGACATTACAATGTAGCATTATGTACGCCAAACGAAATTTATCATGAAATACATATCACCCACGGATCCAACAATATTAGTTTTACTGAACATGGATTTATGTATAATGTTGTTCAAATAGGAGGCTCACCCATAGGTTGAATTTTCAGTTTCAACAGCGTTTAGGAGGAGTGATATCTTCTCACAATTTGTATCTGCCAAGTCAGCCACCTCACAAAAATGTACGTGTGATACCAGGTAGGATTCTATATATGCATATAAAAATACATCTGCTGACTAGGCTACAGAGAAAGGGAGAAATAAATTCACATATTTGTTAACTTTAAAAACACACGGAGAACTATTTCAACAAAAAAATTGACTAGATTTATAACTCCTACCGTATATAATGCAAAAGGCAAGTCCAACAATACCAAACATGCCTCCTCTGAACTGCTTGTATTTCTATTCTGATGGGGTTATTATTCTCCATGATATTACGATTAGTAGTCAGAGTCTAGTAGGGTAGGGGTTAGTGTCAGGGATTCAGTATTTCAAATGGAAAATTGGAAAATGAATCCAATGTGTATGCAAATATGTGCTACACAAAAATGTTCCCACTCTCATCAAGAACTATGGCTTGACATTACTTTTGCCCCAAGTAAGACACAATTTGAGGAGAAGTGTTAGAAAATCTGTGAATACATATCTGGAATGGAATATGCTCAGTAGTTCACATCACTGGAGGTGGTAGAGGAGTTCCCAAAAGTAAGGGACAGGGTAAACACTCCACAAACATGGAGCTCTGCTGGCCTAAAGACTTCTTGAAGAACTGCCTCTGAGGTTGGGCACCTGAAAAATATGTTGTTTTCTGAAGCTTTAGCTTCATTTGTAGTGAGACCATCAAAGCTGGGTCTGCATCAATGTGACCTGGAGGACATGGTTTCTTATTTTCCAGTGAAGATGAGGCAGCAGTGCTGAATTTGCTCTTTGTAGGTAAACTGTGACCACTGGGGTCTAAGTGTCTCCCCATGTGGACTGTGAAGCCATTTGGTCATCCTCCAAATTTCATGGTGTTTCTTGCTGCTGCACTAGGAGTTTGCTATTTGATTCAAAAATACAAGGAGTTTTAGTGGATCACAGTGCTGGAGAGAGTTCTGTCACATGTGGTGGGTCAGTTTCTGCAAGAGAATGCACCAAACATACTTCTAGCCCACATATATTGCCCCATTGACGATAGCAACATGATTCTGAACATTGCCCTGAAATCTCTCAATATTACAAGATGCCTTTACATAGAAGGGACTGCTCGCTGCACCATGTCAGTTCCAAGCCATTTGGAAGCCAATGGAAGATCCACAAGGCCCCACCACAGATGTTTATCACACACCTGACCACCACGGCTCTAGGCCCACTACTCAGCAGGCTCCAACTTATTGGCATCTCTGTTCTACACGATTTTCATAAAACCCAGTCAATCAAAGCACTGTCTGGTATACTCATGACCAGCAACAGGACATCCAAATGTCCTCCATTGCCACCTGGTCATGGGAATTTCAAAAATTTTATGGTATTTTTGTAGCCATTTTTCAATGATGATGTTGGAGGCACTGTGGGTTAAAATTCACTCCAGAACCATTAAATGTAGAGGAAGCACATTTCAATGAAAGCTTTGGAGAATTCTCACAGGCAAGGCTTCTCAAAAAGTGGCCAAATGGTCACATGAAGCCAGGCCCATTGTGGTCTACAATGAGGACCATGTGTGTTTCGACTCTCAACTATGGCTGCCAAGTCCTTCAGAATAAAATCACGTGATATCTTGGCTGTGATTCCCAGTGCTCTGTTGAAAGCCACCCTGGGCCTAGATCTCAGTTTTCAAGGGGGACTCTCATGCATGGCCTCCTAAAATCCTAACACAATTCATGGCAATAATTCTCTTAGTTCAGTTCCAGAACTCAGTCTCTAAGGGGAATCACACCAGAGTTCATGTCAAGGTGGACCCAGTCATCTCTTCCAACCACACGACAAATGGCCACAATTAAAACCAAAACACTCCCACATGGCCCTCATGATCTTTCATATAGACACTCATCATAACCTCTGGCTGGATGTTTCCATGAGGGGCGAAGCCCAAGACAGTCTCCAAAATAATCTCCCTTGCCCCTTAATGGCCTAAAATCAGGGTTGCCTGGACACACTTTCTGTGAACCAGGAGTAATCAAATAGGCCTGCTGTTAATACTTCTCTGCTTCTCTAATTTGAGGCCTACTGACTGTGGGGTTTATTTTTTTATGTGAATTGGAGTCATTAGAAAACCAAGCACTTATCGGCTAGCTTCTGCAGGGTTTGAAGAAATCATTTGACCCAAAGGATCCCTATTCTCACTTGATGGAGGTCAGGAACCTAACAGAAGAAGGGGAGAGACTTCATCCACAGTGACTGCTCTTTTGGCCATTTTGGTTTTGGATGCACACATGGGATCATTCTTAAGATACATCAGGTGCTGAGAATCTAAGCCATTGCCTCAAACAGGGCAAAGAGGCGGATTCAGACACATCCCTTTCCAAAGCAATTAAGCAAAGAGGCACAGGTGATGCCCATTCATTTCCATTTGAAACCTGTTTTCTTCAGGTTTTACAAAGGGGTGGACTGAGGCAAAGACCTTCCTGACATTCAGGGCAACAGAACAATAGGTAAGCAAAGCAGGGTTTCTCCACTGAGACTTTATTGGTCACACTGATATTTGAGTTTTCTGAGATGCTCGCCATTCCCTTCAGCTATCCAGTACATGGCCATGTAACAGGGCTTGGAAGTGGTACATATCTTGGACGCAAAACCATGAGCCTATTCTGTAGAGTGGCCAGAATTCAGGAAGAATGCAGGAACTTTGGAAGATAGAACGTGTTGCCCATCGATAAGGCAAGGAAAAATCCATTCATCAATTTGGCAGAATAAATGATGGGAAGCTTTCTACTAGACAGGACACATCAATTGATGAATTCTCTTTTCTAATGTCTATAACCATGGACACAGTGGGATACACAGACATAGAAACACTCCCTTGTCAAATGACTTACTAGAAATAGTTCACTCAAAACCAAACAAACCGCCTGTTCTATCTATTCTCAGAACATGAGACAAATCCACAAACACACAGCGACACCCACAGAGGCACCTCCTTCCCCAAAGTAGGTCGGTGACTATCCAGAGTGTCCTCTGACTGGTGGGCCATAGTATGTTCCCCAGAATTGGCCTGTCCTGTCTCAGATCTTGTCTCCTTAACCAACTCTGTGAAGATGTCAGGAGCCAGTGGTGAACCACTATTTGCTTTCCTCAGGAAAAGCCCCTCTTCAGAGCTTTTCTGGAATTTGGCCATTCTCATATCAGTAGGTACCAAGAAAGACTGACTCTGTCCTTGGTATATACAAACAAGTGAGACCACTGTGACTGGGAATGGGACAGGCTCTGGGTGCCTGTCTTCCTGGATAACAAGTTCTTAGAGTTCCATCACCAAGGAAGTGAGGTGAGGTCACTTCCTTCAGGAACTGAATGAGGTCACTGCCTTAGCAACCACTTTGTCCAAACAGTTGCTTCCAAGGGTCCCATGAGATGGAGGCTGCCCCTACGTACTGTGACACTTTCACAAGTTAGAATGTATATCAACCATAGGCACCCAATACCAGCTCTCCAAACAGAACTGTTTGGGTCCATATTCTAATGGGTGGCACTAGAGCAGATTATGCTTAGTGAAGCTAGCCAATCCCTAAAAAACAAATACCAAATGTCTTCTTTGATATAATGAGAGCAACTAAGAATAGAGCAGGGAGGAAGAGCAGGAAGAAAAGATTAACATTAAACAGAGACATGAGGTGGGAGGGAAAGAGAGAGAAAAGGGGAATTGCATGGAAATGGAGGGAGACCCTCATTGTTATACTAAATTACATATTAGAGGTTGTGAATGGAATGGGAAAATAACAAGGTGAGAAATGAATTACAGTAGATGGGGTAGACAGAGAAGATGGGAGGGGAGGGGAGGGGGGATAGTAGAGGATAGGAACGGTAGCAGACTACAACAATTACTAGTATGGCATTATGTAAAAATGTGGATGTGTAACCGATGTGATTCTTCAATCTGTATCTGGGGTAAAAATGGGAGTTCATAAATCACTTGAAGCTAATGTATGCTAATGTATGAATATGTTATGTCAAAAGATTTGTAAGGTTTTGAACAACCAATAATAAAAAAAAGAACAGAGAGGCTGATTCAGTAACAACCTTTCATACTGACCAGGTTGTTTGGCATGGGAGTTGACTTTTGCTCTCTCAGGTCCTTCAGTGGTGCCTATATCTTCTCCAGGGATCACTTCTGAATGAAACTTTGAGTTTTTCAACAGGTGGAAGATTCCCTACATTCCTCTATTTTAGGACCAACACTGTCCCTGCTCTTCTGTAAAGTTAGATTGAGGGAACAGTGTATGGTTTCGCTTAATAACAGGTTTGATTTGGGTTAGGAATCATTCTGCTTGATGAATAATGGTATTGGGAACCTGTGATATTTATAAGAATATATAGGTGAAATATAAGTATGAAAACAGAAATCTAGGTAAGATTGGAATCCCAGAAGGGCATTGCACTCTTGATTGGGATACTTAGCTTTGATACATGTTCTGCAAAGATGTTTCAGATAAATCAATAATCAATGGCATAGGACCTTGTACCTTCGATGATTGAATGTAGAAGTGAGTATCCACTCAAACTGTGATAGTCGGTAGGATTAGGAAGATATTCTGTAGGTTTCAGAAGAAGAGTGAGTACAGGAATTGGACCAAAAGTTCTTTAGCAATAGGGTATCACACAGACAGTGAACGTAAATGTCAGCACATGTGAAGTGTTAGTCAAAATGGTGAACTGGTGAAAAAATTTAGGAAAGCAGACATCAATAGAGACATTAGGAAATCAGGGAAAGTATAAAGTGAGTGATAGGATTAGACATTTGAACAGAGTTGAGGTTGAATATATAGTCTTAGGAAGAAACAAATATGTTGTCATAAATAGAATTGACATTTGAGAGCATTAGGCAACCTGGACATGAATGTTTTTAGTAATCCATGCTCACTTTCCATTTAGGCTTTGGTACAATCATAAGTGTGACCTCTGCTTATTGTGTCCAGAATATTACTGTGATAAATGCATACGTACATCAGGTGACATGAGTATTTCTTAAACCATTTCTGGGAGCAACATTTTGAAGACGAATAAATTTGTATTGGGGTTACAAATAGATGTACCCTTTGTCTATGAATGTAGAGATAATTCATGAATAGACCATACTGTGAATAAATAATATAATTGGTTCCAACTTTAAATAATAGATTGAATTGATATCTGAATATATACAGAAAATCTTATATTGATATACAATTATTCATTCTAACCAGTAATACATCTAATGGTAATATTAGGGTTATGTTTTATCATGAAGAGTGTGTGAGTTTTGCTTCAAAATGATTATGGAAATTGAAAATAATGTGTTTGAAATAAAGTCTCATGAAAAGACCAGTCAAGAAACCTGGAGGAATACATGTGTTCTGAATCAGTAAATGATTGAAAGTGAATCAAATGCCTATAAATTTGTGAACTTATGGATGAAATATATGTCCTATGATGTTCGTAAACTGTAGAAATTGTATTGTACCAGTGTTGAATAAAATAAACTTCAAAATAAACATCATGTCCCATAGGAATCTACTTGCATTGATGTTAAACAGGGTCAGTTAATGTAGAAATATTAGGATTGTATGCACCATTCACTGAAGTTAGTTTTCAGTAATAGGAAACAAATATGTATTTCAGGTGGATGAATATTTCTGAGAATAATCTTGTGAAATGTTGATTATAAATCCACATACATGAACATGAAAGAATTTAGGTAGTGTATATAAGACACATATATTTTATATTTGGAAAAATTTGAAGATTGTATGTATATATATATATATATATATATATATATATATATATATTAAAAAAACAAAAACAGACAATAAGATGTAGCAATATATATGCCAATCGAAATTCTTCATGAAATGTACATCAGCCACAGATGCAAAAATATTTATTTTACTCAACATGCATTTATGTATGGCTTGTTGTTCTACTAGGAGGCTCACCCATAGGTTGAATTTTCTACTAGGAGGCTCACCCATAGGTTGAATTTTCAGTTCCAACAGAGTTTAGGAGGAGTGATCTCTTCTCACAATTTGTATTTGCCAAGTGAGACACCTCAGAAAAATATACGTGTGATACCAGGTAGGATTCTATATGTGCATATAAAAATACATGTGCTGAATTGGCTACAGAGAATGGGAGACAGGTATTCACATATTTGTTAACTTTAAAAACATGTGGAGAACTATTTCAATTATAAATTAGCTAGATTTATAACACCTACCCTATATCATTCAAAAGGCAAGTCCAACTATACACCATGCCTCATCTGTACTGCTTGCATTTCCATTCTGTTGGATTATTTTTCTCCATCATATTAGTATTAGTAGTCAGAGTCTAGTAGGTTATGGTTTAGTGTCAGGTGTCCGGGCCGGCTGGACACTTCAACGTGGGCGTTGAACCTTGTTGGGGAGGAATGAAGGGAAAAGAGTCATGAGAGATGACAGCAAGACAACAGTTCTGATCATGCTGAAAACTTTTATAGTTCTCACAGTGTATTTATATGCTGCGGATGAGAAAGCTCTCTTATTGGCAGTTGCTGGATGTCTTCACAGGGTGAGATAACCTCAGGATATTTCAGGAAGACGGATAGCTGCAGGATGTCTCAGGGTGATAGATGGCTGCGGGATGTCTCCCAGGCAGGATATCTCGCAGGGGGCTATTTCTTGTAAGTGTCAGGCTATTCTTTGAAGGAGAACTTCCTTCTAGCCCCTGACATCTTCTCCCTTTCTTATATAAAATATTTGACCATACCTTACAGGCCAATATTTTAGGGGGTTATAGAGGCTCTGTTTCTCTAGCAGGCCTTAGAATATCTCCTGATCTGATCGAGCATGTTTACTAGATTTCGTGGTGGCCTTGGCATGTTTTTTGAGGAGACGGCTTTGAGGGGGAAGCATGCCAACTGCCATGCACCAGAGCGTGTCACTCAGAAGACTTGGATTTTGGGAACCATGGATCCATCCTCCTGCAGTCCTTCCTGCACCCTCCGTTATTATGCCCTAACGTCCTCACTCCATGGGTGCGTCCTCCCCCAAGTGGAGCGGCCCATGGAGGACGAACCCTTATGGCAAGTGCAGAAGATCGCTGGTCAGAGCTGTTACTTAGAGTTTTATGTAAGAAAGCGAGATCTGTGGGCATGTAAACTTAAGAAATAAGCTTGTGAGGAGGGTAGAACATCCTTTTAAATGTTGGCAGCACTGTCTTCCATATCCAGGCAATGATAGTGGACCTGTATGGGCTTAGAGGCCAAAATATTAATCTGTTCTTTAATAAATTGTACCAGCCTGTTTATAATGCAGGGTTTTAGGGACACCATTAAAAGTAAACCCAACAAAGGGCCTAATAGGGGAAGAAGGTAGGGTAAAAATCCATTAAGCCCAGTCCAGAGGGGATTTTCAAATATTTCCCTTCATCTCTTTTCTAGATCTTCTTGAAGCTGCTTAATTTTAGTGCATACTATGCCAGAATTATTGGCATAAATGCAGCATCGTTCCCCTAAGGCCAAGCAAATACCTCCCTGGTTAGCTGTCAGCAAATTTAAGCCTCGTCTTTTTTGAAGGAACACTTCTGCCAGCGAGTCTATTTGGTCCTGCAAATCTTTAATGGTTCCTGATAGAGTTTTTATCAGTTGTTCCTGATAGAGTTTATAATTTGTTGAGAGAGGTGATGGTAAGAGTGAATAGACGTGCCTAAGCCAGTGTACCTGTGCCCACAGGAACTGTTATTCCAAGGCTGGCAGATTGTTGGCTGCATCTGAAAAAGAGGAAATTTTGTCCTCATGAGGAGTGCCTCTGTCCCTGTTTTGAGGTAAGTCATTAACCTGTTTAACCAGGAGTTCTGGTAACCATCTTGGGGCGGTTTGATCTTGGTCCAAAACACAAGCTGAGCCTCCTCCCCAGATGAGGACAGGATCTGGGCCTTTCCATTTGTTTGTAAGTGGATTGTGTCACATAACAGGTGGGCGAACAGAATTGGACGAGGGATGGCAGTGTCTGTCTGCTGCCGAATCGCCTTCATTGTCTAGGTTAAGAAAAATAAGGGCAAATAATGCATTGTTAAGGCGATGCCTGGGTGTGGTAAATACAAGGGAGGAAGCCTTAAGGAGGGATAGCCAAGTTTTTAAGTTAAGGTGGGCAAGTTCCACAATGCCTTGGCCCTGAGGGTTGTATGGAATTCTAGTAGTATGACAAATTTGCAAGGTAGCACAAAACTGTTTAAACTTGGCAATGGTAAATGTAGGATAAATATCTGTTTTAATATGTATTGGTTTACCCATAACAGAAAAGGCTGAAACAAGATGAGAAAGGACATCTTTGGTAGCCTCTCCAGAATGTGGTGATGCAAAAATAAAGCCGCTGAAGGTATCTACAGAAACGTGTATATATTTGGTTATTACAAATTCAAGAAAATGAGTAACATCCATTTGCCAAAACTGATCGGGCAGTAATCCTCGGGGGTTAACTCCCAAGTGTTGAATGGGGAGGGAGACAGCACAACCAGGGCATGCTTTTACTATTTCTTGTGCCTGTTGCTGGTAATTTTACAAAGTAATCAAAGGCTCTGGAAATTTAAATGGTGTATATTGTGTAACTCCATGGCCTTTTGAATGGAGCCAACAAAAATTGGAAAGATGGAACGAGTTGCTGCATCAGCTTGGGCATTACCTTGAATTAGAGGGCTGGGAAGATCATAGTGTGCCCTGATGTGTCCTAAGAAAAATGGGTGTTGTCTGGCCTGAATTAGCTGCTGAAGCTGGTGAAACAGAAAGGCCACATTGTTAGAAGCCTTAATGGGGGGTGAAATCACCAGCAGGTGCACAGAATGAGCAATGTAGGCACTGTCTTTATAAATATTAACAGGATTATAAAAATGTTATAAAAACTTGTGTTATGTCAAACAATTCCACAAACTGTGGTGACTGATAGACAGTATCAAAGGTGGTAGGCTTGTTATTGACAACAAAGACGGCTCGGCCATTACAGGAACCGTCTGTAAAGACAGTAAGGGATTGAGGAATGGAAGCCTTTTGAGTAATTTCAGGAAAAGTAAATGGATGTAACTGGACAAAATGTAAAAGGGGGTCTTTGGGGAGGTAGTGATCAATTGTTCCCAAAAGCCTGATAGGGCAATACCACATTCATCCCTTGTCTCTAGTAAAAATTGGGTTTGGTCCTTAGTATATGGAATAAAAATATTATCAGGGTGTTTGCCAAAATGTTGTAGAGAAATCAAATGACCTTTAAATATAATAGAAGCTACCTGAGCAAGATAAACAGTAATAACCTTCGAGCATGTGGTGGGTAAATGGACCCAAAACAAGGGGCAGTCTTTATTTTTAAAATGTGGATCTCGCTGCCAAAATATTCCTGTGGGTGTATGAGGAGTGTGTAAAATAACCAGAACCAGAGGAAGGTTATAAGAAATTTGTGTAACAAATTGTTGGGCAATGGCTTCTGTTACTTGGTTTAATGCCTGTCATGCTTTGGAGTAAGATTTTGAGGGGAGGAGGGGTGGAAATTACCTCTCAAAATATCATTAAGGGTCAAAAGTACACAAGTGCATAATTTTAAATATGTTATTAGACATTGAATATCCCTCAGTAATTTCTGAAAATCTTTAAGGGTGTGAAGATGGTCCACACGTCCTTGTATTTTAGAAATTTGGATCTGATTTTCTAGAATTTTAAGGCCCAAACTCTTATAAGAGTCCTGTGTTTGAACCTTATTAGGAGCTATCTGTAGTCCCAAGGTAGTGAGGATTTTGTAAAAGTCCAAGTAACAATTATTAAGGTCATGGGTATTAGGTGCAGCAATTAACAAATCATCCATATAATGTAAAATATAAATTTGTGGCCCTCACTCTCTCACAGGGTCTACTGCTTGAGCAACCTATTTTTGGCAAAGAGTAGGGCTGTTGTCCATACCTTGGGGAAGAACCTTCCATTGAAGTCTCTGCATAGGGCCCTGAATATTAATGCAAGAAAGACTAAAGGCAAAATAGGGTCTATCCTCAGGATGTAAAGGAATGATAAAAAAGCAACCATTTAAGTCCATAACCATTTTACAATAGTTTTTGTGAATAGCCACTGGTGTGGGAATGTCTGGCTGTAGTGCTCCCATCGGGAGTATAACTTTATTAATGGCACACAAATCTTGTAAATGGCGCCACTTGCCTGATTTTTTCTTGATAACAAAAATAGGAGTGTATGATGGTGAGGTTGAGGGCTCTACATGGCGGGCTGCCACCTGTTCCTTCACTAACATGGAGGCAGCCTCCAAATTTTCATGGGTAAGGGGCCACTGATCCACCCACACAAGAGTCTGAGTCTCCCAAATAATTTTATCTGCATGGGGTACAGGAGGGTCAGGGACCGACACTAAAAATCCAAATATCCAAGTCCATATGTATTTTTTTTTTATGGGTTGTATAAGCCCCACCAGTCCTTGTCTCAGCCTCCCAAGGCCTGTACCAGGGACAAAATTCATACGGAGCATTTGATGAGTCACCATGGAATTGGGACTGGCAAGAATAACTTCCATTTGACTCAAAATATCTCGGGCCCATAGGTAAACAGGGAGGTCAGGAACAACGAAAGAAGTGACAGTTCCCTTATTACCCTCTTTATCAGTCTAGCTAAGAGCAGTAGAGCTGACCAGAGGATTTTTTGACTTTCCTATCCCTTTAAGGTCAGTCAAGGATGGGGTGAGGGGCCAACCTGATCGCCAGTATTTTTGAGAAATAATTGTCGCATCAACTCCAGTAACTAAAATTGCTTGGAATTCCTTTCCTTCAATAAGTAAGGTAAGGGTGTGTTTATTATGAGAAATGGGATGAACCCAATATACCTCAGAGGAGCCCAAGGAGGCAGTCCCCCACAGTAGGTTTGGGTGGTGGAAGTGCCCCTTAATCTAAGGGAAGGAGTATTAATTGTGCAAGACTTTTTCCTCCTGGGATGGCCGCAACTCTATTAATAACTGTGGCCAGTATTTTTATTTCTCCAGTGAAATCATTATCATTAATGCCAGGGAAGACCTGAACACCTTCTAAGATAGTAGAGGCTCTTCCAAGAAGAAGGGCACACGTATGAGATGGAGGGGGACCCATAATTCCAGTTGGTATTATCTGGGGCCCTTGCATTGCGTCTAATGTTGTATCAGTGGTGGTACAGAGGTCCAATCCTGCACTGCCTGGAGTGGGTAGTTGGAGGGAGCCAATTGTGGAGAAGGATTTTGAGGTAGGTTGGGAGTTTGGAAGGGAACAAACCTTATTGCCCCAGGGAGTTTCCTGAGAAGCAGGAAGAAATAGGCTGTCCGAGGGCATTTGTCATTGATCTACACTCACTGGCCAAGTGATGAACTTTACCATATCAAGGACAAAGTGTAGCTGGGGGCGGTTTAGCTCCAGTTTTTAGGAGACGCTATTCTTACTCTTTGTTTGCCTGTTGGACACTTGCGTGCAAAATGGCCTGGTTGTTTACAAGTAAAGCAAATACGTGAGCCAGGATTGTAAAAGGCCTTGGTAAAGGGAGCACTAAAGTGAGACCCATGGCATGGGCTGCACCCACCCCTGCACAGACTCTAATAAAGTCAGAAAGTTTCCCTTTATCCTTATGATGTCAAAGAACATCCTGACATGCTGGGTTGGCGTTTTCAAAGGCAAGATGTTTTACAAAGGTGCTTTCGCTTTCGCTTGGTTCAAGCAAGCATTCCGCAGCTAGGTTAAGCCGGGGAACAAAGTCGCTATAAGGCTCGTCGGGCCCTTGTCGAATTCTGGCCAGGGAAGTGATAGCTGAGGCCCTTTCAGGGAGGCGTCTCCAAGTATGTAAGCCAGCCATCCAAATCTGCGCAAAAAGTCCAGCAGGGAAACGTGCCTGTTTAGTTTTAGTGTCAAAAGTTGCATTGCCCACTATCTTAACATAAGTCCAGGATTTAGAGGAGGCCTTTGTTAAATTTTTTTTGAGCAGTTTCTGACAGGGCTCTTTGAAATCTGCATTCCATAGTAGGAAGTCTCCGGCACTGAGGGCAGCTCTGTCTAAAAATTTTCAATCATTGGGAGTAAGAAAGTGTGTGTTGTGGCTTTCTAATAAAGCCAACGTGTAGGGCACAGTGGGGCCATAGTGAGCACAAGCCTTTTTAAGTTTTTCAAGAAAATGGAGGCTAAATTTTTTGTAGACACTCTGGGTTCCTTCCTGCCTAGGGGTGAACTTCTCATCCTCTAAGTCCAGATCTCCTTGATCCATTTCCTCCGCTTCCTCCTCTTGATCCTCTTCTAAGTCTTTGACCTCAGCCTGAGCAGGCTTATCTATCTGACTGTTGGTGACTGGGAAGGCGAGCACAGGCCGATGGAGCGGCTTCACCTTTGTATTAGACCACTGTGGGTCAGCTTGTGTTGACTCCATTCCTAAGGCTAATGTAGAGAGCTCAGAGTCAAGGGATCTTTATTCTTTTAAAAATTGGATCTGTTCCCATCCATGTTGGAGAGACTCTCTCAAGGGAGCCGGATTAGGCAAGGGAAGTGGGGAAAAAATATCTGGGGGGACATTTGGCCCCTGAAGGGCCAGAGCACAAAAGGCAGGAGGGATATAGGAGGGAGGGGAATGTGTAAGTCCTATAGGCTGTGGCAGGGTCCTGAGAGGTGGCGGGTCTTCTGAATGGTAGCGAGCTGCTTCCTTCTCCAAGGTAGCCTCCTCCCCAGGGGTCAATGTTTCTCTGGGATTTAAAACTGCATAAAGGCTGTTGGAAACCATTGGAGCCTTATTCATTAGGGTGGGATTTTGAGGAAGATCAGGAAGGTTCCCAGGGTCCTGGGGAGACTAAGAAGGGTCTATGTCTATACTAACTGATGGGCATGCCGAGAAGGGACGAGAGGTCTTTTGCATAGTCTCTTCCCCAATCCTGACAAGTATTAAGGTACCATTGTCAAAGGGTGAATTTTTAAGAATTTCACTAATTTATTTCCAGAAAGAAAAGGTAGGAACAGACACTTTTTCTGGGCCAAAGGATTCATAATAATCTTTTAAAATGTCTCCTACTCTAAGCCATCTTTTACCATCAATGGTCCCTTCAAGGGGAAACCATGGAAACAATTTTTCAATGTATGAAAAGAAAAATTTTAAGTCATTTTTCTTAACACGTGCCCCCATGTATTTAAGGATTTCTTTTGGCCTGACAAAAACAAATCATGTGACGAAATTGCTTTTCCCATGGTGGGTCACTCACTGTGCATCATCCCCACTCTCCTCCTGAATCTGTCTCTCAGTGGTGTCTGCTGAGGCAATCGTGAGCTCCACTTGTCCAAATCTTCCCCCTCAGTCCAAGGCTCGAGCCCCAGTCGTTGGGCGCCAGTTGTCCCAGCCTGCAGGACACATCAACGTGGGTAGCGAACCTAGATGGGGAGGAATGAAGGGACAAGAGACATGAGAGATGACAGCAAGACAAAAGTTCTGATCAAGATGCAAACTTTTATTGTTCACACAGGGGAATTTATATGCTGGAGATTTGAAAGCTCTCTTATCGGCAGTTCCTGGATGTCTTCACAAGGTGAGATAACCTCAGAATATTTCAGGAAGACAGATGGCCACATCATATCTCAGGAACACAGATGACTACAGGATGTCTCCCAGACAGGATGTCTCCCTGGGGGCTGTTTCTTGTAAGTGTCAGGCTATTCTTTGAAAAAGAATTCCTTCTACCCCTTACAGTCAGGGATTCAGTATTTCAAATGAAAAATTGGAGAAAGAATCCAATGTGTATGCAAATATGTGCTACCCAAAAATCTTCACACTCTCATTCAGAACAATGCCTTGACATTACCTTCACCCCAACTAAGACACAATTAGAGGAGAAGAGTTAGAAAATCTGTGAATACACATCAAGAATGGAAAATGCTCAGGAGTTCACAACTTTGGAGGTGGTAGAGGAGTTTCCAAATGTAAGGGAGAGGGTAAAACTCCACAAACATGGAGCTCTGCTGGACTAAAGACTTCTTGAGAAACTGCCTCTGAGGTTGGGCACTTGAAATATATGTTGTTGTCAGGAGCTTTAGCTCCCTTTGCAGTGAGACCATTAAGCTGGGTCTGCATGTATGTTACCTGGAGGACATGGTTTCTTATTTTCCAAAGGACATGAGGCAGCAGTGCTGAATTCTCTTTTTGTAGGTAAACTGTTGTCACTGGGGGCTAAGTGTCTTCCAGTTTGGAAGCCATTTGCTCATCCTCCACTTTTTGTTGTGTTTCTTGCAGCTGCACTGGAAGTTTGGTATTTGCTTCATGAAATACGAAGAGTTCAACTGGGACACAGTACTGAAAAGAGTTCTGTCACATGTGGTGGGTAAGGGTCTGCAGGAGAATGCACCAATCAGGCTTCTATCCCACATAGCTTGACCCCTTCACCTTAGCAGTCTGATTCTAAACATTGCACTGAAACCTCTCCATATAACAACATGCCTTTACATACAAGGGTCTGGGGGCTGCACCATGTCAGTCACAAACCATTTGAAAGCCAATGGCAGATCCACATCACCCAACCACAGATGTTTTAACACACACCTTCACACCACTTTTCTAGGCCAACTACTCAGCAGGCTCCAAATTACTGCCATCTCTGTTCTACACCATTTTCATGAAACCCAGTCAATCAGGCACTGTCTGGTACACTCGTGATCATCAATAGGACATCCAAAGATTCTACAGTGCGAAGTGGTCATGGGAATTTCAAAAATTTCATGTTTTTTATCAGGCATTTCTCAAGGATGAAGTTGGAGGCACTGTGGGTTTCAATTCATTCAGGAACCATTAAATGGAGAGGAAGCTCATTTCAATAAAAGCTCTGGAGAATTCTAACAGGCAAGGCTTCCCAAAGACAGGCAAAAAGGTCACATTAAGCCAGGCGTTTGAGGTCTACAATGTGTGGTCCATTTGTGTTTTGACTTGCAACTATGGCTGCCAATTCTTTAAGAATAAAATCATGTGATATTCTTCCTGAGATTCCCAGTGCTCTGTGGAAAGCCACCCTGGGCCTAGATCTCAGTTTCCAAGGGCAACTCTCATGCGTGGCATCCTAAAATCCCAAAACAATACATGGCAATACTTCTTTGAGGTCCATTCCATAACTCAGTCTCTAAGGGGAATCACACCAGTGTTCAAGACCAGGTGGACCCATCATCTTTTCCAACAGCCACAAAAATGACGACAATTAAAAGCAAAACACTTCCACATGGCCCTCATCTTCTTTCATATAGACACTCATCATAACCTCAGGCTGTAGTTTTTCATGAGGGGCACAGCCAAAGACAGTATCCAAAATAAGGTCCCTTGCCCCCATTTGCCTAAAGTCAGTGTGGCTGGGACACCCTTCCTGTGAACCAGGAGTGATCAAAGAGGCCTGCCCATAATACTGCTCTGCTTCTCCATTTTGAGGCCTAATGACTGTGGGGTTTAGATTCTTTATGTTAATTGGAGTCATGAGAAAACCCAAGCACCTATGGCCTAGCCTCTGTAGTGATTTGAAGAACTCATTTGACCCAAAGGATCACTATTCTCAAAGATGGAGGTCAGGAACCTTACAGAGGAAGGTGAGAGACTTCATCCACAATGACTGCTCTTTTGGCTCTTTTGGTTTTGGATGCAAACGTGGGATGTTTCTTTAGATCCATTAGGTGCTGAGAATCTAAGCCGTAGCCTCACACAGGGCCAAGAGGCTGATTCAGACACATCCCTTTCCAAAGCAATTAAGCAAGGAGCCACAGATGATGCCCATTCATTTCCATTTGAAAACTCTTTTCTTCAGGCTTCCCAAAGGGGTGGCCTGAGGCAAAAAACTTCCTGACATTCAGAGCAACAGAACAATAGGTAATTAAAAGTACCAAAGCAGGGTTTCTTCACTGAGACTTGTCAGAAGCCAGTGGTGAGCCACTATCTCTTTTCTCATACAAGCCCGCTCTTCAGAGCTTTCCTGGCATATGGCCATTCTCACATCTGTAGGTACCAAGATAGACTGACTCTGTCCTTGGTAATTCAAAACTAGTGACACCACTGGGAGTGGGACTGGGACAGGCTCTGTGTGCTTGGCTTCCTGGATGTCAATTTCCATCACCGAGGAAGTGAGGTGAGTTTACTTCCTTCAGGATCTGAATGAAGTCACTGCCTTGGCAACCACTTTGTCCTAACAGTTGCTTCCAAGGGTCCCATGAGATGGAGGCTTCCCCTACTTAATGTGACAATTTCACAAGTTAAAATGGTATATCAACCATAGGCACCTGGGAACAGCTCTCCATACAGGCCTGATTTGGTCCATCTTCTCTACATTAAGAAGAGAGAGGCTGATTAAGACACAACCCTTCATCCTGACCAGGTTGTTTGCCATGGGAGATGACTTGTGCTCTCTCAGGTCCTTCATAACTGCGTACATATTCTCCAGGGATCCTTTCAGCATGGATCTTTGAAGTTCTCAGCAGGTAGAGGATCCCTACATTCCAGTATTATAAGACCACCTCTGTCCCTGCTCTTCTGTAAAGTAAGGTTGAGGGAACAATGTATGTTTAGGGTTAATAACAGGTTCAATTTGGGTTAGGAATCATTTTGTGGATGAATAATGGTATTGGCAACCTGCGAAATTTATAAGAATATAGAGGTGAACAGTGTGTATGAAAACAGAAATCCAAGTAAGATTGGAAGCCCAGAAGGGCATTGGGCCCTTGATTGTGATACTTAGCATTGAATTACATTCTGCACAGATGTCTCAGATAAATCAATATACAATGGCATGGGACCTTGTACCTTGGATGATTGAATGTAGAAGGGAACATCCAGTCAAAAAGGGATAGTCAGTAGGAATAGGAAGATAGTAGGTAGGTATAGAAAAAAGGGTGACTGTATGATTTGGAACAAAATTTCTTTAGCAATAGGGTTTCGGTTAGAAAATGAATTTAAATGTCAGCACATGTGAAGAGTCTGTCACAGTGATGAAGTGGGAAAAATATGTAGGTAAGCAGATATCAATAGGGACATTATGAAATCAGGCAAAGTAAAAAGTGAGAGATCGGCTTAGACATTTTCAAAGGGTTGAGTTTGAATATGCAATCTTAGGAAGAAACAAATATGTAGTCATCAATAGGATTGACATTTGAGTGCATAAGTAATCTTGGACATGGATGATTTTAGTAATCCATGTTAATTTTCCATTTTGGCTTTGGTACAATCATAAATGTGAACTTTGAATTTAGTGTCCAGTATATTTCTGTGAATAAATGTATATGAAGATCAGGTGACATGAGTATTTCTTCCACCATTTCTGGGAGCAATATTGACTGACTACTTCTGATTGATAGGTACAGATTCTTTATGTGAATTGGAATTATGAGAAACCCAAGCACCTCTTTAGGGATTGAAGAACTCATATGACCCAAAAAATCCCTATTCTCAATTGATGGAGGTCAGGAATCTAATAGAGGAAGGGAAGATACTTCATCCAAAATGAGTGAACTTTTTGCCATTTTGGTTTTGGATGCACACATGGGATCTTTCTTTAGATCCATCAGGTGCTGAGAATCTAAGTCACAGCCTCACACAGGGCCAAGAGGCTGATTCAGACACATCCCTTTCCAAAGAATTTAAGCAAAGAGCCATAGGTGATGCCCATTCATTTCCATTTGAAAACTGTTTTCTTCAGGCTTTACAAAGGGTTAGCCTGAGGTCAAGAACTTCCTGACATTCAGGGCAACAGAAAAATAGGTAAGCAAAAGGCCCAAAGCAGGGTTTCTCCACTGAGACTTTCCTGGTCACACTGTCCCTGCTCTTCTGTAAAGTTAGATTGAGGAAACAGTGTATGGTTAGGGTTAATATCACGTTCGATTTGGGTTAGGAATCATTCTGCAGGATGAATATTCGTTCTGGGAATCTGCAATATTTACAAGAATATATAGGTAAAATAAAAGTATGAAAACAGAAATCTAGGCAGGATTTGAAGCTCAGATGGGCATTGGGCCCTTGAGTGGGTTACTTATCTTTGAATTATGTTCTGCACAGATGTCTCAGATAAATCGATATACAATAACATAGGACCTTGTACCTTGGATGATTGAAAGTTGAAGAGAACATCCAGTCACAAAGGGAAAGTCCCTAGGTTTAGGACGATATTCTCTAGGTTTAGAAACAACAATGAGTATAGGATTTAGAACAAAAGATTTTTAGCAATTGGTTTTCAATAAGAGAGTGAATGTAAATATCAGCACATGTGAAGAGTGAGACACAATGATGAAATGGGGAAAATATGTAGGAAACCAGATATCAATAGAGACATTAAGAAATCAGGCAATGTATAAAGTGAGGGATAGGATTAGACATTTTGAACAGGGTTGAGTTTGAATATATAATCTTAGAAAGAAACAAATACATAGGATTTATCAATAGGATTTACATTTTACAGCATTAAGAAACCGGGACATGGATATTTTTAGTAATCCATGCTCACTTTTCTTTTAGGCTTTGCTACAATCATAAGAGTGACTTTTGCTTTCTGTGTCCAGAATATTACTGTGTTAAAATTTATATGTAGATCAGGTGACATGAGCATTTCTTCCACCATTACTGGGGGCAATATTTTGAAGACGTATAAATATTGGGGGAAAAAAGTGGAGTACCCTGTGTCAATGGATATAGAAATAATGTATGAATAGACCATACTGTGAATAAATAATATAACTGGTTCCAACTTTAAATAGTGGATTGATTTGATATCTGAAAATATACTGGAAATCTTAAATTGATATTCATACATTCATTACAACCAGTTATACATCTAACGGTAATATTAGGGTTATGGTTTATCATGAAGAGTGTGTGAGTTTTGCTTCAAATATGATTATGAAAATCAAAAATAATGTGTTTTGAAAGAAGTCTCATGACAAGACCAGTCAAGAACCCTGGAGGAATATATGTGTTCTGAAGCAGGAGGTGATTGAAATTGAAACAAATGCCTATAAATTTGTGAACTTGTGGATGAAATATATATCATATGATGTGCATAAACTGAAGAAATAGTAATGTACCACTGTTTAATAAAAATGAACTGCAAAATACACATCATGTCCCATAGGAAAATGCTTGCATTGATGTTGAACTAGGTTTTACTGTAGAAATATTAGGATTTGTGTGCACCATTCACTGAAGTTAGTCTTCAGTACTAGGAAACAAATCTGTATTTAAGGTGGATGAATATTTCTGAGAATAATCTTGTGAATAGTTGATCATAAATCCACATACATAAATATGAATGATTTTAAGGAGTGTATAATAAGATTCATATATTTCATATTTTGAAAAATTTGGAGAGTATATATATATATATATATATATATATATATATACACACACACACACACACACACACACACACACACACACACAGGCAGACATTAAAACTAGCAATATATTTGCCAATCGAAATTCATCATAAAATATGTATCATCCACAGGTGCGAAAATATTGATTTCACTGAAAATGGATCTATATATAATGTTGTTCTACTAGCAAGCTCACCCATAGGTTGAATTTTCAATTCCAACAGTATTTAAGAGGAGTGATCTCTTCTCATAACTTGTATCTGCCTAGTCAGCAACCTCACAAAAATGTACGTGTGATAACAGGTAGGATTCTATATGTGCATATAAAAATACACGTGCTGAATAGTCTACAGAGAAAGGAGACACCAATTTGTTGAAAGCCACAGCTTAAGGGGCCCCATTAAACTTCCAGCTACCAGCAACATTCCCCTGCCAGATGATTATTGGCTCACAGCGGCCCCAGCAACATCTAGCTGATTGGCTCCTCTGCGGTGATGCTCATTGGGCAGTTTCCCTGCCCTTTCAGACCACAGAGCTGCTCATTGTGGGACTTTTTTGGCTCCACCCACCTGACCCAGCTAAATAGCCTCAAGAGCAGGAGGATTGTGGGAGGTGGAGAGGCTTGTGGGTGTGACAGAAACTTTGCAAGGAAGCCAGTGGTGGCAGTTGGGCTCTGAGGGTTTTTCCTGAGGAGCTGTTTTGTTTGGCATGTGTGGTTCTAAAAATAAAGTTTGTTTCTTTTGAAAAGTGGCTCTTGAATCGTGCCCAGCCAGACTGCAGCATTTTTATGGCTTGCACGGGGAGCCACTGAGGGTAAGTGATAAGGTAAACTGCTCGCCCCTGAGCGAAGGGCGAGAGGATGGGTAGCCATTTAAGATTCCTCTTTTTTTTGCTTCACTTTTGTTGCCTGTCCATGGAGATGAGTGAGATGGATGAAAAACCGCTCACATCTGAGAAAAAATTATTTACTTCTGAGGAACAGATAGGGAGAAAGGACGGATGCACATGTCAGTAGAATATAAAGGCTATAATGACTTTTTGTTGTTCCCTTTTTATTTTATTCTGTCTCGGTTTTGTTTGGCATCGTCTTGTTGGGTTGTATTATAGTAGAAATACGGGATCAGAAATTAGTAAAAAAACAAACTGAAAGAGTGTTAAGTAAATTGTTAGAGGAGGAGGCATCTCAGTAAAGTCAAGAACAGTCAGGGCATATGTTGATACAATACAAAAATGTAGCCCATGGATTTTTAAGGAGTTGTTAAATATACCATAATGGAACCATCATGGTGAAGATTTAAAAAGGGGTAAAAGAACAGCCCAGGGACTCTGCCAGTTGGCACATTGCCATTGAGGACGTTCATATCTGGTTTGCTTAGTCCAAAGACTTCAGTTCAGACAAAGATAGAAGAACAAAGCTTAGGGCAGAAAAAGCCATCAGGGGCAAAGTTACAAAAGGAGACTGCTACTAACAACTTTCTATCACTAGAGGGCGTAAATGTCCAACCAACAGCGCCTCCTCTACAGGAGACTGTTACTAACACCTTTCTATCACCAGAGGATGTAAATGTCCAAATAACAAGGCCACCTCCATATGCTGGTAGGCCCCCAAACCCCACAGTTGATAGTTCGGATCCTGAGACAGGATCTCAAGTATGAACATGGCCTGATTTTGAGGTAGGAGGGCAGCGAATTCACCATGCTTTAAATTTCAAAATAGTGAAGCAGCTAAAAGGGGCTGTAACAACCTATGGTCCTCAAGCACCCTTCATTGTAAGCTTGGTCGAATCCATTAACAACTTGAATATGACACCAGTAGATTGGGCTAATATGTGTAAAGCTGTGCTAAATGGAGGTCAATACCTTTTACGGAAGGTTGCCAATGAGGAATTTTGCAAGGAGACGGCTAGGCGTAATGCAGAAACTGGTTATCCTCAGAGAAATCTAGATATGTTGTTAGAAAGGGACCTTATGAGGATCAGCAGCAAACAATTGCATATGATCCTGGCGTATACGCAAAAATTGCTGCAGAGGCGGTTAGGGCATGGAAGACTTTACAACGACATGGAGGTTTACAAGGTCAATTATCTAAGGTAATACAAGGAGCTAATGAATCTTACACTGAATTTGTAGATAGGCTTATTCAAACAGCTATCAGAGTTTTGGGGAATACAGAACAAGCAATGCCATTAATAAAAAACTGGCTTATGACCAAGCAAATCGTTGGTGCAGAGATATCACTAGACCATGGAAACATGAAGATTTAAACACATATATTAAATTATGTAAAGACATTAATGAATAAGAGAAAGTCATGGCAGCTGCAGTAAAACAGGCTTTAGATGCCAGAGACATCAATGAACAAGGGCAATTTGTGGCAGCTGCAGTAAAACAGGCTTTAGATGCCAGACCAGGAACATGCTACAATTGTGAACAAACAGGACATTTTAAAAGGAATTGCTCCATAGGAAGAGGGTTTAACAAAACTAGGTACCAAAGGAGTAGAATACGTGGGTATTTGCCCACGATGCCGTAGAGGGAGACATTGGGCTAATGAATGCCGTTCTCAAACCACCATAGAGGGTACTTCATTATCAAAAATGAACAAGGACTAGCTGTTTATCCACGATATCATGGAGAAAGGCATCGGGCTCCATTGCCAAAAAATGGACAGGGGAGCCCAATGCTCTGGGGCCCAAAACCACAAATATACAGAGCACTGGAGGAACCCAGCAACCCCATCAGTGTAGTGCCCAGGACACATTGTCCATCAGACGCCTCATCAGACAAATCAGAGGGAGCGCAGGGTTAGATATCTGCACCTCCGTCAGATCAGTACTAACTGTAGAGATGGGGGTTCAAATCATTCACACAGGGTGAGAGGACCTCTTCTCAAAGGAACGGTAGGCTTATTATTGGGACGCAGCTCTTCTAATCTAAAAGGACTTATGATAAGTCCTTGGGTAATTGATCCCGATTATGAAGGTGAAATAAAATTATACCCAGTTCTCCAAAGGACATATCAGTAATTTCACCAGGAGATAGAATAGCACAGTTACTAATAATACTCAGTCTGCATGATAAATTTTCCAGTCGTGCTGTAGAAAGAGGTTCCAAGGGATTAGGCTCCACAGGTGTAGATTTGGTTATGCTTTCTTTAAATTTAGATTCTCGCCCCAGGCTAAAACTAAATATTCAAGGACATGAATTTAATGGGCTACTTGATACAGGTGCAGATGTTAGCATCGTCTCTCATCAAGAATGGCCAAAACATTGGCCATTACAACAGTACACTAAAATACTTTGAGACCTAGGAGTGGCAACTAATCCCCATAGAAGTGCAATGGCATTGGATTGGAAGGATCCTGAAGAATGTGAAAGAACTATACAGCCATATGTATTGGATCATCTTCCCGTAAATTTATGGGGATGAGATGTCCTAGATCAATTAGGTTTGACATTAACAAATAACATCAATCAAAATGCACCCACTATTTTGGCTAGAGAAGGTTTTAGGAAAGGAAAAAGATTAGAAAAACAAGATCAAGGTATATCAGCACCAATACAAATAGACCAAGCAACAGACAGACATGGGTTGGATTTTCAGAAAGGGCCACTGAGACAATAAAAATTACTTGGAAATCAGAAAGACCAGTATGGCTTCTTCAGTGGAAGAAGAAAAGATACAAGCAGCCCAGTTCCTGGTCAAACAACAATTAGCGGAAGAACATATACAACCTTCTGTATCTCCCCATTATACTTTCATTTTTGTCATCAAAAAGAAATCTGGTAAATGGAGATTATTGGAAGATTTAAGAGCCATTAATAATGAGATGGTTATTTTGGGACCTGCTCAATCAAGGATTCCTCAATTGTCTGCTTTGCCAAAAACTTGGTATGTTTTAGTTATACATATTAAAGATTTTTTTTTTTCATTTCCAATTCTTCCTGAGGATAGTCCAAGTTTTGCATTTACTATCCCTGCACTGAATCATGAAGGTCCTGATCAGAGGTATGAGTGGAAAGTATTCCCTCAAGGGATGGCTAACAGCCCAACTATTTGTCAAATTTATGTTAACAAAGTAATCCAGCCACTTAGAAATCAAAATCCTGAACTACAAATATTTCACAATATGGATGATGTGTTATTAGCACACAAGTTAAAAACCCATTGCTAGAATGTTATGCCACACTTACAAACTTATTAAAAAATTATAATCTAGGGATATCAATTGATAAAGTACAATTAAATTTTCCAATTAATTATTTAGGAGTTCTATTATCCTCAACCATGGTCAGTCCACCAAAAATTCAAATACGAGTAGATCAACTCAAATCAATTAATGACTTTCAAAAGTTATTAGGAGACATTAATTGGATAAGGCCTTATCTAGGTATACCAACAGGAGAGTTGGGACCTATCTTTGATATCCTAAAAGGTCCATCTGATCTAAATTCACCCAGAATGTTAATGCCTGAAGCAAGAAAGGCATTAAAAATCATTGAAACATATATGGGAAATATGCTTTTGGATAGATTTGATAAAATAATGCCTCTATTATTCATTGTGCTACCAACAAAAAAATATTCCTACAGGAGTATTTTGGCAAGAAGGTCCATTATTATGGATACATTTATCTTATTCTTCTAACACTATTATTACTAGGTATCCTGAGGCTTAGGGACAATTAATACTAATAGGAATAAAAGCAGCAAAGGGAGTGTTTGGAATTTCTCCCAATAAAATTATTACTCCATACACTATGAATCAAATTGATGAATTAGCTAATGAGTTAAATACTTGGGCAATAATCCTGTGTAAATCTAATGTTTCATTTGATAACCACTTACCATCTAATCTTTTATTGTCTTTTGGGTCATTGCATCCTGTAATTTTTCCAAAAATTACAAGAAAACACCTATCATGAATGCTCCAAATATATTCACTGATGGGTCAAATAATGGTACAGCAGCAATAGTTACACCTGATCAAATTTTTACATTTTTAGCACCCCAACAATCAGCTCAAAAGGTAGAGCTTAATGCAGTATTATAAGCTTTTGTGATGTTTAAAGATTCTGTGTTTAATTTATTTTCCAATAGTCAGTATATAGTTAATGCTATAGTATCCCTTGAAGATGCTGGTAGGATTTCCCCTTCCTCTACTGTTTTCTCTTTGCTTTCCAGTATACAAAGTCTAATCTGGGACAGAAAAGATCCATTCTTAATAGGACATATCTTGGCACATACAGGATTGCCTGGAGCCCTTAGTTTGGGCAATGATTTAGCAGGTAAAACTACACATGACATACATACATATTTTCTCTACACTAGAAGAAGCTATAAATTTTCATGAAAAGTTCCATATCAATGCTAATACTTTACAAAAACATTTTAAAATAACTAAGGAGCAAGCTAGACAAATAATAAAACAATGTCAAAATTGTGTGACCATTTTACCACATTTTAATCTTAGAGTCAATCCTAGAGGATTGATACCTTACCATATATAGCAGATGGAAGTCACACACTTGCCAGAATTTGGAAAAGTAAAATATTTGCATGTTACAGTTGATACTTCTTCTGGATTTTTGATGGGTTCCCTTCATGGGGGAAAAAAAAACTAAAGATGTTATAGCTCATTGCTTACAAAATTTTGCCACTGTGGTCATTCCAAAACAGTAAAAAACAGATAATGCCCCCGGTTATACTTCTACCTCTTTTAAACCATTTTGCTCATCATTTGGCATTACTCATATAACAGGAAACCCATACAATCCACAGGGACAAGCCATAGTTGAAAGAGCACATCACACTATTAAAATGTACTCATTAAAGTAAGAAGACAGAATTGGGAAGGAATATAAATTCCCCAAAGATAAAATTAAAATAACCCTTTTTAATCTAAACTTTTTAAATTTGGATTTTCAGGACTTAGTGCTGCAGAAAGGCATAAGTGTCCAAAAAATGTGTATAAGCCCGAGGTACTTTGGAAGGATATTCTAACAGGAAAATGGAAAGGTCCTGACCCATTAATTTTCTGGAGTTGGAGGTCTGTTTTTGGGTTTCCACAGGAAGAACAGCAGCCGATTTGGATTCCAGAGAGATTAACTAAGGTCCCGACCCAGTGATTGCCTGGAGTCGGGGGTCTGTTTATGTGTTTCCAAAAGGAGAACAGCAGCCGATTTGGATTCCAGAGAGATTAACTGAAGCGCTTTCAATAGACCAAAATAAGATGATTTGGCTCAAATCCATAACAGCTGATATCGAAAACTCCAGTTTGGCTATCCTTACATCTGCGACAGAACAGGGATGCTTTTTTCAATATCTATTTTATTATTGCCCTTTCCCACATCATGAAGTTCTCTTTTGTTTTTTTTTGAGCTCATACAGACCTAGGATAATGTTTTGCTTATCAGTTCTATTTTTTGACTATAGAGTTTTTAAACATTGCAATGATGATTTCACATGTAAAAAGTTATAAGGCCTTTACTATTATATTATGTGTTGTATGTATTTATTATGTGTGCACACTTGTGTTTTGTGTTATATATTTGAATGTGCGTATGTCCATATATCACATATGATGAGTGCTAATGAAATAATATATCCATTTTTTTTTATTCACGTGAATTAAATTGTTTAATTTAAATTGGGAAAACAACTGTTCAGGATTGTCTTAATATGTGAAAAAATAGGAGGTTAACAGACGTGCTTGTTTACTTTCACTTTTCCTTTTCATTATATTTAATTATTCTCTTCAAGATAATATAAATTGTTAAGAAAATTGTTTTCTTTTAGTGCCCTCAGGAATGTTACATAATTTTTTCTTTAGCCATTACTGCCAGAATTTCTATTTTCATCCCAGTGCCAGTGAAGACAAAGATAAAACCAATCTACAGATTCTGCAATAGCAATCACTGAACTGCTTGCAGAACTTGCCTGGATTATGTATCACTTGTATGCATTGTGAACTCACTTGTATGCATTGTGAACTATCTGCTGCTGCAGCGAATTGTTGTAGTGTTGGGGTACTTATGCTGATGCTGTCATCAGTGATAGAATTTTTCCAATAGGAGCCATCAATTGACTTGGTGTATCTTTCCTATTCTCACTTGATAGAGGTCAAAAAACTTACAGAGGGAGGTGAAAGACTTCATCAGCAATGACTGCTCTTTTGGCAATTTTGGTTTTGGATGCACACATGGGATTTTTCTTTAGATCTATCAGGTTCTGAGAATCAAAGCCACAACCTCACACAGGGCCAAGAGGCTGATTCAGACACATCCCTTTCCAAAGTAATTAAGCAAAGAGCCACAGGTGATGCCCATTCATTTCAATTTGAAAACTGTTTTCTTCAGGCTCCACAAACGGGTGGCCTGAGGCAAAGACATTCCTAACATTCAGGGCAAAGGAACCATAGGTAAGCAAATTGCCCAAAGCAGGGTTTCTCCACTGAGACTTTTCTGGTTACACTGATCTCTGAGGTTTCTGAGATGTTCCCATTCCATTCAGCTATCCAGTATATGGCTATGTCACAGAGTTTGGAGGTGGTACATATCTTGGACACAAAACCATGAGCCTATTCTGGAGAGAGGCCAGAAATCAGGAGGTGAACAGGAACTTGGGAAGATAGTAGGTGTTGTCTATCCATAAGGCAAGCTGCAGTCCATTCATAAAAAGGGCAGAATAAATGCCTGGAAGCTTCCTACTAGTCAGGACACCTCCATTGATGTATTGGCTTTTCTAATAACTACAACCACGGACACAGTGGATACACAGAAATAGAAAAACTCGCCTTCTCAAACGACTTACTAGAAACAGTCGACTCCAAACCAAACAAACCACCTTTGCTACCTATTCTCAGAACATGAGACAAAACCACGAACTCACACCCACACCCACTAAGGCACCTCATTCCCACAACTAGGTCTGTGACTATCCGGAGTGTCCTCTGACTGGTGGACCATACTATGTTCCCCCCAAATGGCCTGTCCTGTATCAGATCAGGTCCCTTTTGCCAACTCTGTTAAGTTGTCAGGAGCCAGCAATGAGCCACTACCTGCTTTCTCAGGAAAGGCCCCTCTTCAGAGTTCTCCTGGCATTTGGTCATCCTCACATCAGGAGGTACCAAGAAAGACTGACTCTGTCCTTGGAAAATTGAAACAAGTGTGCCCACTGGGAATGGGACTGGCACTGGCTCTGGGTGCCTGGCTTCCTGGATCCCAAGTTCAGAGAGTTGTGTCACCAAGGAAGTGAGGTAGGTCACTTCCTTCAGGAATTGAATGAGGTCAATACCTTGGCAACCACTTTGTCCTAACAGTTGTTTACAAAGGTCCCATGAGATGGAGGCTGCCCCTACTTTCTCTGACTCAGTCATAAGTTAGAATGGTATATCAACCACAGGCACCATGGAACAGCTCTCCACACAGGCCTGGTTTTGTCCATCTTCTCTACATTAAGAACAGAGCGACTGATTCAGACACAATACTTCATCCTGACCGGTTTTTTTGCCATGGAAGATGATTTTGCGCTCTCAGGTCCTTCATAGCTGCCTAAGTCTTCTCCAGGGATCATTTCTGCATGGACCTTTGAGTTTTCAGCAAGTGGAAGATACCCTAAATTCCTGTATTGTAAGACCAACTCTGTCCCTGCTCTATTGTAAAGATAGATTGATGGAACAGTGTATGCTTAGGGTTAATAACAGGTTTGATTTGGGTTAGGAATCATTCTGTGCGATGAATAATGGTTTTGGGAACCTGCGATATTTACAAGAATATATAGGTGAAATATAAGTATGAACACAGAAATCTAGGTAAGATTTGAAACCCAGAAGTGCATTGGGCCCTTGATTGGGATACTCAGCTTTGAATTATATTCTGCACAGATGTCTCAGATAAATTGATATACAATGGCATAGGACCTTGTACCTTGGATGATTGAATGTCGAAAAGAACATCCAGTCAAAAGGATAGTCAGTAGGATTAGGAAGATATTCAGTAGGTTTAGAAAGCAGAGTGAGTATAGGATTTGAACCAAACGTTCTTTAACAGTAGGGTTTCGGGTAGAGAATGAATGTAAATATCAGTACATGTGAAGAGCCAGTCACATTGATGAACTCTGGAAAATATGTAGGAAACCATATATCAATAGAGACATTAGGAAATCAGGCAAAGTATAAAGTAAGTGATAGGATCAGGCATTTTCAACAGTGTTGAGGTTGAATATATAATTTTAGGAAGAAACAAATATGTAGTCACCAATAGGATTGACATTTGATAGCATTAGGCAACCTGGACATAGATGTTTTTAGTAATCCATACTCACTTTCCATTTAGACTTCGGTACAAACATAAGTGTGACCTTTGCATTTTGTGAAAGAAGTCTCATGAAAAGACCAGTCAAGAAACCCTGTGGAAAACATGTTTTCTGAATTAGGAAGTGATGGAAAGTAAGACAAAATCCCTATAAATTTCTGAACTAGTGGATTAAATATATATCCTACCATGTGCATTAACTGAAGAAAAAGTAATGTACCAGTATTGAATAAAAATGAAAGACAAAATACACATCACGTCCCATAGGAATCTACTTGCATTGATATAAAACTGTGTCAGTTACTGCAGAGATATTAGGATTTGTATGCACCATTTACTGTTAGTTTTCAGTACTAGGAATCAAATATGTAGTTCAGGTGGATGAATATTTCTCAGAATAATCTTGTGAAAAGTTGATTGTTAATCCACATACATGAATATGAATGAATATACGGAGTGTATAATAAGACACATATATTTCATATTTTGAAAAATCTGTAGAGTGTGTGTGTATATATATATAAACACACACACACACACACACACAGGCACGCACACAAACAGACATTAAAATGTAGCAATATAAGCCAATTGAAATTCACCACGAAATATATGTCATCCACAGATCCAGATAAATTCGTTTTACTGAACATGGATTCATGTATAATTTTATTGTACTAGGAAGCTCATCAATAGTTTGAATTTTCAGTTTCAACAGCGTTTAGTAGTAGTGATCTCTTTTCACAATTTGTGTCTGCCAAGTGAGCCACCTCACAAGAATGTACGTGTGGTACCAGGTAGGATTCTATATGTGCATATAAAAATACATGCGCTGAATAGGATACAGAGAAAGGTAGACAGGAATTCACATATTTGTTAACTTGAAAAACACATGGAGAACCATTTCAACAAAAAATTGACTAGATTTATAACTCCTACCCTATATAAAGCAAAAGGCAATTCCAATGATACACCATTTGTCCTCTGAACTGCTTGTATTTCTATTCTGTTTGGGTTAATTTTCTCCATCATATTAGAATTAGTAGTCAGAGTCTAGTTGGCATGGGTTTGTGTCAGGGATTTGGAATCATTTGGAAAATGATTCCAATGTTTATGCAAATATATGCTACAAAAGTATCTTCCCACTCTCATGCATAACAATGCCTTGAGATTACCTTGGCCCCAAGTTAGACACAATTAGAGGAGAAGAGTTAGAAAATCTGTGAATACATATCTGGAATCAAATATGCTCACGAGTTCACAAACTTGGAGGTGGTAGAGGAGATTCCAAAAGTAAGGGACAGGGTAAACACTCCACAAACATGGAGCTCTGCTGGACTAAAGACTTCTTGAGGAACTGCCTCTGAGGTTGGGCACTTGAAATATGTGTTGTAGTCAGGAGATTTAGCTTCCTTTGTAGTGAGACAATCAAATCTGGGTATGCTTCTATGTGACCTGGAATACATGATTTCTTATTTTCCAATAAACATGAGGAAGCTGTCTTTAATTTTCTGTTTGTAGGTAAACTGTGGCCACTGGGGACTAATTGTCTACTCTTGTGGACTCTGAAGCCATTTGGTCATCCTCCAGTTTTCTGGTGTTTCTTGCTGCTGCACTGGGAGTTTCGTATTTGCTTCAAGAAATACAAGGAATTCACCTGGGACACAGTGCTGGAGGGAGTTCTGTCACCTGTGGTGGGTCAGGGCCTGCAGAAGAATGTACCAACCAGGCTTCTCTTCCACATAGCTTGCCTCCTTGACCATAGCAACCGGATTCTGAACATTGGCCTGAAACCTCTCCATATAAAAAGATACCTTTACATAGAAGCGTCTGCTGGCTGTACCATGTCAGTCACAAGCCAATTGGAAGACAATGGCAGATCCACATGGCCCCACCACAGATTTTTTTTTATCACACACCTGCCCTTCACTGCACTAGGTGCACTACTCTGCAGGGTCCAACTTCCTGGAATCTCTGTTATACACCATTTTCATGAAACTCAGTCAATCAAGTCACTGTCCTGAATAATCATGTTCAGCAACAGGACAACCAAAGTTTCTCCAGTGCCATCTGGAAATGGGAATTTCAAAAATTTCATAGTATTTATCTAGCAATTTTTCAAGGATGAAGTTGGCAGCATGTGGGTTTCAATTCATTCAGGGACCATTAAATGTTGTGGAAGTTCATTTCAAATGAAGTTCTGGAGAACTCTCACTGGCAAGGTTTCCCAAAGATTGGCCAAAGTGTCACATAAATCCAGGCCCATTGAGGTCTACAATGTAACATGTAACGTCCATGTGTGTTTTGACTCTCAACTAAGACTGCCAAGTCGTTAAGAATAAAATCATGTGATATCAAGCCTGAGATTCCCAGTGGTCTCGGGAAAGCCACCCTGGGCCTAGATCTCAGTTTCCAAGGGTGACTCTCATGCTTGGTCTTCTAAAATCCCAACACAATTCATGGCAATACTTCTCTAAGTTCAGTTCCTGTACTCAGCCTCTAAGGGGAATCACACCAGAGTTCAAACCCAGGTGGACTCAGTCATCCCTTCCAACTGCCACAAAAATAACCACAATTAAATCCAAAACACTCCCACATGGCCCTCATCTTCTTCCATATAGACACTCATCATATCCTCTGATTGGAGATTTTCATGAGGAATGCAGCCCAAGAGAGTGTCCAAAATATGCTTTCTTGCCCCTCATTTACCTAAATTCTGCGTGACCTGGACACCCTTCCTGTGAACCAGGAGTGATCAAATAGACCTGCCGTTAATACTGATCCACTTCTCAAATTTGAGAACTACTGACTGTGGGGTTTAAATTCTTTATATGAATTGGAGTCATGAGAAAACCCAACCACCTATGGGCTAGCCTCTGCAGGGAACTGAAGAACTCATTTGACCTAAAGGATCCCTATTCTCACTTGATTGATGTCAGAAACCTTACAGAGGAAGGCGAAAGACTTCATCCACAATGACTGCTCTTTTGCTATTTTGGTTTTGGATGCACACATGGGATCTTTCTTTAGATCCATCAGTTGCTGAGAATCTAAGCTACAGCCTAACACAGGGCCAAGACGCTGATTCATACACATCTCTTTGCAAAGCAATTAAGCAAAGAGCCACAGCTGATGCCCATTCTTTTTTATTTGAAAAAGGTTTTCTTTAGACTTCGCAAAGCGTTGTCCTGAGGCAAAGACCTTCCTGACATTCAGGGAAACAGAACAATAGGTAAGCAAAAGGCCCAAAGCAGGGTTTCTCCAATGAGACTTTACAGGTTAAACAGGTATGTGAGTTTTCTGAGATGCTCGCAATTCACTTCAGTTATTCAGTACATGGCCATGTCACAGAGCATGGAGGTGGTACATGAGCCTATTATGGAGAGTGGCCAGATTTCAGAAAGAAAACAGGAACTAAGGAAGATCGTAGGTGTTGCCCATCATTATGGCAAGTCGCATTCCATTTATAAATTGGGCAGCATGAATGCTGGTAAGCTTTCTAAAAGACAGGACACATCCATTGATGCTTTCTCTTTTCTAATATCTACAATAACGGACACAGCGGGATACAGCGACACAGAAACACTCGCATTGTCAAATGACTTACTAGAAACAATTCACCCCAAACCAAACAAACCTCATTTCCTACCTCTTCTCAGAACATGAGCCAAAACCACAAACCCACACTCACACCCACAAAGGCACCTCTTTCCTCCAAGTAGGTTGTGACTATTTGGAGTGTCCTCTGACTGTGGGCCATTCTACGTTCCCCCGAAATGGTCTGTCCTGTCTCAGATTTTGTGTCCTTTGCCAACTCTCTGAAGTTGTCAGGAGCCAGCGGTGAGCCACTACCTGTTTTCTCAGGAAAGGCCCCTCTTCAGAGTTTTCCTGCCATTTGGACTTCCTAACATTAGTAGGTACCAAGAAAGACTGACTCTGTCGTTGGGAAATTCAAAAAGTATAACCACTGAGACTGGGACTGGGACTGTCAATGTTTGACTGGCTTCCTGGATCCCAAGTTCACAGAGTTCCATCACCAAGGAAGTGAGGTGAGGTCACTTCCGTCAGAAACTGAATGAGTTCACTGCCTTGGCAACCAATCTGTCCTAAGAGTTGCTTCCAAGCTTCCCATGAGATGGAGGCTGCCCCTGCTTCCTGTGACACTTTCACAAGTTAGAATGGTATATCACCCATAGGCACCCAGGAGCAGCTCTCCACACAGGTCTCATTTGGTCCATCTTCTCTACATTAAGAATGGAGAGGCTGATTCAGACAGAACACTTCACCCTGACCAGGTTGTTTTCCATGGAAGATGACTTTTGCACTCTCAGGTCTTTCAGAGTTGCCTACATCTTCTCCAGAGATTATATCTGCATGGACCTTTGAGGTTATCAGCAGGTGGAAGATTCCCTATATTCCTGTATTGTAAGACCAACTCTGTCCCTGCTCTTCTGTAAAGTTAGAATGAGGGAACCAAGTATGGTTAGGGTTAATAACATGTTTGATTTGGGTTAGGAATCATTATGCTGAATAAATAATGGTATTGGGAACCTGCAATATGTATAAAAATATATAGGTGAAATATATGTATAAAAACAGAAATCTAAGTAACATTTGAAGCCCAGAAGGGCACTGGGCCCTTGATTGGGATACTTAGCTTTGAATAAATTGATATACAATGGCATAAGACCTTGTACTTTTGATCATAGAATGTAGAAGAGAACATTCAGTCAAAAAGGATAGTCGGTAGTGAAAGGTTAATAAAATAGGAACTTGTCACTTCCTGTTTTTCTGTATGCTTAACAAAACACTGTTAAAATCTTGAGAACTGTTTGCTAATCTTGTTCCCAGAATGTGCTGTCCCCAAGTGCCAAAGTGTAGAATGTACTCCCTCAGCCGGTTGCATTCAAACCGACCACTCGCCCTGAACCATCAGTAAACTTCCCTCCCTGCCCTCTCCAAGGAAAATATATATGTTCTGCTTAAACTGTTCTCAGGGCTCTCTGATCTATTCAAGTGAGCTCCGAGCCCCAGCATGCTGGACCCAGAATAAACCCTTTGCTGTTGGATAAGACAGTCTGTTAGTGGTCTCTTCCTTCCATGCTCGCCCGACCTTTACATATGGAGATTCCACCGAGTTTTGGCAGCGGCGGACAAAAGACCCTAACGGGTTCCTCTCGGGTTAAGTAAGGCCCCTCTTTCTTGTTTCAGTGTTAAGGTTAGGGCTTGGCAAAATGGCTGTCGATGAAGAGCGTGAGTTCTCTCCGATGGTGGCTGACAGACGTGTCACAGAGCCGCAGGCCACGTCCCTGGGGGACTTCCCAAAGACTCGGGAAATCGAGGAACAATAGTCTCCTCGACTCAGTAATATTTTGTATCGGATTCGGAATTGCCAGGCCATTGGGTTTTGCTGGCTACTCAGTCCTGGTCTCAGTTTTGGATGTCCATTGAATGTCTTTATTGTCTTGTCTTGTCTGTGTCGTGTGTCTTGCATTCACTCTTTGTGTATCTTTCATTATGGGACACAGCACTTCAATGCCCCTGTCCCTGACCCTTGATCACTGGACCAAAGTTCGCTTAAGGGCTCAGAATCTTTCTTTTTTAGTAAAACGTTGGACCTTTCGGAATCTCTGTGCCTCAGAATGGCCCACCTTTGAATTTGGATGGCCCCTAGAAGGATCTTTCTATTTCCCACTAATTTAAGAAGTCAGAGATATTGTCTTTCACCCAGGCACACATAGCCATCCGGATCAACAGCCATATATCTTAACTTTGCAGGACCTCTGCAAATCTCCTCCTCAATGGGTGAAGCCTTTCTTTGTCCCTTCCCCTGCTCCTACTCCTTCCCCCATGATCTCTCAAACCCTCTGCTTCTCCTCCTCCTCCACCCTTTGTAATCCCTGAGTCACAAGATTTGACTCTACTGGACTCTCTTCTCCCGTATTATACCCTGCCCTCGTCCCCCAACCACCAACACCCTCTAAGTGATTCTCCTGCAGCTGACTCAGCCTCTCTACCATTGGAGGAATCTAAGCTGGCCCAGCGCCCTCCAGATAACTCCCCCGCAGCACACACAGCCCCTCCTCCGCAGGAGGAAGCTAGCCCAGCTAAGGGAACTTTATGGTGGCGAATGATTGAAAACCCTGGACCTCCTGTGATGCTCCCCCTATGTCCCTACGGACCATTGATTGACGAAGGCCATGGGGGGAAAATGCAAGCCTACAAATATTGGCCTTTCTCCTCTTTCGACCTATATAACTGGAAAAATAACAATCCCCCTTTTTCCGAGGACCCCATCCGGCTCACAGGTCTGGTTGAGTCATTGATGTTTTCACACCTGCCTACTTGGGATGACTGTCAACAATTCCTAGGGACTCTCTTCACGACAGAGGAACAAAAGAGAATCTTCCTGGAAGCTATAAAAAAATGTCCTCCGACCAGATTGGAGACGGACACATCTTCCCAACTTAATCAAAGCTGGTTTTCCCTTGAAACAACCCAACTGGGACACCAACAACATTGAAGTTAGAAAGCATCTGTCCACTTATCGCCAGGTTCAAATAGTGGGCCTCCAAGTGGCCACTAGGCGACCAACTAATTTGGCCAAGGTAATAGAGATTATTCAAAGGCCTGATGAATCTCCCTCTATGTTTCTAGAGAGAATTATGGAGGCATGTAGGAGATATACTCCTTTCGATCCACAGGCAGAGGATCAAAAGGCATCTGTCATGATGGCCTTTATTGGGAAAGCTGCCCTGGATATTAAAAGAAAGTCACAATGCTTAGATGGATTACAAGATATGACTTTGAGAGATTTAGTCAGAGAAGCCAAGAAAATATACCTTAAGAGAGAAACTGAGGAAGAGAAAGAAGCAAAGTGAGGATAAAAGAAACAAAAGACAGACTAAGGCGTTGACTAAGGTCCTGGTCACAACAACAAAAGGGCCAGAAATTAAGAAACAGGGAGACAGGAAGGGATACCTGGTCCCATGCCAGAGGCCACCCCTGGCCTCAGATCAATGTACCAACTGTAAAAAAAAAAAGGACACTGGGCCAAAGAGTGCCCTAGAAAGGGACAGCCATGCCAGTCAGCCATTCTGACTCTGGAGGATGAGTATGAAAGTCGGGGCTCAGATCCCCTCCCCGAGTTCAGGGTAACTTTTGAAGTGGAGGGGACCCCAGTAATCTTTGAAGTGGATAAAGGGGCAATATACTCACCCCTAATGTCACATTGGGCCCTCTATCAAATAAAAGGTCTCTAGTTCAAGGGGCTAATGACAGTAAATATCGGGCTTGGACAACTAAGAGGATCATGGAACTGGGGAAAGGAAAAATCCATCACTCCTTCCTAGTAATCCCAGAATTCCTAGCCCCATTGATGGGCAGAGATCTGCTCACCAAGTTCCGGTCCAAAATAACTTTTAACCCTGAAGGCCCCCAAGTGGAATTTCTAAATCCTTCAGTAAAATCTCCTATAGTCACAGCTCTAAATATGTCAGTAGAAAATGCACATCAACTCACTCACCTTGGTTCAAAGAAACTGCAGGTATTTCTGAAGTATCAAGAACAGAGTTTTCCACTAACTGACTCACAGCAAAAAGAAATAACTGAATGGGTAAAAAAAGCCTGTCGAGTCCATCAATTGGTAAATTCTTACCCTTCCAAGCTTCCTGCAGGAAAGCACCTACGAGGAACCAGACCAGGACAATTCTGGGCAGTTGACTTTACTGAAATTAAGCCAACAAGGAATGGACATAAATATCTTCTAGTCTTTGTAGATACATTTTTAGGATGGATTGAAGCCTTCCCCACTAAAAGAAAAAAAAAAGAAACAGTGCTAATGGTGGTCAAGCAGATACTGAAAGACATTTTTCAAAGATACGGCCTGCCAAAGGTAATACGGTCTGATAAAGCACCGGCGTTCATGGCCCAAGTAAGTCAGGGGTTAGCCAGGAACCTGGGGATTCATTGGAAGTTTAATTGTGCTTACAGACCCTAGAGTTCAGGACAGGTAGAAAGAATAAATAGAACCATTAAAGAGACCTCAACTAAATTAAGCTTAGAGACCAGCATAAGTGATTGGACTATGTTCATGCCTTATACAATGTTTCGTGCAAGAAATATGCCCTCTGTTTCTTTGAGTAACCACACCCCCTGTGAATATCTAGGGTGCCTCTCTTCCAGTAACGGACCAAAGCCCAACTCTAAGACCTAACGATCCCTTTCACACCCCCTTGTTTGACAGACTTAAAGCTCTTGAAAGATCTCAGTGATACCTTTGGAAACAGCTGGCCACTCCCTACCAAACTGGGAACGAGGGGACTCCACATGGATATCAAGTAAGAGACTTCATCTACGTAAGATGATATCAGGTGTCATCCCTGGAACCCCACTGGAAAGGACCATACCAGGTGCTACTTATAACATCTATAGTGGTAAAGGTAAACGGAATCACTTCCTGGATCCATGCCTCTCATCTCAAGCCTGCGCCCTGTCCACACTCTGGCTGGAAACTGGAAAAGACTGGTAACACTTTCAAATTGCATATTCACCGTGTGGATAAGCCTATAGACTCTCCCCTTGGCCACAAGTAGTCCTAACCCTCATCAGCCCGTTCAGCAGCGATGGCTGATCACAAATTCTACTGGAAAAGAAGTATAATCTATCTTGCATGCAGCCCACTTAGGGACCTGGTGACCATCTCTCCACCCAGACATTTGTCAGCTGGCTATAAGTCTTTCCTAATGGGATATCCCTGATGAAGAGGATCCCACTAAAATTCCATTAAATCCCTTCCTTACCATAGATAATGGAAACAAATATTATGGATGTAGGGACACACGAGCCAGATGCAGGTTGGCTAGCCTAGATTACTGTGTTTACCCGGCCGACTGTCAAAGCCAAAAACAGCCATGGCTGTGTGGGGGAAAAGCCGACTTCTTCTGTAAGTCATGGGGATGTTAGCGTACAGGGGCTGCCTGGTGGAACCCAAACCCTGCATTAAATTCAGTAGACAGCATTGGCCATATTACGAATTAGATAACAAAAACTGATGGCCACCAGAGGGGATTCTAGATCCTCAAATCCTGCATGACCTTTTTAACATCTGCTAGTGCTCAAAAGGGTGAAAGGAGATTCCACTATGTGAAGGCCTTTTCCCTTCTTTGCTCACATCCTGAACTATGCTTATCCAATAGATCCTCACCTTCAGCCTTCTGTTCCAGAGTCTCTGCTGTCACTCCCACCTCAGCAACCTGATTTCTCCACTACAATTATTAGATCAAAAACCCAAACCTCTGCTGGTTCTCAGACCATTGACCCCTTGCTGAGGTAGCAGGTACTGAGCTACCCCTCCACCCACTCACTCCTCTCTTCTGTTGACAGTGCCCGCACTGGGTCCCACCAGGTCCTCTTACCAACTAACCCAAAGCTCAAACCAGCTGAGGAGAGCCCTCAGACCTCTATCCAAGATGTAATGAAAATGGCCTTTAAAGTTGCTTTGTCATCACTGAAAACAGTTTACTACAAATTTAAAGTCCCTCTGCGTTTTGGGATACTCACTACCATCTTCCCCTCTGCTTGACCTGTTCTACTGCTCAAATATTTGTTGCTAGGAAAATTCCAAACCACTTTCCCATTATTTTTTTACATCTCTCTTTTCTCATTCTCAGATCCTCGGAGCTGCTCTCAGCCCCACCTTCTCTGTCTTTTCCCTCTATACCAGGCCCACAGAAAAGTCTTTAACTGACCTTCTCCAGAAGTCTTCACCATGGCTGACTTTAGGACTTTCAGCAAAAGAGTCCCTATAAAAAAGTTCAATGTAGTTAAACTTCCTATTTTCATGTTGCCCTGTTCTACTTGGCCACTGGCTAAAAAAATCAGCACTCCTAATCCAGACACCCCCTTACTAGTTTTTCACAAAAATATGTGAACAAGGCCTCTGGCCTTGACGTGGGGCTTCACAGAGATGGCTACATTTCTAAGTTAATGAAGTTAGCAACTGGGCTCCGTAGTAACAGCTGGCAATGGGAAAATAAGAAAGGGAAGAAAAAGCTCTTTCCCTCCCAGGTGTCCTTGAAAAGTTAACTTGCCCAGAACCGAGGAAAAAACAGAAACAAAAACTGCTTTTTTCAACTTCTGCAGACTGTGAACTTCTGAGCCCCTTCCCTTACATGTTGGGTACAAAATTCTGAAACTACCTAAACTTGGGTTTCAGAGGATTAGTTGATTACAACAGAATCAATGCCCTCTGAATCTGGTTGCAACCAAATAGGACTGTTTCCCTGTCTTCAGTGCTATCTTAGGTGCGTTGCCTTGTCCTTCCCTACTACAGCATGATTCTATATACTTAAACATTGTTAATGTTTTCATGAAATGGTCAACAGATGTGATTAATTGTGTAATCGTGCAGATGTTTCCCAGAGTGCTCTATCACGACGCAGATTCATTTGAAGATCAAATAGGGGGGCATTCAACCCGGTTCCACTGAAAATATATATCTCTCAATGTAGCCATCCTATTAGGAATAGAAATTGCTGCACTGGTGGCCACGGGAACCAATGCCTTTGTCCAAGGGACTCAACAAATGACCCAACAAATGACAGCAATAGACCAAAACTAAGATATTAGAAACCTCCATCAGAGCTTTGCATGAGTCTTTTACCTCTCTCTCTGAAGTTGTTTTTCAGACCACTCGAGGGTTGGACCTCCTCGTCATGAGAGAAGGGGGCTTTGTGCTACTTTGAGAGAAGAAAGTTGTTTGTATGCCGAGCATACTGGACTTGTAATAAAATCTAAGAGTAAATTAAAAAGATGCCTTGAAAAGCATCAACGAGACAGAGAGGCCCAAAAAAGGTGGTTTGAGTCTTGGTTCACACAGTCTTCCTGGTTAACTACGTTTTTATCAACCCTGGCCGGTCCAATAGTAATCCTCATGTTATTGCTAACTATTAAACCCTGTTTTCTCAACCGTGTAATTTCTTTTCTCCAGGCTCAAATTGGACGAGTTAAACTTATGGTAATACCCTACTAGTATACATAGAATGTGACACCCCCCCCAATGATCATTTTTATGATTAAAAGTAGCCAGAAGAAGAAGTGGGGAATAAAAGGTTAGTAAAATAGGTACTTGTCACTTCCTGTTTTTCTGTATGCTTAACAAAACACTGTTGAAATCTTGAGAAATGCTTGCAAATCTTGTTCCCAGTATGTGCTGTCCCCAACTGCCCAACTGCAGAATGTGCTCCCTCACCCAGTTGCACGCAAATCGCCCACTCACCCCGATCCATCAATAAACTTCCCTCCCTGCCCTCTCCAGGTAAAGTATATAAGCTCTACTTAAGCTATTCTCAGGGCTATCTGCTCTATTCAAGTGAGCTCTGAGCACCAGCATGCTGGACACTCAATAAACCCTTTGCTGTTGCATGAGATAGTCTGTTGGTGGTTTCCTCCTGTGAAGCTCGCCGGACATTTACTATAATGATTGAATGTAGAAGAGAACATCCAGTCAAAAAGGGATAGTTGATAGAAATAGGAAGATAGTACGTTTAGGAAGAAGTGTGAGTATAGCATTTGGAAAAAAAGTTCTTTAACAATAGGGTTTCGGTTACAGAGTGATTGTTAAAGTCAGCACATATGAAGAGTCAGTCACTATGATGAGCTGGGAAAAAATGTAGAAAAGCAGATATCAATAGAGACATTACGAAATCAGGCAAAGTATAAAGTGAGTGATAGGATTAGACATTTTCATCAGGGTTGAGTTTGAATACATAATATTAGGAAGAAAAAAATATGTAGTCACCAATAGGATTGACATTTGAGAGCATTAGGCAACCTGGACATAGATGTTTTTAGTAATCCATGTTCACTTTCCATTTAGTCCTTCGTGAAATCATAACCGTGACCATTACATTATTTGTCCAGAATACTACTGTGATAAAATGTATATGTAGATCAGGTGACATGAGTATTTCTTCCACCATTTCTGGAAGCAATATATTCAAGACGTAAAATTAGTATTGGGGTTACAAAGAGGTGCACCCTGTGTCTATGAATTTAGAGATAAAGTACGAATAGACAATACAGTGAATAAATAATATAACTTGTTCCAACTTTAAATAATGGATTGAACTGATATCTTAAAAATTACAGGAAATCTTATATTGATATACAATCATTCATTCCCACCAATTATACATCTAATGGTAATATTAGTGTTTTGGTTTATCATGAACAGTGTGTGAGTTTTGTTTCAAAAGTGATTATGGAAATCGAAAATAATATGTTTGGAAAGAAGTCTCATGAATAGACCAGTCAGGAAACCTGGAGGAATGCATATGTTGTAAAGCAGGAAGCGATTGAAATTGAATCAAATGCCTATAAATTTGCTAATTTGTGGATGAAATATATATCCTATGATGTGCATAAACTCATGAAATAGTAATGTACCATTGTTGAATAAAAATGAACGTCAAAATACACATCATGTCCCATAGGAATCTACTGGCATTGATTTTAAACTGGGTCAGTTACTGTAGAAATATTAGGATTCTCGTGCATTATTCACCGAATTTAGTTATCTTTTTTTTAAATTTTTATATATGGTTGCTCAAAACATTACATAGTTCTTGATAAATAATATTTCACACTTTGATTTATGTGGGTTATGAACTCCCATTTTTGCCCCGTTTACAGATTGCAGAATCACATCACTTACACATCCATTCATTCATATATTGCCATACTAGTGTCTGTTGTATTCTGCTGCCTTTCCTATCCTCTACTATCCCCCCTCCCGTCCCCTCTCCTCCTCTCTTCTCTCTCTACACCCTCTACAGTAATAAATTTCTCCCCCTTGTATTATTTTTCCCTTTCCCCTCACTTCCTCTTGTATGTAATTTTGTATAACCCTGAGGTTCTCCTTCCATTTCCATGCAGTTTCCATTCTCTCTCCCTTTCCCTTCCACCTCTCATCCCTGTTTAATGTTAATCTTCTTCTCATGCTCCTCGTCCCTACTCTGTTCTTAGTTACTCTCCTTATATCAAAGAAGACATTTGGCATTTGTTTTTTTAGGGATTGGCTAGCTTCACTTAGCATAATCTGTTCTAATGCCATCCATGTCCCTGCAAATTCTATGATTTTTCATTTTTTAATGCACAGTAATACTCCATTGTGTATAAATGCCACATTTTTTTATTCATTCTTCTATTGAAGGGCATCTAGGTTGGTTACACAGTCTTGCTATTGTGAATTGTGCTGCTATGAACATCGATGTAGCAGTGTCCCTGTAGCATGCTCTTTTTAGGTCTTTAGGTTTTAGACCGAGAAGGGGAATAACTGGGTCAAATGGTGGTTCCGTTCCCAGCTTTCCAAGAAATCTCCATACTGCTTTCCCATTTGGCTGCACCAATTTGCAGTCCCACCAGCAATGTACAAGTGTACCTGTTTCCCCAGATCCTCGCCAGCACTTGTTGTTGTTTGACTTCATAATGGCTGCCAAACTTACTGGAGTGAGATGGTATCTTAGGGTGGTTTTGATTCACATTTCTCTTACTGCTGGAGATGATGAGAATTTTTTCATGTACTTGTTGATTGATTGTATGTCCTCCTCTGAGAAGTGTCTGTTCAGGTTCTTGGCCCATTTGTTGATTGGGTTATTTGTTATCTTATTGACAAATTTTTTGAGTTCTTTGTATACTCTGGATATTAGTGCTCTATCTGAAGTGTGAGGAGGAAAGATTTGTTCCAAAGATGTAGGCTCCCTATTTACCCCTCTTACTGTTTCTTCTGCTGAGAAAAAACTTTTTAGTTTGAGTAAGTCCCATGTGTTGATTCTAGTTATTAACGCTTGTGCTATGGGTGTCCTATTGAGGAATTTGGAGGCGACCCCACAGTATGTAGATCGTAGACAACTTTGTCTTCTATCAAACACCATGTCTTGATTTGATATCAAGCTCCTTGTTCCATTTTGATTTAACTTTTGTGCATGGCAAGAGAAAGGGATTCAGTTTCTTTTTGTTACATATGGATTTCCAGTTTTCCCAGCACCATTTGTTGAAGATGCTATCATTCATCCATTGCATGCTTTTAGCCCCTTTATCAAATATAAGATAGTTGTATTTTTTTGGATTGGTTTCTGTGTCCTTTATTCTTTACCATTGGTCCACCCACCTGTTTTGGTACCAGTACCATGCTATTTTTTTTACTATTGTTCTGTAGTATAGTTTGAAGTCTGGTATCGCTATACGGCCTGATTCTCACTTCCTGCTTAGTGTTGTTTTTGCTATTCTGGGTCTTTTATTTTTCCATATGAATTTCATGATTGCTTTCTCTATTTCTACAAGAACTGCCGTTGGGATTTTGAATTGCATTGCATTACACATATAGAGAACTTTTGGTAATATCGCCATTTTGATGATGTTAGTTCTGTCTATCTATGAACAGGGTACATTTTTACATCTTCTAAGATCTTCCTCTATTTTTCTCTTTAGGGTTCTGTAGTTTTCCTTGTATAAAACTTGCACCTCTTTTGTTAGGTTGATTCCCAATTATTTATTTTTTTTTTTAGTATATTGTGAATGGAGTGGTTGTCCTCATTTCCGTTTCAGAGGATTTGTCACTGATATTCAGGAATGTCTATGATTTATGAGTGTTGATTTTATATCCTGCCACTTTGCTGAATTTATTTATTACCTCTATTAGTTTCTTTGTAGACCCTTTTGGGTCTGCTAGGTATAGAATCATGTCATCTGCAATAGTGATAATATAAGTTCTTCTATTCCTATTTATATGCCTTTAATTTCTTTTGTCTGTCTAATTGCTCTGGCCAGTGTTTCGAGAACTATGTTGAACAGAAGTGGTGAAAGAGGGCATCCCTGTCTTGTTCCATATTTTAGGGGGAATGCCTTCAATTTTTCTCCATTCAGAATGATGCTAGCCTGAGACTTAGCATAGATTGCTTTTACAATATTGAGGTATGTTCCTGTTATCCCTAGTTTTTCTAGAGTTTTGAACATAAAGGGATGCTGTACTTTGTCGAATGCTTTTTCTGCATCTATCGAGATGATTATATGGTTCTTATTTTTAAGTCTATTGATGTGATGAATAACATTTATTGATTTCCGTATATTAAACCAGCCTTGCATCCCACGGATGAATCCTACTTGATCATGGTGCACAATTTTTTTGATATGCTTTTGTATCTGATTTGCCAGAATTTAATTGAGGATTTTTGCCTCTAGGTTCATTAGAGATATTGGTCTGTAGTTTTCTTTCTTTGAAGTGTCTTTGTCTGGTGTAGGAATCAGAGTGATTTTGACCTCATAGAATGAATTTGGACGAATTCCCTCTTTTTCAATTTCCTGAAATAACTTGAAAAGTATTGGTATTAGTTCCTCTTTAAATGTTTTGTAAAACTCTGCTATATACCCATCAGGTCCTGGGCTTTTCTTACTTGGTAGTGTTTTGATGGTTTTTTCTATTTCCTCAATTGATATTGGTCTGTTTAGGTTGTCTATATCCTCCTGACTCAATCTGGGCAGATCATATGACTTAAGAAATTTATCGATGCCTTCACCGTCTTCTATTTTATTAGAGTACAAAGATTCAAAATAATTTCGGATTATCTTCTGTATATCTGAAATATCTGTTATGATGTTGTCTTTTTCATCCCATATGCTAGTAATTTGAGTTCTCTCTCTTCTTGTCTTCATTAGCATGGCTAATGTTCTGTCGATTTTTTTTATTTTTTCAAAGAACCAAATGGGTTGATGTGTCTGCCGCGCTTGCAGGCCGCTGGGCCTGTTCCGCCTGTCGGTTGCAGGTCTGCCTACCTTGCGGGAGCGGGTGGTGGCTCTGCTCTGGCCCTACTGCCATTGGGGTGTCGTGACTACCATGCTGGCAGATCGCTGGGCCTGTTCTGGGTGCGGGCAAAGGCTCTGCTCTGCCCCTACTCCAATTGGGTTGACATGACTACCCACGCCGGTGGGCCATTGTGCTTGTACTGGGCGCAGGAGAAAGCTCTGCTCTGCCACTACTCCAATTGGGGTGTCATGTCTACCATGGTGGCAGGCCGCTGTGCCTGTTCCGCAGGTCAGTCACAGGTCTGCTTTTGTTGCGGGCGTGGGCAGAGGCCTGCTTGGCCCCTACTACAATTTGGGTGACGTGACTACCGCACCAGCTGGTGACTGGGCCTTATCCGGGCACGGGCAGCGGCACTGCTATTTCCCTACTCCATTTGGGGTGACGTGGCTACCACGCCTGCGGGCCTGATGAATCTTCTTCTATGTTTCTAGAGAGAATTACGGAGGCATATAGGAGATATACTCCTTTCGATCCTCATGCAGAGGATCAAAAGGCATCTGTCACAATGGCCTTTATTGGGCATGCTGCCTTGGATATTTAAAGAAAGTTACAATGCTTAGATGGATTACAAGATATGACTTTGAGAGATTTAGTCAGAGAAGCCGAGAAAGTATACTATAAGAGAGAAACTGAGGAAGAGAAGGGAGCAAAAGGACGATAAAAGAAACAAAAGACAGACTAAGGAGTTGACTAAGGTCCCGGTCACAACAACAAAAGGGCCAGAAATTAAGAAACAAGGAGACAGGAAGGGATACCTGGTCCCACGCCAGAGGCCACCCCTGACCTCAGATCAATGTGCCTACTGTAAAGAAAGAGGACACTGGGTTCAAGAGTGCCGTAGAAAGAGGCAGCCACGCCAGCCAGCCATTCTGACTCTTCAGCATGACTACGAAAGTCGGGGCTCAGATCCCCTCCCTGAGCTCAGCGTATCTTTTGAAGTGGAGGAGACCCCAGTAAACTTTGAAGGGGATACAGGGGCAATAAACTCAGTGCTTAAGGCCCCATTGGGCCCTCTATCAAATAAAAGGTCTCTAGTTCAAGGGGCTAATGGCAGTAAATATCGGACTTGTACAACTAAGAGGATCATGGACCTGGGGAAAGGAAAAATCCATCACTCCTTTTTAGTAATTCCAGAATGCCTGGCCGACTTTTTCTGTACGTCATGGGGATGTGAGCATACAGGGGCTGCCTGATGGAACACAAACTCCTCATCAAATTCAGTACACAGCATTGGCCATATTACCAATTAGATAACCAAAACCGATGGCCCCCAGAGGGGTCTCTAGATCCTCAAATTCTGCGTGACCATTTTTTTTTAAAGAGAGAGGTGAGAGACAGAGAGACAGAGAGAATTTTTAATATTTATTTTTTAGTTTTTGGCGGACACGACATCTTTGTTTGTATGTGGTGCTGAGGATCAAACCCGGGGCGCACGCATGCCAAGCGAGCGTGCTACAATTGAGTCACATCCCCAGCCCTGTGTGACCTTTTTAACTTCTGCAAGTGCTCAAAAGGGTGAAAGGAGATTCCCCTATGGGCAGGCCTTTTCCATCCTTCACTCATATCCTGAACTATGCTTATCCAATAGATCCTCACCTTCAGCCTTGTGCTCCAGAGTCTCTGCTGTCACTCTCACCTGAGCAACCTGATTTCTCCCCTCCAATTATTAGATCAAAAACCCAAACCTCTCCCGGTTCTCAGACCATCGCCCCCTTGCTGAGTTAGCAGGTACTCAGGTTCTCATCCATCGACTCACTCCTCTCTTCTCCTGTCCGTGCCCGCACCGGGTCCCACCAGGTCCTCTTACCAGCTAACACAAAGCTGAAACTAGCAGAGGAGAGCCCTCAGACTCCTATCAAAGATGTAATGAAAATGGCCTTTAAAGTTGCTTTGTCATCACTGAAAACAGTTTACTAAAAATTTAAAGTCCCTCACATGCATTTTGGGATACTCACTCTTGTCTTCCCCTCTGCTCTACCTGTTCTGCAGCTCAAGTTTTTGTTACTAGGAAAATACCAAACCCCTTTCCCATTATTCTTTTACATCTCTCCTTCCTTATTCTCAGATCCTCGGAGCTGCTGTCAGCCCCACCTTCCCTGTCTTCCCCTTCTGTACCAGGCCTACAGAAAATTCTTAACTGACTTTCTACAGAAGTCTTCACCATGGCTGACTTTAGGACTTTCAGCAAAAGAGTCCCTATAAAAGAGTTCAATGTAGATAAACTTCCTCTTTTAGTGTTGCCTTGTTCTACTTGGCCACAGGCTAAAAAAATAAGCACTTCTATGCTAGACACCCCATTACTTGTTTTCCACAAAATATATGAACAAGGCCTCTGGCCGTGAGCTGGGGCTTTACAGAGATGGCTATATTTCTAAGATAAAGAAGTTACCATCAGGGCTCCATGGTAACAGCTGTCAGGGGCGAAAAATAAGAAAGGTAGGAAAAAGCTCTTTCCCTCCCAGGTGTCCTTGAAAAGTTAACTTGCCCAGAACCGAGGAAAAAACAGAAACAACAACGGCTTTTTTGAACTTCTGCAGACTGTGAACTTCTGAGCCCCTTCCCTTACATGTTGGGTACAAAATTCTGAAACTACCTATACTTGAGTTTCAGGAGAATAATTGATTACAACAGAAGCAATGCCCTCTGAATCTGGTTGCAACCAAATAGGACGGTTTTGCTGTCTTCGTTGCTATCTTAGGTGCCTTGCCTTGTCCGTCCCTACAACAGCATAATTGTATATAATTAAAGATTGTTTATGTTTTCATGAAATGGTCAAGAGATGTGATTAATTGTGTAATGGTGCAGATGTTTCCCAGAGTGCTCTATCATGATGCAGATTCATTTGAATATCAAATAGGGGGGCATACAACCCGTTTCAACTGGGAACATATATCCCTCACTTTAGCCATTCTATTCGGAATAGGAGTTGCTGCAGGGGTGGGCACAGGAACCACTGCCCTCGTCCATGGGACACAACAAATGACCCAATTAGAAGAAGCAATAGACCAAAACTAAGATATTAGATACCTCCATCAGATCTTTGCATGAATTTTTAACCTCTCTCTCTGAAGTTGTTTTACAGAACAGGTGAGTGACACAAAACACACACACACACAGAAAAAAAAAATAGCAACATATATGTCAATCAAAATTCATCATAAAATATATATCATCCACAGATCCAAAAATATTCATTTTACTGAACATGGAAGCTCACCCATTGGTTGAATATTCAGTTCCAACACGGTTTAGTAGGAGTGATCTCTTCTCACAATTTGTATCTGCCAACTCATCCACCTCACAAGAATGTATGTGTGGTACCAGGTATGATTCTATATATCCATATAAAAATATATGTGCTGAATGGGCTACAGAGAAAGGGAGACAGGAATTCACAATTTGTTAACTTTAAAAACACATGGAGAACTATTTCAACAAAAAATTGACTAGATTTAACTCCTACTCTGTATCATGCAAAAGGCAAGTCCAAATATACACCATGACTCCTCTAAACTGCTTGTATTTCTATTCTGTTTGGGTTATTTTTCTCCATCCTATTAGAAATAGTATTCAGAGTCTGATAGGGTATGTGTTAGTGTCAGGGATTCAGTATATCGAATAGAAAATAGGAAATTTAATCCAATGTGTATGCAAATATATGCTACACAAAAATCTTCCCACTCTCATCCAGAACAATGCTTTAACATTACTTTCGCCTCAAGTAAGACACAATTATAGGAGAAGAGTTAGAAAATCTGTGAATACCTATCTGGAATGGAAAATGCTCCAGATTTCACATCTTTGGTGGAGGTAGAGGACTTTCTAAAAGTAAGGGACAGGGTAAACACTCCACAAACATGGAGCTCTTCTGGCCTAAGGACTTTTTGAGAATCTCACTCTGAGGTTGGGCACTTGAAATTTAGGTTGTTTTCAGGAGCTTTATCTTCTTTTGTAGTGAGAACATCAAAGGTGGGTCTCCATCACTTTGACCTGAAGGACATGGGTTCTTATTTTCCAATTAACATGAAGCAGGAGGCCTGAATCCTCTCTTTGTTGGTAAACAGTAAACACTGGTGACTAAATGTCTCCCCATGTGAACTGTGAAGCCATTTTGTCCTCCTCCACTTTTTGTGGTGTTTTTCCTGCTGCACTGAGAGTTTAGTATTTGCTTCATAAAATACAAGGAGCCCAACTGAGACACAGTGCTGGAGGGAGTTATGTCACGTGTGGTGGGTCAGGGTGTGCAGGAGAACACACCAACCAGGCTTCTATCCCTCATAGCTTGCCCCATTGCCCCCTTGTCCATATGACCCTTATTCTGAACATTGCCCTGAAACCTCTCCATATAAAAAGATGAGTTTACAAATAAGGATCTGCTGGCTGCACCATGTCAGTCACAAGCCATTTGGAATCCAATGGTAGATCCTCATGGCCTACTACTGATGTTTTTTCACACACCTGCCCACCAGTTCTCTAGGCCCACTACTCAGCAGACTCAAACGTACTGGCATCTCTTTTCTACAACATTTTTATGAAATCCAGTCAATCAAGGCACTGTCTGGTATACTCATGATCAGCAACAGGACATTCAAAGGTTCTCCAGTGCCACCTGGTCATGGAAATTTTAATAACTACATGGTATTCATCTAGCCATTGTTAAGGATGAAGTTGGAGGCACTGTGGGTTTCAATTCATTCAGAAACCATTAAATAATGAGGAAGCTCATTTTCAATGAAAGCTCTGGAGAACTCTCACAGGCAAGGCTTCCCAAAGAGTGGCCAAAAGGTCACATGAAGCCAGGTAAATTGAGGTCTACAATGTGAGGTCCATGTGTGTTTTGACACTCAACTATGGCTGCCAAGTCTTTCAGAATAAAATCATGTGTTATCCTGGCTGAGATTCTCAGTGCTCTGTGGAAAGCCACCCTGGGCCTAGATCTCAGTTTCCAAGGGCGACTCTCATGCGTGGCCTCCTAATATCCCAACACAATTCATGGCAATACTTCTCTGAGTTCAGTTCCAGAACGTAGTCTCTAAGGGGAATCCAACCAGAGTTCAAGCCCAGGTGGACCAAGATATTTCTTACAACCACCACACAAATGACCACAATTAAAACCAAAGCACTCAAACAAGGTCCTCATCTTCTTCCATATAGTCACTCATCGTAACCTCTGGCTGAAGGTCTCCATGAATGGCTCACCCAAAGACAGTGTCCAAATAAACTCCCTTGCCCCTCATTTGCCTAAAGTCATGTTGGCCTGGACACCCTTCCTGTGAACCAGGAGTGATCAAATAAGCCTCCCGTTAATACTGCTCTGTTTCTCCAATTTGTGGCCTACTGACTTTCAATTATAGATTCTTTATGTGATTTGGAGTCATGCAAAAACCTAAGCACCTCTGCAGTGATTTGAAGAACTCATTTGACCCAAGGAATACCAATTCTCACTTGATGGAAGTCAGGAACCTAACAGAGGAAGACGAGAGACTTCATCCACAATGACTGATCTTTTGGCAATTATGGTTTTGGATGCACACATGGGATCATTCTTTAGATCCATCAGCTGCTGAGAATCAAAGTCACAGCCACATACAAGGCCAAGAGGCTAATTCAGACACATCCCTTTCCAAAGCAATTAAGAAAGAGCCACAAGTGATGCCCATTCATTTCCATTTGAAAACTGTTTTCTTCAGGCTTCACAAAGGGGTGGCTTGAGGCAAAGACCTTCCTGATATTCAGGGCAACAGAACAATAGGTAAGCAAAAGGCCAAAAGCAGGGTATATCCACTGAGACTTTCCTGGTCACATTGATATCTGAGTTTTCTGAGATGCTGGCCATTCCCTTCAGCTATCCTGTACATGGCCATGTCACAGACCTTGGAGTTGTTACATATCTTGGACACAAAACCATGAGCCTATTCTGGAGAGTGGCCAGAATTCAGAAGAAAACAGAGACTTAGGAAGGTAGTAGGTATTGCCCATCCATAAGGCAAGCCGCACTCTATTCATAAATTAGGCAGGATGCATAATGGGAAGCTTTCTACTAGACAGGACACATCCATTGTTGCATTCTCTTTTCTCATGTCTACAACCACGGACACAGTGGGATACACAGACATAGAAACACTCATCTTGTCAAACGACTTACTAGAAACAATTCACTTCAAATCAAACAAACCGCCTTTCGTACCTATTCTCTGAACATGAGACAAAACAACAAACCCACACTCACAAATGCACCTCCTTCCCTCAAGTAGGTCTGTGACTCTCCGGAGTTAACTCTGACTGGTGGGCCATATTATGTTCCCCAAAATGTCGTGTCCTCTATCAGATCTGGTTTCCTTGACCAACTCTGTGAAGTTGTCAGGATAAAGTGGCCAGCTTCTACCTGCTTTCACAGGAAAAGTATCTCTTCAGAGCTCTCCTGGTATTTGGCTATACTCACATCAGGAGGTACCAAGAAAGACTGACTCTGTCCTTGGAAAATCCAATCAAGTGAGCCCACAGGGACATGGACTGGGATTGCCTCTCGGTGTCTTGGTTCTTGGATAGCAAGTTCAGAGTGTTCCATCACCAAGGAAATGAGGTATGTCACTTTCTTTGGAACTGAATGAGGCCACTGCCTTGGCAACCACTTTGTCCTAACACTTACTTCCAAGGGTCCCATGAGATGGAGGCTGCTCCTACTTCCTGGAACACTTTCACAAGTTAGAATGGTATATCAACCATAGACACCTGGGAACAGCTCTCCACACAGGTCTGGTTTAGTCCATCTTCTCTAAAATAAGTAGAGAGATGCTGATTCGGATACATCCCTTTATCCTGACCAGGTTGTTTGACTTGGAATAGGACTTTTACTCTCTCAGGTCTTTCATACCTCCCTACAACTTCTCCAGGTATCATTTCTGCATGGACCTTTGAGGTTTTCAGCAGGTGAAAGGTCCCCTAATTCCCTGTATTTTAAGAACAACTCTGTTGCTGCTCTTCTGTAAAATGAGATTTAGGGAACAGTGTATGTTTAGGGTTAATAACAGGTTCAATTTGGGTTAGGAATCATTCTGGGCGATGAATAATGGTATTGAGAACGTGCGATAATTACAAGAATATAGAGGTGAAATATCAGTATGGAAACAGAAATCTAGGTATGATTTGAAGCACAGGACCTTGTACCTTGGTAGATTTAATGTAGAAGAGAACATCCAGTCAAAATGGATAGTCGGTAGGATTAGGAAGATAGTCGGTAGGTTTAGGAAGAAGAGTGAGTATAGGATTTGGACCAAAAGTTCTTTAGCAATAGGGTTTCTGTTAGAGAATGAATGAAAATTTCAGCACATGTGAAGAGTCAGTCACAACGATGAACTGGGGAAAATAAGTAGGAAAGCAGGTATCAATAGAGACATTATGAAATCAGGCAAAGTATAAAGTGAGTTATAAGATTAGACATTTTCAACAGGGTTTAGTTTGAATATATAATCATTGGAAGAAACAAATATGTTGTCACCAATAGGATTGACATTTGAGAGCATTAGGCAATCTTCACATGGATGTTTTTAGTTATCCATGTTCACTTTCCTTTTAGACTTCGGTACAATCATAAGTGTGACCTTTACATTTTTTGTTCAGAATTTTACTGTGATAAAATATATATGTGGATCAGGTGACATGAGTATTTCTTCCACCATTTCTGGGAGCAATATTTTGAAGACATATACATTAGTGTTAGGGGTACACAGAGGTGTACCCTGTGTCTATGAATATAGAGATAATGCATGAATAGACCATCCTGTGAATAAATAATTTAACTGGTTCCACTTTAAATAATGAATTGAATTGATATCTAAAAATATATAAGAAATCTTATATTGATATATAATCATTCATTCCAACCAGTTATACATCTAATGGTAATTTTAGGATTATGGTTTATCATGAAGGGTGTTTGAGTTTTGCTTCATAAGAGATAATGAAAAATGAAAATATTGTGATTGGAAAAAGTCTTATGAAAAGACCAGTCAAGAAAAATGGAGAAATACATGTATTCTGAAGCAGGAAGTGACTGATCATTAAACAAATGCCTATAAGTTTTCTAACTTGTGGATGAAATATATATCCTATGATGTGCATAAACTGAAGAAATAGTAATGTACCAGTGTTGAATAGAAATGAACGTCAAAATACACATCATGTCCCCTAGGAATCTACTTGCATTGATGTTACACTGGGTTAGTATCTGTAGAAATATTAGAGTTTGTATGCACCATTCTATGAAGTTACTTTTCAGTACTAGGAAAGAAATATGTATTTCAGGTGGATGATTATTTCTGAGTATAATCTTGTGGAAAGTTTGTTATAAATCCACATATATGAATATGAATGAATTTAGGGATATATTTCATATTTTGAAAAATCTGGAGAGTATAAATATATATATATATATATATATATATATATATATATATATATATGCACGCACACGCACAGACATTAAAAAGTAGCAATATAGGAGATCCAACATGGTGGCGAACATGGAGAAATCAAGTCTCGGACCTCTTAAGCTGCGCAGGCATAGGGAGTCATAAACTGTCTAAATGCTGTTTGTTCAGAATCACTAGGCAATGCTGACCTGACATGGATCTGGTGCGAACAGTCTGGGCACCTCAGAAAACACACAGAGCCCGGATCAGCTGCATAGAAGCTCAGATTTGCCTGCTTCTTGTGTCTCAGAACTAACATTCCCTCTGAAATAACTGGTCGGCCCTTCTGAATTTACAGAGGTAAAAGGCCACTGAATTGAAATGGGGCTTCGGAGACACAGTCAGGACCCATCCGTTGCATTGGTCACCTGGCAAAAGGAATGAACGGTCACCATTTGCATGGGATACCACCATGGAAGAGAACTGACGTCATGGGCAGAGGAGATAACTTTATTGAAACCAGTACGACAGGTGTGTAATTCCCTATGCATCTCTCTCCACACAGTGGGGAAACATTAAGGGCCCCTTCCAGCTCTCCTTTAAGGGGCCCTCCCAGGTCTCCCGTGAGAAAGATGGCCAGACCGAGGGAATCATGTGTGCTGTGGGACTCGTGGCATGGAATTCCCGGCTACCGCTCCCACCAGTGCTGACAACTGAGGTCTCTTACACCAGCTAATGTGGGCATGGATACCAGAGAGCAAGCAAATTCGCTGGGGGTTCCCAGCCCCAAGCTCTACAAACTTAGGGTCTGAGGGAGGCAAACAGGGAGAGAGTGGCAGGCGTTGATGAAAACAGGACTACCAGGAACAGAGACCTGACGTGTAGCAAGTATTGTGGTGAGTGTCACAGTTGAGCGGAGCCTGGCTTGAGGAAACACTAGAGAAGGTCCTAGGCACTCAGGATTGGAGACCCGCCCAGTCTGGGAGGAAGAGCTGCTGCACAGTGATTGGTTCCCACCTATTGAGAGGAGAAGATTGGCCCAGTGAGCACAGCTCCACCTACTGGAAGAGAAGTTAATTGAACTCCATGACTGCATGTATTATTATTATTATTATTTTATTTTTACTTTTTTTCTTTCATTTTCATTATTTGTTGTTCTTTAACTTATTTTAATGTTTTTATTTTTTAAATTTTACTATTATTATTATTATTTTAAATTTTAATTTTCATTTTTAATTATCATTATTATTTTTAAAAAATTATTTCTTTCTTTATTTTCTATTTTTTTCTTTTGTCTTTTCATTTCTTTTCAATTTTCTTATTCCCTCATCCTTGAATTCTACCTGCCTATTCTCATTCTCTTTAGTGACTTCTTCCCATCCCTTCTAATATCTTTCCTCCCAAGCTTCAAATAAATTTATAAGAATAAGCAGTAACTCAGCACTCAAACAAACAAGAAGTAACATGAGCAGCATAAAAAAGCAAGAAAGAAAAGGAGTACAAACAATGAAGGATAACCTAAATATTCAGGAGGACCTAGAATCATCAGAAAAATGGTCATATAAAAAACTCAAGGAATACCTTAGACAGATGGAATGAAACCTTAAAGAGGATACGAGAGAGCAAATAAATACAGTGAAAGAACACATTGAAAATGAATTACATAAACAGATAAAAGAAGAAGTTAATCTTCTTTATCAGGAGATAGAGATTATAAAAATTCAAAGAATAATTCTAGAAATGAAGAAAACGATAAACCAAATTAAAAACTCAATTGAGAGTATCACTAACAGAGGGGAGCAAGTAGAAGACAGAATGTCACATAATGAAGACAAAATATATCATCTTGAAAAGAGTCTAGCCAACACAGAAAGGCTGGTAAAAAATCATGAGAAAAACATCCAAGAGATATGGGATAACACAAAAAAACCAAACTTATGAGTCATCTGGATAGAGGAAGGTACAGAGATTCAAACCATGGGAATGAGTAACCTGTTGAATGAAATAATTACAGAAAATTTTCCAGAAATAAAAAAGGATATACAAATTGAAGATGCTTACAGGACACAGAGCACACAAAATCACAGTAGACCAACGCCAAGACACATTGTTATGAAGATATCCAATATATAGAACAAAGAGAAAACATTAAAAGCTTCAAGAGAAAGGAGGAAGATTACATTCAGGGGTAAACCAATATGGTTAACAACCTATTTTTCATCACAGACACTGAAAGTGAGAGGATCCTGGAACAACGTATTTCAAACATTGAAAGACAATGGATGCCAAACAAGAATTCTGTATCCAGCAAAATTCAGCTTCAGGTACGACAACGAAATAAAAATCTTTCATGATAAAGAAAAGCTAAAAGAATTTGCAGCAAGAAAACCACGATTGCAAAGTCTCTTGAGCAAAACACTACACGAGGAAGAAATGAAAAACAACAACCAAAACCATCAGTGGGAAGTACCTCAGTAATGACGGAGGGCGGGGGAAAAGCTAATCATGGAGAAACAAAGTAAATTTAAAAAAACGATAAATATTCAAACATGGATGGCAGTAGAAACCATATATCAATAGTAGCTCTAAACACTAATGGCTTAAACTCTCCAATAAAGCAACATAGGCTTGTAACTTGGATTCAAAAAACAAATCCAACAATATGTTGCCTCCAGGAGACATATCTGAATGGAAAAGACATACACAGGCTGAAGGTGAAAGGTTGGGAAAAAATATACCATGCACACGGTCCTCATAAGCAAGCAGGGGTGGCCATCCTCAAATCGAATTAAATCGACTTCATGACTAATTTAATCAAAAGGGATAATGAAGGAAATTATATACTGTTAAAAGGAACCATTCACCAACAAGACATAAAAATTATCAATATTTACGCACCATTAAATGGTGCTGCAACGTTCATAAAACAAATTCTCCTCAAGTTCAAGAATCAAATAGACCACAACACAATAATTATGGGTGACTTCAACACACCTCTCTCACCATTGGACAGATCCTCCAAATAAAAGTTGAATAAAGAAACTATAGAACTCAATATCACAATCAATAACCTAGACTTAACTGACATATATAAAATATATCAACCATCATCAAGTGGATATACTTTTTTTTTAAGCAGCACATGGATCCTTCTCAAAAATAGACCATATATTATGCCATAGAGCAACCCTCAATAAATATAAAGTGGTGGACATAATACCATGAATTTTATCTGATTATAATGGAATGAAACTGGAAACCAATGAAAAAGAAGGAAGGAAAAATCCTACATCACATTGAAAATGAACAACATTTTACTGAATGATTAATGTGTTACAGAAGACATAAATGAGAAAATCAAAAAATTCTTCGAGATAAATGAAAATACAGACACAACATATCGGAATCTATGGGACACAATGAAAGGAGTTTTAAGAGGGAAATTCACCACCTTGACATCATTCCTCAAAAATAGGAAAGAACAACAAATAAATGAGCTCACACTTCATCTCAAAGCCCTAGAAAAGGAAGAGCAAAACAACAGCAAATGTAGCAGAAGGCAAGAAATAACTAAAATCAGAGCGGAAAACAACAAAATTGAAACAAAAGAAACTATTGAAAAAATTACAAAACTAAAGCTTGGTTCTGCGAAAAATAAATAAGAACAATAGACCCTTAGCATCCCTTTATGTTCAAAACATTAGAAAAATTAGAGATAACAGGAACTTACCTCGACATTGTAAAAGCTATCTATGTTAAGCCTCAGGCTAGCATTATTCTGAATGGAGAAAAATTGAAGCATTCCCTCTAAAATCTGGAACAAGACAGAGATGTCCTCTACAACCACTTCTATTCAATATAGTTCTCGAAACACTGGCCAGAGCAATTAGACAGATGAAAGAAATATAAAGGCATAAAAATAGGAAAAGAATAACTTAAATTATCACTACTTGCAGCTGACATGATTCTATATATAGAAGACCCAAAAGGGTCTACAAAAAAAAAAAAACTACTAGAACTAAGAAATGATTTCAGCAATGTGGCAGGATATAAAATCAACATTCATAAGTCAAAGGCATTTCTGTATATCAGTGACAAAACTTCTGAAACGGAAATGAGAAAAAAAAACACTCCATTCACAATATCCTCAAAAAATAAAAATAAAATCCTTGGGAATCAACCTAACAAAAGAGGTGAAAGATTTATACAATGCAAACTACAGAACCCTAAAAAGAGAAGTAGAATAAGATCTTAGAAGATGGAAAAATATACACTGTTCATGGATTAGGAGAACTAACATCATCAAAATGGTGATATTCCCAAAAGTTCTCTATAGGTTTAATGCAATGCCAATCAAAATCCTAACGGCATTTCTTGTAGAAATAGAGAAAGCAATCATGAAATTCATTTGGAAAAATAAAATATCCAGAATATCAAAAGCAATTCTAACCAGGAAGTGTGAATCAGGCGATATAGCGATACCAGATTTCAAACTAAATTTCAGAGCAATAGTAACAATGACAGCATGGTACTGGTACCAAAACAGGCGGGTGGACCAAAGGTACAGAATGGAGGACACAGAGATTAATCCACAATGCTACAACAATCTTCTATTTGATAAAGGAGCTAAAAGCATCAATGGAGGAAGGATAGCATCTTCAACAAATGGTTCTGGGAAAACTGGAAATCCATATGTAACAAAATGAAACTGAATCCCTTTCTCTTGCATGCACAAAAGTTCACTCAAAATGGATCAAGGACCTTGATATCAAATCAGAGACATGGCGTCTGATAGAAGAAAAAGTTGGCTACGATCTACGTACTGTGGGGTCGGGCTTCAAATTCCTCAATAGGACATCCATAGCACAAGAGTTAATAACTAGAATCAACACATGGGACTTACTCAAAGTAAAAAGTTGTTTCTCAGCAAAAGAAACAATAAGAGAGGTAAATAGGGAGCCTAAATTCTGGGAACAAATCTTTACTCCTCACACTTCAGATAGAGCCCTAATATCCAGAGTATACAAAGAACTCAAAAAATTAAACAATAAGATAACAAATAGCCCAATCAACAAATGGGCCGAGGACCTCAACAGACATCTCAGAGGAGGACATATAATCAACAAGTACATGAAAAAATGCTCACCATCTCCAGTAGTCAGAGAAAGGTGAATCAAAACCACCCTAAGATACCATCTCACTCCAGTAAGATTGGCAGCCATTATGAAGTCAAACAACAAGTGTTAGTGAGAATGTGGGGAAACAGGTACACTTGTACATTGCTGGTGGGACTGCAAATTGGTGCATCCAATTTGGAAAGCAGTATGGAGATTTCTTGGAAAGCTGGGAATGAAACCACCATTTGACCCAGCTATTCCCCTTCTCGGTCAATTCCCTAAAGACCTAAAAAGAGCATGCTGCAGGGACACTGCTACATCGATGTACATAGCAGCACAATACACAATAGCAAGACTGTGAAACCAACCTATATGCCCTTCAATAGATGAATGGATAAAAAAAATGTGGCATTTATACAGAATGGAGTATTGCTCTGCATTAAAAAATGACAAAAAATCATAGATTTGCAGGGAAATGGATGGCGCTAGAGCAGATTATGCTAAATGAAGCTACCCAATCCCTTAAAAACAAATGCCAAATGTCTTCTTTGATATATGGAGATTAACTAAGAACAGAATAGGTATGAAGAGGATGAGAAGAAGATTAACATTAAAACAGGGATGAGAGGTGGGAGGGAAAGGGAGAGAGAAGGGATATTGCATGGAAATGGAAGGAGACCCTCAGGGTTATACAAAATTACATACAAGAGGAAGAGAGAAGAAAGGGAAAAATAATACATGGGGAGAAATTTATTAAGGTAGAGGGGGTAGAGAGAGAAGATGGTGGGAGAGGGGAGGGGAGGGGGGATAGTAGAGGATAGGTAAGGCAGCAGAATACAACAGAATACAACAGACACTAGTATGGCAATATGTGAATCAATGCATGTGTAACTGATGTGATTCTGCAATCTGTATACGGGGTACAAATGGGAGTTCATAACCCACTTGAATCAAAGTGACAAATATGATGTATCAAGAACTATGTAATGTTTTGAACAAGCATAAATAAAAATTAAAAAAAAAAAAGAAAACTAACTTCGGTGAATGATGCACGCGAATCCTAATATTTGTACAGTAACTGACCCAGTTTAACATCAATGCAAGTAGATTCCTATGGTACATGATGTGTATTTTGACGTTCATTTTTATTCAACACTGGTACATACTATTTCATCAGTTTATGCACATCACAGGATATATATTTCATCCACAATTTAGCAAATTTATAGGCATTTGTTTCACTTTCAATCACTTCCTGCTTCAGAACACATGGATTCCTCCATATTTCTTGATTGGTAATTTCATGAGACTTCTTTCCAAACACATTATTTTCGATCCATAATCACTTTTGAAGCAAAACTCACACACACTTCATGATAAAAAATAACCCTAAGATTACAATTAGATATATAACTGGTTGGAATTAATGATTGTATGTCAATATATGATTTCTTATATATTTTCAGATAACAATTCAATCCATTATTTAAAGTGTAACCAGTTATATTATTTATTTACAGTATGTTCTATTCATGCATTATCTCTATATTCATAGACACAGGGTACACCACTTTGTACCCCCAATACTAATTTATATTGCTCACAGAAATGGTGTAAAAAATACTCATGTCACATGATCTACATATATATTTTATCACAATAATTTTCTGGGCACAAAATGCAAAGGTCACACTTATGATTGTACCAAATCCTAAATGGAAGTTGAATATGGATTACTAAAAACTTCCATTTCCAGTTTGCCTAATGCTTTCAAATGTCATTTCTATTGGTGACTACATATTTGTTTCTTCCTAAAATTATGTATTCAATCTCGATCCTGTTGAAAATGTCTAAACCTATCACTCACTTTACAATTGCCTGATTTTGTAATGTCTCTATTGATATCTTCTTTCCTATATTTTCCGCAGTTCATCATTGGGACTGACTCTTCGCATGTGCTGACATTTTCATTCACTGTATAAATGAAACCCTATTGCTAAAGAACACTTGATCCAAATTTTATACTCACTCTTCTTCCTAAACCTACCGACTCTCTTCCTTATCCTACCCACTATCCCAATTTGAGTGGATGTTCTCTTCTACAATCAATCTTCCAAAGTACAAGGTCCTATGCCATTGATTATCAATTTATCTGAGACAACCGTGCAGAACATAATTAAAAGCTAAGTATCCCAATCAAGGGCCTCATTCCCTTCTGGGCTACAAATCTTACCTAGATTTCTGTTTTCATACTTATATTTCACCTCTATAGTTTTATAAATATCACAGGTTCCCAATACCATTATTCATCCATCAGAATGATTCCGAACCCAAATTGAACATGTTATTAAAACCCTAACCATACACTGTTCTCTCAATCTAACTTTACAAAAGAGAAGGGACAGGGTTCGTCTTGCAATACAGCAATGTAGGGGATCTGCCACCTACTGAGAACCTCAAAGATCCATGCATATTTGATCTCTGGAGAAGATGTAGGCAGCTATGAAAGACCTGAAAGACCAAAAGTCATCTTCTATGGCAAACAACCTGTTCAGGATGAAGGGTTGTGTCTGAGTAAGCCTCTCTCTTCTTAATGTAGAGAAGATGGACCAAACCAGGCCTATGAGGAGAGCTGTTCCCGCAAACTGGTGTGGCCAATTTGGAAAGCAGTATGGAGATTCCTGGGAAAGCTTGGAATGGAACCACAATTTGACCCAGCTATTGCCCTTCTTGGACTATTTCCTGAAGACCTTAAAATAGTGTATACCTCTGGGATACTGCCACATCGATGTTCTTAGCAGTACAATTCACAATTGCTGCACTGTGGGCCCAACCTAGATGCCCTTCAATAGATGAATGGATAACAAAAATGTGGCATTTATACACCATGGAGTATTACGCAGCACTAAAATATGACAAAATCATGGAATTTTAAGGGAAATGGATGGTAATAGAGCAGATTATGCTTAGTGAAACTAGCCAATCCCTAAAAAACAAATACCAAATGTCTTCTTGGATATAATGAGAGCAACTAAGAACAGAGCAGGGAGGAAGAGCAGGAAGAAAAGATTTACATTAACAGAGACATGAGGTGGGAGGGAAAGGGAGAGAAAAGGGAAATTGCATGTTAATGGAGGGAGACCCTCATTGTTATACAAAATTACATATAACAGGTTGTGAAGGGAATGGGAAAATAAACAAGGAGAAAAAATAATTACAGTAGATGGGGTAGAGAGAGAAGATGGGAGGGGAAAAGAGGGGGATCATAGAGTATAGGAAAGGTAGCAGAATGCAACAGTAACTAATAGGGCATTATGTAAAAATGTGGATATGTAACCAATGTGATTCTGCAAACTTTATTTGGGGTAAAAATGCCAGTTCATAACCCACTTGAATCTAATGTATGAAATATGATATGTCAAGAGCTTTGTAACGTTTTGAACAACCAAAAAAAGAAAAAAAAAGTAGCCATGTATATGCCAATCGAAATTCATCATGATATATATATATATATATATATAATCCACAGATGCAAAAATATTCATTTTACTGAACATGGATTTATGTATAATGTTATTGAACTAGGAAGCTCACCCATAGGTTGAATTTTCAGTTCAAACAGCGTTTAGGAGTAGTGATCTCTTCTCACAATTTGTATCTGCCAATTCAGCCACCTCACAAGTATGTATGTGTGATACCAGGTAGGATTCTCTATGTGCATATAAAAATACGTGTGCTACAGAGAAAGGGAGACAGGATTCCCATATTTGTTAACTTTAAAAACACATGTAGAATTATTTCAACAAAAAATTGACTAGATTTATAGCTCCTATACTATATAATGCAAAAGGCAATTCCAACTACACACCATGCCTCCTCTGAACGACTTGTATTTCTATTCTGCTTGGGTTATGTTTCACCATCATATTAGGATTATTAGTCAGAGTCTAGTAGGGTATGGGTTAGTGTCAGGAATTCAGTATTTCAAATGGAAAATTGGAAAATGAATCCAATGTGTATGCAAATATGTGATATACAATAATCTTCCCACTCTCATCCAGAACAATGCTTTGACATTACCTTTGCCCCAAGTAAGACACAATTAGAGGATAAGAGTTAGAAATTCTGTGAATACTTATCTGGAATGGAAAATGATCAGGAGTTCACAACCTTGGAGGTGGTAGAGGAGTTTCCAAAAGGAAGGGACAGGGGTGATCACTCAACCTGATCTTTCATTAATATTGGGAGCCATCTTGCCTTAAAGCCATGGAAAGATAATTTTTGCTTTACTATAAATTACTGCAAATTCTGAACCTGCTTGGAATGCCTGCCCATGCCTTGAACTCACCCATGCCTGTCTTACTGACCAGATCACAGCCCTCTCTGAAACCTTACTGACACCTCATAAATATTGGCCTTCCCTGGCCAGACAACGACCCTCTCTGAGGCTCTAATGGTCCTCATAATTTCTGATGCTGGGGCCAGCAAATAAAAAATGTTAACTACAGTTAGTGTGATGCTTGTCAAAGTTCTGTTTTCTGATACTCCCTTTTTGTGTAACTTTTTGGGCTATAAAGCTGGGGTGTAGGAAAGGTGGGGATGCTGTCTTTTTCCCGCCGTTTTGAGAAGGAGAGTCAGCCTAGCCGGTTGAACTAATAAGCTTGCCTTAATTTGATTTTAATTGGAGTTAGAGGTCTTTTCTTGCATCCTGGTCTAACATTTTGGAGTTCCCCAGCGAGATGACTTGACCAGATCACAAGACCAGACTGCTGGAAATTCTGATGCTGGCCTTTCCTCCAGGGCTCAGGGCTGGAGAGCCAAGTTCCAAAGCCTTGGAGTGAGCCTTCGGTCCAGGGAGCACTGCAGTGAACCATCACACTAAAACTATTAGCAAGCACCTGGTGGAGGAGGCCTCCATTGGTAGGTGGTGCCTTTATAACATCTGATATCTGGTTAAGGGAGATGTCTTCTGATTACAGAGAGGTGGCCTGGGGACGCTCACATGTACTCCTGTCCAGGACAGTAACAAGAAATATTCTGTCCTCTGTTCTGTTCTGTATGGAATTTCTCTGAAAGGGTAGAAAGGTGCAGCCGGGCACGCAGGAGCTCCTACCCCGGAGCTTCAGCAAGACATTTCATTGCTCCTCAGTTTTTCTGTATCTTCACCAGGTTTCTGTTTCTTTGTGTTTTGTTTTGTGTTCTATATGTTTTTTGTTTGTTTGTTTTTGTGCATTTTGTTGTTTGATTTCTGTGGTAAAAACTTAAGGATATTGGACGTAAAAATGGGTAATAAAGCAAGTAAGCCTGACACCCTTTGGACTGTGTTCTAAAAAACTGTGATGAAGTTTACCCCCCTTTGTTAAGCAGGATGAGAAAAGCCCCTAGCTGGCAGCCTGGAACTCACCCACTGCAGAGGGCAATGCCTGCTGGCCACCAAGGAACAGAGTATCTCCCAGGTTAACAATGGAAACTCCTTTAAAACCCCTTGTTGCTCCAGTTCAAGAGAGTCACAACCTTTGGGCAGAGTCCCCTGTGTTTCTGCTTTGTTAGCAAAGCAGCAAACCTCCCTTTTTATTTTTCTCAAACCTTGTCCTCATTATTAAATAGGTATTAATTCGCTTCAAGGTCAGAAACCGAAATTTAAGTTACAAATTTTGATAACCCCCCGACCCTGGAACTTTTTGAGAGCTGACTACTGAAATGTTAGGAGATGGAGCGAGATTGGGGTGGAACCAAACCAGAGGAGCTAGTCCCATAAGTAAAAGGAGGGACTGAGGGACTCCCAGCATCTACCAAAGCCCTGCTGCTTCAAGGAATTCCTTCCTTCGTTCCCTGCACTGTAAGGATTATGCCACCTCTGTCTTCTTAAAAAAAAGAAAAAGAAAAAGGGGACACTAAATGCAGTAAAGTCACCATGGAAACCCTTGATATTACAATTCAGGTTGCCCTCTGTGAAAACATCTGATCCCCTTGTGAGGACATCTATCCTGCCACTGGTGTAGGAAATTTTTCTCTTATCTGCTCTATTTTTAAGGCTTCTGTCTGTCAGCCATAGTCTGGAGCTTCTTTCTGTCTGTCTTGTGTCTTTGTTTCTGGCCCTTTAAGACATGTGCAATAATGTGCTGATATTATAAATTGTTTCTTGGGAATGATATTAGTTCAATGTGTGTCTAAATGATGATGTTTTATTGTAACAATCTGGTATCTGGATGGGTTTTTGTAGCATTGCTCAATCTTGCAGTTAAAAGTCGGGTTTAGGTAATTGTTTAGTTTATGATTTCAGATAATTCATGCCAGATAACTTAAATACTTAGGATGGAAAACTAAAGCACTCTACTTCCAAGTTGGCAAGTAACTTCCCAAACATTCAGTTTTATTTGTCACTAATTTTGAATTGGGTAGACTGAGAAAATATCACAGTGTGTACCAGTGCATTAATTTGGACAAGGATAGTAAATCATAGTATGGTATCTGTTGACAAAACAAGATGTAAAGATATAAAATTTTGTGAATTTCATCTTATAATTGTATCATAATTTTCAACATCCGAACCTCAAAATTATGGTTAAAATGCCTTAGGCCTGAGGTGTCTGCTCAGAATAGCAGTTTTTCCCTGCTCCTTTCAGACCTCAGCCAGGACTTTTGTTGAAATGCAAATGAAAGAAGCCTGCAAGCTCAGTAGGAGACTGATCTGAGGCCTAAGGCAGGAAAAAAGGTAAATTGTATGGTATTTATTAATTACTGGGCAGTCATTTTTTCTAGGACTCTTATTTTTTTTCCTTAGATTCTGTATTCTTTTTTTGAGCTCATGAATTTGATCCTACAGACCTAGGTTAATGTTTTTCTGATCAGCTCTATCTTTGACCAACAGTGGAGTTTTTGAAACATTGCAATGGAGATTTCAACTGCAAAAAGCTACAAGGCCTTTACTATTATTATGTGTGCACACTTTTGTTATGTGTTGTATGTCTATATATACATATATCCCTATATCATATATATGTTATACAAATTAACACATATAAGGAGCACTCATAAAAAAAGCACTCATAAAAACAAATTTTAAAACGTGGATCCAAAGATCTTTAATTCAAGTGATTTAATTGGTACAATTTAAATCGGATAAACAGATAAAAATAAATGTCTTTAAATTTAACCTTACAAGTTTTTCTAGGTGTTCAAAAATCTAATAAAATATTAATGCCGACAAAAGGTCTAATATGCCTTGGTTCTAGGACTTTTTCTTCAACAAAAAATGGTACACTGTTCAATACATTTGTCTAATATTTTGATAAATAAGTAAAGTAAATTTGATATGGGATTACTCATTCATGAGTACTTTTGTTAGATATCTGATTGATTTACTAAGGTCTGTATAAATTTGTCCTAAAGTCTGTATAAGATTGTAAAAATCAGTCATGTGTTAAAGAGACAAAAATTTCTTAAAACATAAGTTTACCCATAACATTGTGGTTATTAAGTTTTACTTTTCTAGAGCAAGCAACCATAAAAATTAAACAACTGATTAAATAAGAACTGTTATTTTAGAGCACTGTACTGCCATTTCTTTAAAAGCTAAACTTGGTTAATGTAGAAAAATCAATGCAATTGTGATGCTATTAATGTGCTCATATCTTCCAGGTACACAAGTCTGTAAGGTAGAAACTTTAAAAGAGCATTATATCAAGCTGGTGTTCTGAAGTTGTATGGTAAAAAAATATATATATATATTGGGATTTATTTACGTGTTGTCAATAAGATATGTAAACTTTTATGTTACTTTTTATATTGGGGAACAATTTAAATGTATTTTAAGTTAATGAGAGCCTAATCTATGTAAAGGTTAAAAACTTTCAGCCTTTTTTTAATTCATGTTTTAAATGCTATATCATATGGTCTTAGCTAATGTTCATGTGACCTCAAACAATTTATGTAAACTTTGTAAAATGATATTTAAAAAACAAAGATTAGCTTTAGAATTAAAACACTTAGATTAATAAAGAGCCCTTCCTTACCTGAGATAAGGCTCTGTGTCCCATCTTATTATGTGAGAATGACTACGAAAGCAGTAGGTCAGATGTTATTTCATTTAAAGATATTTTCAAAAGTTTTTTTTTCCTGTCAATATTACTAGCATCTCAAACAGAGGATATAATGTATAACTCAGCCAAAAATTTTAGGGTAGCTATTACACGAACTAAGTTTGTTTACTGTTGTTAATTTTATTTTGTAATTTCCTTATGGGTGATATAAAGATTCCCTGTTAGTGTTTTACAGAAGTGTTGCTTTAATAACACAACATTGGTTAATTTAAGATAATTAGCCATCACCTACAAGACAGACAGAATAATACAGATCCCAAATAATAAAAAGATAAATAATTTTAAATTATAGACATTAAAGCCCAGTACTCTTAATATAAGTCTGTTAAAATTTATTTGATGGATGTTTAAGATTAGGATTTAAAATTAAAGTTATATGAAAAGGGACAAGAAAACCAATATTTGGCTCTTGCCCTCTGAGTCAGTCTGTATCCAGGGAACAGCGAACTTCTCTAAAGAGCTTTGCAACTCTGAACCACATAACTTCCTGATCAGGGAGATTAATGAGACCACTGGAGAACAGAAAGCCAATCAGTGCATTTGCTACGAAGAGGAGAGTCATCAGAGAAGGGAGACATCCCTGATGCTTCCGAGGGAAGCCACATGGTCAAACAAGACCTGGACCCACCTAGCGCAAATGGCACTAGCAGAACTGAGAAGCTGCTCTCAAGTTTCCCCAGGAATGACTCCCATAAAAGCTCAGCTGACTGTTCACTATAGATAGAAACAAAAGTCAGTTTGACTGCTTCATCTTAAACACTTAGAAAAGACAGTTAAAAACAAATTACAGCCATTCCTGGGCATTTTATATAATAATAGTAATAATAATATTTTAAGGTATACACTTTATGTTAGCCTCCCAAAATAAGTAAGACTGGAGGCTACAAAGAAGGATTCTCAGACAGGAATGCCTGATAACTATAAAAAGAGACTATCAAGATTATCTGCCAGAGGCAGAAGTTTTTAGTTTAAGGCCTACAGATATTCTTAACCTAAACACATAGGCTTGGTATTTGTTAGTATGATTATCCAGCAATGAGTAAGAGAATTAAAGGTTTCTCTATTAGACACAGAGGTCATACTAGTAAAAGTATTTTGCAAGATCAGATGACATTAAATTATTAAACTGAATCTTATGGGGAGGGACAAATGTAACACTAAAAGTTAAATATTAAGTTGACAGTCCTGATAACTGGGGATATTAAAGACTGGTGAGGGAACTTCTATACAGTGACATGTTCCAGCTGCTACAACATTTATTAAGTACTCATGTTTTTTTGTTTCTCTCATAGAAGAACCCATCCCCGGATGGCTTTACTACCTGTTCTTCCCCATCCAGACTTCAAACCTAACTGACTTCTAAAAGGCAACTAATGTCCCTCAGGCGGTGCCCCCTCACATCACCCTCTCTCAGCTCAGAAGAAGTCTAAATGAGTGACGCCTCTCTTCTTACAACAATGGAGACAAAAATAAATAGAATATCAATATAAGTAATTAATTAAGTCAGGTAAAATCAGGGAGACCTGTTTCTGGGTGAGTTCAAAAAATCGGGAGACTGTTACCTGAGGGATTAAAATTCCCACAGTGCTCTTCCTACCCAATCAAATATATGAAAGGAACACATTAGAAAAGGGGGGAATGATTGACCCAACCTGATCTTTTATTAAAATTGGGAGCCATCTTGCCACAAAGCCATGAAAAGATAATTTTGGCTTAACTATAAATTACACCAAATTCTGAACCTGCTTGGAATGCCTGCCCGTGCCTTGAACTCACCCATGCCTGGCTCTCTGACCAGATAACAGCCATCTCTGAAACTTTGTTGACACCTCATAAATATTGGCCTTCCTTGGCCAGACGACACTCTCTGAGGCTCTAATGGTCCTCATAAATTCTGATGTTGGAGCCAGCAAACAAAAATGTAAACTACCATTAGTGTGATGCTTGTCAGAATTCTGTTATTTGTAACCCCACTTTTGTGTAACTTTCTGGGCTATAAAGCTGGGCAGCTCTCCTGTTCCCGACGTTTTGGGAGGGAGAGGCAGCCAGGGTGGTGGAGATAATAAGCTTGCTTTAATCTGATTTTAATTGGAGTCAGTGGTCTTTTCTTGCAACCTGGTCTAAAAGGTAAACACTACACAAACCTGGAGCTCTGCCGGACTAAAGACTTCTTGAGAAACTGCCTTTGACGATGGGCACTCGACATATATGTTGTTGTCAGAAGCTTTAGCTTCCATTCAAATGAGACCATCAAAGCTGGGTCTACATCTATGAGACCTGGAGGACATTGTTTCAATTTTTTCAGCGAACATGAGGCAGCAGTGCTGACTTCTCTCTGTAGGTAAACTGTGGCCACTGAAAGCTAAGTGCCTCTGCATGTGGACTGTGAAGCCATTTGGTCATCCTCCACTTTTCATGGTGTTTCTTTCTACTGCACTGGGAGTTTGGTATTTGCTTCATGAAATGCAATGAGTTAAACTGGGACACAGTGCTGGAGGGAGTCCTGTCACGTGTGGTGGGTCAGGGTCTGCAGGAGAATGCACCAACCAGGCTTCTATCCCACATAGCTTGTCCCTTTGCCCATAGTAACCTGATTCTGAACATTGCCCTGAAACGTCTCCTTATAACAAAATGCCTTTTATGGAGAGGTTTCAGACATATAAGTGATTCCTGACTGTAACATGTCAGCCACAAGTCATTTGGAAGTCAATGCCAGAATCACATGTCCCGATCACAGATGTTTTATCACACAACTGCACACAACAGCTCTTGACCCACTACTCAGCAGGCCCCAACTTGCTGGCATTGCTGTTCTACACCATTTTCATAAAATCCAGTCAATCAAGGCACTGTCTGGTACACTCAGGATCAGAAACTGTACATCCAAAGGTTCTCCAGTGGCAGGTGGCCATGGGAAGTTCAAAAATTTCATGGTATTTATCTAGCCATTTTCAAAGATGAAGTTGGAGAAACTGTGGGTTTCAATTCATTAAGGAACCATTAAATTTAGAGGAAGCACATTTCAATGAATAATCTAGAGAACTCTCACAGGCAAGGGTTCCCAAAGACTGGCCAAAAGGTCACATGAAGCCAGCCCCATTGAGGTCTACAATGTAAGGTCCATGTGTGTTTTGACTCCCAACTATGGCTTCCAAGTCTTTCAGAATAAAATCATGTGATATCCTGGCTGAGATTCCCAGTGCTCTGTGGAAAGCCACTCTGGGCTTAGATCTCAGTGTCCAAGGGCGACTCTCATGTGTGGCCTCCTAAAATCCCAACACAATTCATGGCAATACTTCTCTGAAGTCAGTTCCATAACGCATTCTCTAAGAGGAATCACACCAGAGTTCAAGCCCAGGTGGACCCAGGCATCTCTTACAACCACCACACAAATGACCACAATTAAAACTAAAGCACTCCCACATGCTCCTCATCTTCTTCCACATAGACACTCATCATAAACTCTGGCTGGAGGTTTCCATGAAGGGCACAGCCCAATACACTGTTCAAAATAAGCACCCTTGCCCCTCATTTGCCTAAAGTCAGGGTGGCCTGGATACCCTTGCTGTGAACCAAGAGTGATCAAATAGGCCTGCCCTATATCTGATCTGCTTCTCCAATTTGAGGCCTAATGACTGTCTGGTATAGATTCTTTATGTGAATTGGTGTCATAGAAAACTCAAGCCCCTATCGACTAGCCTCTGCAGGGATTTGAAGAACTGATTTGACCCAAATGATCCCTATTCTCACTTGATTTAGCTCAGGAAGCTTACAGAGGAAAGTGAGAGACTTCATACACAATGACTGCTCTTTCGGCCATTTTGGTTTTGGATGCACACTTGGAACCTTTCTTTAGATCCATCAGGTGCTGAGAATCTAAGCCACTGCCACCACACCAGGCCAAGTGGCTGTTCCAGACACATCCCTTTCCAAAGCAATTAAGCAAAGAGCCACAGGTGATGCCCATTCATTTCCATTTGAAAACTGTTTTCTTCAGGCTTCACAAAGGGGTGGCCTGAGGCAAAGACCTTCCTGACATTCAGGGTAATAGAAACATAAGTAGGCAAATGGCCCAAAGCATGGTTTCTCCACTGAGACTTTACTGGTCACACTGATATCTGAGTTTTCTGAGATGCTCCCATTCCCTTCAGCTATCCAGTACATGGCCATATAACAGAGCTTGGACGTGGTACATATCTTGGAAACAAAACCATGAGGATACTCTGGAGAGTGGCCAGTATTCAGGAAGAAAAGAGAAACTTAGGAAGATAGTAGCTGTTCACCATCCATTAGGCAAGCCGCACTCCATTCTTAAATTGGGTGGGAAGAATGCTGGGAAGCTTTATACTAGACAGGACACAACCATTGATGCATTCGCATTTCAAATGTCTACAACCACGGATACAGTGGGATACACAGACATAGAAACACTCGTGTTGTCAAACGACTTTCTAGAAACTTTCCAGTCCAAACATACAAACCGCCATTCCTACCTATTCTCAGAACATGAGACAAAACCACAAACTCACACTGACACCCACAACAGCACCTCCTTCCCCCAAGTATGACTGTGACTATCCTGAGTGTCCTCTGACTGGTGGGCCATACTATGTTCCCACGAAATGGCCTGTCCTATCTCAGATCTGGTCTTCTTTGCAAACTTTTTGAAGTTGTCAGGAGCCATGGTTGAGCCACTACCTGCTTTCTCAGAAAAAGCCGCTCTTCAGAGCTCTCCTGAAATTTGAGCATCATCTCATAAGTAGGTATCAAGAAACAATGACTCTGTCTTTGGTAAATTCAAACAATTGAGACCACTGGGACTGAAACTAAGACTTGCTCTGGGTGCATGGCTTCCTGGATCCCATGTTCAGAGAGTTCCATCACCAAGTAAGTGTGGTAGGTCACTTCCTTCAGGAACTGAATGAGGTCACTGCCATGGAAAACCACTTTGTCCTAACAGTTGCTTCCAATCGTCCCATGAGATGGAGGCTGCCCCTACTTCCTGTGACACTTTCACAAGTTAGAATGGTATATCAACCATAGGCATCTGGGAAGAGCTCTGTACACAGGCCTGGTTTGGTCCATTTAATCTACATTAAGAAGAGAGAGGCTGATTCAGACACATTCCTTCATTCTGACCAGGTTGTTTGACATGGAAGTTGACATGGATTTGACTTTTGCTCTCTCAGGTCCTTCATAGGTAAAAAGGTCGGTCAAAAGTCGGAGGAAAAGACCACCAAGAGACTGTCTCATGCCACAGCAAAGGGTTTATTGGGCGTCCAGCATGCTGCGGCTCAGAGCTATCTTCAGAGGAGCAAAGAACAAAGAGCCCCAAGAACAACTTGAGCAGAGTTTATTTACATTCTTTAGAGAGGGCAGGGACTTTGCATACATCATAGCCTCCTTTAGCAAATCAACATACCACGGGAAAATCAAATAACAACCCAAAAACATGATTAGCATATTCATTGGCAGGAAGAGGTCGGACAGGGGGTGATTGGTTAGCCCTGAGAAGGGGTATACGTTTAAACTGATTGGTTGAAGCCCTGAGATGTATACGTGATGAGCTGCACGGTTTCTGGGAAGGGGTTGTTTAGTAACTAGGTGGTCAGGGAAGATTTCAACACACATCTAATTGGCAGTTTCGGGAATTGTCTTAACTGCCACAGGAATTTCAGGTTCTGAGTGCAGCTTGGAAACTTTACAAAACCTGGTTCTTTAAGTTTCAATTTTAATTTCTTTTATTCTTTCATTTCCCACTCCTTTTTCTTACTATATTTAATCTTAAAAGCAATGAATCATAATTATTGCGGGGTCTCACAGTCTATTTCTGCCAGTAGAGCGTATTTCTGTCTGATTACCATGAGTTTTTCCTGCCCAATTTGAGCCTGGAGAAAGGAAACTATGGGGTTAAGCAAACAAGGTCCCAAAGTTAGCAACACCATAAGGATGATCAGTTGTCAAGCTAAGCCTGATAGGAGTGTAGTTAACCAGGGGGACTGGGTAAACCATGACTCAAACCACCCTTGTTGAATCTCCCTTTCTCTCTGGCACTCTTCAAGGCATTTTCTCAATTTACTCATGGATTCTTTTACAACTCCAGTATGGTCAGCATAAAAACAACATTCTTCTCTCAGTGCAGCACAGAGGCCCCGCTCCCTCATGAAGAGGAGGTCTAATCCTCACCTGTTCTGTAAAACAACTTCAGAGAGAGAGTTTAAGGATTCCTACAGCACTGTGATGGAGGTCTCTAATGTCTTCCAGTCTTGATCTATTGCTGTTTCTTATCAGGCCATTTGTTGTGACCCATGGATCATAGCAGCTGTTCCCATACCCACTCCTGCAGCAGCTCCTATCCTCAATAGGATGGCTAGAGTAAGGGACACTGGATGCCAGCAAAATCAGGTTGTTTGTCCCCCTAGTAGACCTTAAAATGATTCTGCATCATAATAAAGCACCCTGGGGAGTATCTGCACCATTACACGATAATTTACAAAGCTGTCAAATACATGGGTTGAAATGCAAGGAGTTCTGACTGTGTGGAGTTCAGTACAATTAAGGTTCCTTTAATTAGTTCCCAGGGGCAGGAGTCAGCTGTACTCTGGACTGGGGAAGTAGGCAAAGATGGAAACTGGGAAGTATGAGATGGTAGAGGGGTTCTGGTAGATCTAGGCATGGGAGGTTTTGGAGGCTTAATTCCTGGCTTGAGGGGATTTTGCCCTATTGCTGTGGGATTTTCTTCCTTTTTAAGCAGGATGGTGAACCAGTGACCAACGTCATAACGAGGGCCATAAATATAGAATCGCATTTCTCACCTATTTCCCATAGACCATGTTGTTCTGAGGTAGCCCCTTCCTTTGGAAGTGAAAGTTATATTGAGGGGGTAACATAGACTATTCTTTCCACAGCGAGTTTTTGACACAACTTGGCTATCGGCACATTTCTTGGGATCAAACCAGGTGTCATTTTTTCCTACCTGAATGATACTGTCTGGGGAGTTTGGGTTCAACCATGTAGCTCCCGTTTGTTTACAACCCCAAGATCTACAATAAAAGTCACTGGGTCCTCCACAGGTTTGGGCCTGTTTGCGACTTCGGAAATCAGCTGGGCACACATAAAAATCAAGACTGGCTAGTTTACACCTGAGCTGGGGAAGATGATATCCATAATTCATGGGGTAAGGTGGTCTATGTTGCCCTGGTTTGGGTTTGAGTGGAATCTGTGTGGGGTCCTCTATGTCAGGGAGATCCCAGTCAGAGAGGCCTATGGCAAGCTGACAAATGTCCAGGTAGAGAGATGGCCACCAAGTCCATAAGAGAGCTGTATGTGAAATAGACCACACTACTTGCCCAGTAGGATTTATAGCTTGCCATTGTTGCCGAACAGGCTGATGGGGATTAGGACTGCTGGTGATCAGGGGAAGAATCCATAGCCCTACCCACACGACGGACACGCAACTTGAGAAGGTTACCAGTCTGTTCCAGTTTCCAGCCGGAGGCTGGACAGGGCGCAGGCCTGAGATGGGTGGCATGGATGAAGGAAGTGATTCCATCCACTTTCACCACTGTAGGTGTTATAAGCAGCACCTGGTATGGTCCTTTCCAGCGGCGTTCCAGGGATGATACCTGATGACGTCTCACGTAGACGCAGACTCCCACTTGATATCGATGTGGGGTTCCCTCGTCTCCAGGCTGATAAGCAGTGGAAAACTGTTTCCACAGGTATCGCTGGGTGCTGTGTTTGTTCATGGGATTTAAGTCTGTCAAGCAAGGGGGTGTGAAAGGAATCATTAAGTCTCAGAGTTGGGGTTAGGTCCCTTACTGGAGGAGGGGCACCATAGAGAATTTCATAAGTGGTGAGTTTACACAAAGAGGCAGAGGGTGTATTTCTTGCACGAAACAGTGCTTAAGGCAGGAGCATAGTCCAATTTTTTATGCCGGTCTCCAAGCTTAATTTCGTTAAAGTCTCTTTGATAGTTCTAATCATCCTTTCTACCTGTCCTGAGCTCTGGGGTCTATAAGCACAATGTAACTTCCTATTAATCTTCAGGGTCCTGGTGAATCCCTGACTTACCTGGGCAAGGAATGCCGGTTCATTATTGGACCCTATTACCTTAGGCAGGCCGAACTTTGGAAAAATATCTTCTAGAATCTTTTTGAGCACCGTCTGAGCCGTTTCTTTCTTCATGGGGAAGGCTTCAACCAATCCTGAAAGAGTATCTACAAAGACTAGGGGATATTTAAGTCCATACCTTCCTGGCTTAATTTCAGGAAAAGTCCACTTCCCAGAATTGTCCTGGTCTGGTTCCTCGTAAGCGCTTCCCTGCAGGAAGCTTGGATGGGTAAGCATTAACTAATTGGCAGACTTGACAAGCTCTAGTCACCTGCTAAGCTATTTCTTTCCTCTGTGACTCAGTCAATAATAAATCCTTTCTTCGGTCCTTTAAGAGTGTCTATATCTTCTTTGAGCTTAAGTGGGTGAGCTAGTGTACGTCTTTGACATAAAGGTGGGCTTTTTGAAATTGTAAACTTGGCTCTGTAGGGTCCCAGAGTTCTGTATCTGTCTCCTCAGATGATAAGTTGCCTGAATGTTCCAGTGTGGCCAAGTCTCCTGAATGTTGATCCCCCTGGTGTGGAAAAAGTTAACAGAGTCACTCCGTTTAGGGCTGCCAATTAAGCTTCCTCATCTGCCCTTCTGTTTATAAGTGCAACGAGGTCGTTTCCCTTCTGGTGCCCTGGACAGTGCACTATAGCTAGTTTCTTAGTGCCCTGCACTGCTGAGAGAAGGTGGAGGATCTCAAATTTGTTCTTTATTTTTTTCCCAGTGGAGGTTAATAGCCCCCTTTGCTGGTAAATAGCCCCGTGCACATTAGCATTGCCAAATGCATAGCGGCTATCAGTGTATATGGTGGCCCTTTTGCCTGTTGCTAGTTCCAATGCTTTTGGAAGGGCAATCAGTTCTGCCTTTTGGACTGATGTCTCTTCTGGGAGACCAGAGGATCAGATGACATTAGTTTTTCTAACTACTGCTGCTCCAGCCGCCACATACCATCTTGGAGGAAGCTGTTCTCTTTCGTAAACCATACGACTTCAGGGTGAGGCAGTGGCTGGATCCTAAAAGTCTCGTCCTATACTGGTTTCCTCTGCCAGTATGTGTTGACACTCATGAGCAACAGGTCCTGATGATTCTTCTGGCAGCCAGGTTGAGTGGAGCAGAAGGTCCAAGAGTTATTCTGTCTTTGCTAATCCAGAGGCTCTGGTAGTGGTTTATTCTGGAGTTTGATAGTCACCTCTCTGGAGGTTGACAGATGATGCTCTCAAGGGCATGGGGGGCTATAATGGTTAGCTTCTGTCCCAACGTTCATTAATGAGCATCTTTTATTAGAAGCGCTGCCGCTGCTATAGCTCTTAAGCAACAGGGCCACCCAGTAGCCACTGGGTCCAGTTTTTTTGATAAGAATGCTACCGGTCTTTTCCAAAGTCCCAAAGTCTAAGTGAACACTCCCCGTGTTATTCCTTTCTTTTTCTCGATGTAGAGAGTGAAGGGTTTATCTATATCTGGGAGTTCTAAGGCCGGAGCAGATAGCAGCTCCTTTTTTTGACATTATCAAAAGCTTGTTGGTGCTCAGGATTCCATTGGAATTGGGCATTCCACTTTATCAGCGGGTATAAAGGGGCAGCCAGAGAGGCGAACCCAGGAATCCATCACCTGCAAAAGCCAGCAGTCCCAAGAAACTCTCTGAGTTGTCTCTTATTAGATGGGGGTGGTATCTGCACAATGGTTTGTTTTCTGTTCTCAGTGATCCATCATTTGCCACCCCTAAGAGAATAACCCAGGAAGATTACTTCTTGCTGAAAAATTTGCGCCTTTTGGCAGAAGCCCTATATCCAAGCCGAGCAAGCTCGGATAATAGTGCTTGGGTCCCAGACTCATAGTTCTCCTTGGTGTCCGCTGCCAGTAGCAGATCATCCACATATTGGAGTAGGGTGACTTCGGGGTGTGCAGTTCTGAAGTCATTTATGTCCCTGTGGGGGGCTTCATCAAAGAGAGTGGGGGGGGGTTTTGAACCCCTGTGGGAGTCTAGTCCAGGTTAGTTGGCCAGATGTTCCAGTTTCTGTGTCTATCCACTCGAAAGCAAACAGCAACTGACTGTCCTTATGTAGGGGCAAGCAGAAGTAAGCATCTTTTAAGTCCAGCACAGTGTACCATTCCCGCTCCAGATTCAGAGTGCTAAGCAAATTATATGAATTGGGTACTGTGGGTTGAATGTCCTGAACTCTGTTGTTGATGTCTCTTAGGTCTTGAACAGAACTGTAGTCCCTAGTTCCTGGCTGTCTTACTGGTAGCAGGGGATATTCCAGGCTGATTGACAGGGCCTTAGGACACCAAGGGCCAATTATTTCTGAACATGGGGACTTATCCCATCCTTAGCTTCTTTGCTTAGAGGATATTGTTTAACACTGATTGGAGAGGCAGAGGCTTTTAATTCTACTACTATTGGAGGTTGTTTTATGGCTAGACCTAACCCAGCAGTTTCTGCCCAGGCATTAGGATAATCTTTTATCCATTTCTGTTGTAGTTTGCCTCTTTGATCAGTCCTAGGGGGCACGAAGTGTTGATGTTCATCTTCTACAGACAATGTCAATTCTGTGACTATGGGAGTTTTTACTGAAGGTTTTAGAACATCCACTTGGGGACCATCAGGGTTAAAGGTTACTCTAGCCCCGAGTTTGGTAAGCAGATCCCTGTTCATCAATGGGGCTGGGCATTCTTGGATTACTAGGAAAGAGTGGTGGACTTTTCATTTTCCTACTTCCATAATCCTCTTAGTTGTCCAAGCCCGATATGTAGTGCCATTAGCCCCTTGAACTAGGGACCATTAATTTGATATGGGGCCCAGTGAAGCCTTAAGGGCTAAGTATACTGCTCCTGTATCCACTTCAAAGTTCACTGGAGTCCCCTCCACTTCAAATGTTACCCTGAGCTCGGGGAGGGGATCCGAGCCCTGACATTCCTAGTCCTCTTCTAGAGTCAGCATGGCGGGCTGCCGTGGCTTCTTCTTTTTGGGGCACTCTTTGACTCAGTGTCCTTTTTCTCTACAGTAGGCACATTGATCTGAGGCCAGGTACAGCCTTTGGCGTGGGCTCAAGTATCCCTTTCTGACTCCCTGCTTTTTAATTTCTGGCATATTTGCTACTGTGAAGAAAACCTTAGCCAATGCTTTTGTCTGCCTTTTGCTCCTTTCATCCTCCTTTTGTTCCCTTTCCTTCTCACTCCTCTGTTCCCTCTCCTCCTCAGTTTCTCTCTTATAATATACTTATATACTTATAATATATACTTATAATATATATCTTATGCTTTCTCAGCTTCTCTGTCTAAATCTCTTAAGGTCGTATTTTGTAACCCATCTAGACATTGTAACTTTCTCTTAATATCTTGGGCAGCCTGCTCAATAAAGGCCATTGTAACAAATGCCTTTTGGTCATCTGCCTGAGGATCAAAAGGAGTATATTTTCTATATGCTTCCATAATTCTCTCCAGAAACATAGAGGGAGACTCATTAGGCCCTTGTATAATCTCTCTTACCTTGGCCAAATTGGTCGGCTCTCTGGCGGCCACTTGGAGACCCGCTATTAGAGCACGGCAATAAGTGGACAGATGCTTCCTACCTTCAAAGGTGTTGGGGTCCCAGTTGGGTCGGTTCATAGGCCCATAGGGATGGAGAGAGAGCATCACAGGGGCTTCTGAGTTTTCTATTATCCGTCGCCGGTGGGTTTCTTTAGGTTGCCCAGCTTCCTCCAGGGGAGGAGGGGTTGCTGCTGCTGCCGGGAAGTCCCCTGGAGGGCTTGGGTCTGGCCCAATTGCCTCAAGCAGTGGAGAGGCTGAGTCAGCGGTGGGAGGATCATCAGGAACTGTGTTGGGGGTTGGGGAGGGAGAGTAGATGATAAGGAGGGGGTGGAGTGTCCAGTCTTGTGACTCAGGGAGAATGGAAGGAAGAGGGAGAGGAGCGGAAAGATTGAATGATAGGAATGTTTGGGAAGGAGTATATGGCTGTTGATATGGGTGGCCACGTGGCCCCGGCTGAATGACAATATCTCTGAATTTTCGGATTAGAGGAAAGTGGAAGGATTCTTCTGGGGCCATCCGAATTCGAGGATGGGCCATTCTGAAGCACAGAGAGTCTGCCAGGTACGGTGTTTTACTGAAAAAGAAAGATTCTGGGCCCTTGAGCGGACATCAGTCCAATGATCAAGGGTCAGAGACAGAGAAGAGGAAGTGCTTTGTCCCATAGTGGGAGTTACTCAAACAGGGACAGTGAAGACACAAACACAACACAGACAAAGACAAACAGTAAACGTTTAACATGAGTCCATGACAAAGATTAGAACAGAGTAACTGGCAAATATTGATGGGTTAGACAATAAAGACAGACAGTAAACTCAACATGAGTTCAGAACAATGACCAAAACTGAGTTACCGGCAAAACCTGATGGGCTGGCAAATCGAATCCTGAAGCAAAACATAACCGAGTTGAGGAAACTACTATTCCTTGAATTCCCTAGTCCTCCGGAGTGTCCCTCAGGGACGTGACCTTGGCTCTGTGACACGTCTGTCACACCATAGGAGAGAGCTAATGCTCTTCACCAACAGCCATTTTGCCACACCCTAGCCTGAAACCCAAAACCAGAAAGAGGCGCCTTACTTACCCCGAAAGGAGTCCCTTGAGGTCTTCCGTCCACCGCTGCCGTATATCTCACCTGGGGCCTCCAGATGAAAAGGTGCTGCGAACGTCAAAGGAAAAGACAACAAAGAGGCTTTCTCATGCATCAGCAAAGTGTTTATTGGGGGTCCAGAATGCTAGGGCTCAGAGCTCCCTTCAGAGGAGCAAAGAACAAAGAGCCCCGAGAACAACTTGAGCAGAGTTTATATACATTCTTTAGAGAGCTCAGCGACTTTACATACATCATAGCCTCCTTTAGGAAATCATCATGTACCACGGGAAAATCAAATAACAACTCTAAAACATGATTAGCACATTCATTGGCGGAAAAAGTTGGGGCAGGGGGTGATTGGTCAGCCCTGAGAAGGGGTACACATTTAAACTGATTGGTTGAAGCCCTGAGATGTATACGTGGTGAGATGCACGGCTTCTGAGAAGGGGTTGTTAAGTAACTAGGTGGTCAGGGAAGATTTCAACACACATCTAATGGGCAGTTCCAGGAATTGTCTTAACTGCCACAGGAATTTCAGGTTCTGAGCGCAGCTTGGAAACTTTACAAAACCTGGTTCTTTACATTTCAATTTCAATTTCTTTTATTCTTTCAGAACCTTACAGTGGAAGGTGAGAGACTTCATTCACAATGACTGCTCTTTTGGCTATATTGGTTTTGGATGCACACATGGGATCTTTTTTTTGATCCGTCTGTTGCTGATAATCTAAGCCACAGCCTCACACAGGGCCAATAGCCTGATTAAGACACATGTCTTTCCAAAGCAATTACTTCTCTGAGGTAAGTTTCAGAACTCAGTCTCTGAGGAGAATCACACCAGTGTTCAAGACCAGGTGGACCCAGTCATCTCTTCCAACTGCCACACAAATGACCACAATTATAACCAAAACACTCTCATATGGCACTCATCTTCTTACATATATACACTCATTATACCCTTTGGCTAGAGGTTTCCATGAATGGCGCAGCCCAAGAGAGTGTCCAAAATAAGATCCCTTGCCCGTCATTTGCCTAACCTCAGGGTGGCCTGAACACCCTTCCTGTGAACCAGGATTGATCACATAGTTCTTCCTTTAATACTGCTCTGCTTCTCCAATTTGAGGCCTACTGACTCTCAGGTTTAGATTCCTTATGTGATTTGGAGTAATTAGGAAACCAAAGCAACTTTGCAGCGCTTTAAAGAACTCATTTGAGCCAAAGGATCCCTATTCTCACTTGGTGGAAGTCAGGAAACTTACAGAGGAAGGCGAGAGACTTCATCAACAATGACTGCTCTTTTTGCCATTTTGGTTTTGGATGCACACATTGGATCTTTCTTTAGATACATCAGGCGCTGATAATCTAAGCCACAGCCTCACACAGAGCCACAAGGCTGATTCAGACACATACTTTTTCAAAGCAGTTAAGCAAAGAGCCACAGGTGATGCCGATTCACTTCCATTTGAAAACTGTTTTCTTCAAAATTCACAAAGGGGTGGCCTGAGGCAAAGACCTTCCTGAATTCAGGGTAACAGAACAATAAGTCAGCAAATCCCAATGCAGGGTTTCTCCTCTGAGACTTTACTAGTCACAATGATATCTGAGTTTTCTGAGATGCTTGCAATTCCCTTCAGCTATCCAGTACATGGCCATGTCACAGAGCTTGGATGTGGTACATATCTTGGACAAAAAACCATGAGCCTATTCTGGAGAGTGGCCAGAATTCAGGAAGAAAACTGGAACTTAGGAAGATAGTGGGTGTTGCCCATCGAAAAGCAACAAGCAGTCCTTTCCTAAAATGGGCAGGATGAATGCTGGGAAGCTTTCTACTAGACAGGATACATCCATTGATCTATTCTGTTTTCTAATGTGTACAACCAAGGACACAGTGGGATACACAGACACAGACACACTCGCCTTGTCAAAGGACTTTCTAGAAACAGTCCACTCTAAACCAAACAAACCGCCTTTCCTACCTATTCTCAGAACATGAGACAAAACCACAAACTCACACCCACACTCAAAAAGTCACCTCCTTCCCCCAAGTAAGTCTGTAACTATCCAGAGTGTCCTCTGACTGGTGGGCCATACTATGTTCCCCCAAAATGGCCTGTCCTGTGTCAGGTCTGGTCTCCTTGTCCATCTCTGTGAAGTTGTATGGAGCCTGTGCTGACCACTACCTGCTTTCTCATTAAAGGCCCATCTTCAGAGATCTACTTGCATTTTGTCATCCTCAAACCATTAGGTACCAAGAGAGACAGACTCTCTCTTTGGTAAATCCAAACAAGTAAGTCCACTGGGAATGGGACTGGGACTGGCTCTGTGTCCCTGGCTTCCTGGATCCCAAGGTCAGAGAGTTACATCACCAAAGAAGTGAGGTAGGTCAATTCCAACAGGAAGGGAATGAGGTCACTGCCTTGGCAACCACTTTGTCCTAACACTTGTTTCCAAGGGTCCGTTGAGATGGAGGCTGCCCCTACTTCCTGTGACACTTTCAGAAGTTAGAATGGTATATCAACCGTAGACACCCAGGAGAAGCTCTCCACACAGAGTTGGTTTGGTCCATCTTCTTTATATCAGTAGGAGAGAGGCTGATTCAGACACATCACTTCATCCTGAACAGGTGGTTTGCCATGGAAGATGACTTTTGCTCTCTCAGGTCCTTCATAGCTGCTACATCTTCTCTAGGGATCATTTCTGCATCAAACTTTGAGGTTCTCAGCAGGTGGAAGATCCCCTACATTGCTGAATTGTAAGACCAACTCTGTCCCTGCTCTTTTGTGAAGTTAGATTGAGGGAACAGTGTATGGTTAGGGTTAATAACATATTCTATTTGGGTTAGGAAACATTCTGCGGGATGAATAATGGTATTGGGAACCTGCGATATTCATTAGAATATATAGGTGAAATATGAGTAGGAAACCTGAAATCTAGGTACGATTTGAAGCCCTGAAGGGCATTGGGCCCTTTAGTGAGATACTTAGCTTTGAATTATGTTCTGCACAGATATCTCAGATAAATTGATGTGCAATGGCAGAGGACCTTGTACCTTGGATGATTAAATGTTCTAGAGAACATCCAGTCAAAAAGGAATAGTCGGCAGGATTAGGAAGGTAGTCAGTAGGTTTAGAAAAAAGAGTGAATATAGGATTTGGACGAAAGTTTCATTAGCAATAGGGTTTTGGGTAGAGAGTGAACGTAAATATGAGCACATATGAAGAGTCAGTCACAATGATGAACTGGGGAAAATATGTAGGAAAGCAGATATCAATAGAGACATTAGGAAATCAGGCAAAGTATAATGTAATAGGGTTAGACATTTTCAACATGGTTGAAGTTGAATATATAATCTTAGGAAAAAGACATATGTTGCCTCCAATAGGTTTGACATTTGAGAGCATTAGGCAACCTGGACATGGTTGTTTTTAGTAATCCATGCTCACTTTCCATTTTGCTTTGGTGAAAGGTTAATTAAATAGGCACTTGTCACTTCCTGTTTTTCTGTATGCTTAACAAACCACTGTTGAAATCTTGAGAACTGTTTGCTAATTTTGTTCCCAGAATGTGCTGTCCCCAACTGCCAAACTGCAGAATATACTCCCTCACCCGGGTGCACGCAAACCGCACACTCGCCCTGACCAATCAATAAATTTCCCTTTCTGCCCTCTCCAAGAAAAGTATATAAGCTCTGTTAAAGCTGTTCTCAGGGCTCTCTGCTCTATTCAAGTGAGCTCTGAGCCCCAGCATGCTGGACCCCCAATAACCTCTTTGCTGTGGCCGAGTGAAAATGGTATACTGTTCTGTACTTAAAAGATGCTTTCTTTTGCTTGCCTCTGCATAAAGATAATCAGTTGCTGTTTGCTTTCGAGTAGATAGACCCAGAAACCGGAACGTCTTGTCAACTAACTTGGACTAGACTCCCACAGGGGTTCAAAAACTCCCCCACTCTCTTTGATGAAGCCCTTCACAGACATCTCAACAACTTCAGAACTACGCACCCCGAAGTCATTCTGCTTCAATATGTGGATGTCCAGCTACTGGCAGCCAACACCAAAGAAAACTGTGAGTCTGAGACCCAAGCACTATTATCTGAGCTTGCTCAACTCGGGTAGAGAGCTTCGGACATAAAGGCCCAAATTTGCCTGCAAGAAGTAATCTTCCTGGGGTATTCCCTTAGGCGCGGTAAATGATGGCTCACTGAGCCCAGGAAACAAACCGTTGTGCAGATACCACCCCCATTTAACAGGAGACAACATAGAGAGTTTCTTGGGACTGCTGGCTTTAGCAGGTTATGGACCTGGGTTTGTGTTCTTGGCTCCTCCTTTATACCAGCTGTTAAATGAGAATGCCCAATTCCAATGGACCCTTGAGCACCAGCAAGCTTTTGATAACATCTAAGAACACTAACACTGAACTCCTCAACTTCACTGAGCCCAGGCTGCAATTTCAGAAAGCCCTACACTACGTTAAAAATGTACATCAACTCAATCAACTTGGTTCAAAAAAACTGCAGGCATTACTGTAGGATCAAGAACAGAGTTTTAGACTAACTCACTCGCAGTGAAAGGAAATAATTGAATGGGTAACAAAAGCCTGTCAGTTCTGTCAATTGGTTAATGCTTACCCTTCCAAGCTTCCTGCAGGAAAGCACCTATGAGGAACCAGACCAGGACAATTCTGGGAAGTGGACGTTACTGCAATTAAGCCAGCAAGGTATGGACTTAAATATCTCCTATTCTTTGTAGATACATTTTCAGGATGGATTGAAGCCTTTCCCACAAAAAAAAAGAAAAAAAGAAAGAAAAGAAAACCGGCACAAATTGTGGTCAAGAAGATCCTGAAAGATATTTATCAAAGACACGTCCTGCCTAATGTAACATGGTCTGATAATTGAACAGCCTTCATGGGCCAGGAAAATCAGGGGTTAGCCAGGACCCTAGGGATTAATTGGAATTTACATTGCGCTTATAGACCCCAGAGCTCAGGACACATAAAAAAAATAAATAGAACCATTAAAGAGACCTTAACGAAATTAAGCTTAGAGACCGGCATAAAAGATTAGACTATGCTCCTGCCTTATGCACTGTTTCATGCAAGAAATACTCCCTTTGTTTCTTTGTGTAACCTCACCCCCTATGAAATTCTCTATGGGGCCCCTCCTCCACTAAGAGACCTAACCCCGACTCTAAGACCTAAGGATCCCTTCCACACACCCTTGCTTGACAGACTTAAATCTCTTTTAAGAACTCAGCTATACCTGTGGAAACAGGTGGCTACTGGCTTCCAACCTGGGACGAGGGGAATCCACGTTGATATCAAGAAAGAGACTTCCTCTGAATAAGATGACATCAGGTGTCATCCCTGGAACCCCACTGGAAAGGAACATTCCAGGTGCTACTTATAGCACCTACAGCAGTAAAAGTAGAGGGAATCACATCCTGCATCCATGCCTCTCATCTCAAGCCTGTGCCATGTCCAGACTCTGGCTGGAAACTGGAAAAGACTGTTAACCCTTTCAAATTGCATATTCGCCACGTGGGTAAGGCTATAGACTCTCTCCTTGGCCACCCGTAGTCCTAACGCTCATCAGCCCTTTCAGCAGCGATGGCTGATCACAAATCCTACTAGACAAGAAGTATGGTCTATCTTGCATACAGCCCCCTTAGGGACCTGGTGGCCATCTCTCCACCCAGACATTTGTCAGCTGGCTATAAGTCTTTCCTATTAGAATATCCCTGATGAAGAGGATCCCATTAAAATTCCATTAAATCCTTTCCGTACCATAGATAATGGAAACAAACATTATGGTTGTAGGGACAGGCAAGCCAGATGCAGGTTGGCTAGACTATATTAGTATGTTTGCCCGGCAGAGTATCAAAGCCACAAACCGCCATGGCTGTGTGGGGGAAAAGCCGACTTCTTCTGTAAGTCATGGGGATTTGAGCATACAGGGGCTACCTGGTGGAACCCAAAATCCTCATCAAATTCAGTACACAGCATTGGCCATATTACCACTTAGAAAACCCAAACTGATGGCCCCCAGAGGAGTCTCTAGATCCTCAAATTCTGTGTGACCTTTTTAACTTCTGCAAGTGCTCAAAAGGGTGAAAGGAAATTCCCCTATGTGAAGGCCTTTTTCCTCTTTCGCTCACATCCTGAACTATGCTTCTCCAATAGTTCCTCAAACTCAGCCTTCTGCTCCATACACTCTGCTGTCAGTCCCACCTCAGCAAACCTGATTTCTCTTCTCCAATTACTAGATCAAAAACCGAAACCTCCGCCGGTTCTCAGAGCATTGCCCCCTTGCTGAGGTAGCAGGTACTGAGGTACCCATCCACCCACTCACTTCTCTCTTTTCCTGTCAGTGCCCACACCGGGTCCCACCAGATCCTCTTACCACCTAACCCAAAGCTCAAACCAGCTTAGGAGAACCCTCAGACCCCTATCGAAGATGTAATGAAAATGGCCTTTAAAGTTGCTTTGTCATCACTGAAAACAGGTTACTAAGAATTTAAAGTCCCTCACAGGCTTTTTGGGATATTCACTCCTGTCTTCCTTTCTGCTCTACCGGTTCTACTGCTCAATTTATGTTGCTAGGAAAATCCCAAAACCCTTTCCATTATTCTTTTACATTTCTCCTTCCTTATTCTCAGATCCACGGAGCTGCTCTCACCCCCCGCCTTCCCCGTCTTTCCCATCTGTACCAGGCCCACAGAAAAATCTTCACTGAACTTCTCCAGAAGTCTTCACCATGGCTGACTTTAGGACTTTCAGCAAAAGAGTCTCTATAAATGAGTTCAGTGTAGATTAACTTCCTCTTTTTCTGTTGCCCTGTTCTACTTGGCTACTGGCTGGAAAAATCAGCACTCCGAAGCTAGACACCCCCTTAATAGTTTTTCACAGAATGTGTGAAAAAGGCCTCTGGCCTTGAGCTGGGGCTTCACAGAGATGGCTACATTTCTAAGATAAAAAGTTACAAACTGGGCTCCATTGTAACAGTTGGCAGGGGGATAAAAGAAAAGGAAAAAAAAAAAGCTCTCTGCCTCCCAGGTGTCCTTGAAAAGTTAACTTGACCACAATAGAGGAGAAAACAGAAAAAAAAAAAGCTTCTTTTTTTGAGTTTCTGCAGACTGTGAACTTCTGAGTCTCTTCTCTTTCATGTTGGGTACAAAATTCTGAAACTACCTAAACTTGGGGTTCAGGGAGTTAATTGATTACAACAGAAGCAATGCCCTCTGAATCCGGTTGCAACCAAATAGGACTGTTTCCCTGTCTTTGGTGCTATCTTAAGTGCCGTGCCTTGTCCGTCCCTACAACAGTATAATTCTATATACTTAAACATTGTTTATGTTTTCATGAAATGGTCAACAGATTAGATTAATTGTGTAATGGTGAAGATGTGTCCCAGATTGCTCTATAATGACCCAGGTTCATTTGAAGTTCAAACAGGGGGGCATACAACCCGGTTCCACTGGAAACATATATCCCTCACTTTAGCCATCATATTAGGAATTGGAGTTGCGGCAGGGGTAATCACAGGAACCACTGCCCTGCTCCATGGTACACAACAAATGACCCAAATAGAAGCAGGAAGAGACCAAAACTTAAAGATAATAGAAACCTCCATCACAGCTTTGCAGGAATCTTTAACATCTGTATCTGAATTTGTTTTACACACCAGTTGAGGGTTGGACCTCCTCTTCATGAGAGAAGGGGGCCTTTGTGCTGCATTGATATAAGAATGTTGTTCTGATGCCGACCATACTGAGGTTGTAAAAAAAACCTATGAGTAAAATAAAAGGATGCCTTGAAAAGCGTCAATGAGAGAGAGAGGCCCAAAAAGGGTGGTTTGAGTCTTGGTTCACACAGTCCCCCTGGTTATCTACGCTTTTATCAACCCTGGCCTGTCCAATAATAATCCTCATATTATTTCTAACTATAAAACCCTGTTTGCTCAACCATGTAATTTCTTTACTCCAAGCTCAAATTGGATAAGTTAAACTTATGGTAATACCCCACTAGCAGACATAGAATGTGACACGCCCCAATAATCACTTTTATGATTAAAAGTAGCAAGAAGAAGAAGTGCGGAATGAAAGGTTAATAAAAAAGGTACTTGTAACTTCCTGTTTTTCTGTATGCTTAACAAAACACTGTTGAAATCTTTAGAACTGTTTGTAATCTTGTTCCCAGATTGTGCTGTCCCCAACTGTCAAATTGCAGAATGTATTCCCTCACCCACTTTCACACTAACCGCCCACTCTCTCTGACCCATCAATAAATTTCCGTCCCTGCCCTCTCCAAGGAAAGTATATAAGCTCTGCTTAAGCTGTTCTCAGAACTCTCTGCTCTATTCATGTGAGCTCTGAGCCCCAGCTTGCTGGACCCCCAATTAACCCCTTGCTGTTGCATGAGACACTCTCTTGGTGATCTCTTCCTCCAACGCTTGCAGGAACATTACTTGGATGTTTGAATGTAGAAGAGAAAATCCAGTCATAAAGGGATAGTCGGTAAGATTAAGAAGATAGTTGGTAGGTTTAGGAAGAAGAGTGAGTATAGGATTTGGAAAACAATATCTTTAGCAATAGGGGTTCGGTTAGAGAGTGAATGTAAATGTCAGCACATGTGAACAGTCACAATAATGAAGTGGGGAAAATATGTAGGAAAGCAGATATCAATAAAGACATTACAAAATCAGGCAAAGTATAAAGTGAGTGATACAATTAGACATTTTCAACAGAATTGAGTTAGAATATATAATCTTAAGAAGAAACAAAATGTAGTCACCAATAGGATTGACATTTGAGAGCATTAGGCAACTTTGACATGGATGTTTTTTGTAATCCATGCTCACTTTCCATTTAGGCTTTGGTACAATCACAAGTGTGACCTTTACATTTGTCTCCAGAATACTACTGTGATAAAATGTATATGTAGATGTGGTGACATGAGTGTTTCTTCCACTATTTCGGGGAGCAATATTTTGAAGACATATAAATGGGTATTGGGGGTACAAAAAGGTGTACACTGTGTCATTGAATATAGAGATAATGCATGAATAGACCATAAGTGAATAAATAATATAACTGGTTCCACATTAAATAACAGATTGAATAGATATCTGAAAATATATAAGAAATCTTATATTTATATACAATCATTCATTCCAACCAATGATACATCTAATATTAATATTAGGGTTACGGTTTATCATGAAGATATGTTAGTTTTGCTACAAAAGTAATTATGGAAATCAAAAATAATGTGTTTGGAAAGAGTCAGTCACAATGCTGGCAATATGTAAACAAGGCCTCTGAGCTTGAGCTGGGGCTTCACAGAGATGGCTACATTTCTAAGATAAAGACGTTACCAACTGGGCTTCATGGTAACAGCTGGCAGAGAGAAAAAAAAAAGAGAAGAAAATAGCTCTGCCCCATTCCCGGTGTCCTTAAAATGTTAACTTGCCCAGAACAGAGAAAAAAAAACAGAAACAAAAACTGCTTTTTATGAACTTCTGCAGACTGTGAACTTCTGAGCCCCTCCCTTACATGTTGGGTACAAAATTCTGAAACAATTTAAACTTGGGGTGCAGAGGATTAAATGATTACAACAGAAGCAATGCCCTCTAAATCCGGTTGTAACCAAATAGGACTGTTTCCTTGTCTTCGGTGCTATCTTAGTTGCCTTACCTTGCCTTGTCCATCCCTTTTCTCATGAAAAGACCAGTCAAGAAACATGGAGGAATGCATGTGCTCTGAAGCAGGAAGTGATTGATAGTGAAACAAATGCCTATAAATTTTCTAACTTGTGGATGAAATATATATCCTATGATGTGCATTAATTGAAGAAATAGTAATCTACCAGTGTTGAATAAAAATGAACGTCAAAATACACATCATGTCCGATTGGAATCTACTTGCATTGATGTTAAACTTGGTCAGGTACTGTAGAAATATTAGGATTTGTGTGCATCATTCACTGAAGTTACTTTTCAGTATAGGAAAGAAATATGTTTTTCAGGTGAATGAATATTTCTAAGAATAATCTTTGGAAAGTTGATTATAAATTTACGTATATGAATATGAATGAATTTGGTGAGTGTAAAATAAGACACATATTTCATATTTTGAAAAATCTGGAGAGTATATATATATATATATATATATGTGTGTGTGTGTGTGTGTGTGTGTGTGTGTGTGTGTGTGTGACTAAAGTCACGGTGGCCTGGACACCCTTCTTGTGAACCAGGAGTGATCAAACAGGTCTGCCATTAATACTTTTCCACTTCTCCAATTTGAGGCATTCTGACTTTGGCATTTAGATTCTTTATGTGAAATGGAGTCAAGAAAAAACCGAAGCACCTATGGACTAGCCTCTGCATGGTTTTGAAGAATTCATTTGACCCAAAGGATCCCTATACCCACTTGTTGGAGGTCAGGAACCTTACAGAGAAAGGCGAGAGACTTCATCTACAAAGACTGCAATTTTTGCCATTTTGATTTTGTATGCACACATGGGATCTTTCTTTACATCCACCAGGTGTTGGTAATCTAAGCCACAGCCTCACACAGGGCCAAGAGACTGATTAAGACACATCCCTTTCCAAAGCAGTTAAGCAAAGAGCCACAGGTGATGCCCACTCATTTCCATTTGAAAACTGGTTTCTTCAGGCTTCACAAATGTGTGGCGTGAGGCAAAGCCCTTCCTGACATTCAGGGCAAAAGAACAATAGGTAAGCAAAAGGCCCATAGCAGGGTTTCTCCACTGAGACTTTACTGGTCACACTGATATCTGAGTTTTCTGAGATGCTCGCCATTCCCTCCAGCTATCCAGTACATGGCCATATCACAGAGCTTGGAGGTGGTAAATATCTTGAACACAAAACCATGAGCCTATTCTTGAGTGTAGCCAGAATTCAGAAAGAAAACAGGAACTAAGGAAGTTTGTAGGTGTTGCCCTTCGATAATGCAAGCCACAGTCCATTCATAAATTGGGCAGGATTGATGCTGGGAAGCTTTCTACTAGACAGGACCCATACATTGATGCATTCTCTTTTCTAATGTCTACAACAACAGACACATTGGGATACACAGACATGGAAACACTTGCCTTGTCCAATCACTTACTAGAAACGGTTCACTCCAAACCAAGCAAACCACCTTTCTTACCTTTTCTCAGAACATGAGATAAAACCACAAACACACAACAAAAACCACAAAGGCATCGCCTTCCCCCAAGTAGGTCTGTGACTATTCGGAGTGTACTCTCACTGGTGAGCCTTACTATGTACCTCCAAAATGGCCTGTCCTGTCTCAGATCTGGTCTCTTTGGCCAACTCTGTGAAATTGTCAGGAGCCCGTGGTAAGCCACTACTTGCTTTCTCTGGAAAGGCCAGTCTTCAAAGCTTTCCTGGCATTTGGCCATTTTCACATCAATAGATACCAAGAAAGACTGACTCTGTCCTTGGAATATCGAAACAAGTGAGCCCACTGGGACTGGGACTAGGACTGGCTCTGGGTGCCTGGATTCCTGTTTCACAAGTTCAGAGAGTTCCATCACCAAGGAATAGAGATGAGGTCACTTCCTTCAGGAACTGAATGAGGTCACTGCCTTTGCAACCACTTTTTCCTAACAGTTGCTTTCAAGGGTCCCATGAGATAGATGCTGTCCCTATTTCTCGTGACACTCTCACCAGTTAGAATAGTATATCACCCATAGGCACCCGTGAACAGCTCTCCACACAGGCCTGGATTGGTCCATCTTCTGTACATTAGGAACAGAGACACTGAGTCAGAAACAACCCCTCTCCAGACAGGGTTGTTTTCCATGGAAGATGACTTTTGCTCTCTCAGGTCCTTAATAGCTGCCTACATCTTCTCCAGGGATTATTTCTGCATTGACCTTTGAGGTTTTCAGCAGGTGATATATCCCCTACATTCCTATATTGTAAGACCAAGACTTTCCCTGCTCCTTTATAAAGTTAGAATGAGGGAATAGTATATGGTTTGGGTTGATTACTTGTTCGATTTGGGTTAGGAATCATTTTGCTGGATGAATAATGGTATTGGAAATCTGCAATATTTATAAAAATATAGAGGTGAAATATATGTATGAAAACAGAAATCTAAGTAATATTTGAAGCCCAGAAAGGGATTGGGGCCTTGATTGGGAGACTTATCTTTGAATTATGTCCTGCACAGATGTCTCAGATAAATCAATACACAATGGCATCGGACCTTGTACCTTGAATGATTGAATGTCGAAGAGAACATCCATTCAAAAAAGGATAGTCAGTAGGATTTGGGAGATAGTCGGTAGATTCAGAAAGAAGAGTGAGTATAGGATTTGGACCAAAAGTTATTTAGCAATTGGGTTTCAGGTAGAGAGTGAATGTAAATGTCAGCACAAATGAACAGTCAAAATGATGAACTGGGAAATTATGAAGGAAAGCCTATATCAATAGAGACATTAGGATATCAGGCAAAGTTTAAAGTGAGTGATAGGATTAGACATTTTCAACAGGGTTGAGTTTGAATATATAATCTTAGAAAGAAACAAGTATGTAGTCAACAATTGGATTGACATTTGAGAGAATTAGGCAACCTGGACATGGATGTTTTTAGAAATCCATGCTCACTTTAAATTTAGGCTTTGGTACAATCATAAGTGTGACCTTTGCTTTATTTTCCAGAATATTACTGTGATAAAATGTATATGTAGATCAGGTGACATGAGTATTTCTTCCACCATTTCTGGGAACAATATTTTGAAGACGTATAAATGAGTATTGGGGGTAGAATGTGGTGTAGTATCTGTCTAAGAATATAGAGATAATGCAAGAATAGACCATACTGTGAATAAATAATATAATTGGTCCGCTTTAAATAATGGACTGAGTTGATATCTGAAAATATACAGAAAATCTTGTATTGATATTAAATCATTCATTCCAACCAGTTATACTTCTAATGGTAATATTAGGGTGATATTTCATCATGAAGAGTGTGTGAGTTTTGCTTCAAAAGTGATTATGGAAATCGAATATAATGTGTTTAGAAAGAAGTCTCATGAAAAGTCTTGTCAAAAAACATGGAGGAATACATGTGTTCTGAAGAATGAAGTTATTGAAAGTGAAACAAATGCCTATAAATTTGCTAACTTGTGTATGAAATATATATCTTATGATGTGCATAAACTGAAGAAATAGTAATGTACAAGTGTTGACTAAAAATGAACATCAAAATACACATCACGTTCCATAAATATCTACTTGCATTGGTGTTAAACTGGGTCAGTTACTGTAGAAATATTAGGATTTGTATGCACCATTCACAGAAGTTAGTTTTTAGTTCTAGGAAACAAATATGTATTTTAGGTGGATGAATATTTCTGAGAATAATCTCTTGAATATTTGATTATAAATCCACATACATGAATACGAATGAATTTAGGGAGTGTACATTAAGACCCATATAGTTAATATTATGAAAAACTTGGAGAGTGTATACACACACACACACACACACACACAGACATTAAAAAGTAGCAATATATATGGAAATCGAAATTCATGATGAAATGTATATCATCCACTGATCCAAAAATATTCATTATACTGAACATGATTTTATTTATCATGTTGTTCATCTATGAAGCTCACCCATAGGTTGAATTTTCAGTTCCAACTGTGTTTAGGTGGAGTGATCTCTTCTCCCAATTTGTATCTGCAAAGTCAGCCACCTCACAAGAATGTACATGTGATAACAGGTACGATTCAATATGTGCATATGAAATTACATATGCTGAATTGGCTACAGAGAAATGCAGAAAGGAATTCATCTATTTGTTAACTTTAAAAACACATGGAGAACTATTTCAACAAAATATTGACTAGATTTATAAGTCCTACCCTGTATAATGCAAAAGGCAAGTCCAGCAATACACTATGCCTCGTCTAAACTGCTTGTATTTCTATTCGGTTTGGGTTATTTTTCTCCATCATATTAGAATTAGTAGTCAGAGTCTAGTAGGGTATGGGTTAGTGTCAGGCATTCAGCATTTTGAATGGAAAATAGGAAAATGAATCCAATGTGTATGTAAATATGTGCTTCACAAAAATCTTCGCACTCTAATCCAGAACAATGCCTTGACTTTACCTTCACCCCAAGTAAAACACAATTAGAGTGGAAGAGTTAGAAAATCTGTGAATACATATCTGGAATGTAATATGCTCAAGAGTTCACAACCTTGAAGGTGGCAGAGGAGTTTCCAAAAGTAAGGGACAGGTAAATACTCCACAAAAATGGAGCTCTGCTGGACTAAAGACTTCTGGTGAAACTGCCTCTGAGTTTGGGCACTTGAAATATTTGTTGTTGTCAGGAGTTTTAGCTTTTTTTGTAGAGAGACCATCAAAGCTAGGTATGTATCTAAGTGACCTGGAGGACATGGTTTCTTATTTTCTAATGAACATGAGGCAGCAGTGCTGAATTCTCTCTTTGTAGGTAAACTGTGGCCACTGGGGGGAAAATCTTTCCGTGTGGACTGTAAAGCCATCCAGCAATCCTCCACTTGTCGATGTGTTTCTTGCTGCTGCAATGTGAGTTTGGTATTTGCTTCACAAAATACAAGGAGTTCAACTGGGACACAGTGCTAAAGGGAGTTCTGTCACGTGTGGTGTGTCAGGGTCTGCAGGATAATGCACCAACCAGGCTTCAATCCCATCCTTGACCATAGCAATCTGATTCTGAACATTGCCCTGAAAACTCTCCATATAACAAGATGCCTTTACATAGAAGGGTCTGCTGGGTGCACCATGTCAGTCACAAGCCATTTGGAAGCCAATGGCAGATCCACATGGCCCCACCACAGATATTTTATCACACACCTGCACACGACTTTTCTAGGCCCACTTCACATCAGGCTCCAGCTTACTGGCATCTCTGTTCTACACCATTTTCATGGTCAAGGGAATTTCAAAAATTTCATGGTATTTATCTAGCCATTTTTCAAGAATGATGTTGGAGGCACTGTGTGTTTAACTTCATTCAGGAACAATTAAATGGTGAGGAAGCTCATTTCAATGAAAGCTCTGGAGAAATCTCACAGGCAAGGCTTCCAAAGAGTGGCCAAAATTTCACAGGAAGCCAGGGCTATTGCTGTCTACAATGTGAGGTCCATTTGTGTTTTGACTCTCAAATATGGCTGCCATGTCTTTCAGAATAAAACCATGTGATATCCTCGCTGAGATTCCCAGTGCTCTGTGGAAAGCAAACCTGGGCCTAGATCTCGGTTTCCAAGGGCGACTCTCATGCGTGACCAACTGAAATCCCAACATATTTCATGATAACACTTCTCTAAGTCAGTTCCAGAACTCAGTCTTTAAGGGGAATCACACCAGAGTTCAGCCCAGGTGTACCCAGTCATATCTTCCAACTACCACACAAATGACCACAATTAAAACCAAAACACTCCCACGTGGTCCTCATCTTCTTCCATATATACACTCTCATACTAAGTTCTGTCTGGAGGTTTACATGAGTGGCGAAGTCCAAGACAGTGTCCAAAATAAGCTCTCTTGCCCCTCATTGCCTAAAGTCATGGTGGCCTGGACACCCTTCCTGTGAACCAGGTGTGATAAAATAGGCCTGCCCTTAATACACCTCTGCTTCTCCAATTTGAGGCCTACTGACTGTCAGGTGTAGATATTTTTATGTGAATTGGATTCATGAGAAAACCAAAGAACCTATGTGCTAGACTCTCCAGGGCTTTGAAGAACCCATTTGACACAAAGGATGCGTATTCTCACTTGATGGAGGTCAGTAGCCTTACAGAGGAAGGCAAGAGACTTCATCCACAGGGACTGCTCATTTGGCCATTTTGGGTATGGATTCACACACGGAATGATCCATCAGGTGATGAGAATCTAAGCCACAGCCTCACACAGGTCCAAGAGGCTGATTCAGACACATTATCAGGATCAATCACCTGTTTTTTTCCTCTGTCTAACTAGCTAGAGAGACCTTCTCTTTTAATTGAATTTTTATCTCTGTCTGACTAGCTTGAGAGACCTTCTCTTTTACTTGAATATTTCTACTATAACTATAATACAACCCAAGAAGATATCACCAAACAAAACTGAACCAGAATGAAACAAAAGTGGAACAACAGAAAATCATTATAATAGCTTTTCTATCCTCCTGAAATGTCCATCTCTTTTTTCTCTCAATCAGTTCCTCAGATGTGAGTGGTTTTTCTTCCATCTTACCCATCTCCAGGGACAGGCAACTTAAAACAAAAGTGAAGCAAAACAAAAGAGGAATTTTAAAATGGCTTCCCATCCTCTCGCCCTGCCTTCAGAGGTGAGCAGTTTACCTTATCACTTACCCTCACTCATTCCCCTTGTGGCCCTCCAAATGCCACAGTCTGGCTGGGCAAAATTCAGGAGCCACTTGACAAAAGAAACGAACTTTATTTTAAGAACCACACATGCCAAACAAAACAGCTCCTGAGGAAAACCTTCAGAACCCAACTGCCATCACCGGCTTCCCACAAGCCAGCAGTGACCTACCTCACTTACTTGGTGATGGAACTCTCTGAACTGGAAGCCCAGGACACAGAGCCAGTCCCAGTCTCAGTCCCAGTAGGCTCATTGTTTGGATTTACTAAGGACAGTGTCAGTCTTTCTTGGTACATACTGATGTGAGGATGGCCAAATGCCAGGACAGCTCTGAAGTGGAGCCTTTCCTGAGAAAGCAGGAAATAGCTGGCTCCTGAAAACTTCACAGAGTTGGCCAAGGAGACCAGATCTGAGACAGTACCGGCCATTTCGTGGGAAAATATTATGGCGCACCAGTCAGAGGAAACTCTGGATAGTCACAGACCTACTTTGGGGAAGGAGGTGACTTGTGGGTATGGGTGTGAGTTTGTGGTTTTGTATCATGTTCTGACAATAGGTAGGAAAAGCAGAATGTTTGCTTTGGGGTGAACTGTGTCTAGTAAGTCCTTTGGCAAGGCAAGTGTTTCTATGTCTGTGTATCTCTCTGTGTCCGTGCTTGTAGACCATAGAAGGTGAATTAAAAATTATAGCCAGTTCTCCAAAGGGTATATCTGTAATTTCACCAAGAGACAGAATAGCACAGTTACTAATAATACCAAGCCTACATGATAAATTTTTCAGTCATGCTGTAGAAAGAGGTTCCAAGGGATTAGGCTCCACACGTGTAGATTGGGCTATGTTTCTTTAAATTTAGATTCTCGCCCCATGCTAAAACTAAATATTCAAGGACATGAATTTAATGGGCTATTGGATACAGATGCAGAACTTAGCATCATCTCTCATCAAGAACTTAGCATCATCTCTCGTCAAAACATTGGCCATTGCAACAATACACTCAAATGCTTCAAGGCCTAGGATTGGTGACTAATCCCCATAGAAGAGCAATGGTATTAGATTGGAAGGATCCTGAAGGATGTGAAGGAACTAAACAGCCATATGTATGGATCATCTTCCCATAAATTTATGGGGATGAGATGTCCTAGATCGATTAGGTTTGACATTAACAAATAACATCAATCAAAATGTACCCACAATTATGGTTAGACAAGGTTTTAGGAAAGGAAAAAGATTAGAAAAACAAGAACAAGGTATAGCAGCCCCAATACAAATAGATCAAAGAACAGACAGACATGGGTTGGATTTTAAGAAAGGGCCACTAAGACAATAAAAACTACTTGGAAATCAGAAATACCAGTATGGGTTCCTCAGTGGCCCCTGACTAAAGAAAAGGTACAAGCAACCCATGACATGGTGAAACAACAATTAGCGGAAGGACATATACAACCGTCTGTATCTCCCCATAATACTCCCATTTTTGTCATCAAAAAGAAATCTGGTAAATGGAGATTATTGCAAGATTTAAGAGCCATTAATAATGAGACGGTTATTATGCGACCTGCTCATTTGGGAATTCCTCAATGTTCTGCTTTGCCAAAAACCTGGTATGTTTTAATTATAGATATTAAAGATTGTTTTTATTCAATTGCAATTCATCCTGAGGATAGTCCATGGTTTGCATTTACTATCCCTGCACTGAATCATGAAGGTCCTGATCAGAGATCCAAATGGAAAGTGCTCCCTCAAGGGATGGCTAACAGTCCAACTATGTGTCAAATTTATGTTAACAAATTAATCCAGGCACTTAGAAATCAAAATCCTGAACTACAAATATTTCACTATATGGATGGTGTATTATTAGCACAGAAAGCTAAAAATGCATTGCTAGAATGTTATGCCACACTTACAAACTTATTAAAAAATTATAAACTAGAGATAGCAATAGATAAAGTACAATTAAATTTTTCAATTAATTATTTAGAAGTTCTTTTATCCTCAATCATGGTCCATCCACCAAAAATTCAAATACGAATAGATCAACTCAAATCACTTAATGACTTTCAAAAGTTATTAGGAGACATAAATTGGATAAGGCCTTATCTAGGTATACCAACAGGAGAGTTTGAACCTTTATTTGATATCCTAAAAGGTCTATCAGATCCAAATGCACCCCGAATGTTAACACCTGAAGCAAGAAAGGCATTAAAAATCATTGAAAAATGTATGGAAAATATTCATTTGGATAGAATTGATTTAAGAATGCCTTTATTATTTATTGTACTACCACCAAAAAAATATTCCTACAGAAGTATTTTTGGCAAGAAGGTCCATTATTATGAATACATTTATCTTGTTCTCCTAACACTATTCTTACTAGGTATACTGAGGCTTTAGGACAATTAATACTCAAAGGAATAAAAGCAGCAAAGGGACTGATTGGAATGTCTTCCAATAAAATTATTACTCCATATACTATGAATCAAATTGATGAGTTAGATAATTAGTTAAATACTTGGGCAATAATCATGTGCAAATCTAATGTTTCATTTGATAACCACTTACCATCTAATCCTTTATTGTCTTTTTGGTCATCACATCATGTAATTTTTCCAAAAATGAGAAGAAAAACACCTATTATAAATGCTACAAATATATTCACTGATGGGTCAAATAATGGTACAGCAATAATAGTTACACCTGATCAAACTTTTACATTTTTAGTACGAAAACAATTAGCTCAAAATGTAGAGCTTAATGCAGTATTACAAGCTTTTGTGATGCTTAAAGCATCTGTAATTAATTTATTTTCCGATAATCAGTATATAGTTATTGCTATAGTATCACTTGAAGGTGGAAGGATTTCCCCTTCCTCTACTCTTTTCTCTTTGCTTTCCACTATACAAAGTCTAATCTGGGACAGGAAAGATCCGTTCTTTATAGGACATTTCAGGACACATACAGGAATGCCTGGAGCCCTTAGTTTGGGCAATTATTTAGTAGATAAAACAACACATGACATATATACATATTTTCTCTACACTAGAAGAAGCTATAAATTTTTATAAAAAGTTCCATGTCAATGCTAATACTTTACAAAAGCATTTCAAAATAACTAAGGAACAAGCTAGACAAATAATAAAACAATGTCAAAATTGTGTGACCTTTTTACCACAAGTTAATCTTGGAGTCAATCCTAGAGGATTGATACCTAACCATATTTGGCAGATGAACGTCACAAACTTGCCAGAATTTGGAAAATTAAAATATTTGCATGTTACAGTTGATACTTCTTCTGGATTTTTGATGGTCTCCCTTCTTGCTGGAGAAAAAAACTAAAGATGTTATAGCTCATTGCTTACAAAATTTTGCCACTGTGGGCGTTCCAAAAGAGTTAAAAACAGATAATGCCCCTGGTTATATTTCTACCTCTTTTAAACAATTTTGCTCATCATTTGGCATTACTCATATAACAGGAATCCCATACAATCCACAGGGACAAGGCATAGTTGAAAGATCACATCAAACTATTAAAACATACATATTAAAGCAAAAAGAAGGAATTGGGAAGGGGTATATATTCCCCAAAGATAAACTTAAAATAACCCTTTTACTCTAAACTTTTTAAATTTGGGTTCATCAGGGCTTAGTGCTGCAGAAAGGCATATATGTCCAAATAATGTACATAAGCCCAAGGTACTTTGGAAGGATATTCTAACAGAACAATGGAAAGGTCCTGACCCAGTTATTGTCTGGAGTCCGGGGTCTGTTTTTGTGTTTCTACAGGGAGAAGAGTAGCCAATTTGGATTCCAGAGAGATTAACTAAAGAGATTTCTACAGACCAAAAATAAGATGATTTGGCTCAAATCAATAAGAGCTGATATCCAGAACTCCAGTTTGGCTGTTCTTACATCTGTGACAGAACCAGAATGTTTTTTTCAACATCTATTTTATCATTGCCCTTTCTCATATCATGAAGTTTTATTTTGTTTTTTTTTTAGCTCATACAGACCTAGGTTAATGTTTTGCTGATCAGTTCTATTTTTGGACAATAGAGTTTTTAGACATTGCAATGGAGATTTCACCTGTAAAAAGTCATAAGGCCTTTAATATTATGTCATGTGTTGTATGTATTATATTAGGTGTGCACACTTGTGTTTTGTGTTATATGTTTGATTTCAGCATCTTTTCTGTGTTGACTATATTCTTTTCAAGTTGATATACTTTGTCTTCATTATCTGATGTTCTGACTTCTACTTGATCTAGTCTGTTTGTAATATTCTCATTAGCACTTTTAATCTGATTTACGGTTTCTTGCATTTCTATGATTACAACTTGATTATTTTTAACACCTCTATCTCCTGATAAAGCTCATTCTTTGTGGATTTAATTTGTGTGGTTAGTTCCTCTTCAAAATATACTTTCAATGCTTGGATTTTCTGTCTCATGTCTTCTCTAATATTCCGTTCCATCTGAATTAGGAATGCCTTGATTTCTTTCCCTGTCCATATTTCTGATTCTTCTAGGTCCTCCTGTATATTTAGATTGTACTGCATTGTTCGTAACCCTTTTTCCCTTGTTTTTTCATATTGTTCACGTTGCTTTCCAGCTCTGTTTGACTGCTTTGTAACTGCTTTCTCCTATACATTTGTTTTGGCTTTGTATATCTCTGTTGTCTCTCTTTTGTGGTGGGAGATTATGCCTAGAAATTTTGGGCTTTGTTGTACTTTAAAGCTGATTCATTCAATTCATATAAGGCTTCTAGGTTCTGTATGCATATAATGATTTGCTGTTTGTTCTTAGGACTATATGTTTAGGTTGGGTGCTCTGGTGGTACAATGGTTAGTATGACTTGGCTACTTTAGAAGATTGCTCCACTGAAGGTGGATACTACCAGGCAATTGGATCAGGGTGTTGGTAGTAGCTAGGTATTTAGGAGTCTTATAGACAGCCTCGAGACATTCACCTATTTGCATTTAGACAATTACACACAATGGAAGATGTAATGCTTGGGATGAGAGTTGGGCGGTAGGAGAATGAAGGTGCTCTTAAAAAGAAAAAATGATAGAGGGAGAGATAGATTAGAGGGGAATGAAAAGAACAATAAAACTTGAAATGGGATAGAAAGAGAGAAGGAAAAGGGGGGAAAGGAACAGGGAGAGAAGAAGGAGAGAAAAAAATATCAACAACAGCAACAACAACAACAACAACAAAAAAATTAAAGTCTTAGAGATCCACCTTCTTCTCTTCCAGTAGGCAGAGCTGTGCCTTCCAAGCGGAGTGTCTGCTCTCTACCTGCCGAGAGCTATCCCTGTACTGCGTCTTCTGGGGGTTTCTCAGACTTGTCAGTCCAGAGCCATTTCACTTCTCCAGCTCTTAACCCCCTTCCTCCTGTCAGCCTGCCAGCCAGGTACTGTTTCCCAGAAGTGATTCTCCAGAGATCTAGTTACACTTGCAGCCCCACCGAGTGTCCCTTTTAAGCCCCAGTGCTGTGGTAAACTGGCGGCTAAGACCTTATGGGTCACCGCTGGTGATATGGGGGCCTTGGGGTCTGGGCTCCCCTCTGCTTCCCTACGGACATGACCCCTGAGAAGTCAATGAAGTTTCCTGGCTGCTTGTATCAGTATGGGGAGTCACGCACCTGCTAAAGTGGATTCTGCTGGGAAGGAATTTCGCCAGCCGAACTCCGATGACGTCAACTCTCTGCTATGGCGGGCCCCAGGCTTCTTGCCGGATTGACCGAGGGGAGGGGTGGCACTGGCCCGGCCCGGTTCGCCTCAGCTCCTGGCGCGTGGAGGCTTGGCTAAAGACTTATTCCTGCCAAGCTGTGTCTCAGCGTCTAGCAGGACCCAGTCACTTTGGCTGCGGGCGGGTGGATGGATCTGCAGCTGTGCCCGCAGTGCGCGGACTGTGGCTGGTGATTCTCGAACTCCGCGTCTAGTGGCAGGGTCCCGCTCGTCCGGGTCACACAGATGCTTCAAAAAAATTCTAGTAGCTCCCGGGCGGTCTCCCTTCAGTGGAATTTTGCTAGGAGAATCTCCGTTGGTAGAATCCAAGAGTTATCCTTGCGACTTTATGACCCCATCACTGTGAGTCCATTAAAAGCGCAGCCTCTCTGCCCGCCGCCATGTTGGATCCACCTTTTCTTTGCATTATATTTAATAATTCTCTTCGAGACAATGTAAATTGTTAAGAAAATTGTTTTCTTTTAGTGCCTTTTGGAATGTTACATAATTCTTTCTTTAGGCATTGTTGCCAGAATTTCTAACTTCATCCCAGTGCATGTGAAGACAAAGATAAAACCAATCTACAGCTTCTGCAATAGCCATCACTGAACTGCTTGCAGAACTTGCCTGGACTATGTATCACTTGTATGCATTGTGAACTCACCTGCATGCATTGTGAACTATCTGTTGGTGCAGCGACTTGTGGTAGTGTTGGGGTATTTCTCTGATGATGTCATCGGTGGTACAATTTTTTCAAAAAGAGCCATCAATTGCCTTGGTGTATCTTCCTCCCTTCTGCTTGTCATGGTCGTTCAGCTAAAATTTGGGTGCCAACAGAGATGAGGCAAAGAACCTCACCCGCCCCTGGTACAAAGACCTCTCCACAGGTGTGGATGTATACTGGACCTGTAGTCAGTGATGGGTAAGATCCAATTACAATGGTACCAATCTAAGACAGGAGGCTGACACCTTGAGGTCAGCTCATTCGATAATGGGTAAGGACCATATGTACTATTGGACAACCTAAGGCAGGCACGGTCCCTAAGCCACATGCTTGTTGTTTAAACAGAGAGGGTTAGATGTTGAGAGCCATAGCCCAGGGGGCCAAAGCAAACTTTCAGACTGCCAGCTGATGGTTGGCTCACAGCGGCCTCAGCAACATCTAGCTGATTGGCTCCTCTGCGGTGATGCCCATTGGGCTGTTTCCCCACCCTTTCAAATTATGGAGCTGCTTCTTGGGGGACTTTTTTGGCTCTGCTCAAAGAACCCAGCCAATCGACCTCAAGAGCAGGAGGAGTGAGGAGGTTGAGAGCTTGTGGGAAGCCGGTGGTGGCAGTTGTGCTCTGAGTGTTTTTCCCGAGGAGCTATTTTTTGGCGTGTGTGGTTCTAAAAATAAAGTTAGCTTTTGACAAGTGGCTCCTGAATTGTGCCCAGCCAGACTGTGGCAATCCTAAATTGATGGAGCAAAATAACCAAAACAGAATAGAAATACAAGCAGTTCAGAGGAGGCATGGTGTATAGCTGGACTTACCTTTTGTATGATAAAGGGTAGGTGTTATAAATCAAGTCAATATTAAATTGAAGTAGTTCTCCGTGTGTTTTAAAGATAACAAATACGTGAATTCCTGTCGCTCTTTATCTGTATCCTATTCAGCACATGTATTTTTGTATGCACATATAGAATCCTACCTGGTAACACATGTACACTTTTGTGAGGTGGCAGACTTGGCAGATACAAATTGTCAAAAGAGATCACTCCTCCTGAACGTTGTTGGAACTGAAAATTAAAACTATGGGTGAGCTTCCTAGTTCAACAAGATAATACATAAATCCATGTTCAGTAAAATGAATATTTTTGGATCTGTGAATGATATATATTTCATGATAAATTTCGATTCGCATATATATTGCTACCTTTTAATGTCTGTGCGTGTGCGTGTGTGTGTGTGTGTGTGTGTATACACACACACTTTCCAGATTTTTCAGAATATAAAATATATGTGTCTTATTATACAATCCCTAAATGCATTCATATTTATGTATGTGGATTTATAATCAAATGTTCACAAAATTATTCTCAGAAATATTCATCCACCTCAAATACATATTGTTACCTAGTACTGAAATCTAAATTCAGTGAATGGTGCATAGAAGTCCTAATTTTTCTACAGTAACTGACCCACTTTAACATCAATGCAAGTAGATTACTATGGTACATGATGTGTATTATGACGTTCATTTTTATTCAACAATGTTACATGACTATTTCTTCAGTTTATGCACATCATAGGATAAATATTTTATTCACAAGTTTGCAAATTTATAGGCATTTGTTTCACTTTCTATCACTGCCTGCTTCAGTACACATATATTCCTCCATGTTTTTTGACTGGTCTTTTCATGAGAATACTTTTCATTTTAGATTTCAATAATCATGTTGAAGCAAACCTCACACACTCTTCATGGCAAATCATAACCCTAATATTACCAATAGATCTATAAATGGTTGTAATGAATGTATGTATATCAATATAAGATTTCCTGTATATTTTAAGATATCAATTCAATCCATAATTTAAAGTTGGAACCAGTTATATTATTTATTCACAGTATTGTCTATTCATTCATTTTATCAATATTTGTAGACACAGTGTAGACCTATTTGTACACCCAATACTAATTTATACATCTTCAAAATATTGACCACATAATTGGTGGAAGAAATACTCATGTCACCTGATCTACATATACACTTTATCACAGTAATATTCTGGACACAAAATGCAAAGTTCACACTTATGATTGTACCAAAGCCTAAATGGAAAGTGAGCATGGATTACTAAAAACATCCAAGTCCAGATTGCCTAATGCTCTCAAATGTCAATCCTATTGTTGCTAAATATTTGTTTCTTTCTAAGATTGTATATTCAACATCTACCATGCTGAAAATGTCTAATCCTATCACTCAATTTATACTTTGCTTGATTTCTTCCTGTCTCTATTGATATCTGCTTCCCTATATATTTTCCCCAGTTAATCATTGTAACTGACTCATCATATGTGCTGACATTTACATTCATTCTCTACCAGAAACCCTATTGCTAAAGAACTTTTGGAGCAAATCCTATACTCACTCTTCTTCCTAAACCTACTGACTATCTTTCCAATCCTACCAACTACCCTTTTTAAGTGGATGTTTTCTTCTACATTTGATCATCCAATTTACAAGGTCCTATGCCATTTTTTATCGATTTATCTGAGACATCTGTGCAGAAGGTATTTCAAAGCTAAGTATCCCAATCATGGACCCAATGCTCTTCTGGGCTTCAAATCTTACCTAGACTTCTGTATTCATACTTATATTTCACCTATATATTCTTGTAAATATCACAAGTTCCCATTGCCATTATTCATCATGCAGAATGATTCCTAACCCAAATCAAACCTGTTATTACCCTAACCATACACTGTTCCCTCAATCTAACTTTACAGAAAAGCAGGGACAGAGTTGGTCTTACAATCAGGAGTGTAGGGGATCTTCCACCTGCTGAGAACCTCAAAGGTCAATACAGAAATAATCCATGGAGAAGATGTAGGCAGCAATGAAGAACCTGAGGGAGGAAAAGTCAACTTCCATCGTAAACAACCTGGTCAGGGTGAAGGGATGTGTCTGAATCAGCCTCTCTCTTCTTAATGTAGAGAAGATGGACCAAACCAAGCCTGTGTGGAGAGCTGTTCCCAGGTGCCTATGGTTGATATATCATTCTAACTTGTGAAAATGTCACAGGAAGTAGGTGCACCCTCCATCTCATGGGACCCTTGGAAGCAACTGTTAGGACAAAGTGTTTGCCAAGGCAGTGACTTCATTCACTTCCTGAAGGAAGTTACCTCACATAACTTCCTTGGTAATGGAACTCTATAAACTTGGGATTCAGGAAGCCAGGAGACCACAGCCAGTTCCAGTCCCAGTTCCAGTGGTCTCACTTGTTTGGGTAAACCAAGGACAGAGTCAGTCTTTCTTGGTTCCTAGTTATGTGAGGATGGCCAAATGCCAGGAAAGCTAAGAAGAGGGGCCTTTCCTGAGAAAGCAGGTAGTGGATCACCAGTGACTTCTGACAACTTCACAGAGTTGGCCAAGGAGACCAGAACTGAGACAGCACAGTGCATTTCGTGGAAATATACTATATCCCACCCATCATAGGACACTCCGGATAGTCACAGACCTACTTTGGAGAAGGTGCTGCCTTTTTGAGTGTGGGTGTGAGTTTGAGAATATGTAGGAAAGGCGACTTGTTTGGTTTGGAGAGGACTTTATCTAGTATGTCCTCTGACAAGGTGAGTGTTTCTATTACTGTGTATCCCACTCTGTTTGTGGTCTTGGTATTAGAAAAAGAATGCATCATGGATGTGTTCTGTCTAGTAGAAAGCTTCCCAGCATTCATACTGCCAATTTATGAATGGATTGCGGCTAGCCTTATCAATGGGCAAAACCTACTATCTTTCTAAGTTCCTGTTTTCTTCCTGAATTCTGGACACTCTCCAGAATAGGCTCACACTTTTGTGTCCAAGCTATGTGGCACCTCCAAGCTCTGTCACATGGCCATGTCCTGGAGAGCTGAAGGGAAGGGGAGCATGTCAGAAAACTCAGATATCATTGTGACCAGGAAAGTCTCAGTGGAGAAACCCTGCTTTGGGTCATTTGCTTACCTATTTTTCTGTTGCCCTAAATGTAAGGAAAGTCTTTGGCTCAGGCCACATTTTTGTGAAGCCTGTAGAAAACAGTATTCAAATGGAAATGAGTGGGCATCACCTGTGGCTCTTTGCTTAATTTCTTTGGAAATGGATGTGTTTGAATCAGCCTCTTGGCTCTCGGTGAAGCTGGGGCTTAGATTGTCAGCACCTGATGGATCTAAAGAAAGATCCCATGTGTGCATCCATAACCAAAATTCAAAAAGATCAGTCATTGTGGATGAAGTCTCTCACCTTCCTCTGTTAGGTTCCTGACCTCCATCAAGTGTGATTATGGACCCTTGGGTAAAATGAGTTCTTCAAAGCCCTGCAGATGTGCTAGTGTTTTCTCATGACTACAAACCACATAAAGAATCTATACCTGACAGTCAGTAGGCCTCAAATAGTAGAAGCAGAGCAGTATTAATGGCAGGCCTATTTGATCACTCCTGGTTGACAGGAAGAGTGTCCAGGCCACACTTACTTTATGCAAATGAGGGACAAGGAAGCTTATATTGGACACTGTCTTGAGCTGCGCCACTTATGGATACCTCTTGCCAGAAGTTATGATGAATGTCTATATGGAAGAAAATGAGGGCCATGTGGGAGTGTTTTGGTTATAATTGTGGTCATTTTTGTGGCAGTTGGAAGAGATGACTCGGTCCACCAGGGCTTCACTCTTGGGTGATTCCCCTTATAGACTGAGTTCTGGAACTGACCTCAGAGTAGTATTGCCATGAATTGAATTGGGATTTTAGGAGACCACGCATGAGATTCACGCTTGGAATCTGAAATCTAGTCCCAGGTTGGTTTTCCACAGAGCACTGGGAATCTCAGCCAGGATATCACATGATTTTATTATGAAAAACATGGCAGCCATAGTTGAGAGTCAAAACACACATGGACCTCACATTGTACAGTTCAATGGGCCTGGCTTCATGTGACCTTTTGGCCACTCTTTGGGAAGCCTTTCCTGTGAGTGTTGTCCAGAGAATTCATTGAAATGAACTTCCTCACCATTTAGTGGTTCCTGAATGAATTGAAACCCACAGTGCCTCCAACTTCATCCTTGAAAAATGGCTAGATGAATACCATCAAATTTTTGAAATTCCCATGACCAGGTGGCACTGGAGAAACTTTATATGTCCTGTTGCTGATCATGAGTATACAATACAGTGCCTTGATTGACTGGGTTTCATGAAAATGTTGAAGAACAGTGATGCCAGTAAGTTGGAGCCTCCTGAGTAGTGGGCCTAGAGTAGTGGTGTGCAGGTGTGTGATAAAACATCTGTGGTGGAGTCATGTGGACCTGCCATTGGCTTCCAAATAGCTTGTGACTGACATAGTGTAGCCAGCAAACCCTTATATGTAAATGCATCTTGTTATATGGAGAGTTTTCAGGGCAATGTTCAGAATCAGGTTGCTATGGTCAAGGGGGCAAGCTATGTGAGATAGAGGCCTGGTTGGTGCATTCTCTTGCAGACCCTGACACACCACACATGACAGAACTCCCTCTAGCACTGTGTCCCAGTTGAAATCTTTGTATTTCACGAAGCAAATACCAAACTCCCAGTGCAGCAGCAAGAAACACCACGAAAATTGGAGGATGACCAAATGGTTTCAGAGTCCTCACAGGGAGACACATAGCCCCCAGTGGCCACAGTTTACCTACAAAGAGATAATTCAGCACTGCTGTCTCATGTTCATTGGAAAATAAGAAACAAGATCCTTCAGGTCACATAGATGCAGATCCAGCTTTAATTGTCTCACCACAAATGAAGATTAAGCTCCTGACAACAACATATATTTCAAGTTCCCAACCTCAGAGGCAGTTTCTCAAGAAGTCTTTAGGCCAGCAAAGCTCCATTTTTGTGGAGGGTTTACCCTGTTCGTTACTTTTGTAAACTCATCTACCACCTCCAAGTTTGTGAACAACTGAGCATATTGCATTCCATATATATATATATATATATATATATATATATATATATATATATATATATATATATATATACAGATTTTCGAACTCTTCTCCTGTAATTGTGTCTTACTTGGGGCAAAGGTAATGTCAAGGCATTGTTCTGGATAAGAGTGGGAAGATTTTTCATAGCACATAATTACATACACATTGGATACCTTTTCCAATTTTCCATTCGAAATACTGAATCCCTGACACTAACCCATAGCCTACTAGACTCTGACTACTTATCCTAATATGATGGAGAATAATAATCCAAACAGAATAGAAATACAAGCAGTTCAGAGGAGGCATGGTGTATAGTTGAATTTGCCTTTTGCATTATGTAGTGTAGGAGTTATAAATCTAGTCAACTTTTGTTGAAATTGTTCTCCATGTGTTTTTAAAGTTAACAAATATGTGAATTCCTGTCTCCCTTTCTCTGTAGCCTATTTGCACATGTATTTTTATATGCACATATAGAATCCTACAAGGTACAACACGTACATTCTTGTGAAGTGGTTGACTTGGCAGATACACATTGTGAGAAGAGATCACTTCTCCTAAATGCTGTTGGAAGTTAAAATTCGAACTCTCTGTGAGCTTCCTAGTTTAACAACATTATACATAAATCCATGTTCAGTAAAATGAATATTTTTGAAACTGTGGATGATATATATTTCATGGTGAATTTCAATTGCCATATATATTGCTACTTTTCAATGTCTGTGTGCATGTGTGTGTGAGTGTGTGTATATATATATATATATATATATATATATATATATACACAAACTTTCCAGATTTTTCAAAATATGAAATACATGTGTCTTATTATACATTTCCTAAATTCATTCATATTCATATATGTGAATTTATAATCAACTTTTCACAAGATTATCGTCAGAAATATTCATCCACCTGAAATACGTATTTGTTTCCTAGTACTGAAAACTATCTTCAGTGAATGGTGGCTACAAATCCTAAAATTAATACAGTAACTGACCCAGGTTAACATCAATGCAAATTGATTCCTATGGGACATGATGTGTATTTTGACGTTCATTTTTATTCAAAACTGGTACATTACTATTTCTTCAGTTTATGCACATAATAGGATATATATTTCATCCACAAGTTCGCTAATTTAGAGGCATTTGTTTCACTTTCAATCACTTCCTGCTTCAGAACACATGTATTTTTTCATGGTTCTTGACTGGTCTTTTCATGAGACTTCTTTCCAAACACATTATTTTTTGATTTCCATAATCACTTTTGAAGCAAAACTCACACACTTTTCATGATAAACCATAACCTTAATTTTACCATTAGATGTATAACTAGTTGGAATGAATGTATGTATATCAATATAAGATTTCTTATATATTTTAAGATATGAATCAAATGCATTATATAAAGTGGAACCAGTTATATTATTTATTAACAGTATGGTCTATTCATGCATTAGCTCTATATTCATAGACACAAGGTACAGGTCTTTGTACCCCCAATACTAACTTATTAATCTTCAAAATATTGCTCCCAGAAATGATGGAAAAATTACTCATGTCACCTGATCTACATATACATTTTATCACAGTAATATTCTGGACACAAAATGCAAGGTTCACACTTATTATTGTACCAAAGCCTAAATTGAAAATGAACATGGATTACTAAACACAGCCATGTCCAGGTTGCCTAATGCTCTCAAATATCAATCCAATTAGTGACTACATATTGGTTTCTCCTAAGATCATATATTCAAATTCAACCCTATTGAAAATGTCTAATCCTATCACCCACTTTATACTTTGCCTTATTTCATAATATCTCTATTGATATCTGTTTTCCTACATATTTTCTCCGGTTCACTATTTTGACTGACTCTTCACATGGGCTAACATTTACATTCACACTCTAAACAAAACCCTATTGATAAAGAATATTTTTTTTCCAAAACCTATACTCACTCTTCTTCCTAAACCTAACAACTATCTTCCTAATCCTACCGACTATCCCTTTTTGACTGAATGTTCTTTTCTACACCCAATCATCAAAGTAAACATTGGGCGAGCTTCGGAGGAAGAGACCACCAAAAGACTATCTCATGCAACAGCAAAGGGTTTATAGGGGGTCAGCATGCAGGGGGTCCGAGCTCACTTGAATAGAGCAGAGAGCCCTGAGAAGAGCTTAAGCAGAGCTTATATACTTTCTTTGGGGAGGGCAGGGAGCGAAGTTTATTGATGGGTGAGGGAGAGTGGGCGGTTTGCATTCAACCGGGTGAGGGAGTACATTCTGCAGTTTGGCATTTGGGGACAGGACATTCTGGGAACAAGATTAGCAAACAGTTCTCAAGATTTCAACAGTGTTTTGTTAAGCATACAGAAAAAAAAGTGACAAGTACATATTTTATTAATCTTTCATTCCCCACTTCTTCTTCTAGCTACTTTTAATCATAAAAGTGATCATTGGGGGGTGTCACATTCTATGTCTGCTAGTGGGGTATTACCATAAGTTTAACTTGTCCAATTTGAGCTTAGAGAAAAGAAATTACACGGTTGAGCAAACAGGGTTTTATAGTTAGCAATAATATGGAGATTATTATCGGACAGGCCAGGGTTGATAAAAAAGTAGTCAAACAGGGGGACTAGGTGAACCAAGTCTCAAACCACTTTTTTTGGTCCTCTCACTCTCTCATTGACGCTCTTCAAGGTGTCTTTTTAATTTAATCATTTTTTTTTTACAACTACATTATGCTCGGAATAAACACAAAATTCTTCCCAGGAAGTGACAAATACCTATTTTATTAACCTTTCACTTCCGACTATCCCTTTTTGACTGGATGTTCTCTTCGACATTCAATCATCGAAGGTACAAGGTCCTATGCCATTGTATATTGATTAATCTGACACATCTGTGCACAACCTAATTCAAAGCTAAGTATTCCAATCAAGGGCCCAATGCTCTTTTGGGCTTCAAATCTTACCTAGATTTCTGTTTTCATATATATTTCACCTATATATTCTCATACATATCGCAGGTTCCCAATACCATTATTCATCCAGCAGAATGATTCCTAACCCAAATCACACATGTTATTAACCCTAACCATACACTGTTCCCTCAATCTAACATTACAGAACAGCAGGGACAGAGTTGGTCTTACAATACAGGAATGTAGTGGATCTTCCACCTGCTGAAAACCTCAAAGGTCCATGCAGAAATGATCCCTGGAGAACATGTAGGCAACTATGAAGGACGTGAGAGAGCAAAAGTCATATTCCATGGAAAACAACCTGGTAAGGATGAAGGGTTGTGTCTCATTCACCCTCTCTCCTTAATGTAGAAAAGATGGACCAACCAAGGCCTTTGTGGAGAGCTGTTCCTGGGTTCCTATGGTTGAGATACCTATCTAACTTGTGAAAGTGTCAGAGGAAGTATGGAAGCAACTGTTCGGAAAAAGTGGTTGCTAAGGCAGTCACCTCATTCAGTTCCTGAAGGAAGTGACCTCACCTCACTTCCTTGGTGATGGAACTCTGTGAACTTGGGATCCAGGAAGTCAGGCATCCAGAACCAGTCCAATTCCCAGTACAGTGGGATCACTTGTTTAAATTTACCAAGGACAGAGTCAGTCTTTCTTGGTACCTACTGATGTGAGGATGGCCAAATGCCAGGAAAGTTTGAAGACTGGCCTTTCCAGAGAAAGCAAGATGTGGCTCACCGCGGGCTCCTGATATTTCACAGAGTTGGCCAAGGAGACCAGATCTGAGAAAGGACAGGACATTTCTGGGGAACATAGCATAGCCCACCATTCAGAGGACACTCTGGATAGTCACAGACTTACTTTGGGGAAGGAGGTGCCTTTTTCAGTGTGCGTGTGAGTTTGTGGTTTTGTCTTATATTCTGAGAATAGGTAGGGAAGGCGGCTTGCTTGGTTTGGAGTGGAATGTTTCTAGAAAGTCTTTTGACAAGGCGAGTGTTTCTATGTCTGTGTATCCCACTGTGTCCGTGGTTGTAGACATTAGAAAAGAGAATGAATCAATGGATGTGTCCTGTCTAGTAGAAAGCTTCCCAGCATTCATCCTACCCATTTTAGGAATGGATTGCAGGTTGCCTTATCGATGGACAACATGTACTGTCTTCCTAAGTTCCTGTTTTTTTCCTGAATTCTGGCCACTCTCCAGAATAGGCTCATGGTTTTGTGTCCAAAATATGTACCACCTCCAAACTCTGTGACATGGCCATGTAATCCATAGCTGAAGGGAATGGCAAGCATCTCAGAAAACTCAGATATCAGTGTGACCAGGAAAGTCTCAGTGGAGAAACCCTGCTTTGGCCCTTTTGCTTACCTATTGTTCTGTTGCCCTGAATGTCAGGAAGGTCTTTGCCTCAGGCCACCCTTTGTGAAGCCTGAAGAAAACAGTTTTAACATGGAAATGAATGGGCATCACCTGTGGCTCTTTGCTTAATTACTTTGGAAAGGAATGTCTCTGAATCAGCCTCTTGGCCCTGTGTGAGGCTGTGGCTTAGATTATCAGCATCGGATGGATCTAAAGAAAGATCCAATGTGTGCATCCAAAACCAAAATGGCAAAAAATCAGTCATTGTGGATGAAGTCTCTTGCCTTCCTCTGTTTGGTTCTTGACCTCCATCAAGGGAGTATTGGGATTTTCTGGGTCAAATGAGTTCTTCCAATCCCTGCAAAGGTGCTTGGGTTTAATAATGACTCCAAATCACATAAGGAATCTATACCTGACAGTCAGTAGGCCTCAAATTGCAGAAACAGAGCAGTATTAATGGCAGAACTATGTGATCAATCCTGGTTCACAGGAAGGGTGTCCAGGCCACCCTGAATTTAGGCAAATGAGGGGAAGGGAGCTTATTATGGACACTCTATTGGGCTGTGCCATTTAAGGAAACCTCCAGCCAGAGGTTATGATGAGTGACTATATGGAAGTAGATGAGGGCCATGTGGGATTGTTTTGATTTTAATTGTGGTAACTTGTGTGGCTTTTGGATGAGATGACTGTGTTCACCTGGGCTTTAACACTGGCGTGATTCTCCTAAGAGACTGAGTTCTGTAACTGACTTCAGAGTAGTAATTGCTTTGGAAATGGATATGTTTTAATCAGCCTCTTGGCCCTGTTTGAGGCTATGGCTTAGATTATCAGCACCAGATGGATCTAAAGAAAGATCCCATGTGTGCATCCAAAACCAATATAGCCAAAATAGCAGTAATTGTCGATGAACTCTCTAGCCTTCCTCTGTAAGGTTCTGAAAGAATAAAAGAAATTGAAATTGAAATGTAAAGAACCAGGTTTTGTAAAGTTTCCAAGCTGCACTCAGCACCTGAAATTCCTGTGGCAGTTAAGACAATTCCCGGATTTGCACATTAGATGTGTGTTGAAATCTTCCCTGAGGACCTAGTTACTTAACAGCCCCTCCCCAGAAACCATGCAGCTCACCACGTATACATCACAGTGCATCCACCAATCAATTTAAATGTATACCCCTTCTTAGGGCTGACCAATCACCCCCTGCCCAACCTGTTCCCGCCAATGAATGTGCTAATCATGTTTTAGAGTTGTTATTTGATTTTCCCGTGGAATATGATGATTTGCTAAAGGAGGCTATGATGTGTGTAAAGTCCCTACCCTCTCTAAAGAATGTATATAAACTCCGCTCGAGTGGTTCTTAGGGCTCTTTGTTCTTTGCTCCTCTGAAGTGAGCCCTGAGCTCCAGCACTCTATACCCCCAATAAACCCTTTGGTGTTGCATGAGAAAGCCTGTTGGTGGTCTTTTCCTCCGATGTTCGCCCCACCTTTTCATCTGGAGGCCCCAGGTGAGATATCCGGCGCAGCGGACGAAAGACCCCAAGGGACTCCTCTCAGGGTAAGAAAGGCGCCTTTTTCTGGTTTCGGGTTTCAGGTGAGGGCTTGGCAAAGTGGCTGTCGGTGAAGAGCATTAGCTCTCTCTGACGGTGGCTGGCAGACGTGTCACAGAGCTACTGGCCACGTCCCTGGGGGACACTCCAGAGGATGAGGGAAATCAAGGAATATTAGTTTCCTCAACTCGGTTATATTTTGCTTCAGGATTCGGTTTGCCAGCCCATCAGGTTTTGCTGGCTACACAGTTTTGTTCATTGTCCCGAACTCATGTTGAGTTTACTGTCTGTCTTTATTGTCTAACCCATCAGGTTTTGCCAGTTACTGAGTTCTAATATTTGTCTTGGACCCATGTTAAACGTTTACTGTTTGTCTTTGTGTTGCGTTTGTGTCTTCACTGTCTCTTTTTGAGTAACTCCCATTATGGGACAAAGCACTTTCATGCTTCTGTCGCTGACCCTTGATCATTGGACTGATGTCCGCTCAAGGGCCCAGAATCATTATTTTTCAGTTAAATGTCAGACCTGGCATACTCTCTGTGCTTCAGAATGGCCCATCCTCAAAGTCGGGTGGCCCGCAGAAGGATCCTTCTACTTCCCTCTAATCCGAAAAGTCAGAGATATTGTCTTTCAGCCGGGACCACGTGGCCACCCAGATCAACAGCCATATACCCCTTCCCCAGGATCCTATCATTCAAACCTTCCGTTCCCTCCCCATCTTCCCCCCATTCTTCCTGAGTCACAAGACTGGACAATCCTCCCCCTCCTTATCCTCTACCCTCGCTCCCCAACCGCCAACACATTCCAGATGATTCTCCCACCACTGACTCAGCCTCTTCGCCACTAGAGGCAATTGGGCCAGACCCAAGCCCTCCAAGGGACTTCTCCGCAGCAGCAGCAGCCCCTCCTTTTCTGGTGGAAGCTGGGCCACCTGAAGAAACCCGCCAGCTACGGAAAATAGAAAACTCAGAAGCCACTGTGATGCTCCCTCTTCGTCCTTATGGGCCCATGAACCGACAAAACTGGGACCCCAACACCTTTGAAGGTTGGTAGCATTTGTCCACTTATCACCGGGCTCTAATAGCGGGGCTCCGAGTGGCCGCCAGAGGGCCGACTAATTTGGCCATGGTAAGAGAGATAATCCAAGGTCCTAATGAGTCTCCCTCTATGATTCTGGAGAGAATTATGGAAGCAAATAGAAAATATACTCCTTTTGATCCTCAGGCAGAGGACAAAAAAACCTCTGTTGCAATGGCCTTTATCCAGCAGGCTGCCCTAGATATTAAGAGAAAGTTACAACGTCTAGATGGATTACAAGATATGACGTTAAGAGATTTAGTCAGATAAACTGAGAAAGTATATTATAAGAGAGAAACTGAGGAGGAATGGGAACAGATGAGAGAGAAGGAAAGGGAACAAAAGGAGGATGAAAGGAGCAAAAGGCAGACTAAATCATTGGCTAAGGTTTTGGTCAGAGCAGCAAATAGACCAGAAGTTAAAAAGCACGGAGACATGAAGGGATACATGGGCCCATGCCAAAGGCTGCCCCTGGCCTCATATCAATGTGCCTACTGTAAAGAAAAAGAAAACTTGGACAAAGAGTGGCCCAAAAAGAGGCAGAGAAACCAGTATAGGACGAGACTTGAAGGATCCAGCCACTGCCTCACCCTGAAGTCGTATGGTTTACGAACGAAAGCAGCTTCCTCCAAGATGGTACGTGGTGGGCTGGAGCAGCAGTAGTTAGCAAATCTAATGTCATCTGTTTCTCTGGTCTCACAGAAGAGACATCAGTCCAAAAGGCAGAACTGATTGCCCTTATAAAAGCATTGGTACTAGCAACAGGCAAAAGGGCCACCATATACACTGATAGCCGCTATGCATTTGCCACTGCAAATGTGCACGGGGCTATTTACCAGCAAAGGTAGCTATTAACCTCGGCTGGGAAAGAAATAAAGAAATAAAGAACAAAGATATGATCCTCCACCTTCTCTCAGCAGTGCAGGGCCCTACGGACCTAGGCATAGTGCACTGTCCAGGGCACCAGAAGGAAAACGACCCCGTGGCGGTTGGAAACAGAAGGGCAGATGAGGAAGCTAATTGGCAGCCCTAAACGGAGTGCCTCTGTTCACTTTTTCCACACCGGGGGGAACAACAATCAGGAGACTTGGCCACACCGGAATATTCAGGCAACTTATCATCTGAGGAGACAGATACAGAACTCTGGGAACCAACAGAGCCAAGTACACAATTTTCAAAAGCCCACCTTTATCTCAAAGACATACACCAGCTCACCCACTTAGACTCTAAGAAGTTATAGGCACTCTTAAAGGACCAAAGGAAGGAATTATTATTGACTGACTCACAGAGGAAAGAAATAACTGCGCAGGTGACTACAGCTTGTCAAGTTGGCCAATTAGTTAATACTTACCCATCGAAGCTTACTTCAGGGAAGCGCTTATGAGGAATCAGACCAGGACAATTCTGGGAAGTGAGCTTTACTGAAATAAAGCCAGCAAGGATTGGACTTAAATGTCTCCTAGTCTTTGTAGATACTTTTTCAGGATGGGTCGAAGCCTTCCCCATGAAGAAAGAAACGGCTCAGCTGGTGGTCAAAAAGATCCTAGAAGACATTTTCCAAGGTTCAGCCTGCCTAAGGTAATAGGGTCGGATAAGTGACCGGTATTCATGGCCCAGGTAAGACAGGGATTTCCCAGGACCCTGGGGATTAATTGGAAGTTACATTGTGCTTATAGACCCCAGAGCTCAGGACAGGTAGAAAGGATGAATAGAACCATCATAGAGACCTTAACGAAATAAAGCTTGGAGACTGGCATGAAAAATTGGACTCTGTTCCTAAGTTATGCACTGTTTTGTGCAAGAAATACCAAGTCTTCCTCTTTGTGTAACCTCACCCCTTATGAAATTCTCTATGGTGCCCCTCCTTCAGTAAGGGACCTAACCCCAACTAGGAGACTTAATGATTCCTTTCACACCCCCTTGCTTGACAGACTTAAATCCCTTGAACAAAACCAGCACCCAGTGATACCTGTGGAAACAGTTGGCCTCTGCTAATCAGCCTGGAGATGAGGGAACCCCACATCGATATCAAGTGGGAGAGTTCATCTACGTGAGATGGCATCAGGTGTCATCCCTGGAACCCCGCTGGAAAGGACCATACCAGGTGCTGCTTATAACACCCACAGTGGTGAAAGTGGATGAGATCACTTCATAGATCCATACCACTCATCTCATGCCTGCACCCTGTACAGACTCTGGCTGGAAACTGAAACAGACTGGTAACCATCTCAAGTTGCGTGTCCGTCTTGTGGGTAGGGCTATGGATTCTTCCCCTGACCATCAGCAGTCCTAATCCCCATCAGCCTGTTCAGCAACGATGGCAAGTTATAAATCCTACTGGGCAAGTAGGGTGGTGTATTTCACATACAGCCCCCTTATGGAATTGATGGCCATCTCTCCCCCCGGACATTTGTCAGCTTCCCATAGGCCTCTCTGACTGGGATCTCCCTGACATAGAGGACCCCACACAGATCCCACTCAAATGCAAACCAGGGCAACATAGACCACTTTACCCCATGAATTATGGATGTCATCTCCCCAAGCTCATGTGTAAACTAGCCAGTCAAGACTATTATGTGTGCCCAGCAGATTTCCAAAGTCGCAAACAGGCCCAAACCTGTGGAGGACCCAGTAACTTTTATTTTAGATCTTGGGGTTGTGAACAAACGGAAGCTGCATGGTGGAACCCAAACTCCCCAGACAGCAAGATTTGGGTAGGATGAAATGACACCTGGATTGATCCCAAGAAATGTGCCACTAGCCAAGTGGTGTCAAAAACTCGCTGTGGAAAGAATAGTCTATGTTAACCCCTCAATATAACTTTCACTTCCAAAGGAAGGGGCTACCTCAGAACAAAATGGCCTATGAGAAATACGTGGGGAATGCAATTCTATATTTATGGCCCCGGTTATGACTTTGGTCTCTGGTTCACCCTCCAGCTTAAAAAGAAAGAAAATCCCACAGCAATAGGGCCCAATCCCCTCAAGCCAGGAATTAAGCCTCCTAAACCTCCCATGCCTAGATCTACCAGAACCCCTCTACCATCTCATAATTCCCGGTTTCCGTCTTTGCCTACTTCCCCAGTCCAGAGTACAGCTGACTCCACCCCCTGGGAACTAATTAAAGGAATGTTTATGGTACTGAACTCCACACAGTCAGAACTCATTGCTTTTCAGCCCAGGTATTTGACAGCTCTGTAAATTATTGTGTAATGGTGCAGATACTCCCCAGGGTGCTCTATCATGATGCAGAATCATTCGAAGGTCTACTTGGGGGACAAACAACCCAATTTCACCGGGAGCCATTGTCCCTTACTCTAGCCATCCTATTGGGGATAGGAGGTCCTGCAGGAGTGGGTATGGGAACAGCTGCTATGATCCGTGGGTCACAACAATTGGCCCAATTAGAAACATCAATAGATCAAGACTTGAAGACGTTAGAAACCTCTATCACAGTGCTGAAGGAATCCTTAACCTCTCTCTCTCTCTCTGCATTTGTTTTACAGAACAGGGGAGGACTAGATTTCCTCTTCATGAGGGAGGGGGTCTCTGTGCAGCACTGAGAGAATACTGTTGTTTTTATGCTGACCCTACTGGAGTTGCAAAATAATCCATGAGTAAATTAAGAAAATAACTTGAATAGCGCCAGAGAGAAAGGGAGATTCAACAAGGGTGGTTTGAGTCATGTTTTACCCAGTCCCCCTGGTTAACTACACTCCTATCAGACTTAGCTTGACCCCTGATCATCCTTAAGGTGTTGCTAACTGTGGGACCATGTTTGCTTAACCGCATAGTTTCCTTATTCCAGGCTCAGATTGGGTAGGTAAAACTCATGCTAATCAGACAGAAATATGCTCCACTGGCAGAAATAGAATTTGAGACGCCAGAATAATTATGAAACATTACTTTTAAGATTAAAAGTAGTCAGAAAACGGAGTGGGAAATCAAAGAATAAAATATATTGAAATTGAAATGTAAAGAACCAGGTTTTGTAAAGCTTTCAAGCTGCACTCAGAACCTGAAATTCCTGTGGCACTTAAGACAATTCCCAGATCTTCCTATTAGATGTGTGTTGAAATCTTCCCTGACCAGCTAGATACTTAACACCCCTTCCCAGAAACCATGCAGATCTGCACGTATACATCTCAGGGCTTCAACCAATCAGTTTAAATGTTAACCCCTTCTGAGGGCTGACCAATCACCCACTGCACGACCTGTTCCCGCCAATGAATGTGCTAATCATGTTTTAGAGTTGTTATTTGATTTTGCTGGGGTATAAGATGATTTTCTAAAAGAGGCTATGATGTATGTAAAAACCCTGCCCTCTCCATAGAATGTATATAAACTCTGCTCAAGTTGTTCTGGGGCTCTTTGTTCTTTGCTCCTCTGAAGTGAGCTCTGAGCCCCAGCATGCTGGACCCACAATAAACCCTTTTGCGGTGGCATGAGACAGTCTCTTGGTGGTCTTTTCCTAAGACGTTCGTCCGAACTTTTCAGTTCCTGACTTCCATCAAGTGAGAATAGGGATCCTTTGGGTCAAAAGAGTTCTTCAAAGCCCTACAGTGGATAGTCCATAGGGGCTTGGGTTTTGTCATGACTCCAAATCACAGAAAGAATCAATACCTGACAGTCAGTAGGCCTCAAATTGGAGAAGCAGGGCAGTATTAACGGCAGGGCTATTTGATCATTCCTGGTTCAAAGGAAGGGTGTACAGTCCACCCTGATGTTAGGCAAATGAGTGGCAAAGAGCTTATTTTGGACACTGTCTTGGGCTGCACCCCTAATGAAAACTTTCAGCCAGAGGTTATGATGAGTGTCTATATGGAAGAATATGAGGCCCATGTTGGAGTGTTTTGATTTAATTGCGGTCATTTGTGTGGCGGTTGGAAGAGATGCCTGGGTCCTCTTGGGCCTGAACACTGGTGTGATTCCCCTTAGAGACTGAGTGCTGGAACGGACCTCAGAGAAGTGTTGCCATGAATTGTGTTGGTATTTTAGGAGGCCTCGCATGAGAATTGCCCTTGGAAAATGCGATCAGGGTCGCTTTCCACAGAGAGTGGAAATCTCAGGCAGGATATCACATGATTTTATTCTGAAAGACTTGGCAACCATAATTGAGAGTCAAAACGCACATGGACCTCACATGTAGACCTCAATGGGCCTGGCTTCATATGACCTTTTGGCCACTCTTTGGGAACCCTTGCCTGTGAGAGTTCTCCAGATCTTTCATTGAAATGAGCTTTCTCACCATTTAAGGGTTCCTAAATAAATTGAAATCCACAGTGCCTCCAATTTCATCCTTGAAAAATGGCTATATAAATACAATTAAATTTTTGAAATTTCAATGACCTGGTGGCACTGGAGAAACTTTGGGTGTCCTGTTGCTGATCATGAGTATACCAGAGAGTGCCTTGATTGACTGGGTTTCCTGAAAATGGTGTAGAACAGAGAAGCCTATAGGTTGGATCCTGCTGAGTAGTGGGCCTAGAGAAGTGGTGGGCATATGTGTAATAAAACATCTGTGGTAGGGGAATGAGGATCTACCATTGGATTCCAAATTGCTTGGGACTGACATGGTGCAGCCAGCATAAATTTCTATTTAAAGGCATCTTGATATATGGAGAGGTTTCAAGGCAATGTTCAGAATCAGCTTGCTATGTTCAAGGGGGTAAACTATGTGGGTTAGAAACCTGGTTGGTGCATTCTCCTGCAGAACCTGACCCACCACACATGACATAACTCCCACCAGCACTGTGTCCCAGTTGAGCTCCATGTATTTGGTGAAGCAAATACCAAACTCCCAGTGCAGGAGCAAGAAACACAATGGTGAGTGGAAGAGCAATAAATGACTATACAGTCCACACAGGGAGACACTTAGCCACCAGTGGCCACAGTATACCCACAAAAAGAGAATCCAGCACTCTTCCCTCATGTTCATTGGAATATTACAATTTATGTCCTCCAGGTCACATAGATGCTGACCCAGCTTTGATCATCTCACTAGAAAAAAAGCAAAAGCTCCTGACAACAACATATATTTCAAGTGCCCAAACTCAGAGGCAGTTTCTCAAGAAGTCATTAGGCCAGCAGAGCTCCATTATTGTGGAGTGTTTACCCTGTCCCTTACTTTTGGAAACTCCTCTACCACGTCCATGGTTGTGAACTCCTTATCATATTTCATTCCAGATAAGTATTCACAGATTTTCTAACACTTCTCCTCTAATTGTGTCTTACTTGGGGTGAAGGTAATGTCAAGGCATTGTTCTGGATGAAAGTCGGAAGATTTTTGTGTAGCACATATTTGCATACACATTGGATAAATTTTCCAATTTTCCATTCAAAATACTGAATCCCTGACATTAACACATACTCTACTAGATTCTGAATACTAATCCTAATATGTTGGAGAAAAATAACCCAAAAAGAATAGAACTACAAGCAGTTCAGAGGAGGCATGGTGTATAGTTGGACTTGCCTTTTGCATAATATAGGGTAGGAGTTATAAATCCAGTCAATTTTTTTTGGAAATAGTTCTCCATATGTTTTTAATGCCTATTCAGGACCTGTATTTCTATATGCACATATAGAATCCTACCTGTTACCACACGTTCATTCTTGTGTGGTGGCTGAATTGGCAGATACAAATTCTGACAAGGGATCACTCCTCCTAAACGCTGTTGGAATTGAAAATTCAACCTATGTGTGAGCTTCCTAGTTGAACAACATTATACATAAATCCATGTTCAGTAAAATGAATTTATTTGAATCTGTGCATGATATATATTTCTTGGTGATTTTCAATTGACATATAGTGCTACTTTTTAATGTCTGTGTATATGTGTGTGTGTGTGTGTGTGTGTGTGTGTGTGCATGAGTGTGTATATATACACACACACACACACACACACGCACACACACACTCTCCAGATTATTCAAAATATGAAATATATGTGTCTTATTTTACACTTCCTAAATTTTTCATATTCATGAATGTGGATTTATAATAATCTTTTCACAAGATTATTCTGAGAAATATTCACATACCTTACTAGAGTCTGACAACTAATCCTAAGATGATGGAGAAAAATAATGCAAACAGAATAGAAATACAAGAAGTTCAGTGGAGGCATGGTGTATAGTTGGACTTGCCTTTTGCATGATAAACGCTAGGTGTTATAAATCTAGTAAATTTTCAATTGAAATAATTCTTCATGTGTTTTTAAAATTAACAAATATGTGAATTCCTGTATCCCTTTCTCTGTATCCTATTCATCACATGTATTTTTACATGCACTTATAGAATCCTACCTGGTATCACAGGTACATTTTTGTGAGGTGGCTGACTTGGCCGATACAAATTCTGAAAAAAGATCACTCCTCTTAAACGCTGTTGGAAACGAAAATTCAACCTATGGTTGAGTCCCCTGGTAGAACAACAATATACATAAATCCATGTTCAGTAAAATATATGTTTTGTCATCTGTGGATAATATATATTTATTGATGAATTTTGATTGGCATATATATTACTACTTTTTAATGTCTCTCTGTGTGTTTTGTGTATATATAAATATGTGTATATATATATACAAATACACACTCTCCAGATTTTTCAATCTATGAAATATATGTGTCTTATTTAAATTCCCTAAATTCATTCATGTTCATGGACTTGGATTTATAATCAACTTTTCACAAGATTATTCTCAGAAATATTCATCCACCTGAAAAACATATTTGTATCCTAGTACTGAACACTAAGTTGAATGAATGGTGCATACAAAAACTAATATTTCTACAGTAACTGACCCAGTTTAACATCAATGCAAGTAGATTCCGATGGGACAAGGTGTGTATTTTGACGTTCAATTTTATTCAACACTGGTACTTAATATTTCTTCATATAATGGACATCATAGGATATATATTTCATCCACAAATTCACAAATTTATGGGCATTTGTTTCACTTACAATCAATTCCTGCTTTTGAACACATGTATTTCTCCAGATGTCTTGATTGGTCTTTTCATTAGACTTCTTTCCAAACACATTATTTTCGATTTCCATAATCAATTTTGAAGCAAAACTCACACACACTTCATGATAAACTATAACCCTAATATTACCAATAGATATATAACTGGTTTGAATGAATGTATGTACATAAATATAAAATTTCCTGTATATTTTCAGATATCAATTCAATCCATTATTTAAAGTTGAAAACAGTGATACTATTTATTCACAGTATGGTTTAGTCATGCATTATCTCTATATTCATAGAAAAAGGGTGCACCTATTTGTACCCCCAATACTAATTTATATGTCTTCAATATATTGCTCCTAGAAATGGTGGAAGAAATACTCATGTCATCTGATCTACATATATATTTTATCAGTGTAATATTCTGGACACAAAAAAAGCAAATGTCACACTTATGTTTGTACCAAATCCTAAATAGAAAGTGTGCATGGATTACTAAAAACACCCATGTCCAGGTTGCCTAATGCTCTCAAATGTCTATCCTATTGGTGACTACATATTTGTTTCTTCCTAAGATTATATATTCAATCTCAAGCCTGTTGAATATGTCTAATCCTATCACTCACTATATACTTTGCCTGATTTCCTAATGTCTCTATTGATATCTGCTTTCCTACATATTTTTTCCAGTTCATCACTGTGACCGACTCTTCACATGTGCTGACATTTACATTCACTCTCTAACCAAAACTCTATTGCTAAAGAACTTTTGGTCCAAATCTTATACTCACTTTTCTATCTAAACCAACACTATCTTCCTAATCCTATCGACTATGCCTTTTTGACTGGATGTTCTCTTAGACATTCAATCAACCAAGGTACATGGTCCTTTGCCATTGTTTATCTATTTATTTGAGACATCTGTGCAGAACATAGTTCAAAGGTAAGTATCCCACTAAAGTGACCAATGCCCTTCTGGGCTTCAAATCTTACCTAGAATTCTGTTTTCATACTTATATTTCACCTCTATATTATTAAATATCACAGAATACCAATACCATTATTCATCCAGCAGAATGATTCCTAACCCTAATCAAACCTGTTATTAACCCTAATCATACACTGTTCCCTAATCTAACTTTACAAAAGAGCAGGCACAGAGTTGGTCTTACAATACAGGAATATAGGGAATCTTTCACCTGCTGAGAAGCTCAAAGGTCCATGTAGATATGATCCCTGGAGGAGATGTAGGGAACTATGAAGGACCTGAGAAAGCGAAAGTCCTATTACATGGCAAAAAAAACCTGGTCAGGACGAAGGGATGTGTCTGAATAAGCCTCTATCTTTTTAATGTAGAGAAGATAAACCAAAGCAGGCCTGTGTGGAGAGCTGTTCCAAGTGCCTATGGTTAATATAACATTCTAACTTGTGAAATTGTCACAGGAAATAGGGGCAGCCTCCATCTCAAAGGACCGTTTGAAGAAACTGTTAGGACAAAGTGGTTGCCAAGGCAGTGACCTCATTCAGTTTCTGAAGGAAGTGACCTTACCTAATTTCCTTGGTGATGGAACTCTCTGAACTTGGAATCCAGGAAGCCAAGCACCCAGAGGCAGGCCCAGTCTCAGTCCCAGTGGTCTCACTTATTTAGACTTACCAAGGACAGAGTCCGTCTTTCTTGGTAAATACTGATGTGAGTATGGCCAAATGCCAGGAGAGCTCTGAAGAGTGGCCTTTCCTAAGAACGCAGGTAGTGGCTCACTGCTGGGCCCTGACAACTTCACAGAGTTGGCCAAGTAGACCAGATCTTAGACAGGACAGGCCATTTCGGGGGAACAAAAAATGGCCCACCAGTCAGAGGACTCTCTGGATAGTCACATACCTACTTGGGGGAAAGAGGTATCTTTGTGGGTATGGGTGTGAGTTTGTGGTTTTGTCTCATGTTCTAAGAATACGTAGGAAAGGCAGTTTGTTTGGTTTGGAATGGACTGTGTCTAGTAAGTCCTTTGACAAGGCGAGTGTTTCTATGTCTGTGTATCCCACTGTGTCTGTGGTTGTAGATATTAGAAAAGAGAATGCATCAATGGATGTGTTATGTCTAGTAGAAAGCTTCTCAGCATTCATCCTCCCTAATTTATGAATGGACTGTGGCTTCCCTTATAGATGTACAACACCTACAATCTTCCTAAGTTCCTGTATTCTTCCTGATTTTGGCCTCTCTCTAGAATAGGCTCATGATTTTGTTTCCAAGTTATGTACCACCTCCAAGCTCTGTGACATGGCTATGTACTGGATAGCTGAAGGGAATGGGAGCATATCAGAAAACTCAGATATCAGTGTGACTAGGAGAGTCTCAGTGGAGAAACCCTGCTTTGGGTCTTTTGCTTACCTATTTGTCCGTTGCCGTGAATGTCAGGAAGGTCTTTGCCTCAGGTCGCCCCTTTGTGAAGCCTGAAGAAAACAGTTTTCAGATGGAAATGAATGGGCATCACCTTGGGCTCTTTGCTTAATTGCTTTGGAATGGGATGAGTCTGAATCAGCCTCTTGGTTCTGTGTGAGGCTGTGGCTTAGATTATCAGCACCTGTTGGGTCTAAAGAAAGATCCCATGTGTGCATCCAAAACGAAAATCGCCAAAAGAGCAGTCATTGTGCATGAAGTCTCTCACCTTCCTCTGTAATGTTCCTTCCTCCGTCAAGTGAGAATAGGGATTCCTTGGGTCTAATGAGTTCTTCAAAGCTCTGTAGAGTCTAGCCCATTGGTGCTTGGGTTTTCTCATAACTCCAATTCACATAAAGAATCTAAACTCCACAGTCAGTAGGCCACAAATTGGAGAAGTGAAGCAGTATTAACAGCAGGCATATTTAATCACTCCTGGTTCACAGGAAGGGAGTCCGGGCCTTTAGGCAAATGAGTGGTAAGGGAGCTTCTTTTGGACACTGTCTTGGGCTGTGCCTCTCAAGTAAACCTCCAGCCAGAGGTTATTATGAGTGTCTTTATGGAAGAAGATGAGGGCTAGGTGGGAGTGTTTTGGTTTTAAATGTGATCACTTGTGTGGCGGTTGGAAGAGATGATTGGTTACACCTGGGCTTCAACTCTGGTGTGATTCCACTTAGAGACTGATTTCTGGAACTGACCTCAGAGAAGTATTGCAATGAATTGTGTTGGGATTTTAGGAGGCCTCGCATGAGAGTCGCCCTTGGAAAATGAGTCTTGGCCCAGGGTTGCTTTCCACAGAGCACTGGAAATCTCAGCCAGGATATCACATTATTTTATTCTGAAAGACTTGGCAACCATAGTTGAGAGTCAAAACAAACAAGGACCTCCCATTGTAGACCTCAATGGGCCTGGCTTCATGTGAACTTTTGGCCACTCTTTGGGAAGCCTTGCCTGTGAGAGTTCTTCAGATCTTTCATTAAAATGAGCTTTCTCACCATTTAATGGTTCCTAAATGAATTGAAACCCACAGTGCCTCCAACTTCATCCTTGAAAAATGGTTAGATAAATACCATGAAATGCTTAAAATTCCCATGAGCAGGTGGCACTGGAGAACCTTTGGATGTCCTGTTTCTGATCATAAGTATACCTGAAGGTGCCTTGATTGACTGGGTTTCATGAAAATAATATAGAAAAGACATGCTAGTAAGTTGGAGGCTGCTGAGTAGTGGGCCTAGAGAAATTGTGGGCAGGTGTGTGATAAAAAATCTGTGGTGTGGCCATGTGGATATGCCATTGGCTTCCAAATGGATTAAGACTGATATGGTGCAGCCAGCAGACCCTTCTATGTAAAGGCATCTTGTGATATTGAGGAGTTTCAGGGCAATGTTCAGAATCAGGTTACTATGCTCAAAGAGGCAAGCTTGTGGTATAGAAGCCTGGTTGGTGCATTTTCCTGCAGACCCTGACCCACCAAACGTGACAGAACTCCCTCCAGCACTGTGTCCCAGTTGAACTCCTTGATTCGTGAAGCAAATACCAAACTCCCAGTGCAGCAGCAAGAAACACCACGAAAGATGGAGTATGAACAAATGGGTTCACAGTGCACATGGGGAGACACTTAGCCCCCAGTGGCTACAGTTTACCTACAAAGAGAGGATTTAGCAATGCTTCCTCATGTTCATTTTAAAATAAGTAACCATGTCCTCCAGGTCCCATAGATGCAGACCCAGCTTTGATGGTCTCACTACAATGGAAGCTAAAGCTCCTGAGAACAACATATATTACATGTGCCCAACCTCAGAGGGAGTTTCTTAAGAAGACTTTAGGCCAGCAGAGTTCCATGTTTGTGTGTGGTGAGCCGCTTCTGCAGATTATGGTCGCCATTGCAGGATGGTGCTGGCTCCACTGTGGTCTGTAACAAACAACTCCTTGTTTGGGAGAGTTGGTGCATGGTTTTTCAGCACCCTGTGAGAAAGTTCCACGTGGAAGCTTTGCATTGGGGCTTGGGATGCTTTATTAAGGCTGGAAGGGGCATCCAACAAGGAAGAAGAAGAAATATCAAGGGCCTGAATAAACTGCTGAAAGAAGATTCCTGAGTTGCATCTTCGTTGCGGGCAAGGGGTCGCGACAAGTGGTGCTGAAAACCCGGGAACCAGAACTTTCAGCAGTCAGGGGTGGTGCACCGGTTAGTCCCAGGTAAGTGGGACCCGCGGTCAAAGCGGAGGTTAGTCCCAGGTAAGTGGGACCCGCGGTCAAAGCGGGGATTAGTCCCAGGTAAGTGGGACCCGCTATCAAAGCGGCAGCTCCTCTGTAAAGCCAGAGAGAGCATTACATCTTATTGCAGCTGCACTGTGTACTTTCGCTCTTACTTTCACTTTTGTTTTTTGTGTGTCTTTTGTTGTGTCATGAGTGCCGTATCTTCAAGTCCACTTCTCCTGGCCCTAGATAACCTGTTACGTTGCAAGGGCCTAGAAGTGAAACGTAGTACTTTACAGAGATTTTTACGGAAGACAGATATTGCTGCACCGTGGTTTGCGTTCTCGGGCAGCCTTACTATATCTAGCTGGGATAAGTTAGGCACAGATCTTGACTTTGCTTCTGAGCAGGGCATATTAGAGGGTGGGGTGATACCCCTTTGGAAGATGATCCGTAGTTGCCTCCCAGATGGCAGATGTCAGGAAGCACTTACTAAAGGACAAGAAGTTTTTGAGCAACTACATGAGGAAAAGTCTGAAGGATCACATAGTGAAGTGGCAGAGAACATTGGGAGTAAGAGTAGTGAGAAGGCAAAAGAGCCTGAAACTAAAAATAGGAGAAGGCTCTACCCAGACTTGGCTGAATTAAAAACGCCTGAGAACACAAGCGGCTCAGAGAGTTCTGAGGACCTTGATATATTGTTACAACAACTACGAAAGATAAAAGTGAAAAAAAGAAAAAAGGGATACAGGGCACGCAGGCCTACTGTAAAAAGGGGACGGGATCCAATATCGGTCAACAACACTCTGAGGAGGAGGAGGTAGAATATCTCAAAGAAGATATGGTGCCGGTTGCCCCACCCCCGTATGTGGGGGGGAGCCAAAATTCCGGGAGATATTTTCATGCGCAAGTTTGGAGGACAGTTAATACAGATATGGGACTTGCATACCCTGTATTTCAGGACATTAACAGGGGAAGATATCATGAGCCTTTAGACTTTAAGAAAATTAAAACCTTGGTGGAATCTTTCCGCACTTATGGCGTAGATGCCGCTTTCACCCTTACTCAGGTGGAGGGACTTGCTAGATTTTGTATGACTCCTTCAGATTGGGCTAGCCTTGTTCGGGCTTGTGTTTCTCCAGGTAAATATTTGGACTGGAGAGCCTTTCTGCTAGAGGGTGCTGTTGAGCAGGCCGCCCAAAACTATGCGGCGGGACACCCCCATTGGGACAAGGATATGCTTTTAGGACAAGGCAGATTTGCTAATCAACAGACAGGATTCCCTCCTGAGGCATATGATCAAATTAACAACATTTGCATTCGGGCATGGAAGTCACTTCCAAATAGAGGAGAGGTGTCTGGTTACTTGACTAAGATTCTGCAGGGCTCTACAGAACCCTTTTCAGATTTTGTAGCAAGGATGGTGGATGCCGCTGGAAAGATTTTTGGGGACCCTAATAGGCACCTACAGGGGCGTAAGCATCCTGTGCTAGCTCATCAAAAGCTTAACAGGTTTGGTCTGGGTTTTTCCTAGGGGCCACTGGGGCTCAAATACCCATAACATGGCTCACCGAGGAGCCTGTTTGGGTGCCTCAGTGGCCTCTTCCCTCGGCTAAACTGGCAGCAGCCCATGATCTAGTCAAAGAACAACTTGATTTGGGTCACATCCAACCTTCTACTTCTCCATGGAATACTCCCATATTTGTCATTAAGAAAAAATCAGGGAAGTGGCGCCTACTGCATGATCTACAAGCAGTTAATGCTCAGATGCAACTTATGGGACCCATTCAAAGAGGGCTGCCTCTGCTCTCCTCTGTTCCTCAAGGCTGGCATATAATTGTTATTGACATTAAAGACTGTTTCTTTTCCATTCCTTTGCATCCTAAAGATTCACAACGTTTTGCTTTCACCCTTCCCTCGTGTAATCACGAGGAACCAGATCAAAGGTTTGAGTGGGTGGTGTTGGCACAGGGGATGGCTAACAGTCCCACGATGTGCCAAATGTATGTGGGGAAGGCACTCGCACCTCTCAGACATAAGTATTCCTCCACCAAGATCATTCATTATATGGATGATGTGTTATTGGCCGCAAAATTAGAACAGACAGTTAATGAGGCTTATAAAGAACTCGTGATGCTGTTGGCTCAACATGGACTGCATATCGCACCTGAAAAGGTTCAAACAGGGGATTCTATCAGGTATTTGGGAGCGACAATTGGGTATGACAAATTAAAACCACAAAAAATTACCATCAGGACTCAAGATTTCCAAACTCTAAATGATTTTCAAAAATTGCTGGGAGACATTAATTGGATAAGAGGATATTTACATATTCCTAATATTGTGCTCCAGCCTTTGTATGCTACTCTTAACGGTGATCCAGATCTTGCTTCCCCTCGTAGCCTCACTACTGAGGCTAGAGCGGCCCTTATAAAAGTAGAACAAGCTATACAGCATGCCACTCTATGCAGGCTCCAGAGTGATAAACCTTTCCAGTTATGTGTGCTTGCCACTATGCGGCAGCCTACTGGAGTACTGTGGCAAGATGGGCCTTTACTATGGATCCACCCACATGTATCCCCAGGAAAATCCTTAGAATATTATCCTGATGCTGTTGCAGCATTGGCACTTAAAGGGATTCAACAAAGCATTCAATTTTTCGGCCAATCACCTTCTTCTCTTATCATACCCTACACTAAAGCTCAACTTAATGTTTTATGTGCTACTCTAGACAACTGGGCTATTCTGTGTTGCTCGTTTCAAGGGGGTATTGATAATCACTACCCTTCTCATCCATTACTCCATTTTGTTAAAGAACATCCCATCATTTTCCCTAAGGTAACTTCATCCAGTCCAATTCCGGGGGCTGTTAACATTTTTACTGATGGTTCCAAGTCTGGAATGGGAGCTTATGTAATTAATGACTCTCCCCCTATCCAGCATCAATTTGCTCCTGGAAATCCACAATGGATAGAACTACAAATTGTTATTGAAGTTTTTAAACAGTGTTCTTTTCCTTTTAATCTTATTTCAGACTCAAGCTATGTGGTACAAGCACTAAAAGTCCTGGAGGCCGTGGGAGCTATTAGTGATGCCCACAATGTGTCTGCTTACTTTACTCAGCTTCAACAGCTTATCTCTAACCGCACTGCTTCTTTTTATCCAATGCACATCAGGGCTCACACCTCTCTTCCTGGTCCGTTATCCCAGGGTAATGCCTGTGCGTGCGGACTTAGCCACTAGAGGTCAATTGATATGCTTGGCTTCCTCCTTAGAGGGGGCTAAGTTGTTTCACCAAATCTTCCATGTTAATGCATTAACGCTGCACAGGCATTTTTCCATTTCAAGAGCGGATGCTAGGCAGATAGTATTGCAATGTCCCCACTATGTCACATTTCTTCATCCCCCTAATTATGGAGTAAACCCACGGGGATTAAAGCCATTGGTTGTTTGGCAAATGGATGTGACACATATACCTGACTTTGGTAACCTCAAGTATGTGCATGTTTCCGTTGATACGTGCTCTGGAATTATCCATGCTTCTGCTTTATCAGGAGAAAAGGCACGTAATGTCATTACTCACTGTTTAGAGGAATGGGCAGCATGGGGTGCACCTGCAACCCTTAAGACTGATAATGGACCTGCTTATACTGGCAGACAATTTACAGCTTTTTGTTCTACTATGGGAGTGCAACTTACTCATGGTTTGCCTTACAATCCTCAAGGACAAGGCATTGTTTAGTGTGCTCATCGCACCTTAAAGGAAACTTTACAAAAACAAAAAGGGGGAATAGGAGCTGAACACACTCCTAAAGAACGCCTGTCCTTAGCTCTCTTTACCATTAATTTTTCGAATTTGGATATTCATGGTGGCTTTGCGGCCGATAGACATGTGTCCCCTCAGCCCTCTGTGATTGGCTATGTTAAGTGGAAGGATGTTCTTACGGGCCAATGGAATGGCCCTGACCCCGTGCTGACATGGGCACGAGGATCTGTATGTGTTTTTCCCCAGGATCGTACGGAACCGTTGTGGGTCCCTGAACGCTTGACAAGAAGAGTCTCGACATCAACTGACTAGCAACAAGAAATACCACAACAATTCTGTGATGAGGATCTTCATTCTGCTAAGTGCTCTGGCTCTGGTGCTGGTGCCGATGGCACAGGCGACACCAATGCGGTGGTGGGCAGTGGCACGGGCATGGCCAATGCCGATGCCGGTTCATGGTAATTCTAGTGTCCTCCCCACTCTTCTTTCTACCTCATGTGAGATGTCTGCTCCCTGTGCCTCTCCTAGAGGGGACATGGAGAGAATTTTTAATCAATCTCAAGTTAATCTAACAGGAGTTTTTTGTTTCAGACTTAAAAACGCTAATTGCATTAGCCTTAAGACCAAAAATTTGACTAACTGGGAGGACCCATTGTGGTCCAATCAGGTCTCAGGGAGCATTATCAGTGCTGTATTGAGCAAGGTAGCTTCGGGGAAGCAATCAGGCTCAGGAACCCCCGCAAACAGTAGCTCTGCTCTTAACATAACTACCTTGGCTATTATCTCCGAGATACTAATCCCAGTGCCTCCTTCTTCTAGTAGTATTCATGATGCCACTCATTTCAAGGCCTCTCCTTACTGTTCCCCTAATCTTGGTTTCCCCCCAACATTTACGCCTTGTCAGGATCATTCTTGGGAGAAACATCAAGTTGCTAAAGGTTTCTCCCTTTCCCCCTCTCTTAAGAGGTATGTTTATAACTTTAACAATAGTGCCAGCTCCTCTACAGGAGTAGATTGGTCCTGGTTTCAATGGCTGATTTCCAATGAAAAGGGGGCTTCAGCCGATATTTCTGCATTGGCTCAGTTGGTAGGAGCCAAAAGTTGGCTGACTAATGTTTCTGGTACTGTTAGGGAAAGTGAACGAGGTAATAGACTTACATCTGTTTCATTCAACTCTCTGTTGTATAATGCCACAATGCCTCCTGCAATGGTCTGTGTCCAATCCCCCTTCTTATTCCTTTTGGCTAAGGCCACCTTGTCGGGGATGCTGGATTGTTCTCATACTACCAGTCTCTTATCTGAGTGTTGGAATGGTTCCTGGACTGTAGCAGTGGTTATGAAAATTCTAACTTTTGTCCCAATCCCGGTCACTGCAGATCCTGATAAATTCCCTATTGTTGAGCTACTTAGAGTCCGCAGAGATTTTGGAATCACAGTGGCTATAGTGACAGCCGTGGCGGTATCTGCTGCTGCAGCGGTTACGGCCGGAGTGGCTATGGCCAATCAAGTACAAACTGCTGCCACCATTAATCAAGTTGTCCAACAAACTTCCACCATACTTGAATCCCAAAATACAATTAATCAACATATTTTGTCAGGGATTTTAGCTGCCAACCAAAGAATAGATTTACTCCAAGCTCAGGTAGAAGAATTGGCTGACTTAGTGCTTTTGGGTTGTGTTGACCAACGTGCACATTTATGCATAACCTCTGTCAGATTTAATGATTCCAGGAATGTTTCCCGCATCATTGGCGAATATTTGGCTGGAAATTGGTCCATGGAAGCGGAAGACATGATCCAGTCTCAACTAACCCAGATAGGTGTCTTGAATAACACCCGTGTTGATCCCGTGACTTTGGGTCAATTCACCGATTGGATATCTTCTGCTTTTTCCTTTTTTAAAGAGTGGGTGGGGGTAGGCATTTTTGGTGCAATGTGTTGCTTCGGTATGTTTCTCTGTTTGTGGTTTCTCTGTTGCCTCAAGGCCCGCAATGCTCACGATAAGGCTATGATCATCCAAGCTCTTGCAGCTTTAGAAAATGGCAATTCACCTCAAGTCTGGCTTGCGCATCTTAAACAGTAAATCTTTGACATGGTCGTTGCACCCCAAGTTATTATAACATTGCACTGGGATCGGCATGTCTTTCCTCGTTATTCTCTTAGTGTTGGAAAGCCCTTGCACTCTGCCGGTCTTGCTGCCATTGCACGCAGGTGGGTTTCCACACTAATGCTTCTCTATCGCCTTAAAGTCCGTGCCTTTCTTTCAGGGTGCTGTCAACTCGTTTGTCGTTGTGTACAGCCACAGTTCAGCCTCAGCTGTCCCCCTTCGTCCACCTTCGTCATGATACAGGATGCGAGGCAAGGCACTGCACTTGAGTGATCCTTGAAGTGGACCTCAAGGAGAGCATGTCCTATTGCATGCGGGTTTGATGTCCACGCCCCGCCCCTCGAAAAAGGCGTCGGCTGATATGGCTTCAGATCTGGGGAAGGGCCCTCCTTAGGACTGAGCCATACTATGCAGCCACTTCTCCACAGTGGGATAGGACCTCTACTCTCGCCTGTATTGTTTTCAGAAAACAGAAAGGGGGAACTGTGGTGAGCCGCTTCTGCAGATTATGGTCGCCATTGCAGGATGGCGCTGGCTCCACTGTGGTCTGTAACAAACAACTCCTTGTTTGGGAGAGTTGGTGCATGGTTTTTCAGCACCCTGTGAGAAAGTTCCACGTGGCAGCTTTGCATTGGGGCTTGGGATGCTTTATTAAGGCTGGGAGGGGCATCCAACAAGGAAGAAGAAGAAATATCAAGGGCCTGAATAAACTGCTGAAAGAAGATTCCTGAGTTGCGTCTTCCTTGTGGGCAAGGGGTCTCGACATTTGTGGAGTGTTTACATTGTCCCTTACTTTTGGAAACTCCTCTACCACACCCAAAGTTGTGAAAATTGAGCAGTTTTCATTGCAGATATATATTCACAGATTTTTCTAACTCTTCTCCTCTAACTGTGTCATACTTGGGGCGAAGGTAATGTCGCAGCATTGTTCTGGATGATATTGAAAAGATTTTTGTGTAGCAAATATTTGCATACACATTGGATCCATTTTTCAATTTTCCATTTGAAATACTGAATACATGACACTATCCCATACCCTACTAGCCTTTGACTATTCATCCTAATATGATGGAGAAAAATAACCTAAACAGAATACAAATACAAGCAGTTTAGAGGAGGCATGGTATATAGTTGAACTTTCCTTTTGCATGATAAACGGTAGGTGTTATAAATCTAGTCAATTTTTAATTAAAATAGTTCTCTATGTGTTTTTAAAATTAACTACTATGTGAATTCCTGTCTCCCTTTCTCTGTAGCCTATTCATCATCACATGTATTTTTATATGCACTTATAAAATCCTACCTGGTATTATAGGTACATTTTTGTGAGGTTGCTGACTTGGCAGGTACAAATTGTGAGAAGAGATCACTCCTCCTAAACGCTGTTGGAACTGAAAATTCCACCTATAGGGGAGCTTCCTAGTAGAACAACATTATACGTAAACTCATGTTCAGTAAAATAAATAATTTTACATATGTGGATGATACATATTTAAAGATGAATTTCGATTGGCATATATATTAGTACTTTTTAATGTCTGTGTGTGTGTTTTGTGTATATATGTATATGTGTATATATATATATATATATATATATATATATATATATATATACACTCTCCAGATTTTTCAAACTATGAAATATATGTGTCTTATTTAAATTCCCTAAATTCATTCATGTTCATGGACTTAGATTTATAATCAACTTTTCACAATATTATTCTTAGAAATATTCATCCACCTTAAATACATATTTGTTTACTAGTAGTGAAAACTAACTTCAGTGAATGGTGTATACAAATCCTAATAATTCTACAGTAATTGACCCAGTCAAACATCAATGCAAGTATATTCCTATGGGACATGATATGTAATTTGATGTTTATTTTTATTCAACATTGGTACATTATTATTTCTTCAGTTTTTGCACATCATAGGATATATATTTCATCCACAAGTGAGCAAATTTATAGGCATTTGTTTCAACTTTAATCACTTCCTGCTTCAGAACACATGTATTGTCAGGGTTTCTTGACTGGATTTTTCATGAGACTTCTTTCCAAACACATTATTTTCGATTTCCATAATCACTTTAGAAGCAAAACTCACACACTCTTCATGATAAACCAAAACACTAATATTACCATTAGATGAATAACTGGTTGGAATGAATGATTGTATATCCATATAAGATTTCCTGTAATTTTTCAGATATCAATTCAAACCATTATTTAAAGTTGGAACAAGTTATATTATTTATTCACAGTATGGTCTATTCATGCTTTATCTCTATATTCATAAACACAGGGTACACCTATTTTTACCCCCAATACTAATTTATACGTCTTCAATATATTGCTCCCAGAAATGGTGGAAGAAATACTTATGTCACCTGATTTATGTATACATTTTATCACAGTAATATTCTGGACAAAAATTGTAAAGGTCACACTTATGATTCTACCAAATCCTAAATGGAAAGTGAACATAGATTACTAAAAACATCTATTTCAAGGTTGCCTAATGCTCTCAAATGTCAATCCTATTGGTAACTACGTATTTCTTTCTTTCTAAGATTATATATTCAAACTCAACCCTGTTGAAAATGTCTAATCCTCTCACTCACTTTATACATTGCCTGATTTAGTAATGCCTCTATTGATATCTGCTTTTCTACATATTTTCCCCAGTTCATGATAGTGACTGACTCTTCATATGTGCTGACATATACATTCGCTCTCTAACTGAATCCCTATTGCTAAAGAACTTTTGGTCCAAATCATATACTCACTCTTCTTCCTAAACCTACCGACTATCTTTCAAATCCTAATGACTATCCTTTTTTGAGTAGATGTTCTCTTCTACATTCAATCTTCCAAGGTACAAGGTCCTGTGCCATTGTATATCAAATTTTCTGAGACATCTGTGCAGAACATAATTCAAAGCTAAGTATCCCAATCAAGGGCCCAATGCCCTTGTGGGTTTTAAATCATACCTAGATTTCTGTTTTCATAATTATATTTCACCTCTACATTCTTGTAAATATCGCAGGTTCCCAATACAATTATTCATGGAGCAGAATGATTTCTAACCCAAATCAAACCTGTTATTAACCCTAAACATACACTGTTCCGTCAATCTCATTTTACAGAAGAGCAGGGACAGAGTTGTTCTTACAATACAGGAAAGTAGGGGACATTCAACCTGCTGAGAACCTCAAAGGTCCATGCAGAAATGATACCTGGAGAAGTTGTAGGCAGGTATGAAGGACCTAAGAGAGCAAAGGCCAATTTGCATGGCAAACAACCTGGTCAGGATGAAAGGATGTTTCTGAATCAGGCTCTCTCTTCTTATTGTGGAGAAGATGGACCAAACCAGGCCTGTGTGGAGAGCTGTTCCCGGGTGCCTATGATTGATATACCATTCTAACTTGTGAAAGTGTCAGAGAAAGTAGGGACAGCCACCATCTCACTGGACCTTTGGAAGCAATTTTTAGGACAAAGTGGTTGCCAAGGCAGTGACCTCATTCAGTTCCAAAGAAAGTGATGTACCTCATTTCCTTGGTGATGGAACTCTCTGATCTTGGTATCCAAGAAGCCAGGCACCCAGATGCATTCCCAGTCCCAGTCCCAGTGGGCTCACTTGTGTGGATTTACCAAGGACAGTTAGTCTTTTTTGGTACCTACTGATGTGAGGATGCAAAATGCCAGGAGAGCTCTTAAGAGGGTCCTTTCCTGATAAAGCAGGTAGGGGCTCACCACTTTTTCCTGACAACTTCACAGTGTTGGCCAAGGAAACAAGAGAGGGTACAGGCCATTTCGGGGGAACATAGTATGGCCCACCAGTCAGAGGACACACCGGATAGTCAAAGACTTACTTGGGGGAAGGAGGTGTCTTTGTGAGTGTTGGTTTGTTGTTTTCTCTCATGTTCTGAGAATAGGTAGGAAAGGCGTTTTTGTTTGTTTGTTTGTTTGTTTGTTTGCTTGTTTGTTTGTTTGGAGTGAACTGTTTCTAGTAAGTCGTTTGACAAGGTGAGTGTTTCTATGTCTGTGTATCCCACTGTGTCCGTGGTTGTAGACACGAGAAAAGACAATGCAACAATGGATGTGTCCTGTCTACTAGAAAACTTCCCAGAATTCATCCTGTCTAACTTATGAATGGAGTGTGGCTTTCCTTACGGATGGGCAAAACCTACTACCTTCCTAAGTCCCATTTTTTCTTCCTGAATTCTGGCCACTCTCCAGAATAGGATCATGGATTTGTGTCCAAGATAGGTGCCAACTCCAACGTCTGTGACATGGCCTTGTACTGGATAGCTGAATGGAATGGCCAGTATCTCAGAAAACTCAGATATCAGTGTGACCAGGAAACTCTCAGTGGAGAAACCCTGCTTTGGGTCATTTGCTAACCTATTGTTCTGTTGCCCTGAATTTCAGGAACGTCTTTGCCTCAGGCCACCCCTTTATGAACCCTGAAGAAAACAGTTTTCAAATGTAAATGAATGGGCATCACCTTGGATTCTTTGCTTAATTTCTTTGGAATAGGATGTGTCTGAATCAGCCTCTTGGCCCTGTGTGAGGCTGTGGCTTATATTCTCAGCACCTGATGGATCTAAAGAAAGATTCCATGTGTGCATCCAAAACCAAAATGGCAAAATGTTCAGTCATTGTGAATGAATTCTATTGCCTTCCTCTGTTAGGTTCCTGAAATCCATCAAGTGAGAATAGGGATCCTTTGGGTCAAATGAGTTCCTCAAATCTCTGCAGAAGGGCTTGTCTTTTCTCCTGATTCCAATTCACATAAAGAATCTAAACCCCACAGTCAGAAGGCCTCAAATTGGAGAAGCGGAGCAGTATTAAGGGCAAGAATATTTGATCACTCCGGTTTCACAGGAAGGGTTTCCAGCCCACCCTGACTTTAACCAAATGAGGGACATGGAGCTTATTTTGGACACTCTTTGGAATGTGCCCCTCATGGAAAGCTCCAACCAGAGGTTATGATGAATGTCTACATGGAAGAAGATGGAAGCCATGTGGGAGTGTTTTGGTTTTAATTGTGGTCATTTGTTTGGCGGTGTGGAGAGATGACTGGGTCAACCTGGGCTTGAACTCTGGTGTGATTCCCCTTAGAGACTGCGTTCTGGAACTGACTCAGAGAAGTATTGTCATAAATTGTGTTGGGATTTTATGAGGCCACGCATGAGAGTCGCCCTTGGAAACAGAGAGCTTGGCCCAGGGTGGCTTTCCTCAGAGTACTGAGAATCTCAGCAAGGATATCACAGGATTTTATTCTTTAATACTTGGCAGCAATAGTTGAGAGTCAAAACACACATGGAACTCATATTGGAGAACTCAATGAGCCTGGCATCATGTGACCTTTTGTCCACTCTTTTGGAAGCCTTGCATGTGAGAGTTCTCCAGAGCTTTCTTTGAAATGAACTTCCTCAACTTTTAATGGTTCCTGAATGAATTGAAACCCACAGTGCCTCCAACTTCATCCTTGAAAAATGGCTACATAAATACCATGAAATTTTTGAAATTCCCATGACCTGGTTGCACTGGAGAACCTTTGGATGTTCTGTTGCTGATCATGAGTGTACCAGACCGTGCCTTGTTTGACTGGGTTTCATGAAAATGGTGTAGAACAGAGATGCCAGTATATTGAAGCCTGCAGAGTAGTGGGCCAAGAGCTGTGGTGTGCAGGTGTGTGAAAAAATATCTGTGGTTGAGACATGTGGATCTCCCATTGACTTCCAAATAGCTTGTGGCTGACATGGTGCAGCCAGCAGGCTCTTTCTTGTAAAGGCATCTTTTTATATGGAGAGGTTTCAGGGCAATCTTCAGAATAGGGTTGCTATGGTCAAGGAGAAAGCTATGTGGGATAGAAGCCTGTTTGGTGCATTCTCCTGCAGACCCTGACAAACCACATGTGACATAACTCCCTCCAACACTGTGTCCCAGATAAACTCCTTGTATTTCATGAAGCAAATACCAAACTCCCAGTGCAGGAGCAAGAAACACCATGGAAAGTGGAGGATGACCAAATGGCTTCACAGTCCACACGGGGAGACACTTACCCACAGTGGCCACAGTTTACATACAAATGGAGAATTCGGCACTGCTGTCTCATGTTCATTGGACATAGATGCAGGGTCAGCTTTGATGTTCTCACTACAAAGGAACATAGTTTCTGACAAGCTCCTGAGAACAACAAATATTTCAAGTGTCCAACCACAGAGGCAGTTTCTCAAGAAGTATTATTCCGGCAGAGCTCCATGTACGTGGAGTGTTTACCCTGTCCCTTAGTTTTGGAAATTCCTCTACCACCTCCAAGGTTGTGAACTCCTGATTATTTTCCATTGCAGATATGTATTCACATATTTTCTAACTATTTTCCTCTAATTGTGTCTTACTTGGGGTGAAGGTAATGTAAAGGCATTTTTCTGGATGAGAGTAGGAAGATTTTTGTGTAGCACATATTTGCATACACATTGGATACATTTTCCTATTTTCCATTCAACATACTGAATCCCTGACAATAACCCATACCCAACTAGACTCTTACTGATAATCCTAATATGATAGAGAAAAATAACCCAAACAGAATAGAAATACAAGCAGTTCAGTGGATGTATCACATATATTTGGACTTGCCTTTTGCATAACAAATTGTAGGTGTTTCAAATCTTGTCAATTTTAATTGATATAGTTCTCCATGAGTTTTTAAAGTTAACAACTATGTGAATTTCTGTCTCCCTTTCTCTGTAGCCTATTCAGCACATGTATTTTTATATGCACATATAGAATCCTACCTGGTATCACAAGTACATTATTGTGAGTGCATGCATTGGCAGATACAAATTGTGAGAAGAGATCACCCCTCCTAAACATTTTTGGAATTTAAAATTCAACCTATGGGTGACCTTCCTAGTGGAATATTATACATAAATCCATTTTCATTAAAATATAAATTTTTCCATCTCTGGAGGATATATATTTCATGATGAATTTCGATTGGCATATATATTGCTACATTTTAATGTCTCTGTGTGTGTTTTGTATATATATATATATATATATATATATATATATATATATATATATATATATATATATACTGTCCAGATTTTTCAAAATATGAAATATATGTCTCTTATATACACTCCCTGAATTCATTCATGTTCATGTATGTGGATTTATAATCAACTTTTCACAAGATTTTTCTCAGAAATATTCATCCACGTGAAATACATGTTTGTTTCCTAGTACAACAAACTCACTACAGTGAATGGTGGTTACAGATCCTAATATTGCTACACTAACTGACTCAGTTTAACATCAATGCAAGTAGATTCCTATGGGACATGGTGTGTATTTTGAGGTTCATTTTCATTCAACACTGGTATATTACTATTTCTTAAGTTTTTGAACATCATAATATATATATTTCATCCACAAGTTCACAAATTTATAGGCATTTGTTTCAGTTTCCATCATTTCCTTCTTCAGAACACATGATTTCCTCCAGGTTTCTTGACTGGCCTTTTCATGAAACTTCTTTCCAAACACATTATTTTCGATTTTCATAATCAATTTTAAAGCAAACCTCACACACTCTTCATGATAAAGCATAACCCTAAAATTACCATTAGATGTATAACTGGTTGTAATGAATGGATGTATATCAATATAAAATTTCCTGTATGTTTTCAGATATCAATTCAATCCATTATTTAAAGTTGGAGCCAGTTATATTATTTATTCACAGTATGGTCTATTCATGCATTTTCTCTATATTCAGAGACACAGGGCACACCTATTTTTACTCCCAAAATTAATTTATATGTCTTCAAAAACTTGTTTGCAAAAATGGTGGAAGAAATACTCATGTTCCCTGATGTACATATACATTTTATCACAGTAATATTCTGGACACAAAATGCAAAGTCACATTTATGATTGTACCAAATCCTAAATGGAAAGTGAGCATGGATTACAAAAATCATCCATCTCCAGGTTGCCTAATGCTCTCAATTGTAAATCCTATTTGTGACTATATATTTGTTTCCTCCTAAGATTATATACTCAACCTCAAGCCTGTTGAAAATGTCTAATCCAATCACTCACTTTATTTTTTTCCTGATTTCCTAATATCTCTATTGATATCTACTTTCCTACATATTTTCCCCAGTTCATCTTTGTGACTGACTCTTCACATGTTCTGACATTTACATTCACTCTCTACTCGAAACCCTCTTGCGAAAGAACTTATGGTCCAAATCATTTACTCACTCTTCTTCCTAAACCTACGGACGATCATCCTAATCCTACTGACTATCTTTTTTTGACTGGATGTTCTCTTCTACATTCAATTATCCAAGGTACAAGGTCCTATGCCATTGTATATGGATTTATCTGAGATAACTGTGCGGAACATAATTCAAAGATAAGTATCCAACTCAAGGGCCCAATTTGCCCTTCAGGGCTTCAAATCTTACTTAGATTTCTGTTTTCATAATTATATTTCCCCTTTCTTGTAAATATCACAGGTTTCAAGTACCATTATTCATCCCACAGAATGATTCCTAACTCAAATTGAACATGCTATTAACCCTAAACATACACTGTTCCCTCAATCTAACTTTACAGAAGAGCAGGATCAGAGTTGGTCTTACAAAAGAGGAATGTAGGGGATCTTCCACCTGCTGAGAACCTCAAAGGTCCATGCAGAAATAATCCCTGGAGAAGTTGTAGGCAGCCATGAAGAACCTGAGAGAGCACAAGTCATCTTCCATGGCAAACATCCTGGTCAGGATGAAGGTTTGTGTCTGAATCAGCCTTTCTCTTCTTAATGTAGAGAAGATGGACCAAACCAGGCGTGTGTGGAGAGATGTTCCTGGGTGCCTATGGTTGATATACCATCGTAACTTGTGAAAGTGTCACAGAAAGTAGGGGTAGCCTCCATCTATTGGGACCGTTGAATGGAACTGTTAGGACAAAGTGGTCGCCAAGGTAGTGACCTCATTCTGTTCCTGAATGAAGTGACCTACCTCACTTTCTTGGTGATGGAACTATCTGAACTTGGGATCCAGGAATCCAGGCACCCAGAGCGAGTCCCAGTCCCAGTTCCAGTGGGCTCAGTTTTTTGAAATAACCAAGGACAGTGTCAGTCTTCCTTGGTACCTACTTATGTGAGGATTGCCAAATGCCAGCAGCGCTCTGAAGAGTGTACTTTTTCAGAAAGCATGTAGTTGTTCATCGCTTGCTCCTCACAACTCCTCAGAGTTGGCCAAGGAGACCAGATCTGAGACAGGACAAGCCATTTCGGGAAAACATAGTAGGGCCCACGAGTCATTGGACACTCCTGATGGTCACAGACCTATTTGTGAAAACGAGGTGCCTTTGTGGGTGTGGGTGTGAGTTTGTGATTTTGTCTCATGTTCTGAGAATAGGTAGGAAAGGTGGTTTGTTTGGTTTGGAGTGGACTGTGTCTGGTAAGTCCTTTGAGGAGCCGAGTGTTTCTATGTCTGTCTATCTCTCTGTGACCTTGGTTGTAGATATTAGAAAAGAGAATGCATCAATGAATGTGTCCTGTGTAGTAGAAATCTTCCCAGAATTCATCCTACCCAATTTATGAAAGGAATTCAGCTTGCCTTATGGATGGGCAATGCCTACAATCTTCCTAAGTTTCTCTTTTCTTCCTGAATTTTGCCACTCTCCAGAATAGGATCATGGTTTTGTGTCCAAATTATTTACCACCTCCAATCTCTGTGACATAGCCATGTACTGGATAGCTGAAGGGAATTGGAGCATCTCAGAAAACCCAGATATCAATGTGACCAGGAAAGTCTCAGTGGGGAAACCCTGATTTGGGCCTATTGCTTACCTATTCTTCTGTTGCCCTTAATGTCAGGAAGGCCTTTGCCTCTGGCCACACCTTTGTGAAGCCTGAACAAAACAGTTTTCAAATGGAAATGAATGGACATCACCTGTGGCTCTTTGCTTAATTGCTTAGGAAAGGGATGTGTCTGAATCAGCCACTTGGCCCTGTGTGAGGCTTTGGCTTAGATTCTCAGCACTTGATGGATCTAAAGAAAGATCCCATGTTTGCATCCATAACCAAAATGCCAAAAAGTGCAGTAATTGTGGATGAAGTCTCTCGCCTTCCTCTGTAAGGTTCCTGACCTCCATCAAGTGAGAATAGGGATCCTTTGGGTCAAATGAGCTCTTCAAATCCCTGCAGAGTCTAGCCCATAGTTGCTTGTGTTGTCTCATGACTCCAAATCACATACATAATCAATACATGACAGTGAGTAGGCCTCAAATTGGAGACGCACAGCAGTATTTAGGGCAGGCCTATTTGATCACTCCTGTTTCACAGGAAGTGTTTCCAGGCCACCCAGACTTTAGGCAAATGAGGGGCAAGGAAGTCTATTTTGGACACTGTCTTGTGCTGCACCCCTCATGGAAACATACAGCCAGAGGTTATGATGAATGTCTATATGGATAAAGATGAGGGTCATGTGGGAGTGTTTTGGTTTAAATTGTGGTCATTTGTGTGGCAGTTGGAAGAGATGACTGGGTCCACCTGCTCTTGAACTCTGGTGTGATTTCCCTTAGAGACTGAGTTCTGGAACTAACCTCAGAGAAGTGTTGCCATGAATTGTGTTGGCATTTAAGGAGGCCATGCATGAGAGTCACCCTTGGAACCTGAGATCTAGGCCCAGATGGCTTTCCAGAGAGCACTGGAAATCTCAGCCGGAATATCACATGATTTTATTCTGAAAAACTTGGCAGCCATAGTTGAGAGTCAAAACACACATGGACCTCACATTGTAGACCTCAACAGCGCTGGCTTCATGTGACCTTTTGGACACTCTTTGGGAAAACTTGCCTGTTATCATTCTCCAGAGCTTTCATTGAAATGAGCTTCCTCACCATTTAATGGTTCCTGAATGAATTGAAACCCACAGTGCCTCCAACTTCATCCTTGAAAAATGGCTAGATAAATAAAATGAAATTTTTGAAATTCCCATGACCAGGTGGCATTGGAGAACCTTTGGATGTCCTGTTGCTGATCAAGAGTGTACCAGACAGTTCCTTGATTGACTGGGTTTCATGAAAATGGTGTAGAACTGAGATGCCATTAAGTTAGAGCCTGCAGAGTAGTGGGCCTAGAAAGTGGTGTGCAGTTGTGTGATAATACATTTGTGTTGTGGCCATGTAGATCTGCCATTGGCTTCCAAATTGCTTGTGACTGACATGGTGCAGGCAGGAGACACGTATATGTAAAAGCATGTTTTTATATGGAGAGGTTTCAGGGCAATGTTAAGAATCAAGTTTCTATGCACAAGTTGGCAAGCTATGTGGGAAAGAAGCCTGGTTGGTGCATTCTCCTGCAGACCCTGACCCACCGCAAGTGACAGAACTCCGTCTAGCACTGTGTCCCTGTTGAACTTCTTGTATTTTGTGAAGGAAATACCAAACTCCCAGTGCAGCAGCAAAAAACACCACGAAAAGTGGAGGATGACCAAATGGTTCCACAGTCCCCACGGAGAGACACTTAGACCCATGTGGCCACTGTTTACCTACAAAGAGTGAATTCAGAACTGTTGCCTCAAGTTTACTGGAAAATAAGAAACCATATCCTTCAGGTCACATAGATGTAGACCCAGCTTTGATGGTCCCACAACAAAGAAAGCTAAAGCTCCTGAAAATAACATATATTTCAAGTGCCCAAACTCAGAGGAAGTTTCTCAAGATGTCTTTAGGCTAGCAGACCTCCATGTTTGAGGAGTGTTTACCATGTCCGTTACTTTTGGAAACTCCTCTACCACCTCCAAGGTTGTGAACTCCCGAGAATTTTCCATTCCAGATATGTATTCACAGATTTTCTAACACCACTGTTCTAACTGTGACTTACTTCAGACGAAGGGAATGTCAAAGCTTTGTTCTGGATGAGAGTGGGATGATTTTTGTGTAGCACATATTTGCATACACATTGGATTCATTATCGTATTTTCCATTTGAAATATTGAATCCCAGACAGTAACCCATAACAAACTAGACTCTGACTACTAATCCTAATATGTTGCAGTAAAATAACCCAAACAGAATAGAAATGCAAGCAGTTCAGTGGAGGCATGGTGTAGAGTTGGACTTGCCTTTTGCATAAAAAAGGGTAGGTGTTATAAATATAGTCAATTTTCTGTTGAAATAGTTCTCCATGTGTTTTTAATGTTAACAAATATGTGAATTCCTGTCTCCCTCTCTCTGTAGCCTATTCAGCACATGCATTTTTATATACACATATAGAATACTACCTGGTATCACACGTACATTTTTGTGAGGTGGCTGACGTGGCAGATACAAATTGTGAGAAGAGATCACTCCTCCTAAATGCTGTTGGAACTGAAAATTCAATGTATGGGTAAACTTGCTAGTTCAACAACATTATGCATAAATCTATCTTCAATAAAATGAATATTTTTGGATCTGTGGATGATATATATTTCATGGTGAATTTCGATTGATATATATATATTGCTATTTTTAATGTCTCAGTGTGTGTGTGTGTGTGTGTGTGTGTGTGTATACACACACTCTCCAGATTTTTCAAAATATGAAATGTATGAGTCTTATTATACACTCCCTAAATTAATTAATATTCATATATGTGGATTTATAATCAACTTTTCACAAGATTATTCTCAGAGATATTCATCCACCTGAAATACATATTTCTTTCCTAGTACTGAAAACTAACTTGAGTGAATGGTGCATACAAATCCTAATATTTCTACAGTAACTGACCCAGTTTAACATCAATTCAAGTAGATTCCTATGCGACATGATGTGTATTTAACGTTAATTTTTGTCAACACTGGTACATTACTATTTCTTCAATTAATGCACATCATAGGATATATATTTTATCTACAAGTTAGCAAATATTTAGGCATTTGTTTCACTTTCAATCACTTCCTGTTTCAGAACACATGTACACTTCCGGGTTTCTTGACTGGTCTTTTCATGAGACTTCTTTCCAAACACATTATTTTCAATTTCCATAATCACTTTTGAAGCAATACTCACACACTCTTCATGAGAATCCATAACCCTAATATTACAATTAGATATATAACGGGTAGGATTAAATGTATTATATCAATATAAGATTTTCTGTATATTTTCAGATATCAATTCAATCCATTATTTAAAGTTGGAACCAGTTATATTATTTATTCACAGTATTGTCTATTCATGCATTATCTCTATATTCATAGACACATGGTTCACCTATTTCTATCCCCAATACTAATTCATACATCTTCATTATATTGCTCCCAGAAATGGTGGAAGAAATACTCCTGTCACCTGATCTACATATACATTTTATTACAGTAATATTCTGGACACACAAAGGAAAGTTCACACTTATGATTGTACCAATGTAAAGGTCGGCCGAGCATTGGAGGAAGAAACCAGGAAGAGACTGTCTCATGAAACAGCAAAGGGCTTTTGGGGGGTCCAGCATGCTGGGGCTCAGAGCTCACTTGAATAGAGAAGAGAGCCCTGAGAACATCTTAAGCAGAGCTTATGTACTTTACTTGGTGAGGGCAGGGAGGGAAATTTATTGATTGGTCATGTCGAGTGAGTGGTTTGCGTGCCAATGGGAGAGGGAGTACATTCTGCAGTTTGGCAGTTGGGGACAGCACATTCTGGGAACAAGATTAGCAAACAGTTCTCAAGATTTCAACAGTGTTTTGTTAAGCATACAGAAAAACAGGTATTACAAGTACCTATTTTATTAACCTTTCATTCCCCACTTCTCATTCTGGTTACTTTTAATCATAAAAGTGATCATTGGGGGGTCTCTGATTTTATGTCTCCTAGTGAGGTATATTGTTGTCTGATTACCATAAGTTTAACTTATCCAATTTGAGCTTGTAGAAAAGAAACTATACGGTTGAGCAAACAGGTTCCTACAATTAGCATTAATATGAGGATTGTTAATGGACTGGCCAGGGTTGATAAAAGCGTAGGTAACCAGGGGGACTATGTGAACAAAGACACAAACCAACCTTTATTTGCCCCTCTCCTTTGTTGATGCTCTTCAAGGCATCTTTTTAACTTACTCATATTTTTTTTTACAACTCCAGTATGGTCGGCATAAAAACAACATTCTTCCCTCAATGCAGCACAAAGGCCCTCTTCTCTCATGAAGAGGAGGTCCAACCCTCGCCTGTTCTGTAAAACAAATTCAGAGAGAGAGGTTTAAGAGAATGGTCTGAGAATGAGAAAGGAGAGATGTAAAAGAATAATGGGAAAGGGGTTTGGGATTTTCCAGGCAACAAAATGTTGAGCAGTAGAACACGTAGAGCAGAGGAGAAGACAGGAGTGAGTATCCCAAAAAGCCTGTCAGCGATGTTAAATTTTTAGTAACCTGTTTTCACTGATGACAAAAAAAAACTTTAAAGGCCATTTTCATTACATCTTGGATAGGGTGCTGAGGGCTCTCCTTAGCTTTTTGAGCTTTGGTTTAGTTGGTAAGAGGACTTGGTGGGACCTGGTGAGGGCACTGACAGGAGAAGAGAGGAGTGAGTGGGTGGATGGGTACCTTAGTACTTGTTACCTCAGCAAGGGGGCAATGTTCTAAGAGCCGGCAGAGGCTTCGGTTTTTGATCTAGTAATTGGAGGGGAGAAATCAGGTTGCTTATGTGGGAGTGACAGCAGAGAGTCTGGAGCAGAAAGCAGAGGGTGAGGATCTATTAGAGAAGCATAGTTCAGGATGTGAGTGAAGGAGGGAAAAGGCCTCCACATAGGGGAATTTCCTTCCACCATTTGAGCACTTGCCGAAGTCAAAAAGGTCATGCAGAATTTGAGCATCTAGAGACCCCTCTGGGGGCCATCGGTTTTGGTTGTCTAATTGGTAATATGCCCAATGCTGAGTACTGAATTTGATGAAGAGTTTGGGTTCCACCAGGCAGCTCCTGTATGCTTACATCCCATGACTTACAGAAGAAGTCGGCTTTTCCCCCACACAGCCCTGGCTGTTAGTGGGTTTGATAGTCCGCTGAGCAAACATAGTAATCTGGGCTAGCCAACCTGTATCTGGCTCACGTGTCCCTACATCCATAATGTTTGTTTCCATTACGTATGGCACGGAAAAGATTTAATGGAATTTTAGTGGGATCCCCTTCATCAGGGATATCCCAATAGGAAAGACCTATAGCCAGCTGACAAATGTCTGGGTAGAGAGATGGCGACCAGGTACCTAATGGGGCTGTATGCAAGACAGAGCATACTTCTAGTACAGTATGATTTGTGATCAGCCATCGCTGCTGAACAGGCTGATGAGGTTTAGGACTACTATTGGCCAAGGGGAGAGTCTATAGCCTTATGCACATGGCGAATACACAATTTGAAAGGATTACCAGTCATTTCTATTTTCCAGCCAGAGTCTGGACAGGGCGCAGGCTTGAGATGAGAGGCATGGATCCCGGAAGTGATTCCCTCTACCTTTACCACTGTAGGTGTTATAAGTAGCACCTGGTATGGTCCTTTAAAGCGGGGTTCCAGGGATGACACCTGATGTCGTCTTATGTAGATGAAGTCTCTTACTTGATATTGATATGGAGTCCCCTCGTCCCCAGGTTGGTAGGTAGTGGCCAGCTGTTTCCACAGATATCACTGTCTTCTTTCAAGAACTTTAACTCTGTCAACTCAGGAGGTGCGGAAGGGATCATTAGGTCTTAGAGTTGGGGTTATGTCCCTTACTGGAGGAGGTACCATAGAGAATTTCATAGTGCGTGAGATTACACAAAGGAACAGAGGGAGTATGAGTATTTCTTGCATGAAACAGTGCATAAGGCAGGAGCATAGTCCAAGTTTTTATGCTGATATCTAAGCTTAATTTTGTTAAGGTCTCTTTAATGCTTCTATTTATTTATTTTACCTGTCTTGAGCTCTGGGGTCTATAAGCACATTGTAACTTCCAATTAATCCCCAGGGTCCTGGCTAACCCCTGACTTACAAGGCCATGAATGCCAATCCATTTTCAGACCCTATTACCTTAGGCAGTCCGTATCTTGGAAAATTATCTTTCAGGATCTTCTTGACGACAATTTGTGCCTTTTTTTTTGTGGGAAGGCTTCAATCTATCCTGAAAATGTACCTACAAAAACTTGGAGATATTTAAGTCCATACCATGCTGGCTTAACTTCAGTAAAGTCCACTTCCAAGAATTGTCCTGGTCTGGATCTTTGTAGGTGGTTAACTGCAAGAAACTTGGAAGGGTAAGCATTAACCAATTGACAGGCCTGACAGGCTTTTGTTACATGTTCAGTTATTTCCTTTCGCTCTGAGTTGGTTAGTGGAAAACTCTGTTCTTTATTCTTCAGGAATGCCTGAAGTTTCTTTGAACCAATGTGAGTGAGTTGATGTACATTTTTAACGTACCATAGGGCTTTCTGAAAATGCAGGCTGGGCTCAGTGAAGTTGAGGATTTCAGTTTCAGTGTCATTAGATGTTGTCAAAAGCTTGCTGGTGCTCAGAGGTCCATTAGAATTGGGCATCTCCTTTTAACAGCGGGTATAAAGGAGCAGCTAAGGACGCAAACCCGTGTATCCATAACCTGCAAAAGCCAGCAGTCCCAAGAAACTCTCTGAATTGTCTGCTATTAGATGGGGGTGGTATATGCTCAATGGTTTCTTTTCTGGGCTCAGTGAGCCATCGTTTACTGCCCCTAAGGGAATATCCCAGGAAGATTACTTCTTTCTGGCAAATTTTGGCCTATTTGGCAGAAGCACTATACCCGAGTTGAGCAAGCTCGGAAAATAGTGCTTGGGTCCCAGACTCACAGTTTTCCTTGGTGTTGGCTGCCAGTAGCAGGTCATCCACATATTGAAGCAGGGTGTCTTCAGGGTCCGTAGTTCTGAAGTTGTTGAGATCTCTGGGAAGGGCTTCATCAAAGAGAGTGGGGGAAATTTTGAACCCCTGTGGGAATCTAGTCCAAGTTAGTTGACCAGACGTTCTGGTTTCTGGGTCTACCCGCTCGAAAGCAAATAGCAAATGACTATCTTTATGCAGACGCAAGCAAAAGAAAGCATTTTTTTAAAGTACAGAACAGTATAGCAATTCTGCTCAGGGTTCAGAGTGCTAGGCAGATTGTACAGATAAGGTACCGTGGGGTGAATGTTCTGCACTCTGTTGTTGATCTCTCTTAGGTCTTGAAGGAAGCGATAGACCCCAGTTCCTGGATTTTTTTACTGGTACCAGGGGTGTGTTCCAGTTTGAATGACTGGGCCTTAGGACCCCTAAGGCCAGATATTTCTGAATACAGGGCCTTATCCCATCTTTAGCTTTCTTGCTCAGAGGATATTTTTTGACATTGATTGGGTGGGCTGTAGTTATTAACCCCACTGTTATTGGAGGTTGTTTCATGGCTAGGCCTAACTCAGCAGTTTTTTCCTAGGCATCTGCAAAATCTGTTATCCATTTCTGGGGTAGCTTGCCTGTTTGATCAGTCTTGGGGGGGGTGACGAGTTGATGTTCATCTTCTACTGACATAGTTAAAGCCGTGACTATAGGAGTTTCTACTGAAGGTTTTAGAAATTTCACTTGGGGGACTTCAGGGATAAAAGTTATTCTGGCCTGGAGCTTGTTGAGCAGATCTCTGCCCATCAATGGGGGGGGGCATTCTGGGATTACTAGAAAGGAGTGATGGATTTTTCCTTTCCCCAGGACCATGGTCCTCTTAGTTGTCTAAGCCCCATATTTACTGCCATTAGGCCCTTGAACTAGAGTCATTTTATTTGATAGATGGCCCAATGGTGTCTTAAGGGCTGAGTATACTGCCCCTGTGTCCACTTCAAAATTTACTCACTGCCGGCAAGTTCTTTGAGTTCTTTTGGCAGGGCCAGCTTCCTCCAGGGAAGGAGGGGCTGTGTGTGCCACGGGGTAGTCATCTGGAGAGAGCTGGGCTGGCCTAGATTCCTCCAATGGTGGAGAGTCTGAGTCACCAGCAGGGGAATCACTTAGAGGGAGTTGGGGGTTGGGGGACGAGGACAGGGCATAAGGAGGGGGAGGAGAGTCCAGTAGAATCTTGAGACTCAGGGAGAACAGAGGGTGGAGGAGGAGGAGCAGAGGGTTTGAGAGATACAATCGTGGGGGAAGCAGTAGGAGCGGGGGCAGGTTCAAGGAAAGGTTTCACCCATGGAGAAGGAGATTTGCAGAGGTCCTGCTAAGTTAAGATATATTGCTGTTGATCTGGATGGCTAAGTGGCCCTGGCTGAAAGACAATATCTCTGAGTTTTTAAATTAGTGAGAAGTAGAAACATCCTTCTGGGGGCCATCCGACTCCGAAGGTGGGTCATTCTGAGGCACAGAGTGTCTACCAGGTCCGGCGTTTTACTGAAAAAGAAAGATTCTGAGCCCTTAAGCAGACTTTGGTCCACTGATCAAGGGTCAGGGACAGAGGCGTTGAAGTGCTCTGTCCCATATGAAAGATACACAAACAGTGAAACCAATGACACACGACACAGACAAGACAAGACAATAAAGACAGGCAATGGACGTCCAGTACTGAGACAAGGAGAGAGTAGCCGGCAAAACCTGATGGGCGGGCAATACCGAATCCAAAACAAAATATCACTGAGTCGAGGAGACTATTGTTACTCGATTTCCCGAGACCTCCAGGGCGTCCCCCAGAGACATGACCTGTGGCTCTGTGACACGTCTGTCAGCCACCCTCAGAGAGAGCTCATGCTCATCACCGATAGCCATTATGCCCATCCCTAACCTGAAACCTGAAACCAGAAAGAGGCACCTTACTCACCCTGAGAGGAGCCCATTGTCTGTCTTTCATCCACCACTGCTGGATCTCCCTGCGGCCCTCAGATGTAAAGTTCGGGCGAGCGTTGGAGGAAGAGACCACCAAGAGACTGTCTCATGCAACAGCCAAGGGTCCAGAATTCTGGGACTCAGAGCTCACTTGAATAGAGCAGAGAGCCCTGAGAACAGCTTAAGCAGAGCTTATATACTTTCCTTGGAGAGGGCAGGGAGGGAAGTTTATGGATGGGTCAGGGCGAGTGGGTGGTTTGCGTGTAAACGGGAGAGGGAATACATTCTACAGTTTGGCAGTTCGGGACAGGACATTCTGGAAACAAGATTAGCAAAAAGTTTTCAAGATTTCAACAGTGTTTTGTTAAGCATACAGAAAAACAGAAAGTGACAACTACCTATTTTATGTAATTTCACCAAAGCCTAAATGTAAAGTGAGCATGGATTACTAAAAACATTCTTGTCCAGGTTGCCTAATGCTCACAAATGTCAATTCTCTTCGTGACTACATATTTGTTTCTTCCTAAGATTATATATTCAACCTCAACCCTGTTGAAAATGCCTAATCCTATGACTCACTTAATACTTTGCCTGATTTCATAATGTCTCTATTGATATCTGCTTTCCTACATATTTTCCCCAGTTCATCATTGTGACTGACTCTTCACATGGAATGACATTAACATTCACTCTCTAACTGAAACTCTATTGATAAAGAACTTTCCTCCAAATCCTATACTCACTCTTCTTTCTAAACCTACCGACTATCTTCCTAATCCTAACAACTATCCCTTTTTGACTGGAGGTTCTCTTTGACATTCAATCATCCAAGGTGTACAACGTCCTATGCCATTGTATATCGATTTATCTGAGACATCTGTGCAGAAAGTATTTCAATGCTAAGTATCCCAATCAAGGGCCCAATTCTCTTCTGGGCTTCAAATCTTATCTAGATTTCTGTTTTTCATACTTGAATCATATGTCTATATTCTTATAAATATCACAGATTCCCAGTACCATTATTCATCCCACAGAATGATTCCTAACCCAAATCAAACCTGATATTAACCCTAACTACACAGTGTTCCCTCAATCTAACTTTAGAGAAGAGCAGGGACAGAGCTGATCTTAAAATACAGAAATGTAGGGGATCTTCCACCTGCTGAGAACCTCAGAGGTCCATGCAGAAAGGATCCCTGAAGAAGATGTAGGCAGCTATGATGGACGTGAGAGAGCAAAAGTCATCTTCCATGGCAAAAAACCTGGTCAGGATGAAGGGAAGTGTATGAATCAGCCTCTCTCTACTTAATGTAGAGAAGATGGACCAAACCAGGCCTTTGTGCAGAGCTGTTCTTTGGTGCCTATGAATGATATATCATTCTAACTTGTGAAAGTGTCACAGGAAGTAGGGGCAGCCTCCAGCTCATGGAACACTTGGAAGCAACTGTTAGAACAAAGTGTTTGGCAAGGCAGTGACCTCATTCAGTTCCTAAAGGAAGTGACCTACCTCACTTCCTTGGTAATGGAACTCTCTAAACTTGGGATCCAGGAAGCCAGGTACCCAGAGCCAATCCCAGTCCCAGTCCCAGTGGGCTCACTTGTTTTGTGTTACTAAGGACAGAGTCACTCTTCCTTGGTACCTACTGATGTGAGGATGGCCAAATGCCAGGGTCATTCTTGAGAAAGCAGGTAGTGTCTCACCACAGGCTCCTGACAACCTCACACAGTTGGCCGAGGAGACCAGATCTGAGAATGGATAGTCCATTTCAGGGGAACATAGTATGACCCACCAGTCAGAGGACACTCCGGATAGTCACAGACCTATTTGGGGGAAGGAGGTGCCTTTTTGCGTGTGGGTGTGAGTTTGTGGTTTTTTCCCATGTTCTGAGAATAGGTAGAAAAGGCGGTTTGTTTGGTTTGGAGTGGACTTTTTCTAGTAAGTTATTTGATAAGGCGAGTGTTTCTATGTCTGTGTATCCCACTTTGTCCGTGGTTGTAGACATTAGAAAAGAGAATGCATCAATGGATGTGTCCTGTCTAGTAGAAAGCTTCCCAGCATTCATTCTGCCCAATTTGTGAATGGACTTTGACTCGCCTTATGGATGGGCAATGCCTACTATCTTACTACCTTGCTGTTTTCTTCCTGAATTGTGGCCACTCTCGAGACTAGGCTCATGGTTTTGTGTCCAAGATATGTATCACCTCCAAGCTCTGTGACATGGCCATGTACATGATAACTGAAGGGAATTGGAGGATCTCAGAAAACTCAGATATGAATGTGACCAGTAAAGTCTCAGTGGAGAATCCTTGCTTTGGGCCATTTGCTTACCTATTGTTCCATTGCCCTGAATGTCAGGAAGGCCTTTGCCTAAGGCCACCCCTTTGTGAAGCCTGAACAAAACAGTTTTCAAATGGAAATGAATTGGCATCACCTGTGGCTCTTTGCTTAATTGCTTTGGAAAGGGATGTTTCTTAATCAGCCTCTTGGTCCTGTGTGAGGCTGTGGCTTAGATTCTCAGCACCTGATGGATCTAAAGAAAGATTCCCTGTGTGCTACAAAACCAAAATGGTCAAAATAGCAGTCATTGTGTATGAAGATTCTCGCCATCTTCTGTAATATTTCTGACATCCATCAAGTGAAAATAGGGATCCTTTGGGACAAATGAGTTCTTCAAATGCCTGCAGAGGGTAGACCATAGATGCTTGGGTTTTCTCATGACTCCAATTCACATAAAGAATCTATAACTGGCAGTCATTAGGCCTCAAATTGGAGAAGTGAAGCCGTAATAAGGGCAGGCCTATTTGATCACTCGTGGTTCACAGGAAGGGTGTTCAGGCCACACTGACATTAGGGAAAATAGGGGCAAGGGAGCATATTTTGGACACTGTCTTGGACTGCGCCCCTTATGAAAACCTCCAGCCAGAGAATTTGATGAGTGTCTATATGGAAGAAGATGAGGGCCATGTGGGAGTGTTTTGGTTTTAATTGTGGTCATTTTTGTGGCGGTTGGAAGACATGACTGTGGCCACCATGACTGGAACTCTGGTGTGATTCCCCTTAGAAACTGAGTTCTGGAACTGACCTCAGAGAAGAATTGCCATGAAGTGTGTTGGGATTTTAGGAGGCCACTCATGAGAGTCGCCCTTGGAAACTGAGATCTAGGCAAACTCAGATGGAGACTGCTGAATAGTGACACAGAGCTGTGGTGCACAGGTGTGTGATAAAACATCTCTGGTGGGGCCATGTGGATCTGCCAATGACTTCCAAATGGCTTGTGGCTGAAATGGTGCAGCGCGTAATCCCTTATATGTTTGACCTCTTCATATAAAGGCATCTTGTTATATGGAGAGGTTTCAGGGCATTGTTCACAATCAGGTTGCAATGGTTAAGGGGGCAAGCTATGTGGGATAGAAGCCTGGTTGGTGTATTCTCCTGCAGACCCTGACCCACCACACGTATGAGAAATTCCTCCAGCACTGAGTCCCTGTTGATCTCCTTGTATTTTGTGAAGCAAATACCAAACTCCCAGTGCAACAGCAAGAAACACCATGAAAAGTGGAAGATGAGCAAATGGCTTCACAGTCCACACGGGGAGGCACTTAGCCTTCAGTGGCCACAGTTTCCCAACAAAGAGAGAATTCAGCACTGCTGCCTCATGTTCATTTGAAAATAAGAAACTATATCTTCCAGGTCACATATATGCAGACCCAGCTTTGATGGTCTCACTACAAAGGAAGCTAAAGCTCCTGACAACAACATATATTTCAAGTGCCCAAGGTCAGGGGCAGTTTCTCAAGAAGTTTTAGGCCAGCAGAGCTCCATATTTGTGGAGTGTTTACCTGTTAGACCAGGACATGACAAAAGACCACTGACTCCAATTAAAATCAAATTAAACCAAGCTTATTATTTCCACTGGCTTCCTCTCCCTCTAAAAATGGTGGAAACTAGACAGCAACCCCACCTTTCCTACAGCCCACCTTTATAGCCCAGAAAGTTACACAAAGGCGGGTTACAGATAAGAGAACTCGGAGAAGCATCACATTAATGCTAGTTTACATTTTTTGTTTTTTGCTAGCCCCTCATCAGAATTTATCAGGACCATTAGAGCCTCAACGACTGTCGTTGTCTGGCCAGGGAAGGCCAATATTTATGAGGTGTCACTAAAGTTTCAGAGAGGGCTGCTATCTGGTCAGAGAGCCAGGCATGGGTGAGTTCAAGGCATGAGCAGGCATTCAAAGCAGATTCAGAATTTGCAGTAATGTATAGTAAAGCCAAAATTATCTTTTCATGGTTTTGTGGCAAGATGGCTCCCAATTTTAATAAATGATCATGTTGGGTCTATCATTCCCCCTTTCTAATGTGCCCCTTCCAAATCTTTGATAGGGTAGGAAAAGAGCAATGAGGGAATTTTAATTCCTCAGGTAACAGTCTCCAAATTTTTAGAACTCACCCAAAACTGGATTCCTGATTTTACCTGACATAATTAATTACTTATATTGATAGTCTATTTATTTTTGGCTCCATAGTTGTTAGACGAGAGGCGTCACTCATTTTGACGTCTTCAGAGCTGAGAGAGGGTGACGTGAGTGGGCACAGCATATGGGACATGACTTGTCTTTTAGAAGTCAGTTGAGGGACATGGGTTGCCTTTTAGAAATCAGTTCGGTTTGAAGTCTGGTTGGGGAAGAACAGGTTGTAAAGTCATCTGGGGATGGGTTCTTCTATGTGAGAAACAAAAACCATGAGTACTGAAAAAATGTTGCAGCAGCTGGAACATGTCACTGTATAGAAGTTCCCTCAGCAGGCTTTAATATCCCCAGTTATCAGAATGTCAACTTAATATTTAACATTTAGTGTTACATTTGTCCCTCCCCATAAGATACAGTTTAATAATTTAATGTCATCTGATTTTGCAAAATTCTTTTACTAGTATGACCTCTGTGTGTAATAGAGAAACCTTTAATTCTGTTACTCAGGGCTGGATAATCATACTAGCAAACACCAAGCCTACCTGTGTAGGTTAGGAATATCTGTAGGCCTTAAACTTAAAATTTGTGCCTCTGGCAGCTCCTCTTGATAGTCACTTTTTATAGTTATCAGGCATTGCTGACTGAGAATCCTTCTTTGTCGCCTCCAGTCTTACTTATTTTGGGAGGATAACATAAAGTGAATACCTTAAAATATTATTATTATTATTATTATTATTATTATTATTATTTAAAATGTCAGGAATGGCTGTATTTTGGTTTTAACTCTCTTTGCTAAGTGTTTAAGATGAAGCTGTCAAACTGACTTTTGTTTCTATCTATTGTTAACATTAGCTGAGTTTTATGAAAGTCATTCCTGGGGAAACTTGAGAGCAGCTTCTCAGTTCTGCTGGTGCCATTTGCGCTAGGTGGGTCCAGGTCTTGCTTGACCATGGGGCTTCCCTCGGAAGCATCAAAGATGTCTCCCTTCTCTGATGACTCTCTTCTTCATAGCAAATGCACTGATTGGCTTTCTGTTTTCCAGTGGTCTCATTAATCTCCCTGATTGGGAGGTTATGAGGCCCAGAGTTGCAAAGCTTTTAGAGAAGTCCCCTGTTCAATGGATTCAGACTGACTCAGAGGGCAAGAGCCAAATATTGGTTTTCTTGGCTCTTTTCATGTAAATTTAATTTTAAATCCTAATCTTAATTATCCAGCAAATAAATTTTAACAGCCTTATATTAAGAGTACTGGGGTTTAATGTCTATAAGTTTATAATTATTTATCTTTTTATTAATTGGGATCTGTATTGTAGGTGTCTTGTAGGTGATGACTTATTATCTTAAATTAACCCATGCTGTGTTCTTAAAGCAACACTTCTGTAAAACACTAACAGGGAATCTTTTGATCACTTATAAGGAAATTACAAAATAAAATTTTTTAACAAGTGTAAAAATACTTAGTTCGTGTAATAGCTCCCCTGAATTTTTTAGCTGAGTTATACATTATATCCCCTGTTTGAGATCCTAGTAATCTTAACAGAAAACAAAACAACTTTTGAACATAACTTTAAATGAAACATATTCTTACCTACAGCTTTCGTAGTCATTCTCACATGTAGTAATATGGGACACAGAGCCTTATCTCAGGTAAGGCAGGGCTCTTTATAAATATTAAGTGTTTTAGTTCTAAAGATGAACTTTGTTTTTTTAAATATCATTTTACAAATTTTATATAAATTGTTTGAGGTCACATGAACATTAGCTAACACCATAGGATATCACATTTAAAACATGAATTTAATAAACACTGAAAGTTTTTAACCTTTGCATAGATAAGGCTCTCATTAACATAAAATACATTTAAATTGTTCCCCAATGTAAAAAGTAACATAAAACTTTACATATCTTATTGAAAACAGGTAAATGAATGCCCAATATATTTTTTTTACTATACAACTTCAGAACACCAGCTTGGTATAATGCTCTTTTAAAGTTTCTACCTTACAGACTTGTATACCTGAAAGATAGGAGCACATTAATAGCATCACAATTACATTGATGTTTCTACATTAAGCAAGTTTAGCTTTTAAAGAAATGGCAGTACAGGGCTCTAAAATAACAGTTCTTATTTAATCAGTTGTTTAATTTTTATGATTGCTTGCTCTAGAAAAAATAAAACTTAATAAAACACAATGTTATGGGTAAACTTATGTTTTCAGAAATTTTTGTCTCTTTAACACATGACTGATTTTTACAATCTTATACAGACTTTATTACACACTTCTACAGACCTTAGTAAATCAATCAGCTATCTAACAAAAGTACTCATGAATGAGTAATCCCATATCAAATTTACTTTACTTATTTATCAAAATATTAGACAAATGTATTGAAGATTGTAAACCATTTTTTTTGTTGAAGGAAAAGTCCTAGTACCAAGTCATATTAGAATTTTTGTAGACATTAATATTTTATTAGATTTTTGAACACCTAGAAAAACTTGTAAGCTGAGTTTTAAAGACATTTATTTTTATCTGTTTATCCAATTTAAATTCAACAATTTAAATCACGTGAATTAAAGATCTTTAGATCCACTTTGAAAAATTTGTTTTTATGAGCGTTGTTTTTATGAGTGCACTTTATATATGTTAATTTGTGTATCATATATATGATATACGGACATATGTATATATAGATATACAACACATAACAACAGTGTGTACACATAATAATAGTAAAGGTCTTGTAGCTTTTCACAGGTGAAATATCCATTGCAATGTTTCAAAAACTCCACAGTTGGTCAAAGATAGAACTGATCAGAAAAACATTAACCTAGGTCTATAGGATCAAAATCATGAGCTCAAAAAAAAATAAAGAATCTAAGGAAAAAAATAAGAGTTCTAGAAAAAATGACTGGTAATTAATTAGTAAATACCATACAATTTAACTTTTTTTTTCTCTTAGGCCTCAGATCAGTCTCCTACTAAGTTAGCAGGCTTCTTTCATTTGCATTTCAACATAAGTCCTGGCTGAGGTCCAGAAGGAACAGGGAAAAGCTGCTAATCTGAGCAGACACCTCAGGCCTAAGGCATTTCAACCATAATATTCAGGTTTGGATGTTGAAAATTATCATACAAGTTTAAGATACAATTCACAAAATTTTATATCTTTACATCTTTTTTTGTCAACAGATACCATACTATGATTTACTATCCTTGTCCAATTTAATGCACTGCTACACACAGTGACATTTTCCCAGGCTACCCAGTTCAAAATTGGTGAAAAATAGCCTGAATGATTGGGAAGTTACTTGCCAACTTGGAAGTTGTGTTGTTTAGTTTTCCATCCTAAGTATTTAAGTTCTCTGACATGAATTATCTGAAATCATAAACTAAACAATTACCTAAACCCGACTTTTAACTGCAAGATTGTGCAATGCTTTAAAAACCCATTCAGATACCAGATTGTTACAATAAAACATCATCATTTAGACACACATTCAGCTAAGATCATTCCCAAGAAACAATTTATAATATCAACATATCATTGCACATGTCTTACAGGGCCAGAAAAAAAGACACAAGACAGACAGAAAGGAGCTCCAGAATATGGCTGACAGACAGAAGCCTTTAAAACAGAGCAGATAAGAGAAAAATCAACTACACCAGTGGAACCATAGATGTCCCCACAAGGGAACCAGATGTTTTCACAGAGGGACAACCTGAAATGTAGTATCAAGGGTCTCCATGGTTACTTTACTGCATTTAGTGTCCCCTTTTTCTTTTTCTCTTTTTTAAAAAAACAGAGGTGGCATAATCCTTACAGTGCAGGGAAGGAAGGAGGTAATTCTCTGAAAAAACAGGGCTTTGGCAGCTGCTGGGAGTCGCTCAGTCCCTCCTTATACTTACAGGATTAGCTCTTCTGGTTTCGTTCCACCCCAAGCACGCTCCATCTCCTAACATTTCAGTAGTCAGCTCTCAAAAATTTCCGGGGCAGTGGGGGGTACCAAAATTTGTAACTTAAAGTTCACTTCCTGAATTTGAAGTCAATTCATGCCAATTTAATAATGAGGACAGGGTTTGAGAAAAAGAAAAAGGGAGTTTTACTGCTTTGCTAACAAAGGAAAAACACAGGGGTCTCTGCCCAAAGGTTGTAACTCTCTTTGTCTGAAGGGACAAGGGGTTTTAAAGGAGTTTCAATTGTTAACCTGGGAGATACTCAGTTCTTACGTCCCCAGCAGGCATTGCCCTGTGCAGTGTGTGTGCTCCAGGCAGCCAGCTAGTGGCTTCTCTTATCCTGCTTAACAAAGGGGGGTAAAGTTCATCACAGTTCTTTAAAACACAGTTCAAAGGGATGTCAGTCTTACATGCTTTATTACCCATTTTCATGTCCAATATCCTTAAGTTTTTTCCACAGAAATCACACAACAAAACACACAAAAACAAACAAACAAAAAACATGTAGAACACAGAAAAAAAACACAAAAAAAAACAGAAACTCGGCGCAGAAACAGAAAAACAGAGGAGCAATGGAACATCTTGCTAATGCTCCGGGATAGGAACTTCTGTGTGTCTGTTGGCACCTCTCTACCCTTTCAGAGGAATTCACTACAGAATAGAACAGAGGACAGAATGATTCTCGTTACTGTCCCAGACAGGAATATATGTGTGCCTCCCCAGGCCACCTCTCTGTCATCAGAAGAGATCTCCCTTTACCGGATATCAAATGTTATATAGGTGCTACTTACCAATGGAGGCCTCCTCCACCATGAGCTTGCTAATTGTTTTAGTGTGGTGGTTCACTGCAGTTCTCCCCGGACCAAAAGCTCACTCCAAGGCCTTGGAACTTGCCTCTCCAGGACGGAGCCCTGGAGGGAAGGCCAGCTTCAGAATTTCCAGCAGTCTGGTCTTGTGATCTGTTGGGGCAGGTTCATCTCGCTGCGGAACTACAAAATGTTAGACCACGATTCAAGAAAAGACCACTGACTCCAATTAAAGTCAAATTAAGACAAGCTTATTATTTTCAGTGGCCGGGCTGCATCTTCCTCTCAAAATAGTGGAAACAAGACAGCAAACCCACCTCTCCTACAGCCCAGCTTTATAGCCCAGAAAGTTACACAAAAGGGGCGTTACAGAAAACAGAATTTTGATAAGCATCACACTAATTTTTGTTTACATTTTTTTTTGCTGGCCCTAGAATCAGAAATTATGAGGACCATTTGAGCCTCAGAGAGGGTCGTTGTATGGTCAGGGAAGGCCATTATTTATGAGGTGTCACTGAAGTTTCAGAGAGGGCTGCGATCTGGTCAGAGAGCTAGGCATGGGGGAGTTCAAGGCACGGGCAGGCATTTCAAGCAGGTTCAGAATTTGCAGTAATTTATACTATAGCCAAAATTATCTTTTCATGGTTTTGTGGAAAGATGGCTCCTAATTTTAATAAAAGCTTAGGTTGGGTGTATCAACCGTGTCCCTTACTTTTGGAAACTCCTCTACAACCTCCAAGGTTGTGAACTACTGAGCATTTTCCAATCCAGATATGTATTCACAGATTTTCTAACTCTTCTCCTCTAATTGTGTCTTACTTGAGGCCAAGGTAATGTCAAGACATTGTTCTGGATGAGAGTGGGAAGATTATTGTGCAGCACATATTTGCATATACATTGGATTCATTTTCCAATTTTCCATTCGAAATACTGAATCCCTGACACTAACCCATAGCTTACTAGATTCTAACTACTAATACTAATATGATGGAGAAAAATAACCCAAATAGAATTGAAATACAAGCATTTCAGAGGAGGCATGGTGTATACTAGAATTGCCTTTTGCAAGATAAAGGGTAGGTGTTATAAATCTAGTGAATTTTTTATTAAAATATTTCTCCATGTGTTTTAAAAATGAACAAATATGTCAATTCCTGACTCCCTTTCTCTCTAGCCTATTCCGCACGTGTATTTTTATATGCACATATAGAATCCTACCTGGTATCACACGTACATTTGTGTGAGGTGCCTGACTTGGCAGATACAAATTGTGAGAAGAGATCACTTCTCGTAAACGCTGTTGGAACTAAAAATTCAACCTATGGGTGAGCTTCCTAGTAGAACATTATACATAAATCCATTTTCAGTAAAATAAATATTATTTTTCCATCTGTGGTTGGTATATATTTTATGATGAATTACGTTTTTCATATATATTGCTACTATTTAATGTCTGTGTGTATTTTGTGTGTATGTATGTGATGTATGTGTGTGTGTGTGTGTGTGTTTATATATATATATATATATATATATATATATATATATATACACTCTAAAAATATTTCAAAATATGAATTACATGTGTCTTATATACACTCTCAAAATTCATTCTTTTTCATGTATGTGGATTAATAATCAACTTCTCACAAGATTTATCTCAGAAATATTCATCCACTTGAAATACATATTTGTTTTCTATAACAGAAAACTCACTACAGCGAATGGTGGTTACAAATATCAATATTTCTACAGTAACTGACCCAGTTTAACATCAATTCAAGTGAATTCCTATGAGACATGATGAGTCTTTTGACGTTCAATTTCATTCAACACTGGTACATTAATATTTCTTCAGTTTTTGCACTTCATAATATATATATTTCATCCACAAGTTCACAAATTTATATGCATTTGTTTCACTTTCAATCACTTCCTGCTTCAGAACACATGCATTCCTCCAGGTTTCTTGACTGGTCTTTTCATGAGACTTCTTTCCAAACACATTATTTTCAATTACCATAATCACTTTTGAAGCAAAACTCACACACATCATGATAAACCATAACCCTAATATTACCATTAGGTGTATTACTGGTTGGAATGAATGATTGTATATCAATATAAGATTCCCTGTATAATTTCAGATGTGAATCCAATCCATTATTTAAAGTTGGAACCAGTTACATTACTTATTCACAGTATGATCTATTCATGCATTATCTCTATTTTCATAAACACAGGGTACATCTATTTGCACCCCCAATAATAATTCATAGTCTTCAAATATTGCTCCCAGAAATGGTGGAAGAAATACTCATGCACCTGATCTACACATACATTTTGTCACAGTAATATTCTGGACACAAATGCAAAGTTCACACTTATGATTGTACCATATCCTAAGTGGAAAGAGAGCATGGATTCCTAAAACATCCATTTCACCTTTGTCTAATGCTCTCAAATATAAATCCTATTGGTGACTACATATTTGTTTCTTCCTAAGATTATGTATTCAACCTCAAGCCTGTTGAAAATGTCTAATCCTGTCACTCACTTTATACTCCTTCTGAATATACTCACATGAATAGAGCAGAGAGCCCTGAGAACAGCTTAAGCAGAGCTTATATACTTTCCTTGGAGAGGGCAGGGACAGAAATTTATTGATGGGTCAGAGCGAGTGGGCGGCTAGTGTGAAACTGGGTGAGGGAATACATTCTGCAATTTGGCAGTTGGGGACAGCACAATCTGGGAACAAGATTACAAACAGTTCTCAAGATTTCAACAGTGTTTTGTTAAGCATACAGAAAAACAGGAAGTTACAAGTACCTTTTTTATTAACCTTTTATTCCCCACTTCTTCTTCTTGCTACTTTTAATCATAAAGGTGATTATTGGGGCATGTCACATTCTATGTCTGCTAGTGGGGTATTACCATAAGTTTAACTTGTCCAATTTGAGCTTGGAGAAAAGAACTTACATGGTTGAGCAAACAGGGTTTTATAGTTAGCAATAATATGAGGATTATTATTGGACAGGCCAGGGTTGATAAAAGCGTAGATAACCAGGGGGACTGTGTGAACCAAGACTCAAACCACCCTTTTTGGGCCTCTCTCTCTCGTTGACGCTTTTCAAGGCATCCTTTTATTTTACTCATAGGTTTTTTTTTTACAACCTCAGTATGGTCGGCATCAAAACAACATTATTACATCAATGCAGCACAAAGGCCCCCTTCTCTCATGGAGGGGAGGTCCAACCCTCAACTTGAGTGTAAAACAACTTCAGAGAGAGATGTTAAAGATTCCTTCAAAGCTGTGATGGAGGTTTCTATTATCTTTAAGTTTTGGTCTCTTGCTGCTTCTATTTGGGTCATTTGTTGTGTACCATGGAGCAGGGCAGTGGTTCCTGTGACTACCCCTGCCACAACTCCAATTCCTAATATGATGGCTAAAGTGAGGGATATATGTTCCCAGTGGAACCGGGTTGTATGCCCCCCTGTTTGAACTTCAAATGAACCTTGGTCATTATAGAGCAATCTGGGACACATCTTCACCATTACACAATTAATCACATCTGTTGACCATTTCATGAAAACATAAACAATGTTTAAGTATATAGAATTATACTGTTGTAGGGACGGACAAGGCACGGCACCTAAGATAGCACCAAAGACAGGGAAACAGTCCTATTTGGTTGCAACCGGATTCAGAGGGCATTGCTTCTGTTGTAATCAATTAACTCCCTGAACCCCAATTTTAGGTAGTTTTAGAATTTTGTACCCAACATGAAAGAGAAGGGAATCAGAAGTTCACTGTCTGCAGAAATTCACAAAACGAAGCATTTTTTTTTTCTGTTTTTTCCTCTATTGTGGGCAAGTTAACTTTTCAAGGACACCTGGGAGGCAGAGAGCTTTTTTTTTCCTTTTCTTTTATCCCCCTGCCAACTGTTACCATGGAGCCCAGTTTGTAACTTTTTATCTTAGAAATGTAGCCATCTCTGTGAAGCCCCAGCTCAAGGCCAGAGGCCTTGTTCACATATTCTGTGAAAAACTATTAAGGGGGTGTCTAGCTTAGGAGTGCTGATTTTTCCAGCCAGTAGGCAAGTAGAACAGGGCAACAGAATAAGAGGAAGTTAATCTACACTGAACTCATTTATAGAGACTCTTTTGCTGAAAGTCCTAAAGTCAGCCATGGTGAAGACTTCTGGAGAAGTTCAGTGAAGATTTTTCTGAGGGCCTGGTACAGAGGGGGAAGATGGGGAAGGCGGGAGGTGAGAGCAGCTCCGTGGATCTCAGAATAAGGAAGGAGAGATGTAAAAGAATAATGGGAAAGGATTTTGGGATTTTCCGAGCAACATAAATTGAGCAGTAGAAACGGTAGATCAGAAAGGAAGACGGGAGTGAGTATCCCAAAAAGCCTGTGAGGGACTTTAAAATTTAGTAACCTGTTTTCAGTGATGACAAAGCAACTTTAAAGGCCATTTTCATTACATCTTCGATAGGGGTCTGAGGGCTCTCCTAAGCTGGTTTGAACTTTGGGTTAGGTGGTAAGAGGACCTGGTGGGACCCGGTGTGGGCACTGACAGGAAAAGAGAGAAGTGAGTGGGTGGATGGGTACCTCAGTACCTGCTACCTCAGCAAGGGGGCAATGCTCTGAGAACCGGCGGAGGTTTCGGTTTTTGATCTAGTAATTGGAGAAGAGAAATCAGGTTTGCTGAGGTGGGACTTACAGCAGAGAGTCTGGAGCAGAAGGCTGAGTTTGAGGAACTATTGGAGAAGCATAGTTCAGGATGTGAGTGAAAGAGGAAAAAGGCCTTCACATAGGGGAATTTCCTTTCACCCTTTTGAGCACTTGCAGAAGTTAAAAAGGTTACACAGAATTTGAAGATCTAGAGTCTCCTCTGTTGGCCATCAGTTTGGGTTGTCTAAGTGGTAATATGGCCAATGCTGTGTACTGAATTTGATGAGGATTTTGGGTTCCACCAGGCAGCCCCTGTATGCTCAAATCCCCATGACTTACAGAAGAAGTCGGCTTTTCCCCCACACAGCCGTGGCGGTTTGTGGCTTTGATAGTCTGCCGGGCAAACATACTAATATAGGCTAGCCAACCTGCATCTGGCTTGCCTTTCCCTACAACCATAATGTTTGTATCCATTATCTATTGTACGGAAAGGATTTAATGGAATTTTAATGGGATCCTCTTCATCAGGGATATTCTAATAGGAAAGACCTATAGCCAGCTGGCAAATGTCTGGGTGGAGAGATGGCCTCCAGGTCCCTAAGTGGGCTGTATGCAAGAGAGACCATACTTCTTATCTAGTAGGATTTGTGATCAGCCATCGCTGCAGTAGGGGCTGATGAGCGTTAGGACTACGGGTGGCCAAGGAGAGATTCTATAGCCTTACCCACGTGGCGAATATGCAATTTGAAAGGGTTAACAGTCTTTTCCAGTTTCCAGCCAGAGTCTGGACATGGCACAGGCTTGAGATGAGACGCATGGATGCAGGAAGTGATTCCCTCTACTTTTACTGCTGTAGGTGCTATAAGTAGCACCAGGAATGGTCCTTTCCAGCGGGGTTCCAGGGATGACACCTGATGTCATCTTATGTAGAGGAAGTCTCTTTCTTGATATCAATGTGGATTCCCCTCGTCCCCAGGTTGGAAGGCAGTAGCCAGCTGTTTCCACAGGTATATCTGAGTTCTTACAAGAGATTTAAGTCTGTCAAGCAAGGGTGTGTGGAAGGGATCCTTAGGTCTTAGAGTCGGGGTTAGGTCTCTTAGTGGAGGAGGGGCCCCATAGAGAATTTCATAGGGGGTGAGGTAACACAAAGAAACAAAGGGAGTATTTCTTGATGAAATAGTGCATAAGGCAGGAGCATAGTCTAATCTTTTATGCCGGTCTCTAAGCTTAATTTCGTTAAGGTCTCTTTAATGGTTTTATTTATTTTTTTTTACGTGTCCTGATCTCTGGGGTCTATAAACACAATGTAACTTCCAATTAATCCCCAGGGTCCTGGCTAACCCCTGATTTACCTGGCCCATGAAGGGTCTTCAATTATCAGACCATGTTACATTAGGCAGGCCGTGTCTTTGATAAATATCTTTCAGGATCTTCTTGATCACAATTTGTGCCGGTTTTCTTTTCTTTTTTTTTTTGGTGGGAATGGCTTCAATCCATCCTGAAAATGTATCTACAAAGACTAGGAGATATTTAAGCCCATACCTTGCTGGCTTAATTTCAGTAACGTTCACTTCCCAGAATTGTCCTGGTATGGTTCCTCATAGGTGCTTTCCTGTAGGAAGCTTGGAAGTGTAAGCATTAACCAATTGACAGAACTGACAGGCTTTTTTTACCCATTCAATTATTTCCTTTCACTGTGAGTGAGTTAGTCTAAAACTCTGTTCTTGATCCTACAGTAATGCCTGCAGTTTTTTTGAACCAAGTTGATTGAGTTGATGTACATTTTTAACGTAGTGTAGGGCTTTCTGAAATTGCAGGCTGGGCTCACTGAAGTTGAGGAGTTCATTGTCAGTGTTCTTAGATGTTATCAAAAGCTTGCTGGTGCTCAAGGGTCCATTGGAATTGGGCATTCTCATTTAACAGCGGGTATAAAGGAGCAGCTAAGAACACAAAACCAGGTCCATAACCTGCTAAAGCCAGCAGTCCCAAGAAACTCTCTATGTTGTCTCCTGTTAAATGGGGGTGGTATCTGCACAACGGTTTGTTTCCTGGGCTCAGTGAGCCATCATTTACCGTGCCTAAGAGAATACCCCAGGAAGATTACTTCTTGCTGGCAAATTTGGGCCTTTTTGTCCGAAGCTCTCTACCCGAGTTGAGCAAGCTCAGTTAATAGTGCTTGGGTCTCAGACTCACAGTTTTCTTTGGTGTTGGCTGCCAGTAGCTGGACATCCACATATTGAAGCAGAATGACTTCGGGGTGCGTAGTTCTGAAGTTGTTGAGATGTCTGTGAAGGGCTTCATCAAAGAGAGTGGGGGAGTTTTTGAACCCCTGTGGGAGTCTAGTCCAAGTTAGTTGAAAAGACGTTCCGGTTTCTGGGTCTACCTACTCGAAAGCAAACAGCAACTGACTATCTTTATGCAGAGGCAAGCAAAAGAAAGCATCTTTTAAGTACAGAACAGTATACAATTTTCACTCGGCCACAGCAAAGAGGTTATTTGGGGTCCAGCATGCTGGGGCTCAGAGCTCACTTAAATAGAGCAGAGAGCCCAGAGAACAGCTTTAACAGAGCTTACATACTTTTCTTGGAGAGGGCAGAAAGGGAAATTTATTGATTGGTCAGGGCGAGTGTGCGGTTTGCGTGCACCCGGGTGAGGGAGTATATTCTGCAGTTTGGCAGTTGGGGACAGCACATTCTGGTAACAAAATAGCAAACAGTTCTCAAGATTTCAACAGTGGTTTGTTAAGCATACAGAAAAACAGGAAGTGACAAGTGCCTATTTAATTAACCTTTCACCTAAGCAAAATGGAAAGTGAGCATGGATTACTAAAAACAACCATGTCCAGGTTGCCTAATGCTCTCAAATGTTAATCATATTGGAGGCAACATATGTCTTTCTTCCTAAGATTATATATTCAACCTCAACCATGTTGAAAATGTCTAACCCTCTTACATTATACTTTGCCTGATTTCCTAATGTCTCTATTGATATCTGCTTTCCTACTTATTTTCCCCAGTTCATTATTGTGACTGACCCTTCGCGTGTGCTGACACTGACATTCACTCACTACCCAAAAATCTATTGCTAAAGAACTTTTGTCCAAATGCCATAATCACTCTTTTTTCTAAACCTACAGGCTATCTTCCTAATCCTACCGACTATGCCTTTTTGACTGGATGTTCTCTTCGACATTCAATCATCCAAGGTAGAAGGTCCTATCCCATTTTATATCGATTTATCTGAGACATCTGTGCAGAATGTAATTCAAAGCTAAGTATACCAATCATGGGCCCAATGCACTTCTAGGCTTCAAATCTTACCTAGATTTATATTTTCATACTTATATTTCACCTATATATTCTTGTAAATATTGCAGATTCCCAATACTATTAGTCATCACGCAGAATGATTCCTAACCCGAATCGAACCTGTTATTAACCCTAACCATACACTGTTCCCTCAATCTAACTTTACAGAAGAGCAGGCCCAGAGTTGGTCTTTCAATACAGGAATGTAGGAGATCTTCCACATGCTGAGAAACTCAAAGATCCATGTAGAAATGAACTCTGGAGAAGTTGTAGGCAGCTATGAAGGACCTGAGAGAGCAAAAGTCATCTTCAATGGCAAACAACCTTGTCAGGATGAAGGGTTTTGTCTGTATCAGTCTCTCTGTTCTTAATATAGAGAAGATGGACCAAACCAGGCCTGTTTGGAGAGCTGTTCCCTGGTGCCTATGGTTGATATACCATTCTAACTTGTGAAAGTGTCACAGTAAGTAGGGGCAGCCTCCATCTCATGGGACACTTGGAAGCAACTCTTAGGACCAAGTGGTTGCCAAGGCAGTTAGCTCATTCAGTTCCTAAAGGAAGTGACCTACATCTCTTCCTTGGTGATGGAACTCTCTGAACTTGGGATCCAGGAAGCCAGGCACTCAGAGCCAGTTGCAGTACTAGTCCCAGTGGACTCACTTGTTTGGATTTACCAAGGAAAGAGTCAGTCTTTCTTGGTACCTGCTGATGTGAGGATGGAAAAAGCCAGAAGAGCTCTGAAGAGGGGCCTTTACTGAGAAAGCAGGTAGTGGCTAACCGCTGGCTCCAGACAACTTCACAGTGTTGGCCAAGGAGACCAGACCCGAGACAGGACAGGCCATTTCAGGAAAACATAGTAGGGCCCACCAGTCATAGGACACTCTGGATAGTCACAGACATACTAGGGGGAAGGTGGTGCCTTTGTGGGTGTGGGTGTGAGTTTGTGGTTTTGTCTCATGTTCTGAGAATAGGTAAGAAAGTCAGTTTGTTTGGTTTGGAGTGGACAAATTCTAGTATGACTTATGACAAGGTGAGTGTTTCTATATCTGTGTATCCCACTGTGTCCTTCGTTGTAGACATTAGAAAAGAGAATGCATCACGGATGTGTCCTGTCTAGTAGAAAGCTTCCCAGCATTCATCCTACCCTATTTATGAATGGACTGTCACTTGCTTTAGGGATGGGCAACACCTACTTCCTTCCTAAGTCCCTGTTTTCATCAGGAATTCTGGCCACTCTCCAAAATAGGCTCATGGTTTTGTGTGCAAGATATGTACCACCTCCAAGCTCTGGGACATGGCCGTGCACTGGATAGCTGAAGGGAATGGGGAGCATCTCAGAAATCTCAGATATCAGTGTGACCAGGAAAATATCAGTGGAGAAACACTGCTTTGGGCCTTTTGCTTACCTATTGTTCTGTTGCCCTGAATCTCAGGAAGGTTTTTGCCTCAAGCCACCACTTTGTGAAGCGTGAAGAAAACAGTTTTTAAATGGAATTGAATAGGCATCACCTGTGGCTCTTTGCTTAATTGCATTGGAAAGGGACTTGTCTAAATCAGGTTTTTGGCCCTGTGTTATGCCGTGGATTAGATTCTCAGCACCTGATGGATCCAAAGAATGATCCCATGTGTACATCCAAAACCAAAATAGCAACAAGTTCAGTCATTGTGGATGAAGTCTCTTGCCTTCCTCTGTTAGGTTACTGATCTCCATCAAGTGAGAATAGGGATCCTTTCTTTCAAATGAGCTCTTCAAAGCCCTGCAGAAGCTAGCCCATACGTGCTTGGGTTTTCTCATGACTCCATATCACATTAAGAATCTATACCTGACAGTCATTAGGCCTCAAATTGGAGAAGCAGAGCAGTATTAAAGGCAAGCCTATTTGACCACTCCTGGTTCACAGAAAGGGTGTCCAGCCCACCATGACTTTAGCCAAATGAGGGGAAAGGGACCTTATTTTGGACACTGTCTTGGGCTGCACCCCTCATGGAAAACTCCAGCCATAGGTAATGATTAGTGTCTATGTGGAAGAATATGAGGGCGATGAAGGAGTGTTTTGGTTTTAATTGTGGTCATTTGCGTGGCAGTTGAATGAGATGACTGTGTCCATCTGGGCTTGAACTCTGGAGTGATTCTCCTTAGAAAATGAGTTCTGGTACTGAACTCAGAGAACTATTGTCATGAATTTTGTTGGGATTTTAGCAGGCCACGCATGAGAGTCACCCTTGGAAACTGAGATCTAGGCCCAGGGTGGCTTTCGACAGAGCACTGGGTATCTCATCCAGGATATCACATGATTTATTCTGAAATAATTGGCAGCCATAGTTGAAAGTCAAAACACACATGGACCTTACATTGTAGAACTCAATGTACCTGGCTTTATGTGACCTTTGGCCACTCTTTGGGAAGCCTTGCCTGTGAGAGTCCTCCAGAGCTTTCATTGAAATTAGCTTCCTCAACACTTAATGGTCCCTGAATGATTTGAACCCACAGTGCCTCCAACTTCATCCTTGAAAAACGGGGAAGATATATACCATGAAATGTTTTAAATTCCCATGACCAGGCACTTGAGAACCTTTGGATGTCCTGCTGCTGATCTTGAGTGTTCCAGCAAAAGCGTTGATTGACTGTGTTTCATTTAAATGGTGTAGAACAGAGATGCCAGTAAGTTGGAGCCTGCTGAGTAGTGGGCCTATTGCAGTGGTGTGCAAGTGTGTGATAAAGCATTTGTGGTGGGGCCATGTGAATGTGCTATTGGCTTTTAAATGGCTTGGGACTGACATGGTGCAGCCAGCAGACCCTTATATGTAAAGGCATCTTGTTATTTGGAGAGATTTCAGGGCAATTTTCAGAATCAGGTTGCTATGGACAAGGGGGCAAGCTATGTTGGATAGAAGCCTGGTTGGTGCTTTCTCCTGCAGATCCTGACCCACCACACATGACAGAACTCCCTCCAGCACTGTCTCCCAGTTGAACTTGTTGTATTTCATGAAGCGAATACCAAAGTCCCAGTGCAGCACCAATAAAAACCACGAAAAGTGGAGGAATTCCAAATAGCTTCACAGTCCACATGGGAAGAAACTTAGCCTCCAGTGGCACCAGTTTACCTACAAAGAGAGAATTCAGCAATGCTGCCTCAAGTTCAATGTAAAATAAGAAACCATGTCCTCCAGGTCACATAGATGCAGACCCAGCTTTGATGGTCTAACTAGAAAAGAAGCTAATGCTCCTGAGAATAGCATATATTTCAAGTGCCCAACCTTGGAGGCAGTTTCTCAAAAAGTCTATAGGCCAACAGAGCTCCATGTTTGTGGAGTGTTTACCCACACAGGTAATGTCAAGTCATTGTTCTGGATGAGAGTGGGAATAATTTTGTGTAGCACATATTGCATACACATTGGATTCCTTATCTAATTTTCCATTCGAAATACTGAAACCCTGACACTAACACATACCCTACTAGACTCTGAGGGAGAAAAATAACCCAAACAGAATAGGAATACAAGCAGATCAGAGGAGGCATGGTGTATATTTGGACTTTCCTTTTGCATTTCATAGAGGAGGAGTTATATATCTAGTCAATTTTTGGTTGGAATAGGTCTCTATGTGTTTTTAAGTTAAGAAATATGTGAATTCTTGTCTCCGTTTCTCTGTAGCTTATTCAGCACATGTATATTTATATGCACATATAGAATCCTTCCTGGTATGAAACATGCATACTTGTGAGGTGGCTGACTTGGCAGATACAAATTGTGAGAAGAGATCACTGCTCCTAAACAGTGTTGGAACTGAAAATTCAACCTATGGGTTAGCTTCCTAGTTGAATAACACTATACGTTAATCCATGATCAGTAAAAAGAATATTTTTGGATCTGTGGATAATATATATTTCGTGGTGAATTTCGATTGGCATATATATTGCTCTTTTTAATATCTCTGTGTGTGTGTTTGTGTGTGTGTGTGTATATATATATATGTATATACACACACACACACAAGAAGTATATATATATATATATATATATATATATATATATATATATATATATATATATATTCTCCAGATTTTTCAAAATATGAAATATATGTGTCTTATACCCACTCGGTAAATTCATTCATATTCATGTATATGGATTTATAATGAACTTTTCACAAGATTATTCTCAGAAATATTCATCCACCTGAAATACATATTTGTTTCCAGTAGTGAAAACTAACTTCAGTTAATGTTGCATACAAATACTAATATTTATACAGTAACTGACCCAGTTTAACCGCAATGCAAGTAGATTCCTATGGGACATGTTGTGTATTTTAATGTTCATTTTTATTCAACACTGGTACATTACTATTTCTTCAATTTATGCACATCATAGGATATATATTTCATCCACCAGTTAGCAAACTTATAGGCATTTGTTTTACTTTCAATCACTTCCTGCTTCAGAGCACATGGATTCCACCGTGTTTCTTGAATGGTCTTTTCATGAGACTTCTTTCCAAACACATTATTTTAAATTTCCATAATCAGTTTTGAAGCAAAACTCACAGACTCTTCATGATAAACCATAAACCTAATATTACCTTTAGATGTATCAGTGGTTGGAATGAATGTATGTGTATCAATATAAGATTTCCATTATATTTTCAGATATAAATTGAATGCATTATTTATATTTGGAACCCATTATATTATTTATTCACAGTATGGTCTATTCTTGCATTATCTCTATATTCATAGTCACAGGGTACACCTATTTGTACACCCAATACTAATTTGTACATCTTCAAAATATTGCTCCCAGAAATGGTGGAAGATATACTCAAGTCACCTTATCTACATGTACATTTTATCACAGTAATATTCTGGACACGAAAAGCAAAGGTCACACTTATTATTTTACCAATGTAATGGTCAGGCGAGTGTCAGAGGAAGAGACCACAAGAGACTGTCTCATGCAACAGCCAAGGGTTTATGGGGGTCCAGCATGCTGGGGCTCAGAGCTCCCTTGAATAGAGCAGAGAGCCCTGAGAACAGCTTAAGCAGAGCTTATATACTTTCCTTGGAGAGGGCAGGGAGGGAAGATTATTGATGGCTCAGGGCGAGTGGGCAGTTTGCATGCAAACAGGTGAGGGAGTACATTCTGCAGTTTTGCAGTTGGTACAGCACATTCAGGGAACAAGATTAGCAAACAGTTCTCAAGATATCCACAATGTTTCGTTAAGCATACCAAAAAATTGGAAGTGACAAGTACCTATTTTATTAACCTTTCATTCCCCACTTCTTCTTTTGGTTACTTTTAATCATTAAAGTGATCATTGGGGGTGTCACATTTTATGTCTGCTAGTGTGGTATATTGTTTTCTTATTACCATAAGTTTAACTTGTCCAATTTGAGCTTGGAAAAAGGAAACTACACGGTTGAGCAATCAGGGTCTCACAGTTAGCAATAATATGAGGTTTATTAATGGACCAGCCAGGGCTGATAAATGCGTAGTTAACCAGAGGGACTCTGTGAACCAAGACTCAAACCACCCTTTTGGGGCCTCTCTCTCTTGTTGATGCTCTACAAGGCGTCTTCTTAATTTAATCATAGATTCTTTTACAACTCCAGTATGGTCGGCATAATAACAACATTCTTCACTCAATGCAGGACAAAGGCCCCTTCTCTCAATAAGAGGAGGTTGAACCCTCGCCTGTTCTGTAAAACAACTTCAGAGAGAGAGGTTAAAGATTCCTGTAAAGCTGTGATGGAGGTTTTTAATATCTTTAAGTTTTGGTCTATTGCTACTTCTAATTGGGTCATTTGTTGTGTCCCATGGACTAGGGCAGTGGTTCCTGTGCCCACCGCTACAGCAACTCCTATTCCTAATAGGATGGAGAAAGTGAGGGATACGGGTTCCTGGTGGAACCAGGTTGTATGCCCCCCTATTGGAACTTTAAATGATCCTGCGTCATGATAGAGGACACTCGGAAACATCTGCACCATTACATACTTAATCAGAGGAAGAGACCACAAGAGACTGTCTCATGCAACAGCCATATGTTGATCATTTTATGAAAACATAAACAACGTTTAAGTATATAGAATTATACTGTTGTAAGGACGGACAAGGCAAGGCACCTAAGATAGCACAGAAGACAGGGAAACAGTCCTATTTGGTTGTAACCAGATTTAGAGGGCATTGCTTCTGTTGTAATCTTTTAATCCCCTGAACCCCAAGTTTAGGTAGTTTCAGAATTTTTGTACCCAACATGTAACGTAAGGGGCTCAGAAATTCACAGTCTGCAGAAGTTCACAAAAAGCAGTTTTTGTTTCTGTTTTTTTTCCTCTGCTCTGGGAAAGTTAACTTTTAAAGGACACCTGGTAGGGGGAGAGCTTTTTTCTTCTTTTTTTTTCTTCCTGCCAGCTGTTACCATGGAGCCCAGTTGGTAACTTCTTTATCTTAGAAATGTAGCCATCTCTGGAAGCCCCAGCTCAACGCCAGAGGCCTTGTTCACATATTTTGTGAAAAAATAGTAAGGGGGTGTCTAGCTTAGGAGTGCTGATTTTTCCAGCCAGTGGCCAAGTAGAACAAAGCAACACAAAAAGAGGAAGTTTATCTACACTGAACTCTTGTATTGGGCCTCTGTTGCTGAAAGTCCTAAAGTCAGCCATGATCAAGGCTTCTGGAGAAGGCCATTTAAGATTTTTCTGTGGGATTGGAACAGAGGGAAAGACAAGGAAGGTGGGGAGTGAGAGCAGCTCCGTGGTTCTGAGAATGAGGAAAAAGAGATATAAAAGAATAATGGGAAAGGGGTTTGGGATTTTCCTGGCAATAAAACTTGAGCAGTAGAACAGGTAGAGCAGAGGGGAGGATGGGAGTGAGTATCCCAAAAAGCCTTTGAGGGACTTTAAATTCTTTGTAACCTGTTTTCAGTGATGACAAAGCAACTTTAAAGGCCATTTTCATTACATCTTGGATAGGCGTCTTAGGGCACTCCTCAGCTGGTTTGAGCTTTGTGTTAGCTGGTAAGAGGACCTGGTGGGACCCGGTGCGTGCACTGCCAGGAGAAGAGAGGAGTGAGTGAGTGGAAGGGTACCTCAGTACCTGCTACCTCAGCAAGGAGGCAATGGTATGAGATCCAGCGGAGGTTTTTGTTTTTGATCTAGTAATTGGAGGGGAGAAATCAGGTTGCTCATGTGAGAGTGACTGCATAGAGTCTGGAGCAGAAGGCGGGGGGTGAGGATGTATTGGAGAAGCATAGTTCAGGATGTGAGCAAAGGAGGGAAAAGGCATAAACATAGGGGAATTTCCTTGGAAGGAAATTCCCAATTGATGGATCTTTTTGAACACTTGCCGAAGTTGAAAAAGTCACACAGAATTTGAGGATCTGGAGACCCCTCTGGGGGCCATCAGTTTTGGTTGTCTAATTGGTAATATGGCCAATGCTGTGTACTGAATTTGATGAGGAGTTTGGGTTCCACCAGGCAGCCCCTGTATGCTCACATCCCCATTATTTTCAGAAGAAGTCCGCTTTTCCCCCACACAGCCATGGCTGTTTGTGGCTTTGATAGTCTGCCGGGCAAACATAGTATTCTAGGCTAGCCAACCTGCATCTGGCTCGCGTGTCCCTAGATCCATAATGTTTGTTTCCATTATCTGTGGTACAGTAGGGATTTAATGGAATTTTAGTTGGATCCTCTTCATCAGAGATATCCCAATATGAAAGACGTATAGCCAGCTGACAAATTCTGGGTGGAGAGATGGCCACCAGGTCCCTAAGGGGGCTGTATGCGAGATAGACCATACTTCTTGTCTAGTAAGATTTGTGATCAGCCATCGCTGATGAACGGGCTGATGAGGGTAAGGACTACTGGTGGACAAGGGGAGAGTCTATAGCCTTATCCACATGGCGAATATGCAATTTGAAAGGGTTTCCAGTCTTTTCCAGTTTTTCAGCCAGAGTCTGGACAGGGCGCAGGCTTGAGATAAGAATTAGGATCCAGGAATTGATTCCTTCTACATTTACCACTGTAGGTTTTATAAGTAGCACCTGGTATGGTCCTGTCCAGCGGGGTTACAGGGATGACACCTGATGTTGTCTTATGTAGAGGATGTCTCTTATTTGATATCGATGTGGAGTCCCCTCTTCACCAGGTTGGTAGGCAGTGGCCAGCTGTTTCAACAGGTATCGCTGAGTTCTTTCAAGAGCTTTAAGTCTGTCAAACAAGGGGTTGTGGAGGGGATCACTAGGTCTTAGAGTTGGGGTTAGGTCCCTTACTGGAGGAGGGGCTCCATAAAGAATTTCATAGGGGGTGAGGTTACACAAAGAAATAGAGGGAGTATTTCTTGCATGAAACAGTGCATAAGGCAGGATCATAGTCCAATCTTTTATGCCGCTCTCTAAGCTTAATTTCGTTAAGGTCTCTTTAATGGTTCTATTTATTTTTTTTACCTGTCCTGAGCTATGGGGTCTATAAGCACAATGTAACTTCCAATTTATCCCCAGTGTCCTGGCTAACCCCTGACTTACCTGGGCCATGAACGCCGGGCCATTATCAGACCCTATTACCTTAGGCAGGCCGTGTCTTGGAAAAATATCTTTCAGGATCTTCTTGACCACCAATTGTGCCTTTTTTTGTGGGGAAGGCTTCAATCCATCCTGAAAATATATCTACAAAGACTAGGAGATATTTAAGTCCATACCTTGCTGGCTTAATTTCAGTAAAGTCCACTTCTCAGAATTGTACTGGTCTGGATCCTAATAGGTGCTTTCCTGCGGAAAGCTTGGAAAGATCAGCATTAACCTATTGACAGACCGGACAGACTTTTGTTACCTGTTCAGTTATTTCCTTTTGCTGTGAGTGGGTTAGTGGAAAACTCTGTTCTTGATCCTTCAGGAATGCCTGCAGTTTCTTTGAACCAAGGTGTGTGAATTAATGTACATTTTTAACGTAGTGTAGGGCTTTCTGAAATTGCAGGCTTGGCTCAGTCAAGTTGAGGAATTCAGTGCCAGTGTCGTTAGATGTTATCAAAAGCGTTCTGGTGCTCAGGGGTCCATTGGAATTGGGTATCTCCATTTAACAGCGGGTATAAAGAAGAAGTTAAGGACGCAAACACAGAAATCCATAACCTGCAAAACCCAGTAGTCCCAAGAAACTCTCTGTGTTGTCTGCTGCTAGATGGGGGTGGTATCTGCACAACCGTTTGTTTTCTGGGCTCAGTGAGCCATCGTTTACTGCCCCTAAGGGAATAGCCCAGGAAGATTACTTCTTGCTGGCAAATTTGGGCCTATTTGGCAGAAGCTCTATACTCGAGTTGAGCAAGCTCATATAATAGTGCTTGGGTCCCAGACTCACAGTTTTCTTTGGTGTTGGCTGCCAGTAGCAGGTCATCCATATATTGAAGCTGGGTGACTTTGGGGTGTGTAGTTCTGACGTTGTTGAGATCTCTGTGGAGGGCTTCATCAAAGAGAGTGGGAGAGTTTTTGAACCCCTGTGGGAGTCTAGTCCAAGTTACTTGATCAGACGTTCCAGTTTCTGGGTCTACCCACTAGCAAGCAAACAGCAACTGACTATCTTTATGCAGAGGCAAACAAAAGATAGCATCTTTTAAGTCCAGAACAGTATACCATTTCTGCTAAGGGTTCAGAGTGATAAGCAGATTGTACGAATTAGTTACCGTGGAGTGAATGTCCTGCACTCTGTTATTAATCTCTCTTAGGTCTTGAACGGGGGATAGTCCCCGGTTCCTGGCTTTTTTTACTGGGAGCAGGGGAGTCTTCCAGGCCGATTGACAGGGCCTTAGGACCCTAAGGCCAGATATTTCTGAATATGGGGCCTTATCCCATCTTTAGCTTTTCTGCTCAGAGGATATTGTTTGACATTGATTGGGGAGGCTGAGGTTTTTAACTCCACTGTTCTTGGAGGTTGTTTCACGGCTAGGCCTAACCTAGCCATTTTTGCCCAGGTATCTGGGTAATCTGTTATCCATTTCTGGGGTAGCTTGCTTGTTTGAGCAGTCTTGGGGGGTGTGAAGAGTGGATGTTCATCTTCTACTGACATTTATAAAGCCAAGACTATAGGAGTTTTTACTGAAGGATTTAGAAATTTCATTTTGGGGCCTTCGGGGTTAAAAGTTGTTTTGGCCTGGAGCTTACTGAGCAGATCTCTGCCCATCAATGGGGCCAGGCATTCTGGGATTACTAGGAAGGAGTGATGGATTTTTCCTTTCCCCATGTCCATGGTCCTCTTAGTTGTCTATGTCTGATATTTACTGCCATTAGCCCTTTGAACTAGAGACATTTTATTTGATAGTGTGCCCAGTGGGGCCTTAAGGGCTGAGTATACTGCTGCTGTATCCACTTCAAAGTTTACCTGGGTCCTCTCCACTTCAAAAGTTACCCTGAGCTCGGGGAAGGGATCTGAGCCCCGACGTTCTTAGTCATCCTTTTGAGTCAGAATGGCTGGCTGTCGTGGCTGTCTCTTTTCTAGGGCACTCTTTGGCCCAGTGACCTTTTTCTTTACAGTAGGCACAATGATCTGAGGCCAGGGGTGGCCTCTGGCGTGCGCCCAGGTTTCCATTCCTGTCTTCCTGTTTGTTAATTTCTGGCCTATTTATTGTTGTGACCAGGACCTTAGTCAATGCCTTAGTCTGTCTTTTGCATCTCTCATCTTCCCTTTGCTCCCTTTCTTTCTCTTTGTTTCTCTCATATAGTATACTTTCTCGGCTTCTCTGACTAAATCTCCCAAAGTCATATCTTGTGATCCCTCTAAGAGTTGTAACTTTCTTTTAATATCCAGGGCAGCTTGCCCAATGAAGGCCATCATGACAGATGCCTTTTGATCCTCTGCCTGAGGATCAATAGGAGTAAATCTCATATATGCCTCCATAATTCTCTCTAGAAACATAGAGGGATATTTATCAGGCCCTTAAATTATCTCTCTTACCTTGGCCAAATTAGGTGGTTCCCTAGCGGCCGATTGGAAACCCAATATTAGGGCCTGGCAATAAGTGGACAGATGCTCCCTACCTTCAAAGGTGTTGGGGTTTCAGTTGGGTCAATTCAAAGGGAAGCTGGCTTTGATTATGTTGGGAAGTTGTGTTGGTCACACATCTGGTCCGAGAATATATTTTTTAGCTTCCAGGAGGTTTTTCTCTCATTCCTCTGCCGTAAAGAGAGTCCCTAGGATTTGTTGGCAGTCATCCCAAGTAGGCAAGTGTGAAAACCCCAGGGAGTTCTTTGAGTTCTTTTAGCCGGGCCAGCTTCCTCCAGGGAAGGAGGGGCTGTGTGTGAGGCGGGGGAGTCATCTGGAGGGCACTGGGCCGGCCTAACTTCCTCCAATGGCAGAGAAGCAGAGTCAGCAGGGGAATCACTTAGAGGTTGTTGGGGGTTGGGGACAAGGGCAGGGGATAAGAAGGAGGAGGAGAGTCCAGTAGAATCTTGAGACTCAGGGAGAACAGAGGGTGGAGGAGGAGGAGCAGAGGGTTTGAGAGATAGAATCGTGGTGGAAGGATTAGGAGCGTAGGCAGGGACAAGGAAAGGCTTCACCCATGGAGGAGGAGATTTGCAGAGGTCCTGCCAAGTTAAGATATATGGCTGTTGATCTGGATGGCTATGTGGCCTCAGCTGAAAGACAATATCTCTGATTTTTCAAATTAGTGGGAAGTAGAAACATCCTTCTGGGGGCCATCCAACTCCAAAGGTGTGTCATTCTGAGGCACAGAGAGTCTGCCAGGTCCAGCGTTTTAATGAAAAAGAAAGATTCTTGGCCCTTAAGCAGACTTTGGTCCAGTGATCAAGGGTCAGGGAGAGAAGTGTTGAAGTGCTCTGTCCCAAAATGAGAGATACACAAACAGTGAAAGCAACGACATACTACACAGACAAGACAAGACAATAAAGACAGACAATGGACGTCCAATACTGAGACAAGGACTGAGTAGCCCTCAAAACCTGATGGGCTGGCAATACCGAATCTGAAACAAAATATCACAGAGTCGAGGAGACTATTGTTCCTTGATTTCCTGAGTCCTCTGGGGCGTCCCCCAGGGATGTGGCCTGTGGCTCTGTGACACGTCTGTCAGCCACCGTCAGAGAGAGCTCATGCTCAACACCGATAGCGATTTTGCAAAACCCTAACCTGAAACCTGAAACCAGAAAGAGTCACCTTTCTTACCCTGAAAGGAGCCCCTTGGGGGTCTTTCGTCCGCCACTGCTGGATCTCGCTGGTGCCTCCAGATGTAAAGATCGGGTGAGCGACAGAGGAAGAGACCACCAAGAGAATGTCTCATGCAACAGTAAAGGGTTTATTGGGAGACCAGTTTTCTGGGGCAGAGAGGTCACTTGAATAGAGCAGAGAGCAATGAAAACAGCTTAAGCAGAGCTTATATACTTTCCTTGGAGAGGGCAGGGAGGGAAGTTTATTGATTGGTCAGGGCAAGGGGGAGGTTTGTGTGCAAACGGGTGAGGGTGTGTATTCTGCAGTTTGGCAGTTGGGGACAGCACATTCTGGAAACAAGATTAGCAAACAGTCCTCAAGTTTCCAACAGTGTTTTGTTAAGCATACAGAAAAACAGGAAGTGACAAGTACCTATTTTATTAACCTTTCACCAATGCCTAAATGGAATGTGAGCATGGTTTACTAAAAATATCCATGTCCACGTTGCCTAATGCTCTCAAATCAATCTTATTTGTGACTACATATTTGTTTCTTCCTAAGATTATATATTGAACCTCAACCTTGTTGAAAATGACAAATCCTATCACTCACTTTGTATTTTGCCTGATTTCCTAATGTCTCTATTGATATCTGCTTTCCTACATATTTTCACGAGTTCATCATTGTGACTGACTCTTCACATGTGCTGACATTTACATTCACTCTCTATCCGAAATCCTATTGCTAAAGAACTTTTGGTCGAAATCCTATACTCACTCTTTTTTTCTAAATCTACTGACTATCTTCCTAATCCTACCAACTATACCTTTTTGACTGGATGATCTCTTCTACAATCAATCATCCAAGGTACAAGATCTTAAGCCATTGTATATTGATTTATCTGAGACATCTATGCAGAATATAATTCAAAGCTAAGTATTCCAATCAACAGCCCAATGCCCTTCTTGGATTCAAATCTTATCTAGATTTCTGTGTTCATACATATATTTCACCAATATATTCTTGTAAATATCGCAATTTCCCAATACCATTGTTTGTTCCTCAGTATGATTCCTAACCCAAATCGAACCTGTTATTACCCTAAACATACACTGTTCCCTTAAACTAAGTTTACAGATGAGCCGGGACAGAGTTTGTCTTACAATAGTAATGTAGGGGGTCTTCCACCTGCTGAGAACATCAAAGTTCCAGGCAGAAATGATACCCTGGAGAAGTTGCAGGCAGCTATGAAGGACCTAAGAGATCAAAAGTCATATTCCATGGCAAGCAACCTGGTCAGTATGAAGGGATGTGTCTGAATCAGCCTCTCCTTTCCTATTGTAGAGAAGACTGATCAAACCATACCTGCGTGGAAAGCTGTTCCCAGGTGCCTATGCTTGATATACCATTCTAACTTGTGAAAGTGTCACAGAAAGTAGGAGCAGCCTCCATCTCATGGGACCCTTGGAAGCAACTGTAAGTACAAAGTGGTGGCCAAGGCAGTGACTTCATTCAGTTCCTGAAGGAAGTGACCTCACCTCACTTCTTTGGTGATGGAAATCTCTGGACTTGTGATTCAGGAAGCCAGGCACCCAGAGCCAGTCCCAGTCCCAGTTCCAGTGGTCTCACTTGTTTGGATTTACCAAGGACAGAGTCAGTCTTCCTTGGTACCTACTGATATGAGGATTGTCAAATGCCAGAAGAGCTCTGAAGAGGGACCTTTCCTGAGAAAGCAGGTATTGGTTCACCACTGGCTCCTGAAAACTTCACAAAGTTGCCCAAGGAGACCAGATCTGAGACAGGACAGGCCAGTTCAGGGGAACATAGTATGGCCCACCAGTTAGAGGACACTCTGGATAGTCACAGACCTACTTGTGTTAAAGAGGTGCCTTTTTGCGTGTGGGTGTGAGTTTGTGGTTTTCTCTCAATTTCTGAGAATAGGTAGGAAAGGCTCTTTGTTTGGATTGGAGTGGACTGTTTCTAATAAGTCGTTTGACAGGGCTAGTGTTTCTATGTCTGTGTATCCCACTGTGTCTGTGGTTGTAGACATTAGACAAGAGAATGCATCAATGCATGTGCCCTGTCTAGTAGAAAACTCTCCAGTATTTATTCTGCCTAATTGATGAATGGACTGTGGTGTGCCTTATGGATGGGCAACACCTACTAACTTCCTAAGTTAATGTTTTCTTCCTGAATTCTGGACACTCTCTAGTATAGGCTCATGGTTTTGTGTCCAAGATATGTACCATCTCCAAGATATGTGACATGTCCATATACTTGAGAGCTGTAGAGAATGGGAACATCTTAGAAAACTCAGATATCAGTGTGACCAGTAAACTCTCAGTGGAGAAACCCTGCTTTGGTTCATTTGCTTACCTATGGTTCTGTTGCCCTGAATTTCAGGAAGGTCTTTGCCTCAGGCCACCCCTTTGTGAAGCCTGAATAAAACAGTTTTCAAATGAAAATAAATGGGCATAACCTGTGGCTCTTTGCTTAATTGCTTTGGAAAGGGATGTGTCTGAATCAGCCTCTTGGCCCTGTATGAGGTTGTGGCTTAGATTCTCAGCACATGATGAATCTAAAAATAGATTCCATGTGTGCAATCAAAAGCAAAATGGCCAAAAATCTGTCATTGTTGATTAGTCTCTTGCCTTCCTCTGTTAGGTCCCTGACCTCTATCAAGTGAGAATAGGGATCATTTGGGTCAAATGAGTTCTTTGAAGCCCTGAAGAGATGCTTGTGTTTTCTTATGATTCCAAATCACATAAAAAATCTATCGCTGAGAATCAGTAGGCCTCAAATTGGAGAAGCAGAGCAGTATTAACGGCAGGTCTATTGGATCACTCCAGGTTCACAGGAAGGGTGTCCATGCCACCTTGACTTTAGGCAAATGAGGGGTAAGGGAGATTTTTTTGGACACTCTTTTGGGATGTGTCCCGCTTTGAAACCTCCAGCCACAGGTTATGATGAGTGTCTATATTTAATAAGATGAGGGCCATGTGGAAGTATTTTGGTTTAAATTGTGGTCATTCGTGTGGCAGTTGGAAGAGATGACTGGATCCACCTGGGCTTGAACTCTGGTGTCATTCCCCTGAAAGACTGAGTTCTGGATCAGACATCAAAGAAGTATTGCCATGAATTGTGTTGGGATTTTCGGAGGCCACACATGAGATTCGCCCTTGGAATCTGGGAACTAGGCCCAGGGTGGCTTTCCACAGAGCACTGGGAATCTCAGCCAAGATATCACATAATTTTATTCTGAAAGACTTTGAAGCCATATTTACTAGTCAAAACACACATGGACCTCAATTGTAGAGCTCAGTGGGCCTGGATTCTTGTGACCTTTTGGCCACTCTTTGGGAGGACTTGCCTGTGAGAGTTCTCCAAAACTTTCATTGAAATCAGCTTCCTCACCATTGAATGATTCCTGAATGAATTGAAACCCACAGTGCCTCCAACTTCATCCTTGAAAATTGACTAGATAAATACCATAAAATTTTTGAAATTCCAATGACCAGATGGCACTGGAGAACCTTTGGATGTCCTGTTGCTGATCATGACTGTACCAGACAGTGCATTGATTGACTGGATTTTATGAAAATTGTGGAGAACAGAGATGCCATTAAGTTGGTGCCTTCTTAGTAGTGGGACTAGAGCAGTGGTGAGCAAGTGTGTAATAAAACGTCTGTTGTGGGGTCATGTGGATCTGCTATTGGCTTCCAAATCGCTGTGACTGACATGGTGCAGCTAGCAGGCCCTTATATGTACAGACATCTTGTTATATGGAGAGGTTTCAGGGCAATGTTCAGAATCAGGTTGCTTTGGTCAAGGGGGCAACCTATGTGGTATACAAGCCCTGTTGGTGCATTATCCTGCAGACCCTCACCCACCACATTTGACAGAACTTCCTCCAGCATGGTGTCCCAGTTGAACGCATTGTATTTCCTGAAGCAAGTACCAAACTCCGAGTGCAGCAGCAAGAAACACTGTGAAAAGTGGAGTATGATGAAATGGCTTCACAGTCCATGTGGGGAGACACTTAGCCCCCAGTGGCCACAGATTACATACAAAGAGGGAATTCAGCACTGCTGCCTCATTTTCATTGTAAAATAAGAATCCATGTCCTCCAGGTCACATAGATGCAGACCCACCTTTGATGCTCTCACTACAAAGAGAATTCAGCACTGCTGCTTAATGTTCATTGGGAAATTATAACCATGTCCTCCAAATCACAGAGATGAAGACCCATCTTTGATGGTCTCACTAGAAAGGAACCTAAAGCTCCTGACAACTACATGTATTTCAAGTCCCCAACCTAAAGGCAGTTTCTCCAGACGTCTTTAGGCAGGCAAATCTCCATGTTTGTGGAGTTTTTACACTGTCCCTTATTTTTGGAAACTGTTCTATCATCTCCAAGGTTGTGAACTCCTGAGCATTTTCTATTTCAGATATGTATTTAAAGATTTTCTAACTCTTCTCCTCTAATTGTGTCTTACTTGGGGCGAAGGTAATGTCAAGGCATTGTTCTGGATGAGAGTAGAAAAATTTTTTGTGAAGCACATATTTGATAAACATTGGATTCTTCTTCTTATTTTCGATTCGAAATACTGAATCCCTGACACTAACTCATACCCTACTATAATATGACTACTAATCCTAATATGATGGAGAAAAATACCCAAGCAGAATGAATATGCAAGCATTTCAGAGAAGGCATGGTGTATAGTAGGACTTCCCTCTTGCACGATAAAGGGTAGGTTTTATAAATCTAGTCAATTTTTAATTGAAATAGTCCTCCATGTGTTTTTAAAGTTAACAAATATGTGAATTCCTGTCTCCCATTCTCTGTAGCCTACTCAGCACATGTATTTTTATATGCACATATAGAATTCTACCTGGTATCACACGTACATTTTTATGAGTTGGCTGACTTGGCAGAAACAAATTGTGAGAAGAGATCTCTCCTCCTAAACGCTGTTGGAACTGAAAATTCAAACAATGGGTGAGCTTCCTAGTAGAACAATGTTATACATAAATCCATGTTTAGTAAAATAAATAATTTTGCATCTGTGGATGATTTATATTACATGATGAATTACGATTGGCATATAGATATTGATACTTTTTAATGTATTTTTGTGGTTTTTTAATATATATAAATATATATATATATATATAAATACATATATAAATATATATATATATATATATATATATATATATATATATATATTCACACTCTTCACATTTTATAAAATATGAAATATATGTGTCTTATATAACTCCGTAAATTCATTTATGTTCATGTATGTGGATTTATAATCAACTTTTCACAAGATTATTCTCAGAAATACTCATCCACCTGAAATACATATTTGTTTCCCAGTTCTGAAAAGTAACTTCAATAAATGGTGCTTACAAATCCTAATATTTCTAGAGTAAATGACCCAGTTTGACATCAATGCAAGTAGATTCCTATAGGACATGATTTCTGTTTTGATGTTCATTATAATTCAACACTGGTACATTACTATTTCTTCAGTTTTTGCACATCATAAGATATATATTTCATCCACAAGTTCACAAATTTACAGGAATTTGTTTCACTTTCAGTCACTTCCTGCTTCATAACACATGTATTCCTCCGTGTTACTTTACTGGTCTTTTCATGAGACTTCTTTCCAAACACATCATTTTCGATTTCCATAATCAATTTCGAAGCTAAACTCACACACTCTTCAAGATAAACCATAACATTAATATTACCATTAGATGTATAGCTGGTTGGAATAAATGTATGTATATCAATAAAAGATTTTCTGTATATTTTCACATTTCCGTTCAATGCATTATTTAATGTTGGAACCAGTTATGTTATTTATTCACAGTATGGTCTATTAATGCATTATCTCTATATTCAAAGACACAGTGTACACCTCTTTGTCCCCCCAATACTAATTTATACCTCTTCAAAATATTGCTCCCAGAAATGGTGGAAGAATTACTCATATCACCTTATCTATATATATATTTATATATATTTTTTATCACAGTAATATTCTGGACACAAAAAGCAAAGGTCACAATCATGATTGTATCAAACCCTAAATGGAAAGTGAGCATGGATTACTAAAACAACAATGTCCAGGTTGCCAAATGCTCTCAGATGTAAATCCTATTGGTGACTACATATTTGTTTCTTCTTAGATTATATATTATAGTTCGAGCCTGTTGAAAATGTCTAATCCTATCACTCACTTTATACTTTGCCTGATTTCCTAATATCTCAATTGATATCTGTTTTCCTACATATTTTCCCCAGTTCATCATTGTGTCTGACACTTCACATTTGGTGACATATACATTCACTGTCTACCCTAGACCCTATTGCTAAAGAAATTTTGGTCCAAATCCTATACTCACTCTTATTTCTAAACCTACTGACTATCTTCCTAATCCTACTGACTATTGCATTTTGACTCGATGTTCAATTCGACAATCAATCGTCCAAGGTATAAGGTCCTAAGCCATTGTATTTCAATTTATCTGAGACATATATACAGAAAATTATTAAAACCTAAGTATCCCACTCAAGGGCCCAATGCCCTTCTCGTTTCAAATCTTACCTAGGTTTCTGTTTTTATACTTATATTTCAGCTATATATTCTTGTAAATATCACAGGTTCCCAATACCATTATTCATCCGGCAGAGAGATTCTTAACCCAAATAAAACATGTTATTAACCCTAAACATACACTGTTCCCTCAATCTAACTTTACAAAAGAGGAGGGACAGAGTTGATCTTACAATACTGGAATGTAGGGGATCTTCCACCTGCTGAGAACATCAAAGGTCCATGCAGAAATGACCCCTGGATAAGATATAGGCAGCTATGAAGGACATGAGAAAGCAAAAGTTAAATTCTATGGCAAACAACCTGGTCATGATGAAGGGATGTGTCTGAATCAACCTCTAAATATAGAGAAGATGGACCAAACAAGGCCTGTGTGAAGAGCTGTTCACAGGTGCCTATGGTTGATATACCATTCTAACTTGTGAAAGTGTCACAGAAAGTAGGGGCAGCCTGCATCTCATGGGACCCTTAGAAGTAACTGTTAGGACAAAGAGGTTGCCAAGGCAGTGACCTCATTCAGTTTCGGAAGGAAGTGACCTCACCTCACCTCCTTGTCGATGGAACTCTCTGAACTTGTGATCCAGGAAGAGACACACCCAGAGGCACTCGCAGTCCCAGTTCCAGTGGTCTCACTTGTTTCAATTTACCAAGGACAGAGTCAGTCTTTCTTAGTTCCTACTGATGTGAGGATGGCCAAATGCCAGGAAAGCTCTGAAGAGGGGACTTTCCTGAGAAAGTAGGTAGTGGCTCACCCATGGCTCCTGACTACTTCACAGAGTTGGCCAAGGAGACCAGATTTGAGACAGGAGAGGCCATTTTGGGGGAATATAATATGGCCCATCAGTCTGAGGACACTCCGGATAGTCACAGACCTACTTGGGCAAAAGAGGTGCCTTTGTGGGTGTGGATGTGTGTTTCTGGTTTTGTCTCATGTCCTGAGAATAGGTAGGAAAGGCTGTTTGTTTGGATTGGCGTTGACTGTTTCTAGTAAGTCGTTTGACAAGTCAAGTGCTTCTGTATCTGTGCATCCCACTCTGTCCGTGATTGTAGACATTAGTAAAGAGAATGCATCAATGGATGTGTCCTGTCTAGTAGAAAGCTTCCAGGCATTCATCCTGCCAAATTTATGAATGGACTGTGGCTTGCCTTATCAAAGGGTAACACCTGCTATCTTCCGAAGTTTCTGTTTTCTTCCTGAATTCTGGCCACTCTCCAGAATAGCCTCATGGTTTTGTGTCCAAGATATGTACCACCTACAAGTTCTGTGATATGGCCATGTTCTGGATAACTGACGGCAATGGCGAGCATCTCAGAAAACTCAGATATCAGTGTGACCAGGAAAGTCTCAGTGGAGAAACCCTGCTTTGTGCCTTTTGTTTACCTCTTGTTTGTTGCCCTGAATTTCAGGAAGATCTTTCCCTCAGGCCACTCCTTTGTGAAGCCTGAAGAAAACAGTTTCAAATGGAAATGAATGGGATTCACCTGTGGCTCTTTGCTTATTTGCTTCGGAAATGGATGTGTCTGAATCAGACTCTTGGCCCTGTGTGAGGCTGTGGTTAGATTCTCAGCACCTGATGGATCCCATGTTTTCATCCAAACCCAAAATGGCCAAAAGAGCAGTCATTGTGGATGAAGTCTCTCGCCTTCCTCTGTAAGGTTCCTGAACTTCATCAAGTGAGAATAGGGATCCTTTGGGTCAAATGAGTTCTTCAAAGCCCTGAAGAGGGAAGCCCATAGGTGCTTGGGTTTTCTCATGTTTCTAATTCACATAAAGAATCTAAACCCCACAGTCAGTATTCCTCAAATTGGAGAAACAGAGCAGTATTAACAGAAGGCCTACTCGATTACTCCTGGTTCACAGGAAGGTGTTCAGGCCACCCCGACTTTAGGCAAATGAGGGGAAAGGGAGCTTATTTTGGACACTGTCTTGGGCTGCGCCCCTGATGGAAACCTCTAGTCAGAGGTTATAATGAGTGTCTATATGGAAGAAGATGACGGCCATGCGGAAGTGTTTTGGTTTTAATTGTGGTTATTAGTTTGACGGTTGGAAATGATGACTGGCTCCACCTGGGCTTGAACTCTGCTGTAATTCTCCTTACAGACTGAGTTCTGGAACTGACCTCAGAGAAGTATTGCCATGAGTTGTGTTGGGATTTTAGGAGGCCATGCATGAGAGTCACCCTTGGAATTGAGATGTGTGCCCAGGAAGGCTTTCCACAAGGCACGGGGAATCTCAGCAAGGATATCACATGATTTTATTCTGACAAACTTGGCAGCCATAGTTGAGAGTCAAAACACACATGGACCTCACATTGTAGACCTCAATGGGCCTGGCTTCATGTGACCATTTGGCCACTCTTTGAGAAGACTTGCCTGTGTGTGTTCTCCTGTGCTTTCATTAAAATGAGCTTCCTCAACATTTAATGGTTCCCGAATAAATTGAAAATCATAGTGCCTCCAAATTCATCCACGAACAATGGCTAGATAAATACCATGGAATTTTTGAAATTTTCATGTCCAGGTGTCACTGGAGAACCTTTTGATGTCCATTTGCTGATCATGAGTATACCAGACAATTCGTTGATTGACTGGGTTTCATGAAAAATGGTGTAGAACAGAGATGCCAGTAAGTTGGAGCCTCCTTAGTAGCGGGTCTAGAGCAGTGGTGGGCAGGTGTGTGATAAAACATCTGTGTTGGGGCCATGTGGATCTGCCATTGGCTTCCAAATGGCTTGTGACTGACATGGTGCAGCTAGCAGACCCTTATATGTTAAGGCATCTTGTTATATGGAGAGGGTCAGGGCAATGTTCAGAATCAGGTTGCTATGGGCCTGGGGGCAAGCTATGTGAGATAGAAGCCTGATTGGTGCATTCTCCTGCAGACCCTGACCCACCGCATGTGACAGAACTCCCTCCAGCATTATGTCCCACTTGAACTCCTTGTATTTCGTGAAGCAAATACCCAACTCCCAGTGAAGCAGCAAGACACACCAGGAAAACTAGAGGATGACCAAATGGCTTCACAGTCTACACGGAGAGACACTTAGACCGCAGTTGCCACAGTTTACCTACAAAGTGAGAATTCAGCACTGCTGCCTCATGTTCATTGAAAAATAAGATACCATGTCCTCCAGGTCACATAGATGCAGACCCAATTTTGGTGCTCTCACTACATAGGAAGCTAAAGCTCCTGACAACAACATATATTTCAAGTGCCCAAACTCAGAGGCAGTTTCTCAAGATGTCTTTAGGCCTGCAGAGCTCCATGTTTGTGGAGTGTTTACCCTGTCCCTTACTTTTGGAAACTCCTCTACCACCTCCAAGGTTGTGAACTCCTGAGCATATTCCGTTCCAGATTTGTATTCCCAGATTTTCTAACTCTTCTTCTCTAATTGTGCATTACTTCAGGCGAGGGTAATATCAACGAATTGTTCGGGATGAGAGTGGGAAGATTTTTGTGTAGCACATATTTGAAAACACATTGGGTTTATTTTCCTATTTTCCATTTGGAATAATGAATCTCTGACACTAACCCATACCCTACTAGACTCTGACTACTAATCCTAATATGATGGAGAATAGTAACTCAAACAGAATAGAAATACAAGCAGTTCAGAGGAGGCATGGTGTATATTTGGACTTCCCTTTTTCATTATATAGGATAGGAGTTATAAATAAGTCAATGTTTATTGAAATAGTTCACCATGTGTTTTTAAAGTTAAGAAATATGTCAATTCCTGTCTCTCTTTAGCCTTTTTCAGCTCATGTATTATTATATGCACATATAGAATCCTACCTGGTATCACATGTACTTTCTTCTGAGGTGGGTGACTTGGCACATACAAATTGTGAGAAGAGATCACTCCTCCTAAACGCTGTTGGAACTGAAAATTCAACCTAAGTGTGAGCTTCCAAGTTGAACAACATTATACATAAATCCATTTTTAGTAAAATGTATATTTTTGGATATGTGGAAGATATATATTTCATGATGAATTTTGATTGGCATATATACTGCTTCTTTTTAATGTCTGTGTGTGTGTGTGTGTGTGTTTGTGTGTGTGTATATATATATATATATATATATATATATATATATATATACTCTCCAGATTTTTCAAAATATAAAATATATGTGTCTTATTATACACTCCCTAAAATCATTCATATTCATGTATGTGGATTTATAATCAACTTTTCACAAGATTATTCTCCGAAATATTCATACACCTGAAATTCATATTTGTTTTCTAAAACTGAAAACTGACTTCAGTAAATGGTGCATACAAATCATAATATTTCGTCATTGCAAGATGGCCACGAATACAGTGCATCACACCAAGTGTACTGCACCACTGCACAGGTGAATAACGAGTTAGAGTGACAAAAAAACTATCTTGTTAGGAAATTACAGCAAAATGGGGGTGCACCAAAACCTAGAAGAAGGATTTCTAGCACCATGGTCCGGTAATTGAGTCTCAAACACGAGCCAAATGTGCGACCCGAGATCCCATTTGACTGATCCGCGCGGCCCACCCAGTGGCTAAAGACGGTGCGGCACCACCGAGATGGGTCCAATAAGCAGGGAGAAACGTTGATGAGGATTCTGTGGAATCCTGCCGGTAGAGCCCCCACTGAGCCCTGAGCTGAGTTCAGGATTTCAGACAGGGAAGGAAGCGGTACAGTTCTATCTCCCACAATGGAAACTCTTCCAAGGAAACCAATGGCCATCATCTTGGAGAGCTGAAGTAACCACAGCCACTCTCCTACAGATTACAACAATAAAACAGGAGTGTGTTATTCAGCTCATCTCCCATATATCGGGGAATTCGCATAAAATCTCTCCTAGGATTTCCGGGGGAGAGATTATCAGAGCGAGCCTGCATAAAGATGGGGGAAAACAAGAGGCAACTGACCTTCAACTCCCCCTCTCATCAACTGTGAAAACAAAACCTGTCTAACCAGTGCTGGGGGAGGGGCAAGTGGAAAAAATCAAAACAATAGAGTGTCTGGCTTCCCAATAGACACCCTCCACAACCAACAAACGGCAGGCCCAGAGTACAGTTTGAACTGCCGAGAGCCATCACTCAGGGGAAATCTGGTCTTGCAGGAAAAACCAGGACTAGCAGGAGAAACCAGAGGACTAGAGGCCAGGCCCTTGTGACTGGGCAGCGGGAGACTGCAGGCCCACAGGCGACAGTCCACCCGCTGCCCGCGTGACTAGGCGGCTTGGGAACGCCCTGCCGCCGGCGACCGACCGCACCATTGGGTGGCTAGAGATCGCCCGCCCGCCAGTGACAGCCCACCTGCTGCACAAGTGACTGGGCAGCTGGAGACCGCCTGCCCGCCAGTGACCCGGAGCTGAAACCAACAAGTGACAGTACAGTCCCACCCCCCTATACGGACACCTCAGCAAGGAGCCTTGGGCCTGCCAAAAAAGAGAGGTGACGTCACTGGAGCTCGGCCTTCGGAATTTCTTCCAAGCGTTATCCACTTTAGCATGCATAGTCTACCAACACAAAGGAGAGACAACAGAGACATACAACACGAAAACAAATCTCTAGAATAAAGCAGAAACACAGCAATCAAATAGAGCTGGAAAGTAACGTGAACATCATGAAAAAACAATGGAATAAAAAGAGTACAAACAATGCAGGACAACTTAATTCTACAGGAGGACCTAGAAGCACCAGAAACAGGGATAGGGAAAGAAATCAAGGCATACTTAACTCAGATGGAAAGAAATATTAGAGAAGACATGAGGCAGCAAGTCCAAGGAATAAAAGTATATTTTGAAAATGAATTAAACAAACAAATTCAAATGGCAAAAAATGAGCTTTACCAAAAAATAGAGATCTTAAAAAAATTCAAACAGTAATTGTAGAAATGCAGGAAACTATAAACCAAATTAAAAACTCAAACAAGAATATTACAAATAGAGTAGATCAAGTAGAAGTCAGAAAATCAGAAAATGAAGACAAAGTTTATCAACTTGAAAAGAATATAGTCAACACAGAAAAGATGCTTAAATCTATTCAAGAGATAAGGGATGTCAAAAAAAAAAACTTGAGAGTCATCAGGATAGAAGAAGGCATAGAGATTCAAACCAAAGGAATGGACAACATATTAAATGAAATAATTCTAGAAAACATCCCAGAGATGAAAGATGGATTGGATTGCCAAATCCTGAAAGCCTACAGGACCCCAAACATTCAAAAACATAATAGACCAAATCCAAGACATATAATTATGAAGATAGCCAACATACAGAACAAGGAGACAATATTAAACGCTTATAAGAGAAAGGAGGCAGATTACATTCAGGGGTAAACCAATTAGGTTAACGACTGATTTTTCATCACAGACTTTGAAAGAGAGAAGATCCTAGAACAATGTATTTCAAATGCTGAAAAATAATGGATTCCAACCAAGAACACTGTACCCAGCAAAATTAAGCTTCAGATTTGAAAATGAAATTAAAGTCTTTCATGATAAACAAAAGCTAAAAGAATATGCAGCCAGAAAACCAGCACTGCAAAGCATTTTGAGCAAAATACTACAAGAAGAAGAATTGAAAAATAGTGCCCAAAACTAACAGCAGGAGGTATTTCAGTAAAGGGGGAGGAAAATAACCAAAAAAGTAAAAACTAGCCAAACTAAAATATAATAAATAAATAAACATGACTGGAAGTACAAATCATATTTCAATTGTAACCTTAAATGTTAATGGCCAAAACTCACCAATCAAGAGACATGGGCTAGTAACGTGGAAAAAAAAATCCAACAATATGTTGTCTTCAGGAGACCCATATGATAGGAAAAGACATACACAGGCTGAAGGTAAAAGTTTGGGAAAAATCATACCACTCACATGGCCCTCGGAAGCAAGAAGGAGTGGCCATACTCATATGGAATAAAATCAACTTCAAACCTAAGTAAATCAAAGGGATAAAGAAGAATACTATATTCTTTTAGAAGGAACCATCCACCAACAAGACTAACAATTATCAATTTGTATGCACCAAGCAATGGAATTGCAACGTTCATAAAACAAACTCCCCTCAAGTTCAAGAGTCACATAGACTACAACACAATAATTATGGGTGAATTCAACACACCACTCTTGGCATTGGACAGATCCTCTAGAGAGAAACTGAATAAAGAAACTATAGAACTCAACAGCACAATCGATAACCTAGACTTAACAGACATATATAGAATATATCAACCATCATCAAGTGGATACACGTTCTTCTCAGTAGCAGCACATTGATCCTACTCAAAGATAGACCATATATTATGCCATAGGGCAATTCTTAGTAAATATAAAGGCATGGAAATAATACCATGCACCATATCTGATCATAATGGAATGAAACGGGAAATCAATGATAAAAGAAGGAAGGAAAAATCCTGCATCACATGGAAAATGAACAACATGCTACTGAATGATCAATGGGTCACAGAAGACATAAAGGAGGAGATAAAAAAATTCTTAGAGACAAATGACAATACAGACACAATGTACCGGAATCTATGGGACACAGTGAAAGCAGTTTTAAGAGGGAAATTCATTTATTGGAGTTCTTTCCTCAAAAAAAGAAAAACCAGCAAATAAATGAACTCATGCTACACCTCAAAAACCTAGAAAAGGAAGAGCAAAACAACAGCAAATATAGTAGAAGACAAGAAATAATCAAATTTAGAGAAGAAATCAACAAAATTGAAACAAAGAAAAACATTGAAAAAATTGATAAAACTAAAAGTTGATTTTTTGAAAAAATAAATAAGATCGACAGGCCCTTAGCCATACTAATGAACAGAAGAAGAGAGAGAACTCAAATTACTAAAATACGGGATGAAAAAGGCAATATCACAACAGACACTACAGAAATAAAGAAGATAGTTAGAAAGTATTGTGAAACACTATATTCCAATAAAATTGAAGATAGTGAAGGTATTGATAAATTTCTTAAGTCATACGATCTGCCCAGATTGAGTCAGGAAGACACACACAATTTAAACAGACCAATAACAAAGGAAGAAATAGAAGAACCATCAAAGGACTGCCAACCAAAAAAAACCCTGGACTCGATGGGTATACAGCGGAGTTCTACAAAACCTTCAAAGAAGAACTAATACCAATATTATTCAAGCTATTTCAAGAAAAACAAAAAGAAAGAGCTCTTCCAAATTCATTCTATGAGGCCAACATCACCCTGATCCCGAAACCAGACAAAGACACTTTAAAGAAAGAAAACTACAGAACAATATCTCTAATGAACTTGGATGCAAAAATTCTCAATAAAATCCTGGTGAATCGAATACAGAAGCATATCAAAAAAATTGTGCTTCATGATCAAGTAGGATTCATCCCTGCGATGCAAGGCTGGTTCAATATATGGAAATCAATAAATGTAATCCACCACATCAATAGACTTAAAGACAAGAACCATATGATCATCTCCATTGATGCAGAAAAAGCATTCGACAAACTACAGCATCCCTTTATGTTCAAAACACTATAAAAACTAGGGATAAAAGGAACTTACATCATCATGGTAAAAGCTATATATGCTAAAAATCAGGCTAGCATCATCCTAAATAGAGAAAAGCTGAAGAAATTCCCTCTAAAATCTGGAACAAGACAGGGATGCCCTCTATCACCACTTCTATTCAATTAAGTTCTAGAAATACTAGCCAGAGCAATTAGACAGACAAAAGAAAATAAAGGCATAAAAATAGGAAAGGAAGAATTTAAATTATCGCTATTTGTAGATGACATGATAGTATATTTAACAGACCCAAAAGGGTGTACAAAGAAACGGCTTGAGTAAATAAATGAATTCATCAAAGTGGCAGGATATAAAATCAACACACATAAATCAAAGGCATTTTTGTATATCAGCAACAAAACTTCTGAAATGGAAAAGAGGAAAACCACTCCATTCACAATATCCTCAAATAAAATAAAATACTTGGGAATCAACCTAACAAAAGAGGTGAAAGATTTATATAATGAAAACTACAGAACTCTAAAGAGAGAGATAAAAGAAGATCTTAGAAGATGGAAAAATGAACCCTGTACATGGATAGGCAGAAATAACATTATCAAAATGGCAATATTACCCAAAGTTCTCTACAGGTTTAAAGTGATGCCAATCAAAATCCCAACAGCATTTCTTGTAGAAAAAGATAAAGCAATCATGAAATTCTTATGGAAAAACAAAAGACCCAGAATAGTGAAAGCAACTCTAAGCAGTAAGTGTGAATCTGGAGTTATAGCGATATCAGAGTTCAAACTGTACTACAAAGCAATAGTACCAAACACAGTGTGGTACTGGTACCAAAACAGGCAGGTGGACCAATGGTACAGAATAGAGGACACAGAAACCAATCCACAAAATTACAACTTTCTTATATTTGATAAAGGGGCTAAAAGCATGCAATGGAGAAAGAATAGCATCTTCAACAAATGGTGCTGGGAAAATTGGAAATCCATATGCAAATAAATGAAACTGAATTTCTTTCTCTTGCCATGCACAAAGGTTAACTCAAAATGGATCAAGAAGCTAGATATAAAATCAGAGACACTGCGTCTGATAGAAAAAAGTTGGTTACGATCTTCATACTGTGGGGTCGGGCTCCAAATTCCATAATAAGACTCCCATAGCCCAAGAGTTAATAACAAGAATAAACAAATTGGACTTACTTAAACTATAAAGTTTTTTCTCAGCAAGAGAAACAATAAGAGAGGTAAATAGAGAGCCTACATCCTGGGAACAAATTTTTACCCCTCACACTTCAGATAGAGCCCTAATATCCAGAATATACAAAGAACTCAAAAAATTAAACAATAAGATAACAAATAATGTAATCAACAAATGGAACAAGGAACTGAACAGACACTTCACAGAGGACGACATACAATCCATCAACAAGTACATGAAAAAATGCTCACCATCTCTAGCAGTCAGAGAAATGCAAATCAAAACCACCCTAAGATACCATCTCACTCCAGTAAGATTTGCAGCTATTATGAAGTCACAGAACAACAAGTGTTGACGAGGATGTGGGGAAAAGGGTACACTTGTACACTGCTGGTGGGACTGCAAATTGGTGAAGCAAACTTTGAAAGCAGAATGGAGATTCCTGGGAAAACTGGGAATGGATCCACCCTTTGAACCAGCTTTTGCCCTTCTCAGACTATTCCCTGAGGATCTTAAAAGAGCGTACTATAGGGATACTGCCACATCAATGATCATAGTGGCACAATTCAAAATAGGTAGACTGTGGAAACAAACTAGATGCCCTTCAATATATGAATGGATAAAAAAAAATGTGGCATCTATACACAATGGAGTATTATGCAGCACTAAAAAATGACAAAATCATAGAATTTGTAGGGAAATGGATGGCATTAGAGCAGATTATGCTAAGAGAAGGTAGCCACTCTTTAAAAAACAAAAGTCAAATGTCTTCTTTGATATAAAGAGAGCAACTAAGAATAGAACAGGGAGAAAGAACTTGAGGAAAAGATTAACATTAATCAAAGACGAGAGAGGAAAGCAAAAGGGAGAGAGAATAGAAACCATATGGAAATGGTAGGAGACCCTCAATGTTACACAAAATTACATATAAGAGGTAGTGAGGGGAAAGGGGGGTGGAATAGGGAGAGAAGTGAAAAACAGCAGATGAGGTAGAGAGGGAAGATGGGAGGGGAGGGGAGGGAAGATAGTAGGGGATAGGAAATGTAGCACAATACAACAGTCACTTATATGACATTTTGTAAAAATATGAATGTGTAACCATTGTGATTCTGCAACTCGTATTTGGGGAAAATTGGGAGTTCATAACCCAATTGAGTCAAATGTATGAAAGATGATATACCATGAGCTTTGTAATGTTTTGAACAACCAATAAAAAATAAATAAATAAAGGTTTAAAATTGAGTGGGAAGATATCAGCTAAAAAAGTGTTGAGATGCATTCATTTTGCTAAGCAGAAACTTTGTTTTGTTTAGTTGTATCTATCACAAATTTATTGTACCAGAAAACTGGTTTTAAAAATGCACATAATTGAGATTAAAGGTTAATCCACCTACCCTCCTGAAAAATTCATAGTATTTCCTATATTTTTCATATTTCATTTTTTAGTGAATATTTTGTCATGGACCAGTTCTAGTCTTAGGCTATTCTTCCAGAATACTAACTCAACTGACAAGTTGGTACAATGTGTTGGATTGTTCTTTTCATCTTTTATTTAATAGTTTCTAACTGATAATGTGTATTTTTTCTTATCTTTATTTGGAACATACATACCCAACTGTATCTTTGCATTTTATGTTTTACTGGGAAAGAGACTCATCAAAAGCTCTGTATTATATGTATCAGTAATCAAACATTTAGAGATCGCAATTATTCTTAATTTTGCCTGAAAATATCTTTGTACCATTTTTCTTATAAAGATTTAGAATTATTAATACTGCCCCTACTGTAATAAGTAACTACTTACAAAAAGGATTAAACAATTGACTTTATATCAATTATGAATATGAAAATTACTAAAATAAGTATTTTTTAATTAACACACAATTGATAGAAATTGAAATCACAAGAAGGCCATTTGAAATGTCAGTGCATATGGTCCTTAAATAATAGGTTGTTCAAAAAAAAATTTCTCTAATTCATAAGAGTTAATATGCCATATTACAACTTAATGTGATATAAAACCTTAAATTATCAGTATTCATAAATAAGAATGATACCTGTTAACTTAAACATGTTTATTTGATTTTCACTGTAAGATGTTAATTCTGGAAGACTTGAAAATTAAGAAAGACTTGGTATATATTATTTCTAACAGGCTAATCAAAGTAATTTTAAATATATATGTATATATATATGTAATACATGTGAATGAATATAGATGCATATGTATAATAAATGTATTGTAATATATCTATCAGGTGATTATAATTTTTAAATTTTCTCAAGAAAAAAGAATGACTATAAAATCAGTTTTAAATGTAAATTTCATAGCATACTAGTGTTTGTAATGACATGAGAGAAAAGTACATAAGGAGGGAAAGTGAAAAAGAATAGAGAGAAGGGGGAAAACGATTAAGAAAGTGAGTAATGAAGAGGGTGAGGAGTGTTTGATGATAAGATAAAGTGGAGGATCTGGGTTTCTGGCTCAGTGTTAACATGCTTGTCTAGCATGTGTGAGGCACTGGGTTATATTCTCATCACCACATACAAATAAAAAAAATGAAGGTCTATGAACAACTGAAAAAATAAAAAATGAAAAAGGAGAAATATTACCAAAATTCCAAGTTTTTATGAATGTTAAATAAAAAACAATTATGTTACATAGCCTTATGCAATTTCTAGACTCCCCAAAATAGTCATTAAATGTTAGATTATTAGTGCTATAACTGAAAATCTATTGCTCTTTCCTCTACATTCTGTGGCATGCTAGTGCTAAAATAAAGTGTATTATGACACCAAAAAAAATCAAATATTTCTACAGTAACTGACCCAGTTTAACATCAATGCATGAAGATTCCTATGGGATATAATGTGTATTTTGACGTTCATTTTCATTCAAAACTGGTACATTACTATTTCTCCAGTTTATGCACATGATAGGATGTATATTTCATCCACAATTTAGCAAATTTATACGCATTTGTTTTACTTTCCATCACTTCCTGCTTCAGAACACATGGATTACTCCATGTTTCTTGACTGCTCTTTTTAAGAGACTTCTTTATAAACACATTATTTTCGATTTCCATTATCAATTTTGAAGCAAAACTCACACAACCGTCATGATAAACCATAACCCTAATATTATCATTAGATATAAAACTGGTTGGAATGAATGATTGTATTTCAATATAAGATTTCTTGTATACTTTCAGATATCAATTTAATCCATTATGTAAAGTGGAACCAGTAATATTATTTATTCACAGTATGGTCTATTCATGCATTATCTCTATGTTGATAGACACAGGGTACACCTCTGTGTACGCCCAATAATAATTTGTATATCTTCAAAATATTGCTCCCAGAAATGGTGGAAGAAATACTCATGTCAACTGATTTATACATACATTTTATCACAGTAGTATTCTGGACACAAAATGCAAAGGTCACACTTAGGATTCTCCCAAAAGCCTAAATGGAAAGTGAACATGGATTACTAGACTAATCCATGTCCAGGTTGCCTAATGCTCTCAAATGTCAATCATATTGGTGACTACATATGTGTTTCTTCTGAAGATTACATTTTCAATCTCAACCCTGTTGAGAATGTCTAAACCTATGACTCATTTTATAATTTGCCTGATTTCTTAATCTCTATTGATATCTGCTTTCCTACTATTTTCCCCAGTTCATCATTGTGACTGACTTTTCACATGTGCTGACATATATATTCAATCTCTACCCGACACCCTATTGCTAAAGAACTTTTGGTCCAAATCCTATACTCAATCTTCTTCCTAAACCTACCGACTATCTTCCTAATCCTAGCGACAAATCCCTTTTGACTGGATGTTCTCTTCGTTATTCAATCATCCAAGGTGCAAATTCCTGTTCCATTGTATATCGCTTTATCTGAGACATATGTGCAGTACATAAGTCAAAGCTAATTAAACCACTCAAGGGGCAAATGCCCTTCTGGGCTTCAAATCATACCTAGATTTCTTTTTCCATACTTATATTTCACCCACAAGTTAGCAAAATTATTTGCATTTTTGTCACTTTCAATTACTTCCTACTTCAGAACACATGCATTCCTCTATGTTTCTTGACTGGTCTTTTCATGAGACTTCTTTCCAAACACATTATTTTCCATTTCCATACTCACTTTTGAAGCAGAACTCACACACCTTTCATGATAAAATATAACCCTAATATTACCATTAGATGTATAACTCATTGGAATGAATGATTCTATATAAATATAAGATTTCTTATATATTTTTAAATATCAATTCTATCAATCCATTATTTAAAGTGGAATCAGTTATATTATTTATTCACAGTATTGTCAATTCATGCATTACTTCTATATTCATAGACACAGGGTACACCTCTGTGTACGCCCAATAATAATTTGTATATCTTCAAAATATTGCTCCCAGAAATGGTGGAAGAAATACTCATGCCAACTGATTTATACATACATTTTATCACAGTAGTATTCTGGACACAAAATGCAAAGGTCAAACTTAGGATTCTCCCAAAAGCCTAAATGGAAAGTGAACATGGATTACTAAAATCATCCATGTCCAGGTTGCCTAATGCTCTCAAATGTCAATCTTATTGGTGACTACATATTTGTTTCTTCCTAAGATTATATATTGAAACTCAACCCTGTTGATAATGTCTAATCCTTTCACTCACTTTGTACTTTGCCTGATTTCCTAATGTCTCTATTGATATCTGCTTTCCTACATATTTTCCACATTTCATCATTGTGACTCATTCTTCACATGTGCTGACATTTACATTCACTCTCTAACCGAAACCCTATTGCTAAAGAACTTTTGCTCCAAATCCTATACTCACTCTTCTTCCTAAACCTACGGACTATATTCCTAATCCTACCGACTATCCCTTTTTGACTGGATGTTCTATTCTACATTCAATCATCCAAGTAACGGTCGGGCGAGCGTCGGAAGAAGAGACCACCAAGAGTCTATCTCATGTAACAGCAAAGGGTTTATTGGGGGTCCAGCATGCTGGGGCTCAGAGTTCACTTGAAAAGAGTAGAGAGCCCTGAGAACAGCTTAAGCAGATGTTATAAACTTTTCCTTGCGAGTGCAGGGAGGGAAGTTAATTGATGTGTCAGGGCGAGTGTTCAGTTTGCATGCAACCTGGTGGGGGAGTACATTCTGCAGTTTGGCAGTTGTGGACAGCACATTCTGGGAACAAGATTGGCAAAAATTTCTCAAGATTTCAACAGTATTTTGTTAAGTGTACAGAAAAACAGGAAGTGACAACTACATATTTTATTAACCTTTCATTCGACACTTCTTTTTCTGGCTACTTTTAATCATAAATATGATCATTGGCTGGTGTCACATTCCATGTCTGCTAGTGGGGTATTACCATTAGTTTAACTTGTCCAATTTGAGCCTGGACAAAATAAATTACATGGTTGAGCAAGCAGGGTTTTATAGTTAGCAATAATGTGAGGATTATTATTGGACCCGCCAGGGTTGATAAATGCGTAGTTAACCAGGGGGACTTTGTGAACCAAGATTCAAACCACGCTTTTTGGGCCTCTCTCTCTCGTTGACGCTCTTCAAGTCGTCATTTTAATTTACTCATAGAGTTTTTTACAACTCCAGTATGGTTGGCATAAAAACAACATTCTTCCATCAATGCAAAACAAAGGCCCTCTTCTCTCATGAAGAGAAATTCCAATCCTCGACTGTTCTGTAAAACAACTTCAGAGAGATAGGTTAAAGATTCCTGCAATACTGTGATGGAGGTTTCTAATATCTTTAAGTTTTGGCCTATTGCTGCTTCTATTTGGGTCATTTGTTTTGTCCCATGGACCAAGGCAGTGGTTCTTGTGCCCACCCCTGCAGCAACATGTATTCCTAATAGAATGGCGAAAGTGAGGGATATATGTTCCCAGTGGAACCAGGTTTTATGCCCCCCTATTTGATCTTCAAATGAACCTGTGTCATGATAGAGCACTCTGGGAAACATTTGCACAACTACACAATTAATCACATCTTTTGACCACTTCATGAAAACATAAACAATGTTTTAAGTATATAGAATTATACTGTTGTAGGGATGGACAAGGCAAGGCACCTAAGATAGTACCAAAGACAGGAAAACAGTTATATTTGTTTGCAACCATATTCAGAGGGCATTACTTCTGTTGTAATCAACTAAATCCCTGGAATCACAAGTTTAGGTAGTTTCAGAATTTTGTACCCAACATATAAGGGAAGGGGCTCAGAAGTTCACAGTCTTAAGAAGTTCACAAGAAGCCGTTTGTCTTCTTTTTTTTCCCTCTGTTCTGGGAAAGTTAACCTTTCAAGGACACCTGGGTGAGGGAAAGCTTTATATTCCCTTTATTTTCCCCCTGCCAACTGTTACCATGGAGCCCAGTTGGTAACTTCTTTATCTTACAAATGTAGCCATCTATGTGAAGCCTCAGCTCAAGGCCAAGGCCTTGTTCACATATTTTGTGAAAAATTAGTATGGGGGTGTCTAGCTTAGGATTGCAGATTTTTTTTAGCCAGTGGCCAAGTAGAATAGGGCAACTTGAAAAGTGGAATTTTATCTACTTAGAAATCTTTTATTGGGATTCTTTTGCTGAAATTCCTAAATTCAGCTATGTTGGAGATTTCTGGAGAAGGTCAGTTAAGACTTTTCTGTGGGCCTGGTACAGAGGGGGAAGACGGGGAAGGCATGGCTGTGAGCAGTTCCGTGGATCTGAGAATGAGGTAGGAGAAATGTAAAAGAATAATGGAAAAGGGGTTTTGGATTTTTCTAGGAACAAATCTTGAGCAGTACAACAGGTACAGCAGAGGGTAAGATGGGAGTTAGTATCCCAAAAAGCATTTGAGGGACTTTAAATACTTAGTAACATGTTTTCAGTGATGAAAAAGCAACTTTAAAGGCCATTTACATTGCATCTTGGATAAGGGTGTGAGGGCTCTTCTCAGCTGGTTTGGGCTTTGTGTTAGGTAGTAAGAGGACCTGGTGGGACCCAGTGCGGGCAATGACAGGGGAAGAGAGGAGTGAGTTGGTTGAGGTGTACCTCAGTACCTGCTACCTCAAGAAGGGGGCAACGGTCTTAGAACAGGCGGAGGTTTGGGTTTTTGATCTAGTAATTGGAGGGGAGAAATCAGGTTGCATAGGTGAGAGTAAGAGCAGAGAGTCTGGAGCAGAAGGCTGAGGGTGAGGATCTATTGGAGAAGCATAGTTCAGGATGTGAGCAAAGGAGGGAAAAGGCCTCCACATAGGGGAATCTCCTTTTACCCTTTTCAGCACTTGCAGAAGTTAAAAAGGTCACGCAGAATTTGAGGATCCAGAGACCCCTCTGGGGGCCATCAATTTTGGTTATCTAATTGGTAATATGGCCAATGTTGTGTACAGAATTTGATGAGGAGTTTGGGTTCCATCAAGCAGTCCCTGTATGCTCACATCCTCATGACTTACAGAAGAAGCTGGCTTTCCCCCAACACAGCCTTGACTGTTTGTGGCTTTGATAGTCCGCAGGGCAAACATAGTAATCTAGGCTAGCCAACCTGCATCTGGCTCGCGTGTCCCTACATCCATAATATTTGTTTCCATTATCTATGGTAGAGAAGGGATTTAATGGAATTTTAGTGGGATCCACTTCATCAGGGATATCCCAATGGAAAAGACCTATAGCCAGCTGACAAATGTTTCTGTGGAGAGATGGCGACCATGTCCCTAAGTGGGCTGTATGCGAGATAGACCATACTTCTTGTCCAGTAAGATTTGTGATCAGCCATCGCTGCTGAATGGGCTGATGAGGGTTAGGACTACTGGTGGTCAAGGGGAGAGTCTATTGCCTTATCCACATGGCAAATACACAATTTGAAAGCGTTACCAGTCTTTTACAGTTTCCAGCCAGAGTCTGGACAGGGCACAGGATTGAGATGAGAGGTATGGATCCAGGAAGTGATTCTGTCTACCTTTACTGCTGTAGGTGTTATAAGTAGCACCTGCTATGGTCCCTTCCAGCAGGGTTCCAGGGATGACACCTGATGTCGTCTAATGTAGACAAAGTCTCTTTCTTGATTTTGATGTTGATTCCCCTCGTCACCGGGTTGGTAGGCAGTGTCCATCTGTCTTCACAGGTATCTATGTGGCTCTGGCTGAAAGACAATATCTCTAACTTTTTAAATTAGTGGGAAGTAGAAAGATCCTTCTAGGGTCCATCCAAATCCAAAGGTGAGCCATTCTGAGGCACAGAGAGTCTGCCAGGTCCAGCATTTTACTGAAAAAGAAAGATTCTGATCCCTTAAGCAAACTTTGTTGCAGTGAACAAGGGTCAGAGACAGAGGCATTGAAGTGCTCTGTCCCATAATGAAAGATACACAAACAGTAAAAGCAACAACACATGACACAGACAAGACAAGACAATAAAGACAGGATATGGAAGTCCAACACTGAGACCAGGACTGAGTAGTTGGCAAAACCCGATGGGTTGGCAATACCGAATCTGAAACAAAATATCACTGAGTCATGGAGACTATTGTTCCTCGATTTTCTGAGTCCTCTATGACGTCCCCCAGGGACTTGGCCTGTGGCTCTGTGACATGACTGTCAGCCACCATCGGAGAGAGCTCACGCTCTTCATCGACATCCATTTTGCCAAGCCCTGACCTGAAACCTGAAACCAGAAAGAGGCACCTTACTTACCCCGAGAGGAGTTCGTTGGGGTCGCTTGTCCACGGCTGCCAGATCTCGGTGGAACCTCCATATGTAAAGGTCCGGTGACAATCGGGTGAAGAGACCACCAAGAGACTGTCTCATGCAAAGCAAAGGGTTTATTGGGGGTCCAGCATGCTGGGGCTCAGAGCTCACTTGAATAGAGCAGAGAGCCTTGAGAACAGCTTAAGCAGAGCTTATATATTTTCCTAGGAGAGGGCAGGGGGGGAAGTTTATTGATGGGTCCGGGCGAGTGAGCGGTTTGTGTGCAACCGGTTGAGGGAGTACATTCTGCAGTTTGGCAGTTTTGGACAGCACATTCTGGGAATAAGACTATCAAAAAGTTCTCAAGATTTCAACAGTGTTTTTTTAAGCATACAGAAAAACAGGAAGTGACAAGTACTTATTTTATTAACCTTTCACTGCGAACTATACTTTTCCAGAATTCCTAATGTTTCTATTGTGTTTGTTAAAGTTCATTTTTATTCAAACCTGGTACGTAATTATTTCTTCAGTTTATGGACATCATTAGATATATCCATTCATTCACAAGTTCACAAATTTATAAACATTTGGTTCACTTTCAATCACTTCCTCCTTTGGAAGACATATATTCCTCCATGTTTCTTGACTGGTCTTTTTACTAAACTTCTTTCTAAACATATTATTTTCGATTCCATAATCATTTTTGAAGCAAAACTCACACACTATTCATGAGAAATGATAACCCTAACATTACCATTAGATATATAACTGGTTGGAATGAATGTATGTATATCAATGTAAGATTTCCTATATATTTTCAGATATCAATACAATCCATTATTTAAATTTGGAACCAGTTATATAATTTATTCACAGTAGGGTCTATTAATGCATCATCTCTATATACATCAAAACAGGGTAAACCTATTAGTATCCCCAGTACTAATTTATAAGTTTTCAAAATATTGCTCACAGAAATGGTGGAAGAAATACTCATGTCACCTTAGCTACATATACATATTATCACAGTAATATTCTGGACACAAAATGCAAAGGTCACACAGAACATAATTTAAGCTATGTATCCCAATCAAGGGCCCAAAGTCCTTCTGGGCTTCAAATATTACCTAGATTTCTGTTTTCATACTTATATTTCACCTCCATATTCTTATAAATATCGCAGGTTCCCAATATCATTATTCATCCAGCAAAATGATTCATAACCCAAATCGAACATGCTATTAACCCTAACCATTCTGTAAACTGAGATTGTTCACTCAATCTCACTTTACAGAAGAGCAGGGACAAAGTTAGTATTACAATACAGGAAGTTAGGAGATCTTTCACCTGCTGAGTACCTCAAAATCCATGCAGAAATGATCCCTGGAGAAGACGTAGGCAGCTATGAAGGACCTGAAACAGCAAAAGTCATCTTCCTTTGCAAACCACCCGATCAGGATGAAAGGATGTGTCTCAATCAGCCTATCTCTTCTTAATGTAGGGATGATGTATGAAACCAGGCATGTGTGGAGAGCTGTTCCCAGGTGCCTATGTTTCTATACCATTCTAACTTGTGAAAGTGTCACAGGAAATAGAGGCTGCCTCCTTTTCCTGAGACACTAGGAAGCAACTGTTACGACAAAGTGGTGGCCAAAACAGTGGCCTCATTCATTTTCTGAAGGAAGTGACCTCACCTCACTTCCTTGGTGATGGAAATCTCTGAATTTTGTGATCCAAGAAGCCAGGCACCCAGAGCCAGTCCCAGTCCCAGTCCAAGTTTTGCTCACTTGTTTGGATTTACCAAGAGGCTAGATAAATACCAAGAAATTTTTGAAATTCCCATGACCAGATGGTATTGGAGAACATTTGGATGCACTTTTACTGATCATGAGTGTACCAGACAGTGCCTTGATTGACTGGGATTTATGACAATGGTGTAGAACAGAGATGCTATTAAGTTGGACCCTCCTGAGTGGTGAGCCCTGAGCTGTGGTGTGCAGGTGTGTGATGAATCATCTGTGGTTGCGCCATGTGGATTTGCCATTGATTTCCAAATGGCTTGTCACTGACATGGTGCAGTGACCAGACACTTATATGTAAAGGTGTCTTGTTAAATTGATAGTTTTCAGGGCAATGTGCAGAATCAGGTTGCTATAGACAAGGGGGCAAGATATGTGGGAATGAAGCCTGGTTGGTGCATTCTCTTGTAGACCCTGAAAAACCACAAGTGACAAAACTCCCTCCAGCACTGTGTTCCAGTTGAACCCCTTGTATTTCGTGAGGCAAATACCAAACTCCCAGTGCTGCAGCAGGAAACACCACGAAAAGTGGAGGATGAACAAAAGGCTTCACAGTCCACATGGGGAGACACTTATACCCCAGTGGCCACAGTTTACATACAAAGAGAGAATTCAGCACTGCTGCCTCATGTGCTTTGGAAAGCAAGAAAGAATGTCCTCCAGGTCACATAGATGCAGACCCAGCTTTGATGATCTCACTACAAAGGAAGCTAAAGCTACTGACAACAACATATATTTCAAGTGCCCATCCTCAGAGGAAGTTTCTCTAGAAGTCTTTAGGCCAGCACACCTCCATATTTGTGGAGTGTTTACCCTGTACCTTACTTTGGGATACTCCTCTACCACCTCCAAGTTTGTGACCTCCTAAATATTTTCCATTCCAGATATGTATTTACAGATTTTCTAACTCTTCTCCTCTAATTGTTTCTTATTTGGGGAGATGGTAACGTCAAGGCATTGTTCTGGATGAAAGTGGGAAGATTTTTGTGTAGCACATATTTGTATACACATTGGATTCATTTTCCAATTTTCCATTCCAAAAACTGAATCCCTGACACTAACACGTACCCTACAAAACTCTGACTACTAATCCTAATATGATGGAGAAAAATGACCTAAACCGAATAGAAAAACAAGCAGTTCTGAAGAGGCATGGTGTATAGTCGGACTTGCCTTTTGCATGATAAAGTGTAGGTGTTATAAACCTAGTCAATTTTTAATTGAAATAGTTCTCCATGTGTTTTTTTCCTTTGATATTTATTGTTTGTTCTTCAAAACATTACATAGTTCTTGACATGTCATATTTCACACTTTGATTCAAGTAGGTTATGAACTTCAATTTTTCCCCGTATACAGATTGCAGCATCCCATCAGTTACACATCCACTGTTTTGCATATTGCTATACTAGTGTCTGTTGTATTCTGCTGCCTTTCCTGTCCTCTACTATCTCCCATCCCCTCCCCTCCAATCCTCTCAATGTACCCCATCTGCTGTAATTCATTTCTTCCCCTTGTTTTCGTCCCCTTTCCGCTCACTTCATCTTGTATTTAATTTTGTAAACCATGAGGGTTTCCTTCCATTTCCATGCAATTTTGCTTCTCTTTCCTTTTCCCTCCAACCTCTCACCCCTGTTTAATGTTAATCATCTTCTCATGCTCTTCCTTCCAACTCTGTTCTCAGTTACTCTCCTTATATCAAAGAAAACATTTGGCATTTGTTTTTTAGTGATTGGCTATCTTCACGTAGCATAATACGTTCTAATGCCATCCATTTCTCTGCAAATTGTATGATTTTGTCATTTTTTAATGCAGAGTAATACTCCATTGTGTATAAATGCCACATTTTTTTAATCCATTCATCTATTGAAGGGCATCTAGCTTGGTTCCACAGTCTTCCTATTGTGAATTGTGCTGCTATGAACATAGATTTATCAGTGTCCCTGTAGCATGCTCTTTTTGGGTCTATAGGGATTAGACCGAGAAGGGGAATTGCTGGGTCAAATTGTGGTTCCATTCCCAGCTTTCCAAGAAATCTCCATACGGCTTTCCAAATTGGCTGCGCCAATTTACAGTCCCACCAGCAATGTACAGGTGTACCCTTTTCCCCACATCCTCGCCAGAACTTGTTGTCGTTTGACTTCATAATGGCTGCTAAGCTTACTGCAGTGAAATGGTATCTTAGGGTGGGTTTGTTTTGCATTTCTGTGAATGCTCGAGATGGTGAGAATTTTTTGATGTACTTATTGATTGATTGTATGTCCTCCTCTGAGAAGTGTCTGTTCAGGTCCTTGGCCCATTTGTTGATTGGGTAATTCATTTTCTTATTGTTAATTTTTTTGATTTCTTTGTATAACTCTGGATATTAGGGCTCTATCTGAAGTGTGAGGAGTCAAGATTTGTTCCCAGGGTGTGGGCTCCCTTTTTACCTCTCTTATTGTTTCTTTTTCTGAGAAAAATCTATTTAGTTTGAGTAAGTCCAGTTTGTAGATTCTAGTTATTAACTCTTATGCTATGGGTGTCCTATTGAGGAATTTGGAGCCCGACCCCACAGTATGTAGATCATAGCCAAAGTTTTCTTCCATCAGATGCCGTGTCTCTGATTTGATATCAAGCTCCTTGATCCATTTTGAGTTAACTTTTGTGCATGGAGAGAGAAAGGGATTCAGTTTCATTTGTTACATATGGAATTCCAGTTTTTCCAGCACCATTTTTTAAAGATGCTATCCTTCCTTCATTTCATGCTATTAGCTCCTTTATCAAATATAAGATAGCTGTAATTTTGTGGATTGATTTCTGTGTCCTCTATTCTGTACCATTGGTCCACCCACCTGTTTTGGTACCAGTACCATGCTCTTTTTGTTACTATTGCTCTGTAGTATAATTTGAGGACTTGTATCGCTATACCGCCTGATTCAAACTTTCTGCTTAGAGTTGTCTTTGATATACTGGGTTTTGTATTTTTCCATATGAATTTCATAATTGTTTTATCTATCTCTACAAGAAATGCCCTTGGAATTTTGATTGGCATTGCATTAAACCTATAGAGAACTTTTGGTAATATCGCCATTTTGATGATGTTAATTCTGCCTATCCATGAACAGGGTATATTTTTCCATCTTGTAAGATCTTCTTCTATTTCTCTCTTTAGGGTTCTGTAGTTTTCATTGTGTAAGTCTTTCACATCTTTTGTTACGTTGATTCCCAAGTATTTTATTTTTATTTTGAGGATATTCTGAATGGAGTGGTATTCCTCATTTCCATTTCAGAGGATTTGTTGCTGATATACAGGAATGCCTTTGATTTATGATTGTTGATTTTATATCATGCCACTTTGCTGAATTCATTTACTAACTCTAATAGTTTCTTTGTAGACCCTTTTGGGTCTGCTTGGTATAGAGTCATGTCATCTGCAAATAGTGATAATTTAAGTTCTTCTTTTCCTAATTTTATGCCTTTAATTTCTTTCATTTGTCTAATTTCTCTGGCCAGTGTTTCGAGAACTATGTTGAACAGAAGTCGTGAGAGAAGGCATCCCTGTCTTGTTCCAGATTTTAGAGGGAATGCTTTCAATTTTTTCACAATTCAGAATGATACTAGCCTGAGGCTTAGCATAGATTGCTTTTACAATATTGAGGTATGTTCCTGTTATCCCTAGTTTTTCTAGAGTTTTGAACATAAAGGGATGCTGTACTTTGTTGAATACTTTTTCTGCATCTATTGGGGTGATCATATGGTTCTTATTTTTAAGTCTATTAATGTGGTGAATAACATTTATTGATTTCCGTATATTGAACCAGCCTTGTATCCCAGGGATGAATCCTACTTGATCATGTTGCACAATTTTTTAAATATGTTTTTGTATCTGATTCGCCAGAATTTTATTGAGGATTTTTGCATCTAGGTTCATTAGAGATATTGGTCTGTAGATTTGTTTCTTTGAAGTGTCTTTGTCTGTTTTATGAATCAGGGTGATATTGGCCTCCTAAAATAAATTTGGAAGTTCTCTCTCTTTTTCTATTTCCTGAAATATCTTGAAAAGTACTGGTATTAGTTCCTCTTTAAAGGTTTTGAAAAACTCTGCTGTATACCCATTCGGTCCTGTTCTTTTCTTAGTTGGTAGTCATTGGATGGTTTCTTCTATTTCCTCAATTAATATTTGTCTGCTTAGGTTGTCTATATCCTCCTGACTCAATCTGGGCAGATCATATGACTTAAGAAATTTATCAATGCCTTCACTATCTTCTAATTTATTGGTGTATAAGGATTCAAAATAATTTCTGATTATCTTCTGTATTTCAGAAGTGTCTGTTGTGATATTGCCATTTTCATCCAGTATGATAGTAATTTGAGTTCTCTCTCTTCTTCTCTTTGTTAACATGGCTAAGAGTCTGTCAATTTTATTTATTTTTCAACTTTTAGTATTGTCAAATTTTTCAATTGATTCTTTTGTTTTGATTTTATTAATTTCAGCTCTGATTTTAATTATTTCTTGCCTTCTACTTCTTTTGCTGTTGTTTTGCTCTTTTTTTTCTAGGATTTTGAAATGAACTATGAGATCATTTATTTGTTGTTGTTTTTTTCTTTTTTTAAGGAAAGAACTCCAAGCAATGAATTTTCCTCTTAGAACTGCTTTCAATGTGTCCCATAGATTCTGACATGTTCCGTCTGTCTTTTTCATTTATCTCTAAGAATTTTTTATTTTCCTCCTTGATGTCTTCTATAACCCATTGATCATTCAGTACGTATTGTTCATTCTCCAAGTGATGCATGAAGTTTCCTTCCTTCTTTTATTGTTGATTTTTCAGTTTCATTCCATTATGATCAGATAAGATGCCTGGTATTATCTATACTCCTTTATATTGTCTAAGAGTTGCCATGTGACATAATATATGATCTATTTTTGAGAGGTATCCATGTGCTGCTGAGAAAAAAGTGTAACTACTTGATGTTGGGTGGTATATTCTATATATGTCTATTAAGTCTATGTTATTAATTGTGTTATTCAGTTCAATAGTTTCCTTATTCAACTTTTGTTTGGAAGATCTGTCCAGTAGTGAGAGAGGTGTGTTGAAGTCTCCCATGATTATTGTATTGTGGTCTATCAGACTCTTGAACTTGAGAAGAGTTTTTTTGATGAACATAGCTGAACCATTGTTTGGGGCATATATATTTATGATTGTTATGTCTTGTTGGTGTATGGTTCCCTTGAGCAGTATGTAGTGTCCCTCTTTATCCCTTTTGCTTAACTTTGGCTTGACATCTATTTTATTTGATCTGAGTATGGACACTCCTGCTTGTTTCCGAAGTCCATATGAGTGATATGATTTCTCCCAACCTTTCAACTTCAGTCTATGTTTCTCTTTTCCTATCAAATGCGTCTCCTGCAGGCAGAAAATTGTTGGGTCTTCTTTCGTGATCCATTCTACTAGCCTGTGTCTCTTAATTGGTGAGTTTAAGCCATTAACATTTAGGGTTACTATTGAGATATGGGTTGTTATTCCAGCCATATTTGTTTATTTATGTTACTAACCATGTTTTTTTTTCCTCTTTGATTATTTTTCCCCCCTTTACTGTACTACCTCCCACTGTTGGTTTTCATTGTTATTTTCCATTTCGTCTTCCTATAATGTTTTGCCATGGATCTTTTGAAGAAAGGGTTTTCTAGCTGCAAATTCTTTTAACTTTTGTTTATCATGGAAGGTTTTAATTTTATCTTCCATCCTGAAGCTTAAATTCGCTGGATACACAATTCTTGGTTGGAACCCAATTTCTTTCAGTGTTTGAAAAATGTTATTCCAGGATCTTCTAGCTTTCAGAGTCTGTGTTGAAAGATCAGCTGTTATCCTGATTGGTTTACCCCTAAATGTAACCTGCTTCCTTTCTCTTGTAGCTTTTAAATTTCTCTCTTTATTCTGTATGTTTGGCCTCTTCATTATAATATGTCTAGGTCTTTATCTCTTATGATTTTGCACATTCGGCATCCTGTAGGCTTCTATGATTTGGGATTCTGTCTCATTCTTCATGTCTGGGAAGGTTTCTCATATTATTTCATTGAATAGATTGCTCATTCCTTTGTTTTGCACCTGTATACCTTCCTGTATCCCAATTACTCTTAAGTTTGGTCTCTTCATGTTATCCCATATTTCTTGGATTTTCTGCTCATGGTTTCTTAACAGTCTTGCTGAGCTGTCTATGTTCTTTTCAAGTTGAAATACTTTGTCTTCATTGTCTGATGTTCTATCTTCTATGTGATCTACTCTGCTGGTAGTATTCTCAATTGAGTTTTTAAGTTGGTTTATTGCTTCCTGCATTTCTACGATTTCTGTTTGTTTTTTTTTATAACCTCTATCTCCCTGTATAGTTGATCTTTTGCTTCTTGGATTTGTTTATGTAATTTATTGTTGAAGTGATCTTTCATTGTCTGATTTTGCTGTCTAATGTCTCCCTGTTGACTCAGATCATCGGAAGCAAGTATATCCTAAATTCTTTATCTGACATTCCATCTGCTGCAGATATTACCTCTTCTAATGTTGAGTTGACCTGCATTGCTTGTGGTCCTTTCTTTCCTTGTCTTTTCCTACTGTTCGCGTTTTTTTCTGTTTGGTGGAACTTTTGTGTTATTGAATTTTACCCCTAAATGTTTATATTGCTATTGTATTCATGAAAAGTCTTCCTCACAGGTGTGGGCGGTGGCTCTGCCCCTCCTCCAATTGGGGCAATGTGCCTACCACAACAGCAGCCCTCTGGACCTGTTCTGCCGGTCGGTAGCCTGTCCGCCTACCTTGCAGGAGCGGGCAGTTACTCTCCCCTCTTCGGGCGCTGGTCCTGTTCAGCCAGTGGGTCACAGGTCCACCTACCTTGCAGGCGCAGGTGTCGGCTCTGCCCCTCCGCGTGCCGCTGGGCCTCTTCTGTCTGTGGATTGCAGGGCTGTCTACATTGCAGGCGCGAGTGGCAGCTCTGCCCCTCTCTAAACTGGGGCGATATATCTACCAGGCTGGTAGGTTGCTGGGTCTGTTCTGCCAGAGGGTGAGAGGTCCACCTGCTTTCCAGGCACGGGCAGTGGCTCGGCCCCTCCCCAAACCTGGTTATGTGTCTAGCACCGTGGCGGGGCCTAGCGCCTGGTCTGTCGGTGTTCGCAGGTCTGCCTACTTCGCAGGCGCGGGGGTCGGCTCTGCCCCTCTGAAGGCAGCTGGGCCTCTTCTGCCGGTGGGTCACAGGTTCACCTATCTAGAAGTTGCAAGGGGTGTCTCTGCCCCTCCGCGGGTTTCTGGGCCTGTTCTCCCTGTGGGTCGCATGTCCGCGTTCCTTGCAGGCGCGCAGCGGCTCTGCCCAACCCCCAACCAGGGCGATGTGCTTTGTACGATTGCGGGCCGCTAGGCCTGTTCTACCGGTGGCTCGCAGGTCCGCCTACCTTACAGGCGCGGTTGGTGGCTCTGCCCCTCCCTTCTCCATGTGTTTTTAAAGTTAACAAATATGAGAATTCCTGTCTCCATTTCTCTGTACCCTATTCAGCACATGTATTTTTATATGCACATATAGAATCCTACCTGGTATCACACGTAGATACTTGTGAGGTTGCTGACTTGGCAAATACAAATTGTGAGAAGAGATCACTCCTCCTAAATGCTGTTGGAACTTACAAAACAAACTATGGGTGAGCTTCCTAGTTGAACAACATTATACTTAAATTGATGTTCAGAAAAGTGAAGATTTTTGGATTTGTGGATGATATATATTTCATGATGTATTTCGATTGGCATTTATATTGCTACATTTTAATGTATATGTGTGTGTGTGTGTGTGTGTGCATATATATATGTATAAACTCTCCAGATTTTTCAAAATATGAAATGTATGTGTCTTATTATATACTCCCTAAATTCATTGATGTTAATGAATGTGGATTTTTATTAAACTTTTCATAAGAATATTCTCTGGAATATTAATCCACCTGAAATATATATTTGTTTCCTAGTACTGAAAGCTAACTTCAGTGAATGGTGCATACAAATCCTAATATTGCTACAGTAAATGACTCAGTTTAACATCAATGCAAGTAGATTCCTATGGGACATGATATGTACTTTGACGTTCATTTTTATTCAAAACTGGTACATTAATATTTCTTCAGTTTTTGCACATAATAGAATACATTTTTCATTCACAAATTCACAAATTTATAGGATTTTTTTCACTTTCAATTACTTCCTGCTTCAGAACATATGTATTCCCCCAGGTTTCGTGACTGTTGTTTTAATGAGACTTCTTTCCAAGCACATTATTTTTGATTTCCATAATCATTTTAGAAGCAAAACTCACAGACACTTCATGATAAACCATAACACTAATATTACCATTAGATGTATAACTGGTACGAATGATTGTATGAATATCAATATAAGTTTTCCAGTATATATCCAGATATCAATTCAATCCATTATTTAAATTTTGAACCAGTTATATTATTTATTCACAGTATGGTCTATTCATGCATTATCTCTATATTCGTATAACACAGCCTATACCTATTTGTACCCACAATACTAAATTATATGTCTTCAAAATATTGCTCCCAGAAATGGTGGAAGAAATACTCATGTCATCTGATCTATATATACATTAATCACAGTAATATTGTGGAAACAAAAAGCAAGGTCACACTTATGATTGTACTAAATCCTAAATGGAAAATGAGCATGGATTAAAAAAAAAATCCATATCCAGGTTGCCTAATGCTCTCAAAGTGAATCCTATTGGTGACTACATATTTGTTTCTTCCTGAAATTACATATTCAACTTCAACCCTGTTGAAAATTTCTAATCCTATCACTCACTTTATATTTGTCCTGATTTCCTAATGTCTCTATTGATATCTGATATCCTGTATTTTTTCCCCAGTTTATCACTGTGACTGACTCTTCACATGTGCTGACATTTACTTTCAGTCTCTACCCAAAACCCTATTGCTAAAGATCTTTTGGTCCAAATTCTATACACACTCTTCATTCTAAACCTACCGAATATCTTCCTAATCCACCAACTATCCCTTTTGGACCAGATGTTCTCTTCGACATTCAATCATCCAAAAGACAAGATCCTATGCCACTGTATATCAATTTATCTGAGACACCTGTGCAGAACATAATTGAGAGCTAAGAATCCCAATCATGGGGCCAATTCCCTTCTGTCCTTCAAAAATTACCTAGATTTCTTTTTTCATACTTATATTTCACCTATATATTCTTGAAAATATCGCAAAATCCCAATACCATTATTCATCCCAGAGAATGATTCCTAACCAAAATGGAACCTGTTATTAACCTTAACCATACAATGTTCCCTCAATCTAACTTTACAGAAGAGGAGGGACAGAATTGGTCTTCCAATACAGGAATGTAGGGGATCTTTCACCTCTGAGAACCTCAAAGTTCCATGCAGAAATGATCCCTGGAGAAGATTTAGGCAGCTATGAAGGACCTGAGAGAGCAAAAGTCATCTTCCATGGCAAACAACCCGGTCAGGATGAAGGGATGTGTCAGAATCAGCCTCACTCTTCTTAATGTAGAGAAGATGGACCAAACCAGGCCAGTGTGGACAGCTGTTCCCGGCTGCCTATGGTTGATATACAATTCTCAGTTGTGAAAGTATCACAGGAAATAGGGGCAGCCTCCATCTCATGGGAACCTTGGAAGCAAATTTTAGGACAAAGTGGTTTCCAAAGCAGTGACCTCATTCAGTTCACAAAGGAGGTGACCTTCCTCACTTCCTTGGTGATAGAACTCTCTGAACTTGGGATCCAGGAAGCCAGGCAACCAGAGGCAGTCCCAGTACCATTCCCAGTGGGCTCACTTATTTGGATTTACAAAGAACAGAGTCAGTCTTTCTTGGTACCTACTGATGTGAGAATGGCCAAATTTAAGGAGAGCTCAGAAGAGGGGCCTTTCCTGAGAAAGCAGGTAGTTGCTCACAGCTGGCTCCTGACCACTTCGCAGATTTGGCCAAGGAGACCAGATCTGAGACAGGACAGGACATTTCAGGGAACATAATAAGGCCCACAAGTCAGAGGACACTCCGGATTGTCACAGACCTCTTTGGGGGAAGGAGGTGCCTTTGTGGGTGTGAGTGTGAGTTTGTGGTTTTGTCTCATGTTCTAAGAATAGGTAAAAAAGGTGGTTTGTTTGGTTTGGAGTGGACTGTTCCTAGTAAGTCGTTTCACAAAGTGAGTGTTTCTATGTCTGTGTATCCCACTGTGTCCGTGGTTGTCGACATTTGAAAAGAGAATTCATCAATGGATGTGTCCTGTTTAGTAGAATCCTTCCCAGCATTCATCCTGCCCAATTGATGAATGGACTGTGGCTTCCCTTATGGATGGAAAACACCTACTAATTTCCTAAGTACCTGTTTTCTTCCTAAATCTGGCCACTCTCCAGAATAGGCTCATGATTTTGTGTCCAAGATATGTACCACCTCCAAGCTCTGTGACAAGGCCATGTAGTGGATAGCTAAAGGGAATGGCTAGCATCTCAAAAAACTCAGATATCTGTGTGACCAGGAAAGCCTCAGTGGAGAAACTCTGCTTTGGGCCATTTGCTAACCAATTCTTCTCTTCCCCTGAATGTGAGGAAGGTCTTGGCCTCAGGACACAGTTTGTGAAGCTTGAAGAAAACAGTTTTAAAATGGAATTAAATGGGCATCACCTGTGGCTCTTTGTTAATTGCTTTGGAAATGGATGTGTCTGAATCAGTCTCTTGGCCCTGTGTTAGGCTGTGGCTTAGGTTCTCAGCACCTGATGGATCTAAAGAATGATCCCATGTGTGCATCCAAAACCAAAATGGGAAAAAGATCAGTCATTGTTGATGAAGTCTCTCGCCTTCCTCTGTTAGGTTCCTTACCACCATCAATTGAGAATAGGGATCCTTTGAATCAAATGAGTTCTTCAAAGCCCTGCAAAGGCAATTGCATACATGCTTGTGTTTTCTCATGACTCCACATCACATAAAAAATCTATACCGACAGTCAGTAGGCCTCAAATTGGAGAAGCAGAGCAGTATTACTGGAAGGCATATTTGATCCCTCCTGGTTCACAGGAAGGGTGTACAATCCACCCTGACTTTAGGAAAATGATGGGCAAGCGAGCTTATTTGGACACTGTGTTGGGCTGCGCCCCTCATGGAAACATCCAGCCAGAGATTATGAGGAGTGTCTATATGGAAGAAGATGAGGGCCATGTGGGAGTGTTTTGGTTTTAACTGTGGTTATTTGTGTGGCAGTTGGAAGCGATGACTGGGTCCACCTGGGCTTGAACTCTGGTGTGATACCCCATAGAGACTGAGTCCTGGAAATTACCTCAGAGAAGTATTGCCATGAATTGTGTTGGGATATTAGGAGGCCACACATGGGAGTCGCCATTGGAAACAGAGATCTATTCCCAGGGTGGCTTTCCACAGAGCACTGGGAATCTCAGCCAGGGTATCACATAATTTTATTCTGAAACACTTGGCAGCCATAGTTGAGAGTCAAAACACAAATGCACTTAACATTGTAGACTTCAATGGGCCTGGCTTCATGTGGCATTTTGGCCACTTTTTTAGAAGCCTTAGCAGTTAGAGTTCTCCAGAGCTTTCATTGAAATGAGCTTCTTCACCATTTAATGATTACTGAATTAAATGAAACACTCAGTGACTCCAACTTCAACCTTGAAAGATGGGCTCGATAAATACCATTAAATTTTTGAAATTCCCATATCTAGGAGGCAGTGGAAAACCATTGGATATCCTGTTGGTGATCATGAGTGTACCAGACAGTGCCTTGATTGGCTGGGTTTCACGAAAATGATGTAGAACAGAGATGCCAGTAAGTTGGAGCCTGCTGAATAGTGGACCTAGAGCAAAGGTGGGCATGTGTGAGATAAAACATCTGTGGTGCTTCTATCTGGATTTGCCAATGGCTTCCAAATGCCTTGTGACTGACATGGTGTATCCAGCAGGCCATTATATGTAAATGATTCTTGTTATATGGATAAGTTTCAGGGCAATGTTCAGAATCAGGTTGCTATGGTCAAGGTGGCAAGCTATGTTGGAAAGAAGCCTGGTTTGTGCATTCTCCTGCAGGCCCTGTTCCACCACACGTGACAGAATTCCCTCCAGCACTGTGTCCCAGTTAAATTCCTTGTATTACGTGAAGCAAATACTGAACTCCCAGTGCAGCAGCAAAAAAAAATCACAAAAATTGGAGCATGATCAAATGGCTTCAGAGTCCACATGAGGAGACACTGAGCCCCAAGTGGCCACAGTTGACCCAGAAAGAGAGAATTCATCAATGCTGCCTCATTTTCATTGGTAAATAAGAAAGCATCTACTCCAGGTCACATAGATGCAGACCCAGCTTTTATGGTCTCACTACAAACGAAGCTAAAGCTCCTGACAACAACATATATTTCAAGAGCCCAACATCTGAGGCAGTTTTTCCAGAAGTCTTTAGGATAGCAGAGCTCCATGTTTGTGGAGTGTTTACATTGTCCCTTACTTTTGGAAACTCCCCTTCTACCTGCAAGGTTGTGAACTCCTGAGCATATTCAATTCCAGATATGTACTCACAGATTTTCTTACTCATCTTCTCTACATGTGTTACTTGGGACGAAGTTAAGGTCAAGGCATTGTTCTGGATGAGAGTCGGAAGATTTTTGTGTAGCACATATTTGCATACACATTGGATTCATTTTCCAATTTTCCTTTCGAAATACTGAATCCCTGACACTAACCCATACCCTACAAGACTCTGACAACTAATCCTAACTTGATGGAGAAAAGTAACCCAAACAGAATAGAAATACAAACACATCAGAGGAGCCATGGTGTACCGTTGGAATTGCCTTTTCCATTATATAGGGTAGGAGTTATAAATCTAGTCAATTTTTTTGTTGAAAGAGTTGTCCATGTATTTTTAAACTTATCAAATATGTGAATTCCTGTCTCCCCCATTTCTTTGTATCCTATTCAGCACATATATTTTTATATGCACATATAGAATTGTACCTTGTATCACACATATATTCTTCTGAGGTGGCTGACTTGGCAGATACAAATTGTGAGAAAAGTTCAGTCTTCCTAAACGCTGTTGGAACTGAAAATTCAACCTATGGGTGAGCTTTCTAGTTGAACAACATTATACATAAATCCATGTTCAATAAAATGAATATTTTTGAATACGTGGATGATATATATTTCATGATGAATTTCGATTGGCATATATATTGCTAGTTTTTAATGTCTGTGTGTGTTTGTGTGTGTGTGTGTGTGTGTAGATATAGATATAGATATAGATATAGATATACACTGTCAAGATTTTTCAAAATATGAAATATATGTATATTTTGGCCACTCTTTGGGAAGCCTTACCTGTGAGAGTTCTCTAGAGCTTTCATTGAAATGAGGTTCCTCAACATTTAATGGTTCTTGAATGAATTGAAACCCACAGTGCCTCCAACTTCATCCTTGAAAAATTGCTCCATAAATACCTTGAAATTCCCCTGACCAGGTGGCACTGGAGAACATTTGGATGTATTGTTGCTGATCATGAGTGTACCAGACAGTGCCTTGACTGACTGGGTTACACGAAAATTGTGTAGAACAGAGATGTAAGTAAGTTGGAGAGTGCTGAGAAGTGGGCCCAGAGCTGTGGTGTGCAGGTGTATAATAAAATATCTGTGGTGGGGCCATGTGAGTCTGCCATTAACTTCTAAATGGCTTGTGGCTTACATGGTGCAGCTAGCAGACCCTTATATGTAAAGGCATCTTGTTATAAGGAAAGGTTTCAGGACAATGTTCAGAATCAGTTTGCTATGGAAAATGTTGCAAGTTATGTGCGATAGAAGCCTGGTTTGTGAATTCTCCTGTAGACCCTGACCCTCCACACGTGACAGAACTCGCTCCAGCACTGTGTCCCAGTTGAACTCCTTGTATTTCATGAAGGAAATACCAAAAGCCCAGTGCAGCAGCAAGAAACACCACGAAAATTGCAGGATGACCAATTGGCTTCACAGTCAAGACGGGGAGACACTTAACCCTCCGTGGCCACAGTTTACCTTCAAAGGTAGGATTGAGCACTGCTGCCTCATGTTCTTTGGAAAATAAGAAACCATGTCCTCCAGGTCAGATAAATGAAGACCCATCTTTGATGGTATCACTACAAAGGAAGCTAAAGCTCCTGAAAAGAAAATATATTTCAAGTGCCCAACCTCAGAGGCAGTTTCTCAAGAAGTCTTTAGGCCAGCAGAGTTCCATGATTGTGGACTGTTTATCCTGTCCCTTAATTTTGAAAACTCCTCTAAAATGTCCAAGCTTGTGAACTCCTGAGCATTTTCCATTCCAGATATGTATTCACAGATTTTCTAACTCTTGTCCTCTAATTGTGTCTTACTTGGGGTGAAGGTAATGTCAAGGCATTGCTCTGAATGAGAGTGGAAAGATTTTTTGTAGTGCATATTTGCGTAAACAATGGATTCATTTTCCTTTATTTTCATTTGAATTACTGAATCCATGACACTAAAGCATACCCTACTAGACTCTGACTACTAATGCTAGTATGATGGAGAAAAATAACCCAAACAGAATAGAAATACAAGCAATTCAGAGGAGGCATAGTGTATAGTTGGACTTGCCTTTTGCATGATAAAGGGTAGTTGTTAAAAATCTGGTTAATTTTTAATTGAAATAGTTCTCCATGTGTTTTGAAAGGTATCAGGTATGTGAATTCCTGTCTCCCTTTCTCTGTTGCCTATTCAGCACATGTATTTTTATATGCACAAATAGAATCCTACCTGGTACTACACGTACATTATTGTGAGGTGGCTGACTAGGCAGTTACAAATTTTGAGAAGAGATCACTCCTCCTAAACGCTGTAGGAACTGAAAATTCAACATTTGCGTGAGCTTCCTAGTTGAACAACATTACACATAAATCCATGTTCAGTAAAATAAAGATTTTTGGATCTGTGTATGATATGTATTTCATGATGAATTTTGATTGGCATATATATTGCTACTTTTTAATATCTCTGTATGTGTTTTGTGAAAAATCTACACTCTATAGATTATTCAAAATATGAAATATATGTGTCTTATTATACACTCCTTAATTTCATTCATGTTCATGTATGAGACCAAGGCTCATGCAACAGCAAAAGACATTTATTGAGGATCCAATCCAGCATGCTGGTGCTCTGTGCTCACTCAAGAAGGGAGAGCAGCCCAGATCTCCGAGCAGGGGTTGAGCAGTGCTTAAGTACACGATTTGGGAATGTGAGACTTTTCATATATCACAGTCTCCTTTAGCAAATCATCATACACTGTGGGAAAATGAAACAACAAATCCTAAACATGATTAGTTCATTCATTGGCTTGAACACGTCAGGCGGGAGTGATAGGTCAATTCTAAAGCGGGGTACACATTGAAATTGATTGATTTAGGCCCTGCGATGCATATGTGGTAAGCCACACAGGGTCCTAGGTTATTAAACAACCAGGCGGTCAGGGGGAATATTTACTGGGCAGTCCAGAAATTGTCCTACAATTTACAGGAATTTCAGGTTTTGCGTGTAGCATGGAAACTTAAAAATACCTGGTCCTTTACATTTTAAACCAGGCCTTGAAGATTAGAAACTTTACAACACCCGGTCTTTTACACTTTAACTTTAACACTTTAATTTCAATTTCTTTTACCCTTACAGATCACTCCTGGTTCAGAAGAAGGGTGTCCAAGCCACCCTGACTTTAGGCAAATGAGGGGCAAGGGAGCTTATTTTGGACACTGTCTTGGGCTGTGCCCCTCATGGAAACCTCCAGCCATATGTTATGATGAGTGTCTTTATGGAAGAAGATGAGGGCCATGTAGGAGTGTTTTGGTTTTAATTGTGGTCATTTGTGTGGCGGTTGGAAGAGATGACTTGGTCCACCAGGGCTTGAACTCTTCTCTGATACTCCTTAGAGCCTGAGTTCTGGAACTCACCTGAGAGAAGTATTGCCATGAATTGTGTTGGGATTATAGGAGGCCACACATGAGATTAGCCCTTGGAAACTGAGATCTAGGCCCAGGGTGGCTTTCCACTGAGCACTGGGAATCTCAGCCAGGATAACACATGATTTTTTTACTGAAAGACTTGGAAGTCATAGTTGACACTCAAAACACACATGTACCTCACATTGTAGACCTCAATGAGCCTGGCTTCATGTGACCTTCTGGCCACTCTTTGGGAAGCCTTGTCTGTGAGAGTTCTCCAGAGCTTTCATTGAAATGAGCTTACTCACCATTTAATGGTTCCTGAATGAATTGAAACCCACAGTGCCTCCAACATCATCCTTGAAAAATGGCTACATAAATACCATGAAATTTTTAATATTCCCATGACCAGGTGGCACTGGAGAAACTTTGGATGTCCTGTTGCTGATCATGAGTGTACCAGACAGTTCCTTGATTGACTGGTTGTCATGAAAATGGTATAGAACCGAGATGTCATAAGTTGGAGCCTGCTGACTATTGGGGCTAGAGCAGTGGACTATATGGTTGTGAATAAATATCTGTTGTGGGACCACGTGGATCGGCCATTGGCTTCCAAAATACTTGTGACTGACATGGTGCAGGCAGCAGACACTTATATGTAAAGGCATCTTGTTATATTGAGAAGATTCAGGGCAATGTTCAGAATTCGGTTGCTATAGTCAAGGGGGAAAGCTATGTGGGATAGATCCATGTTTCGAAAATTCTCCTGAAGACCCTGACCAATCACACGTGACAGAGCTCCCTCCAGAATTGTGTGCCAGTTGAACTCCTTGTATTTCATTAAGCCAATTACAAACTCCCAGTGCAGCAGTAAGAAACACCATGAAAATGGAGGATGACCAAACGGCTTCACAGACCACACGGGGAGAAACTTAACTCCCAGTGGCCACAGTTTACCAAGAAAAAGAGAATTCAGAACTGCTGTCTCATGTTCATTAGAAAATAAGGAACCATTTCCTCCAGGTCACATAGATGCAGACCCACATTTGATGGTGTCACAACAAAGGAAGCTAAATCTCCTGACAACTTCATATATTTCATGTGCCCAACCTGAGAGGCATTTTCTCAAAGAGTCTTTAGGCCAGCAGAGCTCCAAGTTTGTGGAGTGTTTAACCTCTCCCTTACTTTTGGAAACTGCTCTACCACCTCCAATGTTGTGAACTCCTGAACATTTTCAGTTCCACATATGTAATCACAGGTTTTCGAACTCCTCTCCACTAATTGTGTCTTACTTGGAGCGAAGTAAATGTCAAGGAATTGTTCTGGATGAGAGTGGCAAGATTTTTGTGTAGCACATATTTGCATACACATTAGATTCATTTTTCTATTTTTATTTGAAATAATGATCCCTGACACTAACACATACCCTAATAGACTCTGACTACTAATGCTAATATGATGGATAAAAAGAAACGTAACAGAATAGAAATACAGGCCTTTCATAGGAGGCATGGTATATACTTGGATTTGCCTTCGGCTTTATCAAGGGTATGTATTATAAATCTTGTCAAATTTTAATTGTAATATTTCTCCATGATTTTACATGTATATATATATATATATATATATATATATATATATATATATATATATATATATATTATTTATTTATATATATACACTCTCTAGATTTTTCAAAATATGAAAAAAATGTGTCTTATTAAACACTCTCTAAATTTATTCATATTCATGTATGTGGATATATAATCAACTTTTCACAAGATTATTCTCAGAACCATTCAACCACCTGAAATACATATTTGTTTCCTCGTCCTGAGAACTAACTTCAGTGAATGGTGCTTACAAATTCTAATGTTTCTACAGTAACTGACACAGTTTATCATCAAAGCAAGTAGATTCCAATGGACATGATATGTATATTGATGTTCATTTTAATTCAACACTGGCACATTACAATTTCTTCTGTTTATGCACATCATAGGATATATATTTCCTCCACAGGTTAGCAAATATACAGGCATTTGTTTTACTTTCAATCACTTCCTGCTTCAGAACACATGCATTCCTCCATGTTTCTTGACTGGTCTTTTCATGAGACTTCTTTCCAAACACATTATTTTCGATTTCCTTTATCAGTTTTGAAGCAAAACTGAAACAGACTTCATGATAAACCATCACTGTAATATCATCATAAGATGTATAACTGGTTGGAATGAATGATTATATATCAATAAAAGATTTTTTATACATTTTCTGATATCAATTCAATACATTATTTAAAGTGTAACCAGTTATATTATTTATTCACATTATGGTCTATTCATGCATTATCTCTATATTCATAGACACAGGGTACACCTCGTTGTACCCCCAATACTAATTTATACATTTTTAAAATATTGCTCCCTGAAATGGTGGAAGAAATACTCATGTCACCTGATCTACATATGCATGTTATCACAGTAATATTCTGGACACAAAATGCAAAAGTCACACGTATGATTGTACCAAAGCCTAAAGGGAAACTCAACATGGATTACTAAAAACATCCATGACCAGGTTGCCTAATGCTCTCAAATGTCAATCCTATTGGTGACTACATATTTGTTTCTTCATAAGATTATATATTCAACCTCAAAACTGTTGAAAATGTTTAATTTTTTTCACTCACTTGATACTCTTTGACTGATTTCCTAATGTCTCTATTGATATCTACTTTCCTACATATTTTCCCCAGTTTAACATTGTGACTGACCCTTCACATGTGCTGACATTGACATTCACTCTCTAACGGAAACACTATTGCTAATGAACTTTGGTCCAAATCCTATACTAGCTCTTCTTCCGAAACATACTGACTATCTTCCTGATCCTATCGACTATCACTTTTTGAGTGCATGTTCTCTACTGCATTCAATCATCCAAGGTGCAAGGTCCTATGCCATTGTATATCGATTTTTCTGAAACATGTATGCAGAACGTAATTCAAAGCTACATATCGCAATCAGTTGCCCAATGCACTTCTGAGCTTCAAATCTTACCTAGATTTCTGTTTTCATACGTATATTTCATCTCTATATTCCTATAAATATTGCAGGTTCCCAAGATCATTATTCATTCTGCAGAATGATTCCTAATCCAAATCAAACCTGCTATTTACGATAACCATACACGGCTGCCTCAATCTAACATTACAAAAGAGCAGGGACAGAGTTCGTCTTACAATACAGGAATGTAGGGTATCTTCAAACTGCTGAGAACCTGAAAGTTCGATGCAGAAATAATCCCTGGATAAGATGTCAGCAGCTATGAAGGACCTGTGAGAGCAAAAGCCATCTTCAATGGCAAACAATCTAGACAGGAAAAAGGAATGTGTATGCATCAGACTCTCTCTTTGTAAGGTAGAGAAGATGGACGTAACCAGGCCTGCGTGGAGAGCTGTTCTCAGGTGCCTATTTTGATATACCATTGAAACTAGTCAAATTGTCAAAGGAAGTAAGGGCAGCCTCCATCCAATGTGACCCTTGGAAGCAATGGTTAGGGCAAAGTTGTTGCCAAGGCAGTGACCTCATTCAGTTTCTGAAGGAAGTGACCTACCTAACTTCCTTGGTGATGGAACACTCTGAAATTTTGATGCAAGAAGCCAGGCACCGAGAGCCAGTCCCAGTCCCAGTCCCAGTGCGCTCACTTGTTTGGATTTACCAAGTACAGAGTCAGACCTTCTTGGTACCTACTGATGTGAGGATGGCCAAATGCCAGGAGAGCTCTGAAGAGAAGCCTTTCCTGAGATAGCAGGTAGTGGCTAGCAGTTGGCTCCTCACAGCATCACAGAGTTTGCCAAGGAGACAAGATCTGAGACAGGAGAGGTCATTTTGTGGAGAACATAGTATGGCCCACCAGTCAGAGGACACTCCGGATAGTCACAGACCTACTTTTGGGAAGGAGTTGCCTTTGTTTGTGGATGTGAGTTTGCCCTTTTGTCTCATGTTCTGAGAATAGGTAGGAAATGTGGTTGGTTTTGTTTGGAGTCGACTGTTTCTAGTAAGTCTTTTGACAAGGCGACTTTCTATGTCTGTGTATCCACTGTGTCCGTGGTTGTCGACATTAGAAAAGAGAATGCATCAATGGAGGTGTCCTGTCTAGTAGAAAGCTTCCCAGCATTTATCCTGCACAATTGATGAATGGACCGTGGTATGCCTTATGGATAGGAAACACCTACTAACATCCTAAGTTCCTGTTTTCTTCCTGAATTCTGGCCACTCTCCAGAATAAGCTCATGATGTATTGTCCAAGATATGTACCACCTCCAAGCTCTGTGACATGTCCATGTTCTTGATAGCTGAAAGGAATGGGAACATCTCAGAAAACTCAGATATCAGTGTGAGCAGTAAAGTCTCAGTGGAGAAACCCTGCTTTGGTCCATTTGCTTACCTATGGTTCTGTTGCCTTGAATGTCAGGAAGGTCTTTGCATCATGCCACCCCTTTGTGAAGCCTGAAGAAACAGATTTCAAATGGAAATGAATGTGCATCACCTGTGGCTCTTTGCTTAATTGCTTTGGAAAAGGATGTGTCTTAATCAGACACTAGGCTCTGTTTGAGGCTGTGGATAAGATTCTCAGCTCCTGATAGATGTAAAGAAGATCCCATGTGTGCATCCAAAACCAAAATGGCAAAAAGATCAGTCATTGTAGATGAAGTCTCCTGCCTTCCTCCGATAGGTTCCTGACCTCCATCAAGTGAGAATAGGGATTTTTTTTGGGTCAAATGAGTTCTTCAAAGTCCTGCAGAAGTACTTGGGTTCTCTCATGATGCCAAATCACATAATGAATCTATACCTGACAGTCAGTAGACCTCAAATTGGAGAAGCAGAGCAGCGTTAACGGCAGGCTTTTTTGATCACTCCTGGTTCACAGGAAGGGTGTCCAGGCCACCATGAATTTAGACAAATGAGTGGCAAGGGTGCATATTTTGGACACTGTCTTGGCTGCGCCCCTCATGGAAACCTCCAGCCAGAGTTTATAATGACTGTCTATATGGATGAAGATGAGGGACATGTGGGAATGTTTTGGTTTTAATTGTGGTCATTTGTGTGGCGGTTGGAAGAGATAACAGGGTCCACATGGGCTTGAACTCTGGTGTGATTCCTCTTAGAGACTGAGTTCTGGAACTGACCTCAGAGAAGTGTTGCCATGAATTGTGTTGGGATTTTAGGAGGCCACGCATAAGAGTTGCCCTTGAAACCTGAGATCTAGGCCCAGGGTGGCTTTCCACAGAGAACTGAAATTCTCAGCAAGGATATCGCATGATTTTATTCTGAAAAACTTGGCAGCCATAGTTAAGAGTCAAAAGACACATGGACCTCCCGTTGTAGACCTCAATGGGCCTGGCTTCATGTGACCTTTTGGCCACTGTTTGGGAAGCCTTGCCTGTGAGAGTTTTTCAGGGCTTTCATTGAAATGAGAGTCCTCCCCATGTAATGGTTCCTGGAAGAATGGAAACCCCAAAGTGCCTCCTACTTCATTCTTGAAAAATGGATAGATAAATACCATGATGTTTTTGAAATTCCCAATGACCAAGTGGCACTGGAGAACCATTGGTTGTCCTCTTGCTGATCATTAGTGTTACAGACAGTGCCTTGATTAGCTGGGTTTCATGAAAATGGTGTGGAACAGAGATGCCAGTAAGTTGGAGCCTGCTGAGTAGTGGGCCTAGAGCAGTGGTGGGCAGGTGTGTGATAATACAACTGTGGTGTGGCCATGTGGATCAGCCATTGGCTTCCAAATAGCTTGTGACTGACTTGGTACAGCCAGCAGACTATTATATGAAAAGGCATCTTGTTATATGGAGAGGTTTCTGGGCAATGTTCAGAATCAGGTTGCGATGGTCAAGGGGGCAAGCTATGTGGGATAGAACCCTGGTTGGTGAATTCTCCTGCAGACCCTGACCCAACACACGTCACAGAACTCCCTCTAGCACTATATCCTAGTTGAACTCCTTGTATTTCGTGAAGCAAATACCAAACTCCCAGTGCAGCAGCAAGAAACACCACAAAAAGTTCAGGATGACCAAATGGCTTCACAGTCCACTCAGAGAGACAATAAGCTTCCAGTGGCCACAGTTTACCAACAAAGAGAGAAATCAACATCGGTACCTAATGTTCAATGGAAAATAAGAAACGATGTCCTCCAGGTCACATAGATGCAGATCCAGCTTTGATGGTCTCACCAGAAATGAAGCTAAAGCTCCGGACAACAAGATATATTTCATGTGTCCAAACTCAGAGCCAGTTTCTCAAGAAGGCTTTTGGCCAGCAGAGTTCCATGTTTGTGGAGTGTTTATGCAGTCACTTACTTTTGGAAACTCCTCTACCACCTCCAAGGTTGTGAACTCCTGAGCATTTTCCATTCCAGATATGTATTCACAGATTTTCTAACTCTTCTCTTCGAATTGCATCTTACATAGGGTGAAGATAATGTCAATGGATTTTTCTGGATGAGAGTGGGAAGACTTTTGTGTAGGACATATTTGCATACATATTGGATTCATTTTCCAATTTTCCATTTGAAATACTGAATCCCTGACACTAAACCATACCCTACTAGTGTCTGACTACTAATCCTAATATGAGGCAGAAAAATAACCCAAACATAATAGAAATACAAACAGTTCAGAGGAGGCATGGTGTATAGTTGGACTTGCCTTTTGCATTATAAAGGTTAGGAGTTATTAATCTAGACAATTTTTGTTGCAATAGTTGTCCATGTGATTTTAAAGATAACAAATATGTGAATTCTTGTCTCTCTTTCTCTGTAGCCTACTCAGCACATATATTTTTATATGCACATAGAGAATCCTACCTGGTACTACACGTACATTCTTGTGAGGTGGCTGACTTGGCAGATACAAATTGAGAGAAGAGATCACTCCTCATAAACGCCGTTGGAACTGAAAATTCAACCTATGGGTGAGCTTCCTAGAGAACAAAATTATACACAAATCTTTGTTCAGTAAAATGAATATTTTTGGATCTGTGGATGATATATATTTCATGGTGAATTTTGATTGGCATATATTGCTATATTTAATGTCTCTCTCTGTGTGTGTGTGTGTGTGTGTATATATATATATATATATATATATATATATATATATATATATATACACTCTCTCCATATTTTTCAAAATATGAAATATATGTGTCTTATATACACTTCCTAATTTCATTCATGTTCATGAACGTGGATTTATAATCAACGTTTCACAAGATTATTCTCAGAAAATTTCATCCACCTGAAATACATATTTGATTCCTAGTGCTGAAAACTAACTTCAGTGAATGGTGCACACAAATCCTAACATTTCTACAGTAACTGACACAGTTTATCATCAATGCAAGTAGATTCCTATGGGACATGATGTGTATATCGACGTTCATTTTTATTCAACACTGGGACATTACAATTTCTTCAGTTTATGCACATCATAGGATATATATTTCCTCCACAATTTAGCAAATTTATAGGGATTTGTTTCAATTTCAATCACTTCCTGCTTCAGAACACATGTTTTCCTCCATGTTTCTTGACTGATCTTTTCATGAGATTTCTTTCCAAACACATTATTTTCGATTTCCTTTATCACTTTTAAAGCAAAACGGACATACACTTTATGATAAACCATAACTATAATATCACTATTAGATGTATAACTGGTTGGAATGAATGATTTTATATCAATAAAAGATTTCTTATATATTTTCTGATATCAATTCAATACATTTTGTAAAGTGGAACCAGTTATATTATTTATTCACAGTATGGTCTATTCATGCATTATCTCTATATTAATAGACACAGGTTACACCTCTTTGTATCCCCAATACTAATTTATACATCTTCAAAATATTGCTCCCAGAAATGGTGGAAGAAATACTCATATCACCTGATCTATATATGCATGGTATCACAGTAATATTCTGGACACAAAATGCAAAATTCACACGTATGACTGTACCAAAGCCTAAATGGAAACTGAACATGGATTACTAAAAACATCCATGACCAGGTTGCCTAATGCTCTCAAATGTCAATCCTATTGGTGACTACATATTTGTTTCTTCCTAAGATTATATATTCAACCTCAATACCACTGAAAATGTCTAATTTTTTCAATCACTTTGTACTTTTCCTGATTTCCTAATGTCTCTATTGATATCTACTTTCCTACATATTTTCTCCAGTTCAACATTGTGACTGACCCTTCACATGTGCTGACATTGACATTCACTCTCTAACCGAAACCCTATTGCTTATGAACTTTGGTCCAAATCCTATACTCACTCTTCTTCCGAAACATACTGACTATCTTCCTGATCCTATCAACTATCCCTTTTTGAGTGGATGTTCTCTACTACATTCAATCATCCAAGGTACAAGGTCCTATGCTATTGTATATCGATTTTTCTGAAACATGTATGCAGAACGTAATTCAAAGCTACGTATCATAATCAGTTGCCCAATGCACTTCTGAGCTTCAAATCTTACCTAGATTTCTGTTTTCATACTTATATTTCATCTCTATATTCCTATAAATATTGCAGGTTCCCAAGACCATTATTCATCCCGCAGAATGATTCCTAACCCAAATCGAACCTGTAATTAACCCTAACCATACACTGTTGCCTCAATCTAAAATTACAAAAGAGCAGGGACAGAGTTCATCTTACAATACAGTAATGTAGGGTATCTTCCAACTGCTGAGAACCTCAAAGTTCGATGCAGAAATGATCCCTGGAGAAGATGTAGGCAGCTATGAAGGATCTGAGAGAGCAAAAGCCATCTTCCATGGCAAACAACCTGAACAGGATGAAGGGATGTGTGTGCATCAGCCTTTCTCTTCTTAATGTAGAGAAGATGGACCTAACCAGGCCTGCGTGGAGAGCTGTTCCCAGGTGCCTATTTTGATATACCATTTTAACTAGTCAAATTGTCACACAAAGTAGGGGCAGCCTCCATCTAAAGGGACCCTTGGAAGAAACTGTTAGGACAAAGTTGTTGCCAAGAGAGGGACCTCATTCAGTTCCTGAAGGAAGTGACCTAGCTAACTTCCTTGGTGATGGAACTCTCTGAAATTGTGATGCAAGAAGCCAGGCACCGAGAGCCAGTCCCAGTCCCAGTCCCAGTGGGCTCACTTGTTTGGATTTACCAAGTACAAGTAAGACTTTCTTGGTACCTACTGATGTGAGGATGGTCAAATGCCAGTTGAGCTCTGAAGAGGGGCCTTTTCTGAGATAGCAGGTAGTGGCTAACTGCAGGCTCCTCACAGCATCACAGAGTTGGCCAAGGAGACATGATCTGAAAGTGGAAAGGCCATTTCGAGAGGAACATAGTATAGCCCACCAGTCAGAGTACACTCTGGATAGTCACAGACCCACTTTTGGGAAGGAGGTGCCTTTATGTGTGTGGGTGTGAGTTTATGGTTTTGTCTCATGTTCTGAGAATAGGTAGAAAAGGTGGTTGGTTTGGTTTGGAGTCGACTGTTTCTAGTTACTCTTTTGACAAGGCAAGTGTTTCTATGTCTGTGTATCCACTGTGTCCGTGGTTTTAGACATTAGAAAAGAGAATGCATCAATGGAGGTGTCCTGTCTAGTAGAAAGCTTCCCAGCATTCATCGTTCACAATTGATAAATGGACTGTGGTTTGCCTTATGGATAGGAAACAACTACTAACTTCCTAAGTTCCTGTTTTCTTCCTGAATTCTGGCCACTCTCCAGAATAAGCTCATGATTTATTGTAAAAGATATGTACCACCTCCAAGCTCTGTGACATGTCCATGTTCTTGATAGCTGAAGGGAATGGGAACATCTCTGAAAACTCAGATATTAGTGTGAGCAGTAGAGTCTCAGTGGAGAAACCCTGCTTTGGTCCATTTGCTTACCTATGGTTCTGTTGCCTTGAATGTCAGGAAGGTCTTTGCCTCAGGCCACCCCTTTTAGAAGCCTGAAGAAACAGTTTTCAAATTTAAATGAATGGGTATCACGTGTGGCTCTTTGCTTAATTGCTTTGGAAAGGGATGTGTCTTAATCAGACACTAGGCCCTGATTGAGGGGGTGGCTAAGATTCTCAGCTCCTGATAAATCTAAAGAAGATCCCATGTGTGCATCCAAAACCAAAATGGCAAAATGATCAGTCATTGTGGATGAAGTCTCTTGTCTTCCTGTGTTAGGTCCTGAACTCCATCAAGTGAGAATAGGATTCCTTTGGGTCAAATGAGTTCTTCAAAGTCCTGCAGAAGTGCTTGGGTTCTCTCATGATGCCAAATCACATAAGCAATCTATACCTGACATTCAGTAGGCATCAAATTGGAGAAGCAGAGCAGTATTAACAGCAGGCCTATATGATCACTCCTTGTTCACAGGATGGGTTTCCAGGCCACCCTAAATTTAGACAAATGAGGGGCAAGGGTGCATATTTTGGACACTGTCTTGGGCTGCGCCCCTCATGGAAACCTCCATCCAGAGTTTATGATGAGTGTCTATATGGATGAAGATGAGGGCCATGTGGAAATGTTTTAGTTTTAATTGTGGTCATTTGTGTGGCAGTTGGAAGAGATGACTGGGTCTACATGGGCTTGAACTCTGGTGTGATTTCCCTTAGAGACTGAGTTTGGGAAATGATGACAGAGAAGTATTGCCATGAATTGTGTTGGGATTGTAGGAGGCCACACATGAGAGTTGCCCTTGAAACCTGAGATCTAGGCCCAGGATGGCTTTCCACAGAGAACTGAAAATCTCAGCAAAGATATCACATGATTTTATTCTGAAAAACTTGGCAGCCATAGTTAGAGTCAAAAGACACACGGACCTCACGTTGTAGACCTCAATGGGCCTGGCTTCATGTGACCTTTTGGCCACTGTTTGGGAAGCCTTGCCTATGAGAGTTACTCAGAGCTTTCATTGAAATTAGCTTCCTCCCCATGTAATGGTTCCTAGATGAATGGAAACCCCAAAGTGCCTCCAACTTCATTCTTGAAAAATGCATAGATAAACACCATGAAATTTTTGAAATTCCCAATGACCAGGTGGCACTGGAGAACCATTGGATGTCCTGTTGCTGATCATAAGTATAACAGACAGTGCCTTGATTGACTGGGTTTCATGAAAATTGTGTAGTACAGAGATGCCAGTAAGTTGGAGGCTGCTGAGTAGTGGGCCTAGAGCAGTGGTGGGCAGATGTGTGGTAATACATCTGTGTTGTGGCCATGTGGATCTGCCATTGGCTTCCAAATGGCTTGTGACTGACTTGGTGCAGCCAGGAGACCATTATATGAAAAGGCATCTTGTTATATGCAGGGGTTTCAGGGCAATGTTCATAATCAGGTTTCTATGGTCAAGGCGGTAAGCAATGTGGGATAGAAGCCTAGTTGGTGCATTTTCCTGCAGAACCTGACCCACCACACGTTACAAGACTCCCTCAAGCACTGTGTGCCAGTTGAACTCCTTGTATGTCATGAAGCAAATACCAAACTCCCAGTGTAGCAGCAAGAAACACCACGAAAAGTGGAGGATGACCAAATGGCTACAAAGTCCACACGGGGAGTCACATTGCCCGAAGTGGCCACAGTTTACCTACAAAGAGAGACTTCAGCACTGGTGCCTCATGTTCATTGGAAAATAAGAAACCATGTCCTCTAGGTCACATAGATGCAGACCCAGCTTTGATGGTCTCACAACAAAGGTAGGTAAAGCTCCTGACAAAAACATATATTTCAAGTGCACAACCTCAGGGGCAGTTTCTCAAGAAGTCTTTAGTCCAGCAGAGCTCCATGTTTGTGAAGTGTTTACCCTGTTCCTTACTTTTGGAAACTCATCAACCACTTGCAAAGTTGTGAAATCATGAGCATATTCAATTCCAGATATGTACTCACAGATTTTTTACCTCTTTTCATATAATTGTGAATTACTTAAGGTGAGGGTAAGTCAAGGCATTGTTCAGGATGAGAGTGGAAAGATTTTTTGTATCACAATTTTGCATACACTTTGGATTAATTTTCCTAGTTGAACAACATTATACATAAATCCATGTTCAGTATAATAAATATTTTTGCATCCGTGGATGATATATATTTCACTATGAATTTCAATTGGCATACATATTGCTACTTTTTAATGTCTTTGTTTTTTTGTATATATATATATATATATATATATATATATATATATATATATATATATATATATCTCCTATCCAGATTTTTCAAAATATATGTGTTTTATTATACACTCTCTAAATTCTATTATGTTCATATATGTGGATGTATAATCAACTTTTCACAAGATTATACTCAGAAATATTCATCCACCTGAAATACATATTTGTTTCCTAATACAGACAACTAACTTCAGTTAACGATGCATACAAATCCTAATATTTCTACAGTAACTGACTCAGTTTTACATCAATGCAAGTAGATTCCTATGGGGCATGACATGTATTTTGACGTTCATTTTTATTCAAGATTTGTACGTTGCTATTTCTTCAGTTTATGCACATCATATGATATATATTTCATCCACAAGTTAGCATATTTATAGGCATTTGTTTCACTTTCAATCACTTCCTGCTTCAGAACAAATGTATTCCTCCATGTTTCTTGACTGGTCGTTTCATGAGACTACTTTCTAAACACATGATTTTTGAATTACATAATCACTTTTGAAGCAAAAATCACACCCTTCATGATAAACCATAACCATAATATTACCATTAGATGTATAACTAGTTGGAATGAATGATAGTATTTCAATATAAGATTTCTTATATATTTTAAGATATCAATTCAATCCATTATTTTATGTAGAACTAGTTATATTATTAATTCACAGTGTGGTCTACTCATGCATTTTCTCTAGATTCATATACACAGGGTACATCTCTTTGTACCCCCAATACTAATTTATACATCTTCAAAATATTGCTTCAAAAAATGGTGGAAGAATTACTCATGTAACCTGATCTACATATATATTTTATCACAGTGATATTCTGGACACAAAACGCAAGGCTCACACTTATGTTTGTACCATAGCCTAAATGGAAATTGAACATGTATTACTATAAACATCCATGTCCAGGTTGTCTAATGCTCAATATCAATCCTATTGGTGACTACATATTTGTTTCTTCCTAAGATTATATATTCAAACTCAACCCTGTTGGAAATGTCTAATCCTATCACTCACATTATACTTTGCCTTATTTCCTAATGTGTCTATTGATATCTGTTTTCCTACATATTTTCCCCTGTTCATCATGTGACTGACTCTTCTAATGTGCTGACATTTACGTTCACTCTCTAACCAAAAACCTATTACTAATGAAATTTGTTCCAAAACCTATGCTCACTCTTCTTCCTAAACCTACTGACTATCCCAGTTTGAGTGGATGTTCTCTTCTACATTCAATCATCCAAAGTACAAGGTCTTTTGCCATTCGATATCGAATTATGTGAGACAACTGTTCAGAATGTAATTCAAAGCTAAGTATTCCAATCAAGGGCAAAATGCCCTTCTGGGCTTCAAGTCTTACCTAGATTTCTGTTTTCATACTTATATTTCACCAATATATTCTTATAAATATTGCATGTTCCAATACCATTATTCATCTCACAGAATGATTCCTAACCCAAATGGAACATGTTATTAACCCTAAGAATGCACCGTTCCCTCAATCTAATTTTACAGAAGAACAGGGACAGAGTTTGACTTACAATACAGAAATGTAGGTGATCTTCCACCTGCTGAGAACCTCAAAGGTCCATGTAGAAATGATCCCTGGAGAAGATGTAGGCAGCTATGAAAGACCTGAGAGAGCAAAAGTCATCTTCCATGGCAAACATCCTGGTCAGGATGAAAGGATATGTCGGAATCAGCCTCTCTCTTCTTAATATAGAGAAGATGGACCAAACCAGGCCTGTGTGGAGAGCTGTTCCAGGAGCCTATGGTTGATCTACCATTCTCACTTGTGAAAATTTCAAAGGAAGTAGGGGCAGCCTCCGTTTCATTGGTCAATTGAAAGCAACTGTGAGGACAAAGTGTTTGCCAAGGCAGTGACCTCATTCAGTTCCTTAAAGAAATGACCACACCTCACACTTTTGGTGATGGAACACTGTGAACTTTTGATCCAGGAAGCCAGGAACCCAGAGTCAGTCCCAGTCCCAGTCCCATTGGGCTCGCTTGTTTTGATTGAACAAAGACAGAGACATTATTTTTTGGTCCTACTGTTGTGAGGATGACCAAATGCCAGGAAAGCTCTGAAAACTGGCCTTTCCAGAGAAAGTAGGTAGTGGCTCATCGTGGACTCCTGACAACTTCACAGAGTTGGCTAAGGAGACCAGACCTGAGACAGGACAGGCCATGTTGGGGGAATATATTATGGCCCACGAGTCAGACCACCCTCTGGATAGTCACAGACCTACTTGGGTGAAGGAGGTGCCTTTGTGGTTGTGGGTGTGAGTTTTTGGTTTTGTCTCATGTTCTGAGAATAGATAGGAAAGGCGGTTTGTTTGGTTTGGTATGGACTGTTTCTAGTAAGTCATGTGACAAGGCGAGTGTTTCTATGTCTGTGTGTCCCACTGTGTCCGTGGTTGTAGACATTAGAAAATAGAATGCATCAATGGATGTGTCCTGTCTAGTAGAAAGCTTCCCAGTATTCATCCTGCCCAATTTATGATTAGGCAGAAGATTGCCTTATGGATGGGCAACACCTGCTATCTTCCTAATTTCCTATTTTCTTCCTGAATTCTGGCCACACTCCAGAATAGGCTCATGGTTTTGAGTAAAAGATATGTACCACCTCCAAGCTCTGTGATATGGCCATTTACTGGATAGCTGAAGGGACTGGCGAGCACCTCAGAAAACTCAGATATCAGTTAGACCAGAAAAGTCACAGTGGAGAAACCCTGCTTTGGGCCTTTTGCTTACCTATTTTTCTTTTGCCCTGAATGTCAGGAAGGTCTTTGCCTCCAGCCACCCCTTTGTGAAGCCCTAAGAAACAGTTTTCAAATGGAAATGAATGGGCATCACCTGTGGCTCTTTGCTTAATTGCTTTGGAAAGGGATGTGTCGGAATCAGCCTCCTGGCCCTGTGTGAGGCTGTGGCTTAGATTATCAGCACCTGATGAATCTAAAGAAAGATCCCATGTGTGCATCCAAAATCAAAGGGCAAAAATTGCAGTCATTGTGGATGAAGTCTCTAGCTTTCCTCTGTAAGGTTTCTCACTTCAATCAAGTGAGAATAGGGATCCTTTGGGTCAAAAGAATTCTCCAAATCCCTGCAAAAGCTTGCCCATGTGTGCTTGGATTTTCTCATGACTCCAAATCACATAAAGAATCTAAACCCCACAGTCAGAAAGCCTCAAATTGTAGAAGTGGAAAAGTATTAATGGCAGACCTATTTGATTGCTCCTGGTTCACATGAAGGGTGTCCAGGCCACTGAGATTTTAGGCAAATGAGGGACAAGGGAGCTTATTTTGGACACTGTCTTTGACTGCGTCCCTAATGGAAAACTCCAGCCAAAGGTTATGAAGAAGATGAGGGCCGTGTGGGAGTGTTTTGGTTTTAATTGTGGTCATTTGTGTGGCAGTTGGAAGAGATGATTGGGTCCACCTGGGCTTGAACTCTGGTGTGATTCCCCTTAGAGACTGAGTTCTGGAACAGACCTCAGAGAAGTATTGCCATCAATTGTTTTGGGATTTTAGGAGACCACACATGAGAGTGACCATTGGAAACTGAGATCTAGGCCCAGATTGACTTTCCACAGATCACTGGGAATCTCAGTGAGGAAATCACATTATTTTATTCTGAAAGACTTGGCAGCCATAGTTGAGAGTCAAAAAACACATGGACCTCACATTGTAGAACTCAATAGGCCTGGCTTCATGCGACCTTTTGGCCACTCTTTGGGAAGCCTTGCCCTTGAGAGTTCCCCAGAGCTTTTATTGAAATGAGCTTCCTCACCATTTAACAGGTCCTGAATATATTGAAACCCACAGTGCCTCCAACATCATCCTTGAAAAATGGCTAAACAGATACCATGAAATTTTTGAAATTCCCAAGACCAGGTGGCACTGGAGAACCATTGGATGTCCTGATGCTGATCTTGAGTACACCAGACAGTGCCTGGATTCACTAGGTTTCATGAAAATTGTGTTGAATAGAGATGCCAGTACGTTGGAGCCTGCTGAATAGTGGGCCTAGAACAGTGCTTGGCAGGTGTGTGATAAAACATGTGGTGGGGCAATGTGGATCTGCATTTGGCTTCCAAATGGCTTGTTACTGACATGGTGCAGCCAGTAGATACTTCTGTGTAAAGGTATCTTGTTATATGGAGAGCTTTCAGGGCAATGTTCAGAATCAGGTTGCTATGGTCAAGGGGGCAAGCTATGTGGGATAGAAGCCTGGTTGGTGCATTCTCCTGCAGACCTTGACCCACCACTCGTCACAGAACTCCCTCCAGCACTGTGACACAGTTGAACTCCTTGTATTTCGTGAAGCAAATACCAAATCCCCAATGCAGCAGCAACAAACACCACGAAAATTGGAGGATGACCAAATGGCTTCACAGCCCACACTGGGAGACACTTAGCCCCCAGTGTCCACAGGTTACCTACAAAGTGAGAATTCAGCACTGCTGCCTCATTTTCATTAGAAAATAAGAAACCGTGTCCTCCAGGTCACATAGATGCAGACCCAGGTTTGATGGTCTCACTACAAAGGAAGCTAAAGCTTGTGACAACAAGATATATTTCAAGTGCCCAAATTCAGAGGCAGTTTCTCAAGAAGTCTTTAGTCCAACAGAACTCCATGTTTGTGGAGTGTTCACCCTGTCCCTTACTTTTGCAAACTCCTCTACCACCTCCAAGGTTTCAAAATCCTGAGCCTATTCCATTCAAGATGTGTTTTCACTGATTTTATAACTCTTCTCCTCTAATGATGTTTTATTTGGAGCTAAGGTACTGACAAGGCATTGTTCTGGATAAGAGTGGAAACATTTTTGTGTAGCACATGTTTACATACACATTGTATTCATTTTCCAATTTTCCATTCGAAATACTGAATCCCTGACACTAACCCCTACCCTACTATATTCTGACTACTAATACTAATATGATGGAGAAAAATAACCCAAACAGAATGAAAATACAACCATTTCAGAGGAGGCATGGTGTATAGTTGGACTTACCTTTTGCATTACATAGGGTAGGATTTATAAATCTAGTCAATTTTTTGTTGAAATAGTTCTCCATGTTTTTTTTAAAGTTAACCACCTATGAATTCCTTTCTCCCTTTCTCTGTAGCCTATTCACCACCTGTATTTTTATATGCACAGATAGAATCCTACCTGGTACCACACGTACATTCTTGTGAGGTGGCTGACTTGGCAGATACAAATTGTAAGGGATCACTCCTCTTAAACGATGTTGGAACCGAAAATTTAAATTATGGGTGATCTTCCTACTTGAACAATATTATTCATAAATCCATGTTCAGTAAAATAAATATTTTTCTATCTGTCGATGATATATATTTCATTATAAATTTCAATTGGCATATATATTGCTGTTTTTAATGTGTGTGTGTGTGTGTGTGTGTGTATATATATATATATATATATATATATATATATATATATATACACTCTCCAGATTTTTCAACAAATGAAATATGTGTCCTATTTTACACTCATCAAATTCATTCATATTCATGTATGTGGATTTATAATCAACTTTTCACAAGATTATTTTTAGAAATATTCATTCACCTGAAATACATATTTGTTTCCTAGTACTGAAAACTAACTTCAGTGAATGGTGCATAAGAATCCTAATATTTCTACAGTAACTGACCCAGTTTAATATTAATGCAAGTAGATTCCAATCGGACATGATGTGTATTTTGACGTTCATTTTTATTCAACACTGGTAGATTAGTATTTCTTCAATTAATGCACATCATAGGATATAAATTTCATCCACAAGTTAGGAAATTTATAGGCATTTGTTTCACTATCAATCACTTTCTGCTTCAGAACACATGTATTTCTCCATGTTTCTTGACTGGTCTTTAAATGAGAAAAGGGATGGACAAGGCAAGGAATGGCACCTAAGATAGCACCGAATACAGGGAAACAGTCCTATTTGGTTGCAACCAGATTTAAAGGGCACTGCTTCTGTTGTAATCAGTTACTTCCCTGAACCCCAAGTTTAGGTTGTTTCAGAATTTTGTACCCAACATGTAAGGGAGTGGCTCAGAAGTTCACAGTCTGCAGAAGTTCAGAGAAAGCAGTTTTTGTTTCTGTTTTTTTTTTTTCTCTGTTCTGGGCAAGTTAACATTTTAAGGACACCTGGGAGGGGGAGAGCTTTTTTCTTCTCTTTCTTTTTTCTCCCTGCCAGCTGTTACCATGGAGTCCAGTTGGTAACTTCTTTATCTTAGAAATGTAGCCATCTCTGTGAAGCCTCAATTTGAGGCCAGAGGCCTTTTTCACATATTGCCAGCATTGTGACTGACTCTATCCAAACACATTATTTTGGATTTCCATAATCGCTTTTGAAGCAAAACTAACATATCTTCATGATAAACCATAACCATAATATTAATATTAGATGTATAACTGGTTAGAATGAATGATTGTAAATCAATATAAGATTTCTTATATATTTTCAAATATCAATTCAATCCATAATTTAAAGTGGAAACAGTTATATTATTTATTCACTGTATGGTCTATTCATGCATTATCTCTATATTCATGGACACAGTGTACACCTCTTTGTACACCCAATACCCATTTATATGCCTTCAAAATATTGCTCCCAGAAATGGTGGAAGAAATACTTGTGTCACCAGATCTACATATATATTTTATCACAGTAAAATTCTGGACACAAATGCAAAGGTCACACTTAGATTGTACCAAAGCCTAAGTAGAAAGTGAGCATGGTTTACAAAAATCATCCATGTCAAGGTTGCCTTATGCTCTCAAATGTCAATCCTATTGGTGACTGCATATTTGTTTCTTCCTAAGATTATATATTCAAACTCACCCTGTTGAAAATGTCTAATTGTATCACTCACTTTATACTTTGCCTGATTTAGTAATGTCTTTATTGATATCTGCTTTCCTACATATTTTCCTCAGTTCATTATTGTGACTGTTCTCATGTGCTGACATTTATATTCACTCTCTAACAGAACCCCTATTGCTAAGGAACTTTTGTTCCAAATCCTATACTCAGTCTTCTTCCCAAACCTACCGACTATCTTCTTAATCTTACTGGCTATCCCTTTTTGACTGGATTTTCTCTTATACATTCAATCATTCAAGTAATGTTCGTGCGAGCATCAGAGGTAGAGACCACGAAGAGACTGTCTCATGCAACAGCAAAAGGTTTATTGGAGGTCAAGCATGCTGGGGCTCAGAGCTCACAGAAATAGAGCAGAGAGCCCTGAGAACAGCTTAAGCAGAGCTTATATTCTTTCCTTGGAAAGGGCAGGGACGGAAGTTTATTGATGGGTCATGGTGAGTGGGCGGTTTGCATGTAAACGGGTGAGGGAATACATTCTGCAATTTGGCAGTTGGGGACAGCACATTCTGGGAACAAAATTAGCAAACAGTTCTCAATATTTCAACAGTGTTTTGTTAAGCATACAGAAAAATAGGAAGTTACAAGTACCTATTTTGTTAACCTTTCATTCCCCACTTCTTCTTCTGGCTACTTATAATTATAAAAGTGATCAAGGCTGGTGTCACATTCTATGTCTGCAAGTGGGTTATTACCATAAGTTTAACTTGTCCAATTTGAGCTTGGAGAAAAAAAAATTACACGTTTGAGCAAACAGGGTTTTATACTTTGCAGTAATATGAGGATTATTATTGGACCGGCCATGGTTGATAAAAACGTAGTTAACCAGAGGGAATGTATGGATCAGAATCAAACCACACTTTTTGGGCCTCTCTCAGTGACGCTCTTCAAGGTGTCTTTTTAATTTACTCATAGATTTTTTTTACAACTCCAGTATGGTCGGCATAAAAACAATATTTTTCCCTCAATGCAGCACAAAGGCCCCCTTCTCTCATGAATGGGCGGTCCAACCCTCGACTGTTCTGTAAAACAACTTCAGACAGAGAGGATAAATATTCCTACAAAGCTGTGATGGAGGTTTCTACTATCTTTAAGTTTTGTTCTATTGCTGCTACTAATTGGGTCATTTGTTGTGTCCCATGGACTAGGGCAGGGGTTTCTGTGCCCACCCCTGCAGCAACTCCTATTCCTAATAGGATGGCTAAAGTTAGGGATATATGTTCCCAGCGGAACCGTGTTGTATGCCCGCCTGTTTGAATTTCAAATGAACCTGCATCATTATAGAGCATTCTGGGAAACATCTGCACCATTACACAATTAATCACATCTGTTGACCATTTCATGAAAACATAAACAATGTTTAAGTATATAGAATTATACTGTTGTAGGGACAGACAAGGGAAGGCACCTAAGATAGCACCGAAAACAGGGAAACAGTGCTATTTGGTTGCAACCGGATTCAGAGTGCATTGCTTCTGTTGTAATCAATTAACGCCCTGAACCCCAAGTTTAGGTAGTTTCAGAATTTTGTACCCAACATGAAAGAAAAGGGGCTCAGAAGTTCACAGTCGGCAGAACTTCACAAAAAGATTTTTTTTTTCTGTTATTTCCTCTGTTCTGGGCAAGTTAACTTTTCAAGGACACCGGGGAGGGGGAGAGCTTTTTCTTCCTTTTCTTTTATCCTCCTTCAGCTGTTACCATGAAGCCCAGTTGGTATTTTTTATTTTAGAAATGTAGCCATCTCTGTGAAGCCCCAGCTCAAGGCCAGAGGCCTTGTTCACATATTGTGTGAAAAACTATTAAGGGGTTGTCTAGCTTAGAAGTGCTGATTTTTCCAAGCAGTGGCCAAGTATAAAAGGGCAACAGAAAAAGAGCAAGTTTATCTACACTGAACTCTTTTATAGGGACTCTTTTGCTGAAAGTTCTAAAGTCATCCATGGTGAAGACTTCTGGAGAAGTTCAGTTAACATTTTTCTGTGGGCCTGGTATAGAGGGGAAAGACGGGGAAGGCGAGGAATGAGAGCAGCTCTGGGGATCTGAGAATGAGAAAAGAGAGATGTAAAAGCATAATGGAAAAGGGGTTTGGGATTTTCCTAGGAACAAAATCTTGAGCAGTAGAACAGGTAGAACAGAGGGGAAGACGGGAGTGAGTATCCCAGAAAGCCTGGGAGGGATTTTAAATTCTTAGTAACCTGTTTTCAGTGATGACAAAGCAACTTTAAAGGCCATTTTTATTACATCTTGGATAGGGGTCTGAGGGCTCTTCTCAGCTGGTTTGAGCTTTGGGTTACCTGGTAAGAGGACCTGGGGAGACCGGGTGTAGGCACTGACAGGAGAAGTGAGGAGTGAGTGTTTAGAGGGGTACCTCAGTACCTGCTACCTCAGCAAGGGAGCAATGATCTGAGAACTGGCGGAGGTTTGGGTTTTTGATCTAGTAACTGGAGGAGAGAAATCAGGTTGCTGAGGTGGGACTGACAGTAGAGAGTCTGGAGCAGAAGCCTGAGGGTGAGGATCTATTGGAGATGCATAGTTCAGGAAGTGAGTGAAGGAGGTAAAAGGCCTCCACATAGGGGAATTTCCTTTCATTCTCTTGAGCACTTGCAGAAGTTAAAAATGTAACACAGAATTTGAGGATCTAGAGACTCCTCTGGGGGCCATCATTTTTGGTTGTCTAATTGGTAATATGGCCAATGCTGTGTACTGAATTTGATGAGGATTTTGTGTTCCACCAGGCTGCCCCTGTATGCTCAAATCCCCATCACTTACAGAAGAAGTTGGCTTTCCCTCCACACAGCCATGGCTGTTTGTGGCTTTGATAGTCTGCTGGGCAAACATACTAATCTAGTCTAGCCAACCTGCATCTGGCTCACGTGTCCCTAAATCCCTAATGTTTGTTTCCATTATCTATGGTATGGAAGGGATTTAATTGAATTTTAGTGGGATTTTCATCAGCGATATCCTAATAGGAAAGACTTATAGCCAGCTGACAAATGTCTGGGTGGAGAGCTAGCCACCAGGTCCCTAAGGGAGCTGTATACGAGTTAGAGCATACTTCTTGTCTAGTAGGATTTGTGATAAGCCATCGCTGCTGAACGGGCTGATGAGCGTTAGGTGTACTGGTGGCCAAGGGGAGAGTCTACAGCCTTATCCACATAGCGAATATGCAATTTGAAATGGTTACCAGTCTTTCCCAGTTTCCAGAAAGAAACTGGTAAGAGGCACAGGCTTGAGATGAGAGGCATGGATCCAGGAAGTGTTTCCGTCTACTTTTACCGCTGTAGGTGTTATAATTAGCACCTGGTATGGTCCTTTCAAGCAGGGTTTCCAGGGATGACACCTGATGTTGTCTTATGTAGATGAAGTCCCTTACTTGATATCAATGTGGAGTCCCCTTGTCCCCAGGTTGCAAGGCAGTTGTCAGCTGTTTTCACCGGTATCATTGAGTTCTTTCAAGAGATTTAATTCTGTCAAGCAAGGGGGTGTGGAAGGCATCATTAGGTCTTAGAGTTGGGGTTACATGCCTTACTGGAGGAGGTGCACCATAGAGAAATTCATAGGGGGTGAGTTTACACAAAGAAACACAGGGAGTATTTCTTGCATGAAACAGTGGATAAGGCAGGGGCATAGTCTAATATTTTATGCCGGTCTCTAAGCTTAATTTCGTTAAGGTCTCTTTAATGGTTCAATTTATTTTTTTTTCCTGTCCTGAGCTCTGGGGTCTAGAAGCACAATGTAACTTCCAATTAATCCCCTGGGTCCTGGCTAAGCCCTCACTTACCCGGGCCATGAACACCGTTCAATTATCAGACCCTATTACCTTAGGTAGGCCTTGTCTTGAAAAAATATCTTAATATCTTTCAGGATCTTCTTGACCACCGTTTGAGCCGGGTTTTTTTTTTTTTTTTTTTTTTTTTTTTTTTTGTGAGAAAGGATTCAATCCATCCTGAAAATTTATCTACAAAGACTAGGAGATATTTAAGTCTATACCTTGCTGGCTTAATTTCAGTAAAGTCTACTTCCCAGAATTGTCCTGGTCTGGTTCATCGTAGGTGCTTTCCTGCAGGAAGCTTGGAAGGGTAAGCATTAACCAATTGACAGAACCGACAGGCTTTTGTTACCCGTTCAGTTATTTTTTTTCACTGTGAGTAAGTTAGTCGAAATCTCTGTTCCTGATCTTTCAGGAATGCCTGCAGTTTCTTTGAACCAAGGTGAGTAAGTTGATGTACATTTTTAACGTAGTGTAGGGCTTTCTGAAATTGCAGGCTGGGCTCAGTGAAGTTGAGGAGTTCAGTGTCAGTGTTCTTAAATGTTATCAAAAGCTTGCTGGTGCTCAAGGGTCCATTGGAATTGGGCATCCTTATTTAACAACGGGTATAAAGAAGCAGCTAAGAACACAAACCCAGGTATCCATAACCTGAAAAGGCAGCAGTCCCAAGAAACTCTCTGTGTTGTCTCCTGTTAGATGGAAGTGGTATCTGCACAACGGTTTGTTTTCTGGGCTCAGTGAGCCATCATTTCTGCCCCTAAGGGAATAACCCAGGAAGATTACTTCTTGCTGGCAAATTTGGGCCTTTTTGGAAGAAGCTCTATACCCGAGTTGAGCAAGCTCGGATAATAGTGCTTGGGTCCCAGACTCACAGTTTTCCTTGTTGTTAGCTGCCAGTAGCAGGACATCCACATATTGAAGCAGGGTGACTTTGGGGTGCGTAATTCTGAAGTTGTTGAGATCTCTGTGGAGGGCTTCATCAAAGAGACTGGGGGAGGTTTTGAACACCTGTGGGAGTCTAGTCCAAGTTAGTTGACCAGAAGTTCCGTTATCTGGGTCTACCCACTCGAAAGCAAACAGCAACTGACTATCTTTATGCAGAGGCAAGCAAAAGAAAGCATCTTTAAGTACAGAACAGTATACCATTTTCACTCAGCAACAGCAAAGTGTTTATTGGGGTTCCAGCATGCTGGGGCTCAGAGCTCACTTGACTAGAGCAGAGAGCCCTGAGAACAACTTAAACAGAGCTTATATAATTTTTTGGAGAGGGCAGGGAGGGAAATTAATTGATGGGTCAGGGCAAGTGGGCAGTTTTTGTGCAACCGGGTGAGGGAGTACACTCTGCAGTTTGGCAGTTGGGGACAGCATATTTTGGGAACAAAATTAGCAAACAGTTCTCAAGATTTCAACAGTGTTTTGTTAAGCATAAAGAAAAACAGGAAGTGACAAATACCTATTTTATTAACCTTTCACCAAAGCAAAATGAAAAGTGAGCATGGATTACTAAAAACAACCATGTCCTGGTTGCCTAATGCTCTCAAATGTCAATCCTATTGGTGACTACATATTTCTTTCTTCCTAAGATTATATATTCCACCTCAACCATATTGAAAATGCCTAATCCTATCACTCATATTATACTTTGTCTGATTTCCTAATGTCTCTATTAATATCTGCTTTCCTACATAATTTTCCCCAGTTCATCATTGTGACTGACTCTTTATATGTGCTCATATTTACTTTCACTCTCTACCCGAAACCCTATTGCTAATGAACCTTTTGTCCAAATCCTATACTCACTCTTTTTTCTAAACCTACTGACCATCTTCCTATTCCTACCGACTATTCCTTTTTGACTGGATGTTCTCTTGAACATTCAATCATCCAAGGTACAAGGTCCTATGCCATTGCATATTGATTTATCTGAGACATCTGTGCAGAACATAATTCAAAGCTAAGTATACCACTAAAGGGCCCAATGTCCTTCTGGCTTCAAATCGTACCTAGAATTTTGGTTTCATACTTATATTTCACCTATATATTCTTGTGAATATCGCAGGTACCCAATACCATTATTTGTCCAGCAGAATAATTCCTAACCCAAATAGAATATGTTATTAACCCTAACCATACACTGTTCCTCAATCTAACTTTGCAGAAGAGCAGGGACAGAGTTGGTCTTACAATACAGGAATGTACGGGATCTTCCACCTGCTGAGAACCTCAAAGGTTGATGCAGAAATGATCCCTGGAGAAGATTTAGGCAGCTATGAAGGGCCTGAGAGAGCAAAAGTCATCTTCCAAGGCAAACAACCTAGTCAGGATGAAGGGATGTATCTGAATCAGCCTCTCTCCCCTTGATATAAAGAAGATGGACCAAACCAACCCTGTGTGGAGAGCTTCTCCTGGGTGCCTATGGTTGATATACAATTCTAACTTCTGAAAGTGTCACAGGAAGTAGTGGCAGCCTCCATCTCAAGGGACCCTTGAATGCAACTGTTAGGACAAAGTGGTTGCCAAGGCAGTGACCTCATTCCGTTCTTGAAGGAATTGACCTACCTCACTTCTTGGGGGATGGAAGTCTCTGAACTTGGGATCCAGGAAGCCAGGCACAAAGAGCCAGTACCCGTCCCATTCCCAGTAGGCTCACTTGTTTGGATTTAACAAGGACAGAGTCTGTCTTTCTTGGTACCTAAAGATTTGAGGATGGCCAAATTCAAGTAGACCTCTGAAAATGGGCCTTTCCTGAGACAGCAGGTAGTGGTCAGCACAGGCTCCTGACAACTTCACAGAGTTGGACAAGGAGAACAGATCTGAGACAGGACAGGCCATTTTGGGGAAACATAGTATGGCCCACCAGTCAGAGGACACTTCGGATAGTCACAGACTTACTTGGGGGAAGGAGGTGACTTTTTGAGTGTGGTTGTGAGTTTGTGGTTTTGTCTCATGTTCTGAGAATAGGTAGGAAAGGCTGTTTGTTTGGTTTGGAGTGAACTGTTTCTAGAAAGTCCTTTGACAAGGTGAGTGTTTCTAGGTCTGTGTATCCCAGTGTGTCTGTGGTTGTAGACATTAGAAAAGAGCATGCATCCATAGATGTGTCCTGTCTAGTAGAAAGCTTCCCAGCATTCATTCTTCCCAATTTATGAATGGACTGTGGCTCGCCTTATAGAAAGGCAACACCTACAACCTTCTTAATTTCCTGTTTTCTTCCTGAATTTTGGCCACTCTCCAGAATAGGCTCATATTTTTGTGTCAAAGATATGTACCACCTCCAAGCTCTGTGACATGGCCATGTACTGGTTAGCTGAAGGGAATGGCGAGCATCTCAGAAAACTCAGATATCAGTGTGACCAGGAAAGTCTCAGTGGAGAAACCATGCTTTGGGCCTTTTGCTAACCTATTGTTCTGTTGTCCTGAGTGTCAGGAAGGTCTTTGCCTCAGGCCACCCTTTGTGAAGCCTGAAGAAAACAGTTTTAAAATGGAAATAAATGTGCATCACCTGTGGCTCTTTGCTTAATTACTTTGGAAAGGGATGTGTCTGAATCAGCCTCTTGGCCCTTTGTGAAGCTATGGCTTAGATTCTCAGTGACTGATGGATCTAAAGAAAGATCCAATGTGTGCATCCAAAACCAAAATGGCAAAAATATCAGTCATTGTGGATGAAGTCTCTCACCTTCCTCTGTTATTTTCCTGATGTCCATCAAGTGAGAATAGTGATCTTTTGTGTCAAATGAGTTCTTCCAATCCCTGCAGAGGTGCTTCAGTTTTCTCATGACTCCAAATCACATAAGGAATCTATACCTGACAGTCAGTAGGCATCAAATTGGAGAACCAGAGCAGTATTAACGGCAGACCTATGTGATCAATTCTGGTTCACTGGAAGGGTGTCCAGGCTACCCTGAGGTTAGGCAAATGAGGGGCAAGTGAGCTTATTTTGGAAACTCTCTTGGACTGCGCCATTCATGGAAACCTCCAGCCAGACGTTATGATGAGTGTATATATGAAAAAAGATGAGGGCCTTGGGGGAGTGTTTTGGTTTTAATTGTGGTCATTTGTGTGGCAGTTGGAAGAGATGACTGGGTCCATCTGGGCTTGAACTCTGGTGTGATTCTGCTCAGAGACTAAGTTCTGTAACTGACCTCAGAGAAGTAATTGCTTTGGAAAGGGATGTGTCTTAATCAGCCTCTTGACCCTGTGTGAGGCTGTGGCTTAGAATATCAGCACAAAATGGATCTAAAAAAGATCCCATGCATGCATCCAAAACCAAAATGGCAAAAAGAGCAGCCATTGTGGATGAAGTCTCTGGCCTTCCTTTGTAAAGTTCAGAAAGAATAAAAGAAATTGAAATTGAAACGTAAAGAACCAGGTTTTGTAAAGTTTACAAGCTGCACTGAGAACCTGAAATTCCTGAGTCAGTAAAGACAATTCTTTGATGTGTCCATTAGATGTGAGTTGAAATCTTCCCAGACGACCTTGTTACTTAACAACCCCTTCCCAGAAACCGTGCAGCTCAGCACATATACATCTCAGGGCTTCAACCAATCAGTTTAAATGTCTACCCCTTCACAGGGCTGACCAATCACCCCCTGCCCGACCTGTTCCCGCAAATGAATGTGCTAATCATGTTTTGGAGTTGTTATTTGATTTTCCCAGGGTACATGGTAATTTGCTAAAGGAGGCTATGATGTATGTAAAGTCCCTGCCCTCTCTAAAGAATGTATATAAACTCTGCTCAAATTGTTCTCTGGGCTCTTTGTTGTTTGCTTTTCTGATGTGAGCTCTGAGCCCCAGCATGCTGGACCCCCAATAAACCCTTTTCTGTTTCATGAGAAAGTCTCTTGGTGGTGTTTTTCTCCGACCTTCGCCCCACCTTTTCATCTGGAGGCCCCAGGTGAGATATTCGGCAGCAGCGGGCAAAAGACGCCAACTGACTTCTCTTAGTGTAAGTAAGGCGCCTGTTTCTTGTTTTGGGTTTCCGTTTAAGGCGTGGCAAAGTTGCTGTGGGTGAGGGCATTAGGTCTCTCCTATGTTGGCTGACAGAAGTGTCACAGAGCCAAAGGTCACGTCCCTGGGGGCACTCCAGAGGACTAGGGAAATCAAGGAATAGTAGTTTCCTCAACTGGGTTATATTTTGCTTCAGGATTCGGTTTTCCAGCCCAAAAGGTTTTGCCAGCTACTCAGTTTTGTTCATTGTCCTGAACTCAGGTTGAGTTTACTGTCTGTATTTATTGTCTAACCCATCAGGTTTTGCCAGTTACTCAGTTCTAATCGTTGTCTTGGACTCATGGTAAACGTTTACTGTTTGTCATTGTGTGTGTCGAGTTTGTGTCTTCACTGTCCCTGTTTGAGTAACTTCCATTATGGGACAAAGCACTTCTATGCCTCTGTCCCTGACCCTTGATCATTGGACTGATGTCCGCTCAAGGGCCCAGAATCTTTCTTTTTCAGTAAAACGCCAGAGCTGGCAGACTCTCTGAGCTTCAGAATGGCCCATCCTGGGAGTCGGATGGCCACCAGAAGGATCCTTCCACTTCCCTCTAATCCGAAAAGTCAGAGATATTGTCTTTTAGCTGGGGCCACGTGGCCACCCAGATCAACAGACATATACCCCTTCCCTCATGATTATATCATTCAAACCTTCCACAACTCCCGCTCTCCCCACCATTCTCCCTGAGTCACAAGACTGGATACTCTTCCCCCTCCTCATTCTCTACCCTCGCTCCCCAACCCCCAACATGTTCCAGATGATCCTCCCGCCACTGACTCAGCCTCTCAGCTGCTAGAGGCAATTGGGCCAGACTCAAGCCCTCCAGGGGACTTCCCTGCAGCAGCAGCAGCCCCTCCTCCCCTGGAGGAAGCAGGGCCACCTAAAGGAACCCGGTGGTGATGGATAATAGAAAACTCAGAATCCCCTGTGATGCTCCCTCTCCGTCCCTACGGGCCAATGAACCGTCCCAACTGGGAACGCAACAACTTTGAAGGTAGGTAGCATCTGTCCACTTATCGCCGGGCTCTAATAGCGGGTATAGCGGGTCGCCAAGCGACCGCCAGAGGGCCGACTAATTTGGCCAATGTAAGAGAGATTATCCAAGGGCCTAATGAGTCTCCCTGTATGTCTCAGGAGAGAATTATGGAAGCATAAAGGAAATATACTTCTTTTGATCCTCACGCAGAGGACCAAAAGGCATCTGTTGCAATGGCCTTTATCGAGCAGGCTGCCCTAGATATTAAGAGGAAGTTACAATGTCTAGATGGATTACAAGATATGATGTTAAGAGATTTAGTCAGAGAACCTGAGACATTATATTATATGAGAGAAATTGAGGAGGAGAAGGAACAGAGGAGAGAGAAGGAAAGGGAACAAAAGAAGGATGAAAGGAGCAAAAGGCAGACTAAAGCATTGGCTAAGGTTTTGTTCACAGCAAAAAATACTCCAGAAGGTTAAATGCAGGGAGACAGAAAGGGATACCTGGGCCCACGCCAAAGGCTGCCCCTGGCATCAGATCAATGTGCCTACTGAAAAGAAAAAGGACACTGAGCCAAAGAGTGGCCCAAAAAGGAGCAGCCACACGAGCCCGCCATGCTGACTCTAGAAGAGGACTAAGAAAGTCGGGGCTTGGATCCCCTCCCCGATCTCAGGGTAACATTTGAAGTGGAGGGGATTCCAGTGAACTTTGAAATGGATACAGGAGCAGTATACTCAGCCCTTAAGACCCCACTGGGCCCCCTATAAATAAATAAATGGTCCCTAGTTCAAGGGGCTAATGGCAGTAGATATCAGGCTTGGACAAAAAAGAGGATTATGAACCTAGTAAATGGAAAAGTCCACACTCTTTTCTAGTAATCCCAGAATGTCCAGCCCCATTGATGAGCAGGGATCTGCTTACCAAACTCTGGTCTAGAATAACCTTTATCCCTGATGGTCCCCAAGTGGAGTTTCTAAAGCCTTCAGTAAAAGCTCCCATAGTCACGGCTTTGACTATGTCCGTAGAAGGTGAACATCACTCTTCGTGTCCCCTAGGACTGATCAACAAAGCAAACTCGCACAGAAATGGATAAAAGATTATCCTCATGTCTGGGAAGAAACTGCTGGGTTAGGTCTAGCCCTTAAACAACCTCCAATAGCAGTATAATTAAAAGCCTCTGCCTCTCCAATCAGTGTTAAACAATATCCCCTAAGCAAAGAAGCTAAGGATGGGATAAGGCCCCATATTCAGAAATACCTGACTCTTGGGGTCTTAAGGCTCTGTCAATCAGCCTGGAATAGCCCGCTGCTACCAGTTAGAAAGCTAGGAACTGGGGACTACCATCCTGTTCAAGACCTAAGAGAGATCAACAACAGAGTGCAGGACATTCACCCCACAGCACCCAACCCATATAATTTGCTTAGCACTCTGAATCCAGAGCGGGAATGGTACACTGTGCTGGACTTAAAAGATGCTTACTTCTGCTTGCCCCTACATAAGGACAGTCAGTTGCTGTTTGCTTTCAAGTGGATAAACCCAAAAACTGGAACATCTGGCCAATTAACCGGGACTAGATTCCCACAGGAGTTCAAAATCTCCCTCACTCTCTTTGATGAAGCCCTCCACAGGGACTTCAACGACTTCAGAACTGCCCACCCTGAAGTCACCCCACTCGAATATGTGGATGATCTGCTACTGGCAGCCGACACCAAGGAGAACTCTGAGTCTGGGACCCAAGCACTATTATTCGAGCTTGCTCAGCTTGGATATAGGGCTTCTGCCAAAAGGCCCACTTTTGTCAGCAAGAAGTAATCTTCCTGGGTTATTCTCTTAGGGGTGGCAAACGATGGCTCACTGAGCCCAGAAAACAAACCATTGTGCAGATACCTCCCCCTTCTAATAAGAGACAACTCAGAGAGTTTTTTGGGACTGCCAGCTTTTGCAGGTTATGGATTCCTGTGTTCGCATCTCTGGCTGCAAGTTTATACACTCTGATAAAAGGGGATGCCCACTTCCAATGTACCCCTGAGTACAAACAAGCTATTGATAATGTCAAAAAAAAGGTGCTGCTCTCTGCTTCAGCCTTAGCACTACCAGATGTAGATAAACCCTTCAATCTCTACATAGAAGAAAAGAAAGGAATAGCACGGGGAATGCTCACTCAGACATTGGGACCTTAGAAATGGCTAGTAGCATTCTTATAAAAAAAAACTGGACCCAGTGGCTAGCGTGTGGCCCCTTTGCTTAAGAGCTATAGCAGTGGCAGCCCTTCTAATAAAAGATGCTCATGAATGAACATTGGGACAGAAGCTCACCATTATAGTCCCCCATGCCCTGGAGAGCATCATCTGCCAGCCTCCAGAGAGGTGGCTATCAAACTCCAGAATTAAGCACTACCAGAGCCTCTTGCTTGACAAAGACAGTATAATGCTGGGACCCCCTGCTCCACTCAACCCGGCTACACTGCTGCCAGAAGTATCATCAGGACCCGTCGCTCATGAGTGTCAAAACATACTGGCAGAGAAAACCAGTATACGACAAGACTTGAAGGATCAGCCACTGCCTCGCCCTGAAGTCGTATGGTTTACAGATGGCAGCAGCTTTCTCCAAGACGGTAAGCGGCGGGCTGCATGAGCAGTACTTAGCAAAACTAATGTCATCTGGTCCTCTGGTCTCCCAGAAGGGACATCAGTCCAAAAAGCAGAACTGATTGCTCTTACGAAAACATTGGAACTAGCAACAAGCAAAAGGGCAACCATATACACTGACAGCCGCTATGCATTTGCCACTGCTCATGTGCACAGGGCTATTTACCAGCAAAGAGAATAGTAACCTCTTCCAGGAAAGAAATAAAGAATGAAGATGAGATCATCCACCTTCTCTCAGCAGTGCAGGGCCCTAAAGAACTAGCTATAGGGCACTGTCCAGGGCCCCAGAAGGGAAACGACCCCGTGGTGGTTGGAAACAGAAGGGCAGATGAGGAAGCTTAATTGGCAGCCCTAAACGAAGTGACTCTGTTAACTTTTTCCACATGGGGGGGAACAAAAATCAGGAGACTTGGCAGCTCCGGAACCTTCAGGCAACTTATCATCTGAGGAGACAGATACAGAACTCTGGGACCCTACAGAGCCAAGTTTACAATTTCAAAAAGCCCACCTTTATGTCAAAGACTTACACTAGCTCACCCACTTAGACTCAAAGAAGTTGTAGGCACTCTTAAAGGACCGAAGAAAGGACTTATTATTGACTGACTCAAAGAGGAAAGAAATAGCTGAGCAGGTGACTAGAGCTTGTCAATCTGTCAATTAGTTAATAGTTACCCATCCAAGCTTCCTGCAGGAAGCACTTACGAGGAACCAGACCAGGACAATTCTGGGAACTGGACTTTACTCAAATTAAGCCAGCAAGTTATGGACTTAAATATCTCCTAGTCTTTGTAGGTACTTTTTCAGGATAGGTCGAAGCCTTCCCCATGAAGAAAAAAACGGCTCAGATGGTGGTCAAAAAGATCCTAGAAGACATTTTTCCAAGGTCCGGCTTGCCTAAGGTAATAGGGTCCGACAATGGACCGGCATTTGTAGCCCAAGTAAGTCAGGGATTCGCCAGGACCCTGGGGATTAATTGGGAGTTACATTGTGCTTATAGACCCCAGAGCTCAGGACAGGTAGAAAGGATGAATAGAACCATCAAAGAGACCTTAACGAAATTAAGCCTGGAGACCGGCATAAAATATTGGACTATGCTCCAATCTTATGCACTGTTTCCTGCAAGAAATAACCTCTATGCCTCTTTGTGTAACCTCACCAATTATAAAATTCTCTATGGTGCCCCTCCTCCAGTAAGGGACCTAACACCAACTCGAGACTTAATGATTCCTTTCACACACCCTTGCTTGACAGAATTAAAGCCCTTGAACAAACCCAGCACCCAGCGATACCTGTGGATATAGTTGGCCACTGCTTATCAGCCTGGAGACAAAGAAACCCCACATTGTTATCAAGTGAGAGACTTAGTCTACGTGAGACGGCATCAGGTGTCATCCCTGGAACCCCGCTGGAAAGGACCATACCAGGTGCTGCTTATAACACCTACAGTGGTGAAATTGGATGGGATCACTTCCTGGATACATGCCTCACATCTCAAGCCTGTGCCCTGTACAGATTCCGGCTGGAAACTGAAACTGACTGGTAACCCTCTCAAGTTGCGTGTCTGTCGTGTGGATAGGGCTATGGATTCTTCCCCTGGCCACCAGCATTCCTAATCCCCATCAGCCTGTTCAGCAACAATGGCAAGTTATAAATCCTACTGGGCAAGTAGTGTGGTCTATTTCACATACAGCCGCCTTATGGACTAGGTGGCCATCTCTCCACCGAGACATTTGTCAGCTTGTTATAGGCCTCTCTGACTGGGATCTCCCTGACATAGAGGACCCTACACATATCCCACTCAAACCCAAACCAGGGCAACATAGACCACCTTACCCCATGAATTATGGATGTCATCTCCCCAACTGAGGTGCAAACTAGCCAGTCTTGATTTTTATGTGTGCCCAGCTGATTTCCGAAGTTGCAAACAGGCCCAAACCTGTGGAGGACCCATTGACTTTTATTGTAGATCTTGGGGATGTGAACAAACGGGAGTGCATGGTGGAACCCAAACTCTCCAGACAGTATGATTCAGGTAGGACCAAATGACACCTGGATTGATCCCAAGAAATGTGCCGCTAGCCAAGCGGTGTCAAAAACTCGCTGTGGAAAGAATAGTCTATGTTACCCCCTCAAATAACTTTCACTTCCAAAGGAAGGGGATACCTCAGAACAACATGGCCTATGGGAAATACTAGGGGAATGCGATTTTATATTTATGGCCCTGGTTATGACTTTGCTCTCTCGTTCACCATCCAGCTTAAAAAGGAAGAAAAGCCCACAGCAATAGGGCCCAATCCCCTCAAGCCAGGAATTAAACCTCCTAAACCTCCCATGCCTAGATGTACCAGAACCCCTCTACCATCTCATACTTCCTGGTTTCGGTCTTTGCCTACTTTCCCAGTCCAGAATACAGCTGACTCCTCCCCCTGGGAACTAATTAAAGGAACCATTATGGTACTGAACTCCACACAATCAGAACTCCTTGCATTTCAGCCCAGGTATTAGATAGCTCTGTAAATTATTGTGTAATGGTGCAGATACTCCCCAGGGTGCTCTATGATGATGCAGAATAATTTGAAGGTCTACTAGGGGGACTAACAACCTGATTTCACCGGGAGCCAGTGTCTCTTACTCTAGCCATCCTACTGGGGATAGGAGTTACTGCAGGAGTGGGTACGGGAACAGCTGCTATGATCCGTGGGTCACAACAAATGGCCAGATTAGAAACAGCAATAGATCAAGACTTGAAAACGTTAGAGACCTCCATCACAGTTTTGCAGGAATCCTTAACCTCTCTCTCTGAGGTTCTTTTACAGAAAAGGCAAGGATTAGACCTCCTCTTCATGAGGGAGGAGGGCATCTGTGCTTCACTGAGAGAAGAATGCTGTTTTTATGCTGACCATAGTGGAGTTTTAAAGAATCCATGAGTAAATTGAGAAAATGCCTTGAAGAGCACCAGAGAGAAAGGGAGATTCAACAAGGGTGTTTTGAGTCATGGTTTACCCAGTCCTCTTGGTTAACTAAACTTTTATCAGACTTAGCTGGACCCCTGATCATCCTTATGGTGTTACTAAATGTGGGATCTTGTTTGCTAAACTGCATAGTTTCCTTTCTCCAGGTTCAGATTGGGCAGGAAAAAACTCATGGTAATCAGATAAAAATACTATCCACTGGCAGAAATAGAATCTGAGAACCCGCAATAATTATGATTCATTACTTTTAAGATTAAAAGTAGTCAGAAAAAGGAGTGGAAAATGAAAGAATAAAAGAAATTTAAATTGAAACGTAAAGAACCAGGTTTTGTAAAGTTTCCAAGCTGCACTCAGAACCTGAAATTCCTGTGGCAGTTAAGATAATTCCCAGAACTGCCCATTAGATGTGTGTTGAAATCTTCCCTCACCACCTAGTAGCTAAACAACCCCTTCCCAGAAACCCTGCAGCTCAGCACGAATACATCTCAGGGCTTCAACCAACCAGTTTAAATGTATACCCCTTCTCAGGGCTAAAAATCACCCCCTGCCCTACCTGTTCCCGCCAATGGATGTGCTAATCTTGTTTTAGAGTTGCTATTTGATTTTCCTGCGGTGTATGATGATTTCCTAAAGGAGGCTATGATGTATGTAAAGTCCCTGCCCTCTCTAAAGAATGTATATAAACTCTGCTCAAGTTGTTCTCGGGGATCTTTTTTCTTTCCTCCTCTGGAGTGAGCTCTGAGCCCCAGATCCTGGACCCCCAATAAACCATTTCTTTTGGCATGAGACAGTTTCTTGTGGGTCTTTTCCTCCAACGTTCGATGACCTTTTCAGTTCCTGACTACATTCAAGTGAGAATAGCAATCCTTTGAGTCAAATGAGTTCTTCAAAGACCTGAAGAGGCTAGCCCATAGGTGCTTGGGTTTTCTCATGACTCCAAATCACAGAAAGAATATATTCCTGACAGTCAGTAGGCCTCAAATTGGAGAAGAAGAGCAGTATTAGCAGCAGGGCTATTTGATCATTCCTGCTTCAAAGGATGGGGTCCAGGCCACCCAACGCCCTTATGGACTTCAAATCTTACCTAGATTTCTGTTTTCATACTTATATTTCACCGCATATTCATGTAAATATCACAGGTTTCCAATACCATTATTTATTCTGCAAAATGATTCCTAATCGAAATCGAACCTGTTATTAACCTTAACCATACACTCTTCCCTCAATCTAACTTTACAAAAGAACAGGGAAATTGTTGATCTTACAATACAGGAATGTAGGCGATCTTCCACCTGCTGAGAACCTCAAAGTTCCATGCAGAAATCATCCCTGAAGAAGTTGTAGGCACCTATGAAGCATGTGAGAGAGCAAAAGTCAACTTCCATGTCAAACAACCTGGTCAGGATGAAGGAATGTGACTGAATCAGCCTCTCTCTTCTTAATGTAGATTAAATGGACCAAACCAGGCCCAGGCCTGTGTGGAGAGCTGTTCCTGGGTGCCTGTGGTTGATATACCATTCTAACTTGTGTAAGTGTCACAGGAAGTAGGGGCAGACTCCATCTCATGGGACCCTTGGAAGCAACTGTTAGTACAAAGTGGTTGCCAAGGCAGTGACCTCATTCATTTCCTGAAGGAAGTCACCTACCACACTTCCTTGGTGATTGACTGCCAGGCACCCAGAGAAGTCCCAGTCCCAGTCCCAGTGGTCTCAATTGTTTGGATTTATCAAGGACAGAGTCAGTCTTTCTTGGTACCTACTTAAGTGATGATGGCCAAATGCCAGGAGAGGTCTGAATAGAAGCCTTTTCTGAGAAAGCAGGTAGTGGCTCAACCATGGCTCCTGACAACTTCAAAGAGTTGGCAAAGAAGACCAGATCTGAGACAGAACAGGCCACTTCGGGGAACATAGTATGGCCCACCAGTCAGAGGACACTGAGGATAGTCACAGACATACTTGGGGGAAGGAGGTGCTGTTGTGGGTGTCCCTATGAGTTTGTTGTTTAGTCTCATGTTCTGAGGATAAGTCGGTTTGTTTGTTTGGAGTGGAATGTTTCTAGAAATTTGTTTGACAACATGAGTGTTTCTATGTCTGTGTATCCCACTGTATAAATGGTTATAGACATTTGAAAAGAGAATGCATCAATGGTTGTGTCCTGTCTGGTAGAAAACTTCCCAGCATTCATCCTGCCCAATTTAAGAATGGAGAGTGGCTTGCCTTATGGATGGGCAACACCTACTACCTTCCTAAGTTTCTCTCTTCTTCTTGAATACGGGCCACTCTCCAGAATAGCCTCATGGTTTTATTTCCAAGATATGCACCACCTCCAAGCTCTCTGACATGGGCATGTACTTAATAGCTGAAGGGAATGGGAGCATCTCAAAAACTCAGAATTCTGTGTGACCAGTAAAGTCTCAGTGGAGAAATACTGCTTTGGGCTTTTTGCTTACCTATTGTTCTGTTGTCCTGAATGTCAGGAAGGTCTTTGCCTCAGGCCACCCCTTTGTGAAGCCTGAAGAAAACAGTTTACAAACGGAAATGAATGGGCATCACCTGTGACTCTTTGCTTAATTGCTTTGGAAAGGGATGTGGCTGAATCAGCCTCTTGGCCCTTTGTGAGGCAGTGGCTTAGATTGTCAGCATCTGATGCATCTAAAGAAAGTTTCCAAGTGTGCATTCATAACCAAAATGGCCAAAAGAGCAGTCTTTGTGGATGAAGTGTCTCGCCATCTTTTGTAACCTTCCTGACCTCCATCAAGTGAAAATAGGAATTCTTTGGGTCAAATGAGTTCTTCAAAGCCCTCTAGAGGCTAGCCGATAGGTGCTTGAGTTTTCTCATGACACAAATTCTCATGAAGAATCTATACCAGACAGTCAGTAGGCCTCAAATTGGAGAAGCGGAGCAGTTATAGAGCAGGACTAATTGATCACTCTTTGTTCACAGGAAGGGTGTCCAGGCCAAGCTGACTTTAGGCAAATGAGGCGCAAGTGTGCTTATTTTGGACAGTGTCTTGGGCTGCGCCCCTCATGAAAACCTCCAGCCAGAGGTTATGATGAGTGTATATGTTGAAGAAGATGAGGGCCATGTGGGAGTTTTTTGGTTTTAATTGTGGTCAGCTGTGTGGTGGTTGGTAAAGATGCCTGGGTCCACCTGAGCTTGAACTATGGTGTGATTTCCCATAGAGACTGAGTAATGGAACTGACCTCAGAGAAGTATTGCCATGAATTGTGTTGGGATTTTAGGTGGCCATGCATGAGATTCACCCTTGAAAACTGAGATATAGAAAAGGGTGGCTTTCCAAAGAGTACTGTCAAACTCAGCCTGGATATCACATGACTTTATTCTGAAAGATTGGCCGCCATAGTTGAGAGTCAAAACATACATGGACCTTACATTGGAGACCTCAATGGGCCTGGCTTCATGTGTCCTTTGGGCCACTCTTTGGGAAGCCTTGCCTCTGAGAGTTCACCAGAGCTTTCCTTGAAATGTGCTTCTTCAAAATTTAATGGTTCCTGAATGAATTTAAACCCACAGTTTCCCCAAATTCATCCTTGAAAAATGGCTAGATAAATACCATGAAATTTTTGAAATTCCCATGACCAGGTGGCCCTGGAGAATCTTTGGATGTCCTGTTGCTGATCATGAGGGTACCAGACAGTGCCTTGATTGACTGGGTTTCATGAAAACGGTGTATAACACAGATACCAGTATGTTGGAGGCTGCTGAGTAGTGGGCCCAGAGCTCTGATGTGCAGGTGTGTGATAAAGCATCTCTTGTCAAGCCATGTGGATCTGTCATTGACTTCCAAATGGCTTGTGGCTGACATGGTGCAGACAGGAATCACGTATATGTCTGAATCCTCTCCATAAAAGGCATTTTGTTATATGGAGATGTTTCAGGGCAATGTTCAGAATCAGGTTGCTATGGTTAAGGGGACAAGGTATGTGGAATAGAAGCCTGGTTGGTGCATTCTCCTGCAGACCCTGACCCACCACACGTGACAGGACTCCCTCCAGCACTGTGTCCCAGTTGAACTCCTTGTATTTCGTGAAGCAAATACCAAACTCCCAGTGCAGCAGCAAGAAACACCATGAAAAGTGGAGGATGACCAAATGGCTTCACAGTCCACATGCGGAGACACTTAGATTTCAGTGGCCACAGTTTACCTACAAGGAGAGAAGTCAGCACTGCTGCCTCATGTTATTTGAAAAATAAGAAACAATGTCCTCCGGGTCACATAGATGCAGACTCAGCTTTAATGGTCTCCTTAGAATGGAAGCTAAAGCTCCTGACAACAACATATATGTCAAGTGCCCATCCTCAGAGGCAGTTTCTCAAGTAGTCTTTAGGCAGGCAGAGCTCGATGTTGGTGGAGTGTTTACCTTTTAGACCAGGACGCAAGAAAAGACCACTGACTCCAATTAAAATCAAATTAAAGCAAACTTATTATTTCCACCACCCGGGCTGTGTCTCCCTCCCAAAACCGCGGGAACAAGAGAGCAACCCCACCTTTCCTACAGAATGGCTTTATAGCGCAGAATGTTACAGAAAAGGGTGGTTACAGATAACAGAACTCTGACAAGCATCACACTAACGATAGTATACATTTTTTTTTTGCTGGCCCCAACATCAGAATTTATGAGAACCATTAGAGCCTCAGAGAGTGTCGTCTGGCCAGGGAAGGCCAATATTTATGAGGTGTAAATAAAGTTTCAGAGAGGGCTGTTATCTGGACAGAGAGCCATGCATGGGTGAGTTCAAGGCATGGGCAGGCATTCAAAGCAGGTTCAGAATTTGCTGTAATTTATAGTTAAGCCAAAATTATCTTTTCATGGCTTTGTGTCAAGATGGCTCCAATTTAAATAAAATATCAGGTTGGGTCTATCATTCCCCCATTTTCTAATGTGTCCCTTTCAAATCTTTGATAGGGTAGGGGACGAGCACTGAGGGAAATTTAATTCCTCAGGTAACAGTCTCCCCATTTTTTGAACTCACCCAAAACCGGTCTCCCTGATTTTACTGACTTAATTAATTACTTATATTGATAGTCTATTTATTTTTGGCTCCATTGTAGTAAGAAGCGAGGCATCACTCATTTTGACTTCTTCTGAGCTGAGAGAGGGTGACGTGAGGGGGTACGGTCTGAGAGACATGAGTTGCCTTTTCGAAGTCAGTTCGGTTTGAAGTCTGGTTGGGGAAGTACAGGTTGTAAAGTCATCTGGGGATGGGTTTTTCTATGAGAGAAACAAAATACATGAGTACTGAATAAATGTTGCAGCAGCTGGAACATGTCACTGTATAGAAGTTCCCTCACCAGTCTTAAATATCCCCAGTTATCAGGACTGTCAACTTAATATTTAACATTTAGGGTTACAGTTGTCCCTCCCCATAAAATACAGTGTTATAATTTAATACCATCTGATCCTGCAAAATTCTTTTACTAGTATGACCTCTGTGTCTAATAGAGAAACCCTTAATTCTGTTACTCAAGGCTGGATAATTGTACTAGCAAACTCCAATATTACCTGTGTAGGTTAGGAATATCTGTAGGCCTTAAACTAAAAACTTCTGCCTCTGGCAGCTCCTCTTGATAGTCTCTTTTTATAGTTATCAGGCATTCCTCTCTGAGAACCCTTCTTTGTAGCCTCCAGTCTTATTTATTTTGGGAGGCTAACATAAAGTGTATACCTTAAAATATTATTATTACTGTTATTATTTAAAATGCCCAGGAATGGCTGTATTTTGCGTTTAACTGTCTTTCCTAAATGTTTAAGATGAAGCAGTCAAACTGACTTTTGTTTCTATCTATTATGAACAGTCAGCTGAGCTTTTACGGGAGTCATTCCTGGGGAAACTTGAGAGCAGCTTCTCAGTTCTGCTAGTGCCATTTTCGCTAGGTGTGTCCAGGTCTTGCTTGACCCTGTGGCTTCCCTCGGAAGCATCAGGGATGTCTCCCTTCTCTGATGACTGTCTTCTTCATAGAAAATGCACTGATTGGCTTTCTGTTCTCCAGTGGCTCAGAGTTGCAAAGCTCTTTAGGGAAGTCCCCTGTTCCCTGGATACAGACTGACTCAGAGGGCAAGAATCAAATATTGGTTTTCTTGGCCCTTTTCATTTAACTTTAATTTTAAATCCTAATTTTAAACATCCAGCAAATAAATTTTAGCAGCCTTATATTAAGAGTACTGGGCTTTAATGTCTGTAATTTAAAATTATTTATCTTTTTATTAATTGGGATCTGTATTTTTCTGTCTGTCTTTTGGTGATGACTTGTTATCTTTAATTAACCCATGTTGTGTTCTTAAAGCAACACTTCTGTAAAACACTAACAGGGAATCTTTAGATCACTTATAAGGAAATTACAAAATAGAATTAACAAGAGTAAATATACTTAGTTCGTGTAATAGCTACCCTGAATTTTTAGGCTGAGTTATTTATTATATTTCTTGTTTGAGATCCTAATAATCTTGATATGAAAAAAAAAGAACTTTTGAATGTAACTTTAAATGAAATAACATCTGACCCACTGCTTTCGTAGTCATTCTCACATGTAGTAAGTTGGGACACAGAGCCTTATCTCAAGTAAGGCAGGGCTCTTTATAAATCTTAAGTGTTTTAGTTCTAAAGATGATCTTTGTTTTTAGATATCAGTTTAAAAAGTTAACATTAATTGTTTGAGGTCACATGAACATTAGTTAACACCATATAATATAACATTTAAAACATGAATAAAATAAACGCTGAAAGTTTTATCCTTTTCATAGCTAAGGCTCTCATTAACATAAAAATACATTCAAATTGTTCCCCAATGTAAAAAGTAACATAAAAGTTTACATATCTTATTGATAAAAGGTAAATAAATGCCCAATATATTTTTTTTTTACCATACAACTTCAGAACACCAGCTTCACATAATGCTCTTTTAAAGTTTCTACCTTAGAGACTTGTATTCCTGGAAGATATGAGCACATTAATAGCATCATAATTGCATTGATGTTTCTACATTAACCAAGTTTAGCTTTTAAAGAAATGGCAGTACAGTGCTCTAAAATAACAGATCGTATTTAATAAGTTGTTTAATATTTATGGTTGCTTGCTCTAGAAAAATAAAACTTAATAAACACAATGTTATTGGTAAACGTATATTTTAAGAAATTTTTGTGTCTTTTACACATGACTGATTTTTACAATCTTATACAGACTTTAGAACAAACTTATACAGACCTTAGTAAATCAATAACATATCTAACAAGAATACTCATGAATGAGTAATCAAATATCAAATTTAATTTATTTATTTATCAAAATATTAGACAAAAGTATTGAAAAGTGTAGACCATTTTTTTGTTGAAGGAAATGTCCTAGAACCAAGGCATATTAGACCTTTTGTCGACATTAATATTTTATTAGATTTTTGAACACCTAGAAAAACATGTAAGCTTAAATTTAAAGACATTTATTTTTATCTGTTTATCCAATTTAAAGTGAACCATTTAAATCACATAAATTAAAGATCTTTGGATCCGCTTTTTAAAATTTGTTTTTGTGAGTGCTCCTTTTTTTATGAGCGCTCCTTATGTATGTTAATTTGTATATAATATACATGATATACGGACATATGTATATATACACATACAACACATAACAAGAGTGTGCACACATAATTATAGTAAAGGCCTTGTAGCTTTTCGAAGGTGAAATCTCCATTGCAATGTTTCAAAAACTCCACTGTTGGTCAAAGATAGAACTGATCAGAAAAACAGTAACCTAGGTCTGTAGGATCAAAATCATGAGTTAAAAACAATACAGAATCTAAGGAAAAAAATAAGAGTCCTAGAAAAAGTGACTGGGCAGTTTTTAGTAAATACCATACAATGTAATTTTTTCTCCCCCCCCCCCTTAGGCCTCAGATCAGTCTCCTACTGAGCTAGTAGGCTTCTTTCATTTGCATTTCAACATAAGGCCTGGCTGAGGTCTGGAAGGAGCAGGGAAAAACTGCTATTCTGAGCAGACACCTCAGGCCTAAGGCATTTTAACCATAATTTTCAGGTTTGGATGTTGAAAATTATGGTACAATTTTAAGTTACAATTCACAAAATTTTATATCTTTACATCTTGTTCTGTCAACAGATACCATACTATGATTTACTATCCTTTTCCAAATCAATGCACTGGTACACACTGTGATATTTTCCCAGTCTACCCAATTCAAAACTGGTGAAAAATAAGACTGAATGTTTGGGAAGTTACTTGCCAACTTGGAAATAGAGTTCTTTAGTTTTCCATGCTAAGTATTTAAGTTCTCTTGCATGAATTATCTAAAATCATAAACTAAACAATTATATGAACCAGACTTTTAACTGCAAGATTGTACAATGCTTCAAAAACCCATTCAGATACCAGATTGTTACAATAAAACGTCATCATTTAGACACACATTGAGCTAAGATCATTCCCAAGAAACAATTTATAATATGAACACATTATTGCACATGTCTTTAAGGGCCAGAAACAAAGACACAAGACAGACAGAAAGGAGCTCCAGACTATGGCTGACAGACAGAAGCCTTTAAAACATAACAGATAAGAGAAAAATCTCCTACACCTGTAGCACGATAGATGTCCCCACAAGGGGAACAGATGTTTTCAAAGAGGAGCAACCTGAAATGTGAAATCAAGGGTCTCCATGGTGACTTTACTGCATTTAGTGTCCCCTTTTTCTTATTCTCTTTTTTAATAAGACAGAGGTGGCATAATTCTTACAGTGCAGAGACGGAAGGAGGGAATTCTCTGAAGCAACAGGGCTTTGGCAGCTGCTGGGAGTCCTTCAGTCCCTCCTTTTACTTACAGGATTAGCTCCTCTGGTTCAGTTCCACCCCGAGCACGCTCCGTCTCCTAATATTTCAGTAGTCAGCTCTCAAAAAGTCCCGGGGTCCGGGTGAGGGTATCAAAATTTGTAACTTAAATTTTGGTTCCTGATGTTGAAGCCAATTAATACCAATTTAATAATGAGGACAGCGTTTGAGAAAAAGAAAAAGGGAGGTTTACTGCTTTGCTAACAAAGGAGAAACACAGGGGATTCTGCCGAAAGGTTGTGACTCTCTTGATCTGGAGGGACAAGAGGTTTTAAAGGAGTTTCACTTTTTCACCTAAGAGATACTCAGTTCTTAGGTCACCAGCAGGCATTGCCCTCTGCAGTGGGTGTGCTCCAGGCAACCAGCTAGGGGCTTCTGTCATCCTGCTTGACAAAGGGGGGGAAAGTTCATCACAGTTCCTTAAAACACAGTCCAAAGGGGTGTCAGGCTTACTTGCTTTATTACCCATTTTCACGTCCAATATCATTATGTTTTTACCACAGAAATCACACAACAAAACGCACAAAAACTAACAAACCAAAAACATACAGAACACAGAAAAAAACACAAAGAAACAGAAAACCAGTGAAGAAACAGAAAAACAGAGGAGCAATACAACGTCTTGCTAAAGCTCCGGGGAAGGAGCTCCTGCGTGCCAGTTGGCACCTCTCTACCCTTTCAGAGGAATTCCCTACAGAACAGAACAGAGGACAGAATGATTCTTGTTACTGTCCCGGACAGGAGTATATGTGAGCCTCCCCATGCCACCTCTCTGTCATCAGAAGAGATGTCTCTTTACCGGATATCAGATGTTATAAAGATACCACTTACCTATGGAGGCCTCCTCCACCAGGTGCTTGCTAATAGTTATAGTGCGATGGTTCACTGCAGTGATCCCCGGACTGAAGGCTCACTCCAAGGCCTTTGAACTTGGCTCTCCAGCCCGGAGCCTTGGAGGAAAGGCCAGCTTCAGAATTTCCAGGAGTCTGGTCTTGTGATCTGGTCGGGTCATCTCACTGGGGAACTCTAAAATATTAGACCAGGATGCAAGAAAAGACCACTGACTCCAATTAAAATCAAATTAAAGCAAGCTTATTATTTCATCCGGGTGGGCTGCCTCTCCCTCTCAAACAGCGGAAACAAGACAGCATCCCCACATTTCCTACAGCCCAGCTTTATACCCCAGAAAGTTACACAAAAGGGGAGTTACAGAAAACAGAACTTTGACAAGCATCACACTAATTATAGGTTACATTTTTTATTTGCTGGCCCCAGCATCAAAAATTATGAGGACCATTAGAGCCTAGAGAGGGTCTTTGGCCAGGGAAGGCCAATATTTATGAGGTGTCACTAAAGTTTCAGAGAGGGCTGCAATCTGGTCAGAAAGCCAGATATGGGTGAGTTCAAGGCATGGGCAGGAATTCCAAGTAGGTTTGGAATTTGCACTAATTTATAGTAAAGAAAAAATTATCTTCTCATGGCTGTGTAGCAAGATGACTCCCAATTTTATTGAAAGATCAGGTTGGGAGATCAACCCTGTCCTTTACTTTTGGAAACTCCTCTACCACATGCATGTTTGTGAACTCCTGAGCATTTTCTATCCCAGATATGTATTCACAGATATTTTAACTCTACTCCTCTAATTGTGTCTTACTTGGGGCGAAGGTAATGTCAAGGCATTGTTCTGGATGAGAGTGGGAAGATTATTGTATACCATATATATGCATACTCATTGGATTCATTTTTCAATTTTCCATTCAAAATACTATATCCCTCACAATAACCCATACTCTACGAGACTCTAACAACTAATACTAATATGATGGAGAAAAATAACCGAAACAAAATTGAAATACAAGCAGTTCAGAGGAGACATGGTGTATATTGGACTTGCCTTTTGCAAGATAAATGGTAGGTGTTATTAATCTAGTCAATTTTTAATTGAAATAGTTCTCCATGTGTTTTTAAAGTTAAAAAATATGTGTATTCCTGTCTCCCTTTCTCTGTAGCCTATTCAGCACATGTATTTTTATATGCACATATAGAATCCTACGTGATATCACAAGTAAATTTTTGTGAGGTGCCTGACTTGGCAGTTACAAATTGTGAGAAGAGATTACTCCTCCCAAAAGCTGTTGGAACTGAAATTTCAAGCTATAGGTGAGCTTCCTAGTAGAACAACATTATACATAAATCCATGTTCAGTGAAATGAATGTTTTTGGATCTGTGGATGATATATATTTCATGGTGAATTTTGTTTGGCATATGAATTGGTATGTTTATTGTCTGTGGTTGTTTGTGTGTGTGTGTGTGTGTGTGTGTGTGTGTGTGTGTGTGTATATATATATATATATATATATATATATATATATATATATATATGTATATATATATATATACACACACACACTATCCAGAATTTTCATAATATGAAATGTATGTGTCTTATATACACTCCCTAAATTCATTCATGTTCATGTATGTGGATTAATAATCAACTTTTCACAACATTATTCTCAGAAATATTCATTCACCTGAAATATATATTTGTTTCCTAGTACTGAAAACTAACTTCAGTGAAAGGTACATACAAATCCTAATATTTCTACAGTTACTGACCCAGTTTAACATCAATGCAAGTAGATTCCTATGGGACATGATGCATCTTTTGATGTTCATTTTTATTCAACAGTGGTACCTTACTATTTTTCAGTTTTTGCACATCATAGGATACATATTTCATCCACTAGTTAGCAAAATTATAGGCATTTGTTTCACTTTCAATCACTTTCTTCTCCAGAACACATGTATTTCTCTATGTTTCTTGACTGGTCTTTTAATGAGACTTCTTTCCAAATACATTATAATCGATTTCCATAATCATTTTGAAACAAATCTCACACACCCTTCATGATAAACCATAACCCTAAGATGACCATTAGATATATAACTGGTTGGAATGAATGATTGTATATCAATATAACATTTCTGATATATTTTCAGATATCTATTCAATCCATTATTTAAAGTGGATCCAGTTATATTGTTTATTCACAGAATGGTGTATTCTTGCATTATCTCTATATTCATAGACACAGGGTATGCCTATTTGTACCCCCATACTAATTTATACGTCTTCAAAATATTGCTCCCTGAAATGCTGGAGGAAATACTCACGTCACCAGATCTGCATATACATTTTATCACAGAAATATTCTGGACACAAAAAGCAAAGGTCACATGTACAATTGTATCAAAGCCTAAATGGGAAGTGAACATGGATTACTAAAATCATCCATGTCCATGTTACCTAATGTTCTCAAATGTCAATTCTATTTGTGACTACATATTTGTTTCCTCTTAAGATTATAAATTCAAGCTCCAGCCTGTTGAAAATGTGTAATCCTATCACTCACTTTATACTTTACTTGATTTCCTAATGTCTTTATGGATATGTGCTTTCATACATGTTTTCCCCAGTTCATCATTGCGACTGACTCTTCACATGTGCTGACATTCACCTTCACTCTCTACCCGAAACCCTATTGTTAAGAACTTTTGGTCCAAATCCTATACTCACTCTTCTTCTTAGCCTACCGAATACCTTCCAAATCCTATCGACTATTGCTTTTTGACTGGATGTTCTGTTCAACATTCAATCATCCAAGTTACAAGGTCCTATGCCATTGTATATTGATTTATCTGAGACAACTGTGCAGGACATAATTCAAAGCTAAGTATCCCACTCAAGGGCCCAATGCCCTTCTGGGCTTCAAATCTTACCAAATTTCTGCTTTCATACTTATATTTCACCTATATACTCTTGTAAATATCGCAGGTTGCCAATACCATTATTCATCCCGCAGAATGATTCCTAACCAAAATCGATGCTATTATTGAACCTAACCATACACTCTTCCCTTAATATAACTTACAGAAGAGCAGGGACAGAGTTCGTCTTACAATATAGTAATGTAGCTGATCTTTCACCGGCTGAGAAACTCAATGATCCATGAAGAAATGATCCTTAGAGAAGATGTAGGCAGCTATGTAGGACCTGAGAGAGCAATAGTCATCTTCCACAGCAAACAACCAGGTCAGGATGAATTGATGTGTCTGAATCAGTCTCTCTCTTCTTATTGTAGAGAAGATGGACCAAACAAGGCCTGTTGTCGCGACGCCTTGCCCGCAAGGAAGACGCAACTCAGGAATCTTCTTTCAGCAGTTTATTCAGGCCCTTGATATTTCTTCTAATTCCCCGTCGGATGCCCCTCCCAGCCTTAATAAAGCATCCCAAGCCCCAATGCGAAGCTGCCACGTGGAACTTTCTCACAGGGTGCTGAGAAACCATGCACCAACTCTCCCAAACAAGGAGTTGTTTATTACAGACCACAGTGGAGCCAGCGCCATCTTGCAATGGCGACCATAATCTGCAGAAACGGCTCACCACAGTTCCCCCCTTCGGTTTTCTGAAAACAATACAGGCGAGAGTAGAGGTCCTATCCCACTGTGCAGAAGTGGCTGCATAGTATGGCTCAGTCCTAAGGAGGGCCCTTCCCCAGATCTGAAGCCATATCAGCCGACGCCTTTTTTTCGTGGGGCGGGGCGTGGACATCAAACCTGCAAGCAATAGGACATGCTCTCCTTGAGGTTCACTTCAAGGATCACTCAAGTGCAGTGCCTTGCCTCGCATCCTGTATCGTGACGAAGGTGGACGAAGGGGGACAGCTAAGGCTGAACTGTGGCTGTACACAACGACAAACGAGTTGACAGCACCCCGAAAGAAAGGCACGGACTTTAAGGCGATAGAGAAGCATTAGTGTGGAAACCCACCTGCGTGCAATGGCAGCAAGACCGGCAGAGTGCAAGGGCTTTCCAACACTAAGAGAATAACGAGGAAAGACATGCCGATCCCAGTGCAATGTTATAATAACTTGGGGTGCAATGGCCATGTCAAAGATTTACTGTTTAAGATGCGCAAGCCAAACTTGAGGTGAATTGCCATTTTCTAAAGCTGCAAGAGCTTGGATGATCATAGCCTTATCGTGAGCATTGCGGGCCTTGAGGTGACAGAGAAACCACAAACAGAGAAACATACCGAAGCAACACATTGCACCAAAAATGCCTACCCCCACCCACTCTATAAAAAAGAAAAAGGCAGAAGATATCCAATCGGTGAATTGACCCAAAGTCACGGGATCAACACGGGTGCTATTCAAGACAGCTATCTGGGTTAGTTGAGACTGGATCATGTCTTCCGCTTCCATGGACCAATTTCCAGCCAAATATTCGCCAATGGTGCGGGAAGCATTCCTGGAATCATTAAATCTGACAGAGGTTATGCATAAATGTGCACGTTGGTCAACACAACCCAAAAGCACTAAGTCAGCCAATTCTTCTACCTGAGCTTGGAGTCAATCTATTCTTTGGTTGGCAGCTAAAATCCCTGACAAAATATGTTGATTAATTGTATTTTGGGATTCAAGTATGGTGGAAGTTTGTTGGACAACTTGATTAATAGTGGCAGCAGTTTGTACTTGATTGGCCATAGCCACTCCGGCCGTAACCGCTGCAGCAGCAGATACCGCCACGGCTGTCACTATAGCCGCTGTGATTCCAAAATCTCTGTGGACTCTAAGTAGCTCAACAATAGGGAATTTATCAGGATCCGCAGTGACCGGGATTGGGACAAAATTTGGAATCTTCATAAACACTGCTACAGTCCAGGAACCATTCCAACACTCAGATAAGAGACAGGTAGTATGAGAACAATCCAGCATCCCCAATGAGGTGGCCTTAGCCAAAAGGAATAAGAAGGGGGATTGGACACAGACCATTGCAGGAGGCAATGTGGCATTATACAACAGAGAGTTGAATGAAACAGATGTAAGTCTATTACCTTGTTCACTTTCCCTAACAGTACCAGAAATATTAGCCAGCCAACTTTTGGCTCCTACCAACTGAGCCAGTGCAGAAATATCGGCTGAAGCCCCCTTTTCATTGGAAATCAGCCATTAAAACCAGGACCAACCTACTCCTGTAGAGGAGCTGGCACTATTGTTAAAGTTATAAACATACCTATCAAGAGAGGGGGAAAGGGAGAAACCTTTAGCAACTTGATGTTTCTCCCAAGAATGATCCTGACAAGGCGTAAATATTGGGGGGAAACCAAGATTAGGGGAACAGTAAGGAGAGGCCTTGAAATGAGTGGCATTATAAATACTACTAGAAAAAGGAGGCACTGGGATTAGTACCTCGGAGATAATAGCCAAGGTAGTTATGTTAAGAGCAGAGCTGCTGTTTGCAGGGGTCTCTGAGCCTGATTGATTCCCCGAAGCTACCTTGCTCAATACAGCACTGATAATGCTTCCTGAGACCTGATTGGACCACAATGGGTCCTCCCAGTTAGTCAAATTTTTGGTCTTAAGGCTAATGCAATTAGCGTTTCTAAGGCTGAAACAAAAAACTCCTGTGAGATTAACTTGAGATTGATTAAAAATTCTCTCCATGTCCCCTCTAGGAGAGGCACAGGGAGCAGACATCTCACATGAGGTAGAAAAAAGAGTGGGGAGGACACTAGAATTACCATGAACCGGCATCGGCATTGGCCATGCCCGTGCCACTGCCCACCACCGCATTGGTGTCGCCTGTGCCATCGGCACCAGCACCAGAGCCAGAGCACTTAGTAGAATGAAGATCCTCATCACAGGATTGTTGTGGTATCTCTTGTTGCTGGTCAGTTGATGTCGAGACTCTTCTTGTCAAGCGTTCAGGGACCCACAATTGTTCCGTACGATCCTGGGGAAAAACACATACAGATCCTCGTGCCCATGTCAGCACGGGGTCAGGGCCGTTCCATTGGCCCGTAAGAACATCCTTCCACTTAACATAGCCAATCACAGAGGGCTGAGGGGACACATGTCTATCGGCCGCAGAGCGACCATGAATATCCAAATTCAAAAAATTAATGGTAAAGAGAGCTAAGGACAGGCGTTCTTTAGGAGAGTGTTCAGTTCCTATTCCCCCTTTTTGTTTTTGTAAAGTTTCCTTTAAGGTGCGATGAGCACGCTCAACAATGCCTTGTCCTTGAGGATTATAAGGCAAACCATGAGTAAGTTGCACTCCCATAGTAGAACAAAAAACTGTAAATTGTCTGCCAGTATAAGCAGGTCCATTATCAGTCTTAAGGGATGCAGGTGCACCCCATGCTGCCCATGCCTCTAAACAGTGAGTAATGACATTACGTGCCTTTTCTCCCGATAAAGCAGAAGCATGGATAATTCCAGAGCACGTATCAACGGAAACATGCACATACTTAAGGTTACCAAAGTCAGGTATATGTGTCACATCCATTTGCCAAACAATCAATGGCTTTAATCCCCGTGGGTTTACTCCATAATTAGGGGGATGAAGAAATGTGACACAATGGGGACATTGCAATACTATCTGCCGAGCATCCGCTCTTGAAATGGAAAAACGCCTGCGCAGCGTTAATGCATTAACATGGAAGTTTTGGTGAAACAACTTAGCCCTCTCTAAGGAGGAAGCCAAGCATATCAATTGGCCTCTAGTGGCTAAGTCCGCACAGGCATTACCTTGGGATAACGGACCAGGAAGAGATGTGTGAGCCCTGATGTGCATTGGATAAAAAGAAGCAGTGCGGTTAGAGATAAGCTGTTGAAGCTGAGTAAAGTAAACAGACACATTGTGGGCATCACTAATAGTTCCCACGGTCTCCAGGACTTTTAGTGCTTGTACCACATAGCTGGAGTCCGAAATAAGATTAAAAGGAAAAGAACACTGTTTAAAAACTTCAATAACAATTTGTAGTTCTACCCATTGTAGATCTCCAGGAGCAAATTGATGCTGGATAGGGGGAGAGTCATTAATTACATAAGCTCACATTCCAGACTTGGAACCATCAGTAAAAATGTTAACAGCCCCCGGAATTGGACTGGATGAAGTTACCTTAGGGAAAATGATGGGATGTTCTTTAACAAAATGGAGTAATGGATGAGAAGGGTAGTGATTATCAATACCCCCTTGAAACGAGCAACACAGAATAGCCCAGTTGTCTAGAGTAGCACATAAAACATTAAGTTGAGCTTTAGTGTAGGGTATGATAAGAGAAGAAGGAGATTGGCCGAAAAATTGAATGCTTTGTTGAATCCCTTTAAGTGCCAATGCTGCAACAGCATCAGGATAATATTCTAAGGATTTTCCTGGGGATACATGTGGGTGGATCCATAGTAAAGGCCCATTTTGCCACAGTACTCCAGTAGGCTGCCGCATAGTGGCAAGCACACATAACTGGAAAGGTTTATCACTCTGGAGCCTGCATAGAGTGGCATGCTGTATAGCTTGTTCTACTTTTATAAGGGCCGCTCTAGCCTCAGTAGTGAGGCTACGAGGGGAAGCAAGATCTGGATCACCCTTAAGAGTAGCATACAAAGGCTGGAGCACAATATTAGGAATATGTAAATATCCTCTTATCCAATTAATATCTCCCAGCAATTTTTGAAAATCATTTAGAGTTTGGAGATCTTGAGTCCTGATGGTAATTTTTTGTGGTTTTAATTTGTCATACCCAATGGTCGCTCCCAAAAACCTGATAGAATCCCCCGTTTGAACCTTTTCAGGTGCGAGGTGCAGTCCATGTTGAGCCAACAGCATCACGAGTTCTTTATAAGCCTCATAAACTGTCTGTTCTAATTTTGCGGCCAATAACACATCATCCATATAGTGAATGATCTTTGTGGAGGAATACTTACGTCTGAGAGGTGCGAGTGCCTTCCCCACATACATCTGGCACATCGTGGGACTGTTAGCCATCCCCTGTGGCAACACCACCCACTCAAACCTTTGATCTGGTTCTTCGTGATTACACGAGGGAAGGGTGAAAGCAAAACGTTGTGAATCTTTAGGATGCAAAGGAATGGAAAAGAAACAGTCTTTAATGTCAATAACAATTATATGCCAGCCTTGAGGAACAGAGGAGAGCAGAGGCAGCCCTCTTTGAATGGGCCCCATAAGCTGCATCTGAGCATTAACTGCTCGTAGATCATGCAGTAGGCGCCACTTCCCTGATTTTTTCTTAATGACAAATATGGGAGTATTCCATGGAGAAGTAGAAGGTTGGATGTGACCCAAATCAAGTTGTTCTTTGACTAGATCATGGGCTGCTGCCAGTTTAACCGAGGGAAGAGGCCACTGAGGCACCCAAACAGGCTCCTCGGTGAGCCATGTTATAGGTATTTGAGCCCCAGTGGCCCCTAGGAAAAACCCAGACCAAACCTGTTAAGCTTTTGAAGACCTTGCACAGGATGCTTACATCCCTGTAGGTGCCTTCCTAGTCCTAGACCTGGCCTATACCCCATATTTTGCATGATATGTTGAGACACTGGGGAATAGTCATTACTAAGAGTGAACCCCATGTCTTTCATCAGATCACGGCCCCATAAAGAAATGGGTAAATCAAGTACATAAGGCTGAAAGGTACCATCATGTCCTTCCAAGTCCTTCCAAGATAGATGTCTACAGCTGATTTGAGGGGCTTGGGCATATCCAAGTCCTCTTAAGGATTGATCAGAAGCCTGCCCTGGCCATCCCTTAGACCAGTCCTTAAGGGCTATGATACTACGATCTGCTCCTGTGTCCAGCAATCCCACAATAGATTTACCTTCTATGCTTAATTCCAAAGTGGGGCGATTGCTCATATCCAGTGACAAATAGGCACAATTTCCTCCGGTGGTACCAATCTGATTTCCTGTCCGTGACCTTGAGTCAGCAGGGAAGTGATTATGCAAACTAGGCAAAATTAGCAATTGAGCAATCCGATCCCCTGGGGAGATAGACACAATGCCCCTTGGAGCTTCCACCATAACTTTTACTGCCCCTACAGTATCAGGGTTTATAACTCCGGGGAAAACATGAAGACCTTGTAGGATAGAGGATGCACGTCCAATTAACAAACCTACAGTGCCAGGGGGTAAAGGCCCTTTGAACTCAGTTTCCACCAATTGGACTCCCATCTTAGGTGTTAATACGAGTCTGGAGGTGGAACAGAGGTCCAATCCCGCGGCACCTGTAGTGGCTCTCCGCATCTCGTGGGATGGCGCAGAGAAGGCCATGTCTCGGGTTCGGGTGTGACATTCTCCATTGCCCCATATATTCGTGGGCCCTGGGGTCGTGGGCCCCTTCGGCCGTTTTTTGGCCCAGCTGAAATAGGCTGTCCATGGATGTCCCTCACTGATCTACACTCTCTTGCCCAATGCTTCCCCTTTTTGCATTTTGGACACAGCCCCGGTTGACGAGGGCTATTAGAAGGGCCACCGCGAGGAGGTCCAGTAAAATTGCCTTTTTTGGGACAGTCACGTTTGAAATGGCCGGATTGACCACAATGGAAGCATGTTCCGGCACCAGGACCGCCCCCTTTTGCGATCCGAAGGACAGCAGCTGCAAGACCTGCATTAGTTAAAAGTCCTCCAAGCTCTCTACACACTTTCATCCAAGCTTCAATGCCCTTGTTTTTATAAGGAGCGATTGCTGCTTTACATTCTTTGGTGCATTGCTCAAAAACAAGTTGTTTAATCAAGGGCATTGCTCTATCAGGGTCACCAAAGATTTTTCCTGCGGCATCCACCATCCTAGCAACAAAGTCCGAGAAAGGTTCTGTGGGGCCTTGCATGATTTTTGTTAAATTGCCAGACACTTCTCCTCTATTTGCGAGTGATTTCCATGCACGGATACAAATGTTATTGATCTGTTCATATACCTCAGGGGGGTATCCTGTTTGTTGATTAGCAAATCTGCCTTGTCCCAAAAGCATTTCCTTGTACCAATGGGGGTGTCCCGCTGCATAGTTTTGGGCAGCCTGCTCTACAGCGCCCTCTAGTACAAAGGCTCTCCAGTCCAAATATTTGCCTGGAGAAACACAAGCCCGAACAAGGATAGCCCAATCAGAGGGAGTCATACAGTATCTAGACAGACTCTCCACCTGAGTTAATGTGAAGGCGGCATCCACCCCATAAGTGCGCACAGACTCTGCCAGGGTCTTCACAATTTTGAAATCTAAAGGCTCATGGAATCTTCCCCTATTGTCATCCTGGAAAACTGGATAAGCAAGACCCATCTCAGCGTTAACAGCCCTCCATGCTTGGGCATGGAAAGCTCTCCTCGAAACACCCTCACCGTACGGCGGAGGGTCCGGAGGATCATTTTTCTTGAGCTCCTGTTTATTTTTGTTCCCTTCTCCCATAGTTAAACTCCCTAGCTGCCGAGACAGTCTCCCGAGCTCCTCCTTCTCATCCTCCTCCTCTTCTGACCCACTTTTGCATGGGAGTGTGCGCAGTGTACTGAGATATGGATACAAGCATTTCCTTCCCCGTTTCTCGCTCTGCACATTCCCTTCCTCCTGAAATATTTCACTCCGTGCCAGAGACAATTGCCTCCTCCACTGTTTCTCGCTCTGCACATTCCCTTCCTCCTGAAATATTTCACTCCGTGCCAGAGACAATCGCCTCCTCCCCTGTTTCTCGCTCCGCACACTGCCATCCTCCTGAAATACGTCACTGCCTGCCGGAGATAATTGTTTCCTTCCCTGTTTCTCGCTTCGCACACTCCCACCCTCCTGAAATACCTCACTGCCTGCCATTTCTGATCTTTCTTCATGTAATTGCTCTAAAACTTCTTGTCCTTTAGTAAGTGCTTCCTGACATCTGCCATCTGCGAGGCAACTACGGATCATCTTCCAAAGGGGTATCACCCCACCCTCTAATATGCCCTGCTCAGAAGCAAAGTCAAGATCTGTGCCTAACTTATCCCAGCTAGGTATAGTGAGGCTGCCAGAAAATGCGAACCACGGGGCAACAATATCTGTCTTCTGTAAAAATCTCTGTAAAGTACTACGTTTCACTTTTAGGCCCTTGGAACGTAACAGGTTATCTAGGGCCAGGAGAAGCGGACTTGAAGATACGGCACCCATGACACAACAAAAGACACACAACAAACAAAAGTGAAAGTAAGAGCGAAAGTACACAGTGCAGCTGCAATAAGATTTAATGCTCTCTCTGGCTTTACAGAGGAGCTGCCGCTTTGATAGCGGGTCCTAATTACCTAGGACTAATCTCCGCTTTGACCGCGGGTCCCAATTAATCTGGGACTAATCTCCGCTTTGACCGCGGGTCCCAATTAATCTGTGACTAATCTCCACTTTGACCGCGGGTCCCACTTACCTAGGACTGATCTCCGCTTTGATAGCGGGTCCTACTTATCTAGGACTGATCTCCGCTTTGACCGTGGGTCCTACTTACCTGGGACTAATTGGTGCAACACCCCTGACTGCTGAAAGTTCTGGTTCCCGGGTTTTCAGCACCACTTGTCGCGACCCCTTGCCTGCAAGAAAGACGCAACTCAGGAATCTTCTTTCAGCAGTTTATTCAGGCCCTTGATATTTCTTCTAATTCCCCGTCGGATACCCCTCCCAGCCTTAATAAAGCATCCCAAGCCCCAATGCGAAGCTGCCACGTGGAACTTTCTCACAGGGTGCTGAGAAACCATGCACCAACTCTCCCAAACAAGGAGTTGTTTATTACAGACCACAGTGGAGCCAGCGCCATCTTGCAATGGCGACCATAATCTGCAGAAACGGCTCACCACAGCCTGTGTGGAGAGCAGTTCCCGGGTGCCTATGGACGATATACAATTCTAACTTCTGAATGTGTCACAAGATGTAGGGGTAACCTCCATCTCATGGGAACCTTCGAAGCATCTGTTAGAACAAAGTGGTTACCAAGGCAGTGACCTCATTCAGTTCCTGAAAGAATTGACCTACCTCACTTCTTTGTTGATGCAATTTGCTGAACTCGGGATCCAGGAAGCCAAGCACCCAGAGCCAGTCCCAGTTCCAGTCCCATTGCGTTCACTTGTTTGGATTTACCAAAGACAGAGTCAGTCTTTCTTGGTAAATACTGATCTGTGGATGGTTAAATGCCAGGAAAGCTCTGAAGAGGGGCCTTCCTGAGAAAGCAGGTAGTGACTCCCTGATGGCTCCTGACAACTTTACAGAGTTGGTAATGAAGACCAGATCTGAGACAGGACAGGCCATTTCGTGGGAACATAGTATGGCCAATCAGTCTGAGGACACTCTGGATAGTCACAGACCTACTTGGGTAAAGGAGGTGCCTTTGTGGGTGTGCATGTGAGTTTGGTTTTGTCTCATGTTATGAGAATAGGTAGGAAAGGCAGTTTGTTTGGTTTGGAGTGGACTGTTTTTAATAAGTCATTTGACATGGCGAGTGTTTCTTTGTTTGTGTATCCCACTGTATCCGTGGTTGTAGACCTTTGAAAAGCGAATGCATCAATGGTTGTGTCCTGTCTAATATAAAGTGTCCCAGCGTTCATCCTGCCCAATTTAAGAATGGAGAGTGGCTTGCCTATGGATGGGCAATACCTACTATCTTTCTAAGTTCCTGTTTCTTCGTGAATTCTGGCCACTCTCCTGAATAGGCTCATGGTTTTGTGTCCAACATATGTACCACCACAAGGCTCTGTGACATGGCCATGTACTGATAGCTGAAGGGAATGGGAGAATCTCAGAAAACTCAGATATCAGTGTGACCAGGAAAGTCTTAGTGGAGAAACCCTGCTTTGGGCCTTTTGCTTACTTACGTTTCTATTACCCTGAATGTCAAGAAGGTCTTTACCTCAGGCCACCCCTTTGTGAAGCCTTAAGAAAACTGTTTTCATATGGAAATGAATGGGCATCACCTGTGGCTCTTTGCTTAATTGCTTTGGAATGGGATGTGCTTGAATCAGCCTCTTGTCCTTGTGTGAGGTTGTGGCTTAAATTCTCAGCACCTGATAGATCTAAATAAAAATCCCATGTGCTTCCAAACCAAAATGGCCAAAAGAGCAGTCATTGTGGATAAATTTTTTTGCCTTCTTAGGTTGGGTTCCTGACCTACATCAAGTGAGAATAGGGATCCTTTGGGTCAAATGCGTTCTTCAAATCCCTGCAGAGGCTATCCCATAGGTGCTTGGGATTTCTCATGACTCCAAATCACATAAAGAATCTATACCTGACAGCTAGTAGGCCTCAAATTGGAAAAGCGGAACACTTTACCAGCAGGAATATTTGATCACTCCTGGTTCAAAGGAAGAGTACCCAGGCCACCATGATTTTAGGCAAATGAGGGGCAAGTGAGCTTATTTTGGACACTTTCTTGGCCTTGCCTCTCATAGAAACCTGTAGCCACAGGGTATGATGAGTGTCTATATGGAAGAAGATGAGTGTCATGTGGGAGTGTTTTGGATTTAAGCGAAGAAAGAGAGAACTGAAATTACTGACATATGGGATCGAAAAGGCAATATAACAACAGATGCTACAGAAATAAAGAAGACAATTAGAAATTATTTTGAAAACCTATATTCCAATAAAATAGAAAATAGTGAAGACATTGATAAATTTCTTAACTCATATGATTTGCACAAACTGAGTCAGGAGGATACACACAATTTAAACAGACCAATATCAATGGATAAAATAGAAGAAGCAATCAAAAGACTACCAACCAAGAAAAGTCCAGGTTCAGATGGGTATACAGCGGAGTTTTACAAGACCTTTAAAAAAGAATTAATACCAATAATTTTCAAGATATTTCAGGAAATAGAAAAAGAGGGAGCTCTGCCAAATTCATTCTATGAGGCCAAGAACACTCTGATTTCGAAACCAGACAAAGACACCTCAAAGAAAGAAAACTACAGACCAATATCTCTGATGAACCTAGATGCAAAAAACCTGAATTAAATTCTGGCGAATTGGATACAAAGGCACATCAAAAAAATTGTGCATCATGATCAGGTAGGATTCATCCCTGAGATGCAAGGACGGTTCAATATACAGAAATCAATAAATGTTATTCACAACATAAATATACTTAAATATAAGAACCATATGATCATCTAGATAGATGCAGAAAAATCATTTGACAAAGTAGAGCATCCCTTTATGTTCAAAACATTAGAAAAACCAGGGATAACAGGAACTTACCTCGACACTGTAAAAGCTATCTATGCTAACCCTCAGGCTAGTATCATTCTGAATGGAGAAAAATTGAAGGCATTCCCTCTAAAATCTGGAACAAGACAGGGATGTCCTCTATCACCACTTCTATTCAATATAGTTTTCGAAACTGGCCAGAGTAATTAGACAGACGAAAGAAATTAAAGGCATAAAAATAGAAAAAGAAGAACTTAAAATATCACTATTTGCAGATGACATTATTCTTTATATAGAAAACCCAAAAGGGTCTACAAAAAAAACTACTAGAACTAATAAATGAATTCAGCAATGTGGCAGCATATAAAATCAACATGCATAAATCAAAAGCATTTCTGTATATCAGCGACAAAACTTCTGAAACAGAAATGAGGAAAAACACTCCATTCACATATCCTCAAAAAAAAAAATCTTGGTAATCAACCTAACAAAAGAGGTGAAAGATTTATACAATGCAAACTACAGAACCCTAAAAAGAGAAGTAGAATAAGATCTTAGAAGATGGAAAATATACCCTGTTTATGCATAGGCAGAGCTAACATCATCAAAATGGTGTTATTACCAAAAGTTCTCTATAGGTTTAACGCAATGCCAATCAAAATCCCAAGGGCATTTCTTGTAGAAATAGAGAAAGCATTCATGAAATTCATATGGAAAAATAAAAGACCCAGAATAGCAAAAGCATTTCTAAGCAGGAAGTGTGAATCAGGCGGTATAGCGATAAGAGATTTCAAACTATATTACAGAGCAATAGTAAAAAAAAAAAACAGCATGGTACTGGTACCAAAACAGGCAGGTGGACCAATGGTACAGAATGGAGGACACAGAGACTAATCCAAAAAGCTACAACTGTCTTATATTTGATAAAGGAGCTAAAAGCATGCAATGGAGGAAGGATAGCATCTTCAACAAATGGTGCTGGGAAAACTGGAAATCCATATGTAACAAAATGAAACTGAATCCCTTTCTCTCGCCATGGACAAAAGTTATATCAAAATGGATCAAGGAGCTTTATATCAAATCAGAGACATGGCGTCTGATAGAAGAAAAATTGGCTACGATCTACATACTGTGGTGTTGGGCTCCAAATTCCTCAAAAGGACACCCATAGCACAAGAGTTAATAACTAGAATCAACAAATGGGACTTACTCAAACTAAAAAGGTTTTTCGCAGCAAGAGAAACAATAAGAGAGGTAAATAGGGAGCCTACATCCTGGAAACAAATCTTTATTCCTCACACTTCAGATAGAGCCCTAATATCAAGAATATACAAAGAACTCAAAAAACTAGACAATAAGATAACAAATAACCCAATCAACAAATGGGCTAAGGATCTGAACAGACACTTCTCAGAGGAGGACATACAATCAATCAACAAGTACATGAAAAAATACTCACCATCTCCAGCAATCAGAGAAATGCAAATTAAAACCACCCTAAGATACCATCTCACTCCAGTAAGATTGGCAGCATTTATGAAGCCAAACAAACACAAGTGCTGGGGAGGATGTGGGGAAAGAGGTACACTTGTACATTACTGGTGGGACTGCAAATTGGTGTAGCCAATTTGGAAAGCAGTATGGAGATTTGTTGGAAAGCTGGGAATGGAACCACCATTTGACCCAGCTATTCCCTTTCTCATTCTATTCCCTAAAGACCTAAAAAGAGCATGCTACAGAGAAACTGCTACATCGATGTTCATAGCACCACAATTCACAATAGCAAGACGGTGGAACCAACCTAGATGCCCTTCAATAGATGAATGGATAAAAAAAAAGTGGCATTTATTCACAACGGAGTATTACTCTGCATTAAAAAATGACAAAATCATAGAATTTGCAGGGAAATGGATGGCATTAGAGGAGATTATGCTAAGTGAAGCTAGCCAAACCCTAGCAAACAAATGCCAAATGTCTTCTTTAATATAAGGAGAGTAACTAAGAACAGAGAAGGGACGAAAAGCATGAGAAGAAAATTAACATTTAACAGGGATGTGAGGTGGGAGGGAAAGTGAGAGAGAAGGGAAATTGCATGGAAATGGAAGGAGATCCTCAGGGTTATAAAAAATTACATACAAGAGGAAGTGAGGGGAAAGGGAAAAATAATACAAGCGGGAAAATTTATTAGAGTAGTGGGATTAGAGAGAGAAGAGGGGAGGAGAGGGCATGAGAGGGTGGATAGTAGAGAATAGGAAAGGCAGAAGAATACAACATACAGTAGTAAGGCAATATGTGAATCAATGGATGTGTAACTGATTTGATTCTGCAATCTGTATACAGGGTAAAAATAGGAGTTCATAACCCACTTGAATCAAAGTGTGAAATATGATACATCACGAACTATCTAATGTTTTGAAGAATCATAAATAAAAATTAAAAAAAAAAGAAAACTCAATTCGGTGAATGATGCACGCGAATCCTAATATTTCTACAGTAACTGACCCAGTTTAACATCAATGCAAGTAGATTCCTATGGGACATGATGTACATGTTGACATTCATTTTTATTCAACACTGGTACACTACTATTTCATCAGTTTATGCACATTATAGGATGTATATTTCATCCACAATTTAGCAAATTTATAGGCATTTGTTTCACTTTCAATCACTTCCTGCTTCAGAACACATGTATTCCTCCATATTTTTTGACTGGTCTTTTCATGAGACTTCTTACCAAACACAATATTTTCCATTTCCATTATCACTTTTGAAGCAAAACTCACACACACTTCATGATAAACAATAACCCTAAGATTACCATTAGATACATAACTGGTTGGAATGACTGATTTTATGTCAATTTATGATTTCTAATATATTTTCAGATATCAATTCAATCTATTATTTAAAGAGGAACCAGTTATATTATTTATTCACAGTAAGTTCTATTCATGCATTATCTCTATATTCATAGACTCAGGGTACACCACTTTGTACCCCCAATACTAATTTATATGTCTTCAAATATTGCTCCCAGTAATAGTGGAAGAAATAATCATGTCACATGATCTACATATATATTTTATCACAATAATTTTCTTTGCACAAATGCAAAGGTCACACTTATGATTGTACCAAATCCTAAATGGAAAGTGAACATGGATTACTAAAAACATCCATGTCCAGGTTGCCTAATGCTTTCAAATATCATTCCTATTGGTGACTACCTATTTTTTTCTTCCTAAGATTATGTATTCAATCTCAATCCTGTTGAAAATGTCTAATCCTATCACTCACATTATAATTGCCTGATTTTGTATTGTCTCTATTGATATCTTCTTTCTTATATTTTTTCCAGTTCATCATTGTGACTGACTCTTCACATGTGCTGACATTTACATTCACTCTATAACCAAAACCCTATTGCTAAAGAACATTTGGTCCAAATTTTATACTCACTCTTCTTCCTAAACCTACCGACTATCCTATTTTGAGTGGATGTTCTCTTCTACAATCAATCATCCAAGGTCCAATGTCCTATGGCATGGATTATCGATTTATCTGAGACAATTTTGCAGAACGTAATTCAAAGCTAAGTATCCCAAACAAGGGCCTAATGCCCTTGTGGACTTCAAATCTTACCTAGATTTCTGTTTTCATACTTATATTTCAGCTGTATATTCTTGTAAATATGGCAGTTTTCCAATACCATTATTCATCCAGCAGAATGATTACTAACCCAAATCGAACATATTATTAACCCTAACTATACACTGTTCCCTCAATTTAACTTTACAGAAGAGCAGGTACAGAGTTCATCTTACAATACAGGAATTTAGGGTATCTTCCACCTGCTGAGAATCTTTGAGGTTCCATGTAGATTTGATCCCTGAAGAAGATGTAGGCAGCAATGAAGGACCTGAGAGAGCAAAAGTCATCTTCCATGGGAAACAACCTTTTAAGGATGAAGGGTTGTGTCTGAATAAGCCTTTCTCTTCTTAATGTAGAGAAGAAGGACCAAACCAGGCCTGTGTGGAGAGATGTTCCCGCAAACTGGTGCGGCCAATTTGGAAAGCAGTATGGAGATTCTGGGGAAGGCTGGGAATGGAACAACAATTTGACCCAGCTATTGCCCTTTTTGGACTATTCCCTTAAGACCTTAAAAGAGTGTACTACAGGGATACTGCCACATCGATGTTCATAGCAGCACAATTCACAATTGCTACACTGTGGAACCAACACAGTTGTCCTTCAGTAGATGAATGGATAAAAAAAAATGTGGCTTCTATACACCCTGGAGTATTACGCAGCACTAAAAAATGACAAAATCATGGAATTTGCAGGAAAATGGATGGTACTAGAGCAGATTATGCTTAGTGACGCTAGTCAATCCTAAAAAACAAATACCAAATGTCTTCTTTGATATAAGGATTGCAACTAAGAACAGAGCAGGGAGGAAGAGCAAGAAGAAAAGATTAACATTAAACAAAGATATGAGGTGGGAGGGAAAGGGAGAGAAAAGGGAAATTGCATGGTAATGGAAGGAGACCCTCATTGTTACACAAAATTACATGTAAGAGGTTGTGAGGGGAATGGGAAAATAAACAAGGAGAGAAATGAATTAGAGTAGATGGGGTAGTGAGAGAAGATGGGAGGGGAGAGGAGGGGGGAGAGTAGAGTATTGGAAAGGTAGCAGGATACAAAAGTAACTAATAGGGCATTATGTAAAAATGTGGATGTGTAACCGATGTGATTCTGCAATCTGTATTTGGGGTAAAAATGGGAGTTCATAACCCACTTGAATCTAATGTATGAAATATGATATGTGAAGAGATTTGTAATGTTTTGAACAACCAATAAAAGAAAAAAAGTAGCAATATATATGCCAATCGAAATTCATCATGAAATATATATAATCCACAGATGCAAAAATATTCATTTACTGAACATGGATTTATGTATAATGTTATTCAACTTGGAAGCTCACCCATAGGTTGAATTTTCAGTTCCAACAGCGTTTAGGAGGAGTGATCTCTTCTCAAAATTTGTATCTGCCAATTCAGCCACCTCACAAGTATATATGTGCGATACCAGATAGGATTTTCTATGTGCATATAAAAATACATGCACCGTATAGGCTACAGAGAAAGGGAGACAGGAATTCACATATTTGTTAACTTTAAAAACACATGTAGAGTTATTTCAACAAAAAATTGACTAGATTTATAACTCCTACACTATATAATGCAAAAGGCAATTCCAACTACACACCATGCCTCCTCTGAACTGCTTGTATTTCTATTCTTTTTGGGTTATTTCTCACCATCATATTAAGATTATTAGTCAGAATCCAGTAGGGTAGGGGTTAATGTCAGGGATTCAGTATTTCAAATGGAAAATTGGAAAATGACTCCAATGTGTATGTAAACATGTGCTACACAAAAATCTTCCCACTCACATCCAGAGAAGTGCCATGATATTACCTTCGCCCCAAGTAAGACACAATAAGAGGAGAAAAGTGTGAAAATCTGTGATTATGTATCTGAATGGAATATGCTCGGGAGTTCACAACCTTGGAGGTGGTAGAGGAGCTTCCAAAAGTAAGGGACAGGGTAAACACTCCACCAACATGGAGCTCTGCTGGCCTATGACTTCTTGGGAAACTGCCTCTGAGGTTGGGCACTTGAAATATATGTTGTTGTCATGAGCTTTAGCTTCCTTTGTAGTGAGACCATCAAATCTGGGTCTGCATCTATGTGACCTGGAAGACATGGTTTCTTATATTCCAATGAACCTGAGGCAGCAGTGCTGAATTCTCTCTTTGTAGGTAAACTGTGGCCACAGGAAGCCAAGTGTCTCCTGGTGGGGACTGTGAAGACATTTGGTCATCCTTCACATTTTGTGGTGCTTCTTGCTGCTGCACTGGGAATATGGTTTTTGCTTCACAAAATACAAGGAGTTCAACTGGGACAGAGTGCTGGAGAGAGTTCTGTAACGTGTGTTGTGACTCATTTATTTGTTGGTTTTTCCTTTTTTTTTTTTTTTTTTTTGAGGAATGACCACCAGGCGATGAATTTCCCTCTTAAAACTGCTTTTATTGTGTCCCGTAGATTCCGATATGTTGTGTCTGTGTTTTCGTTTATCTCTAAGAATTTTTTGATTTCCACCTTTATGTCTTCTGTAACCCATTGATCATTCCGTAACATATAGTTCATTTTCCATGTGATGTAGGACTTTTTCTTCCTTCTTTTATCATTGATTTACAGTTTCATTCCATTATAGTCAGAAAAAATGCATGGTATTATCTCCACCCCTTTATATTTACTGAGGGTTGCCCTATGGCATAATATATGGTCTATTTTTGAGAAGGATCCATGTGCTGCTGAAAAAAAGTATATCCATTTGATGATGGTTGGTATATTCTATATATTTCAGTTAAGTCTAGGTTATTGATTGTGATATTGAATTCTATATTTTTTTAATTCAACCTTTGTTTGAAATATCTGTCCAATGGTGAGAGAGCTGTGTTGAAGTCACCGATAATTATTGTGTTGTTGTCTATTTGATTCCAGAACTTGAGGAGAATTTGTTTTATGAAGGTCGCAGCACCATTATTTGGTTCATAAATATTGATAATTTTTATGTCTTGTTGGTGAATGATTCCTTTTAAAGTTATATAATATCCATACTTATCCCTTTTGAATAACTTAGTCTTGAAGTCGATTTTATTCTATGTGAGGATGGCCACCCCTGGTTGCTTACGAGGACCGTGTGCATGGTATATTTTTTCCCAACCTTTCACCTTAAGCCTGTGTATGCCTTTTCCATTCAGATGTGTCTCCTGGAGGCAACATATTGTTGGATTTGTTTTTATAATCCAAGTTACCAGCCTATGTCGCTTTATTGGAGAGTTCAACCATTAAGGTTTAGAGTTACTATTTATATATGGTTTGTACTGCCAGCCATTTTGATTATTTATTTATTTTTAATTTAGTTTGTTTCTCCATGATTAGCTTTTCCCCCGCCCTCTATTATTACTGAGGCACTTCCCAGTGATAGTTTTGGTTGTTGTTTTTCATTTCTTCCTCGTGTAGTGTTTTGCTCAAGACACTTTGCAATGCTGGTTTTCTGGCTGCAAATTCTTTTAGCTTTTGTTAATTATGAAATATTTTTATTTTGTTGTCATACCTGAAGCTTAATTTTGCTGGATACAGAATTATTGGTTGGCATCCATTGTCTTTCAGTATTTGAAATACATTGTTCCAGGATCTTCTCGCTTTCAGCGTCTGTGATGAAAAATCTGTTGTTAACCTTATTGGTTTACCCCTGAATGTCATCTGCCTCCTTTCTCATGTACCTTTTAATAATTTCTCTTTGGTCTGTTTATTGGATATTTTCGTAACAATGTGTCTTGGCATTGGTCTACTGTGATTTTGTGTGCTTGGTGTCCTGTATGCATCTACAATTTGTATATCCGTTTCCTTTTTTATTTCTGGAAAGTTTTCTAAAATTATTTAATTCAGCAGGTTACTCATTCCCTTGGTTTGAATCTCTGTACCTTCCTCTATCCAGATGACTCATAAGTTTGTTTTTTTTATGTTATCTCATATCTCTTGGATATTTTTCTCATGATTTTTTACCAGTTTTTCGGAGTTGGCTAGACTCCTTTCAAGATGATATATTTTTTCTTCATTATTTGACGTTCTGGCTTCTACTTGCTCCACTCTGTTAGTGATACTCTCAATTGAGTTTTTAATTTGGTTTATCGTTTCCTTCATTTCTAGAATTATTGTTTGATTTCTTTTATAATCTCTATCTCCTGATAAAGACGCTTAACTTCTTCTTTTATCTGTTTATGTAATTCATTTTCAATGTGTTCTTTCACTGTTTGGAATTGCTGTCTCGTATCCTCTTTAAGGTTCCATTCCATCTGTCTAAGGTATTCCTTGAGTTCTTTATATGACCATTTTCCTGATGATTCTAGGTCCTCCTGATTATCTAGGTTGTCCTTCATTGTTTGTACACATTTTCATCCTTGCTTTTTTATGCTGCTAATGTTACTTCTTGTTCTGTTTGACTGCTGAGTTACTGCTTACTCTTATAAATTTATTTGAAGCTTGGGAGGAAAGATAGTAGTAGGGATGGGAAGAAGTCACTAAAGAGAATGAGAGTAGGCAGGTAGAATTCAAGGAAGGGAGAATAAGAAAATTGAAAAGAAATGAAAAGACAAAAGAAAAAAAAATAAGAAATAAAATTTTTTAGAAATAATAATGATAATTATAAAAATGAAAATTAAAATTTAAAAGAATCATAAAATAATAAATACATTAAAAAAAGTTAAAGAACAACAACAAAAAAATGAAAATGAAAGAAAAAGAAGAAAATAAAAAGAAAAAAATAATAATAATACATGCAGTAACAGAGTTCAATTAACTTCTCTTCCAGTAGGTGGAGCTGTGTGCATTGGGCCAAGCTTCTCCTCTCAATAGGTGGGAAGCAATCACTGTGCAGCAACTCTTTATCCCAGAATGGGCGGATCTCCAATCCTGAGTGTCTAGGGCCTTCTCTTTTTTTTCCTCAAGCCAGGCCCCCCAACCTGTGACGCTCACCACAATACTATGTAATGTTTTGAACAACCATTAATAAAAAGTTTTAAAAAAAGAAAACTAAATTCAGTGAATGATGCACGCGAATCCTAATATTTCTACAGTAACTGACTCAGTTTAACATCAATGCAAGTCGATTCCTATGGGACATGATATGTATTTTGCCGTTCATTTGTATTCAACACTGGTACACTACTATTTCATCAGTTTATGCACATCATTGGATATATATTTCATCCACAATTTAGCAAATTTATAGGCATTTGTTTCACATTCAATCACTTCCTGCTTCACAACTCATGTATTCCTCCATATTTCTTGACTGGTCTTTTCATGAGACTTCTTTCCAAACACATTATTTTCGATTTCCATAATCACTTTTGAAGCAAAACTCACACACACTTCATGATAAACAATAACCCTAAGATTACCATTAGATATATAACTGGTTGGAATGAATGATTGTATGTCAATATATGATATCTTATATATTTTCAGATATCAATTCAATCCATTATTTAAAGTGGAACCAGTTAGATTATTTATTCACAGTATATTCTATTCATCCATTATCTCTATATTCATTGACACATGGTACACCACTTTGTACCCCCAATACTAATTTATATGTCTTCAAATATTGCTCCCAGAAATGGTGAAAGAAATACTCATATCACATGATCCACAGATACATTTTATCACAATAATTTTCTGGGCAGAAAATGCAAAGGTCACACTTATGATTGTACCAAAGCCTAAATGGAAAGTGAACATGGATTACTAAAAACATCCATGTCCAGGTGGCCTAATGCTTTCAAATGTTATTCCTATTGGTAACTACATATTTTTTCTTCCTAAGATTATGCATTCAATCTTAACCATGTTGAAAATGTCTAATCCTATCACTCACATTATAATTGCCTGATTTTGTAATGTCTCTATTGATATCTCTTTTCCTATATTTTCTCCAGTTCATCATTGTGACTGAGTCTTAACATGTGCTTACATTTACATTCACTCTATAACCGAAACCCTATTGCTAAAGAACATTTGTTCCAAATTTTATACTCACTCTTCTTCCTAAACCTACAGACTATCTTCCTATTCCTACTGACTCTCCCAATTTGAGTAAATGTTCTCTTCTACAATCAATCATCCAAAGTACAAGGTCCTTTGCAATTGTATATCGCATTTTCTGAGACATCTCTGCAGAATGTAATTCAAAGCTAAGTATCCAAATCAAGGGCCTAATGCCCTTCTGTGCTACAAATCTTACATAGATTTCTGTTTTTGTACTTATATTTCACCTCTATAATCTTATAAATATTGCAGGTTACCAATAGCAGTAATCATCCTGCAGAATGATTTATAACCCAAATCGAACAAGGTATTAACCCTAACCATACACTGATCCGTCAATCTAACTTTACAAAAGGCAGGGACAGAGTTCATCTTAAAATACAGGAATGTAGGGGATCTTCCACCTGCTGAGAACCTCAAAGGTCCATGCAGATTTGATCCCAGGGAAAGATGCAGGCAGCTATGAAGTACCTGAGAGAGCAAAAGTCACCTTCCATGGGAAACAACCTGGTAAGGATGAAGGGTAGCTTCTGAATAAGCCTCTCTCTTCTTAATGTAGAAAAGATGGACCAAACCAGTCCTGTGTGGTAAGCTGTTCCCGGATGCCTATGGTTGATATACCATTCTAACTTGTGAAAGTATCACAGGAAGTAGGGGCAACCTCCATCATAGGACCATTGGAAGGAACTGTTAGGACAAAGTGGTTGCCAAAGCAGTGACCTCATTAAGATATTGAAGGAAGTAACCTCACCTTACTTCTTTGGTGATGGAAGTCTCAGATCCGGGAAGCCAGGCACCAAGAGCCAGTCCCAGTCCCAGTCTCAGTGTTCTCACTTGTTTGGATTTACCAAGGACAGAGTCAGTCTTTCTTGGTACCTACTGATGTGAGGATGGCCAAATGTCAGGAAAGCTCTGAAGATGGGCCTTTCCTGAGAAACCAGGTAGTGGATCACCGCTGGCTCATGAAAACTTCACAGAGTTGGCCAAGGAGACCAGATCTGACACAGGACAGGCCATTTCAGCGGAACATAGTATGGCCCACCATTCAGAGGACACTCCCGATAGTTACAGACCTACTTGGGGGAAGGAGGTGCCTTTGTGGGTTTGGGTGTGGGTTTGAGGTTTTGTCTCATGTTCTAAGAATAGTTAGGAAAGGTGGTTTGTTTGGTTTGGAGTGAACTGTTTCTGGTAAGACGTTTCGCAAGGCGAGTGTTTCTTTTTCTGTGCATCCACTGTGTCCGTGGTTGTAGACATTAGAAAAGAGAATGCATCAATGGATGTGTCCTGTCTAGTAGAAAGCATTCCAGGATTTATCTTGTCCAGTGTATGAATGGACTGCGGCTTGACTTATGGATGGGCAACATCTACTATCTTCCTAAGTTCCTGTTTTCTTCCTGAAAACTGATCACTCTCAGAATAGGCTCACGATTTTGTTTCCATGATTTGTACCACATCCAAGCTCTGTGCTTACCAATTGTTCTGTTGCCCTGAATGTGAGGAAGGTCTTTTCTTCATGCCAAACCTTTGTGAAGCATGAAGAAAACAGTTTTCAATTGGAAATGAAAGGGCATCACCTGTGGCTCTTTACTTAATTTCTTTGGAAAGGGATGTGTCTGAATCAGATTTTTGGCCCTGTGTGAGGTTATGTCTTAGATTCTCAGCACCTGAAGGATCTAAAAAAAAGATCCAATGTGTGCATCTAAAACAAAAATTGCCAAAAGAGCAGTCATTGTGAATGAAGTCTCTTGCCTACCTCTGTAAGGTTCCTGACCTTCATCAAGTGAGACTAGTGATCATTTGGGTCAAATGAGTTCCTCAAAACCCTGCAGAGGCTAGCCCATAGGTGCTTGGTTTTTCTCATGACTCCAATTCACATAAAGAATCTAAACCCCACAGTCAATAGGCCTCAAATTGGAGAAGCAGTGCCGTATTAACGAGTATTAGGGATTAACATATTAGGGATTCTTTGGGTCAAATGAGTTCTTCAAAGTCCCGCAGAGGTTCTTGTGTTTTCTCATGACTCCAAATCACATAAATAATCTATACCTAAAAGTCAGTAGGCCTCAAATTGGAGAAATAGAGCAGTATTAACGGCAGGCTTATTTGATCACTCGTGGTTCACAGGAAGGGTGTCCAGGCCACCTTGAATATTGGCAAATGAGGGGCAAGGGAGTTTATTTTGGACACTGTCTTTGGCTGTGCCCCTCATGGAAAACTCCTGGCAAAGGTTACGATGAGTGACTATATGGAAGAAGATGAGGGCCATGTGGGAGAGTTTTGGTTTTAATTTTGGTCATTTGTGAGGCGGTTGGAAGAAATGACTGGGTCCACCAGGGCTTGAACTCTGGTGTGATTCCCCTTAGAGACTGGGTTTTGGAACTGACCTCAGAGAAGTATTGCCATGAATTTTGTTGGGATTTTAGGAGGCCACGCATGAGAGTCGCCCTTGGAAACTGAGATCTAGGCCCAGGGTGGCTTTCCTCTGATCACTGGGAATCTCAGCCAGGATATCACATGATTTTATTCTGAAAGACTTCGGTACCATAGTTGAGAGTCAAAACACACACGTACCTCACATTGTAGACCTCAATGGGCCTGGCTTCATGTGTCCATTTGGCCACTCTTTGGGAAGACTTGCCTGTGAGAGTTCTCCAGAGCATTCACTGAAATGAGCTTCCTCAACATTTAATGTTTTCTGAATGAATTGAAACCAACAGTGCCTCCAACTTCATCCTTGAAAAATGGCTAGAAAAATACCATAAAATTTTGGAAATTCATTGGAGAAGCTTTGTATGTCCTGTTGCTGATCATTAGGGTACCAGACAGTGCCTTGAATTACTGGGTTTCATGAAAATGGTGTAGAACAGAGATTTCAGTATGTTGGAGCCTGCTGAGTAGTGGGCCTAGAGGAGTGGTGGGCAGGTGTGTGAAAGAACATCAGTGGTAGGGCCATGAGGATCTACCATTGGATTCCAAATGGCTTTTGACTGACATGGTGCAGCCAGCAGACCCTTATATGTAAAGGCATCTTGTTATATGGAGAGGTTTCAGGGCAATGTTCAGAATGAGGTTGATATGGACAAGGCGGCAATGGGACAAGATATGAGGGATAGAGCCTGGTTGGTGCATTCTCTCGCAGACTCTGACCCACCACTCATGACAGAGCTCCCTCCAGCACTGTGTCCCAGTTGAGCTCCTTGTATTTTGTGACGCAAATACCAAACTTCCAGTGCTGCAGCAAAAATACCACAAAAAGTTGAGGAGGAACAAATGGCTTTACAGTCCACACGGGGAGACACTTAGTCTCCAGTGGTCACGGTTGACCTACAAAGAGAGGATTCTGCACTGCTTCCTCATGTTTATTGGAAAATAAGAAACCCTATTGCTAAAGAACTTTTGGTCCAAATCATATACTCACTCTTCTTCCTAAACGTACCGACTATCTTTCAAATCCTAATGACTATCCTTTTTTGAGTGGATGTTCTCTTCTACATTCAATCTTCCAAGGTACAGGTCCTATGCCATTGTATATCAAATTTTCTGAGACATCTGTGCAGAACATAATTCAAAGCTAAGTATCCCAATCAAGGGCCCAATGCCCTTCTGGCCTTCAAATCATACCTAGATTTCTGTTTTCATTCTTATATTTCACCTCTATATTTTTGTAAATATCGCAGGTTCCCAATAACATAATTCATCACAGAGAATATTTCCTAACCCAAATTGAACCTGTTATTAACCCTAAATATACACTCTTCCCTCAATCTCATTTTACTGAAAAGCAGGGACAGAGTTGTTCTTAGAATACAGGAAAGTACGGGACCTTCCACCTGCTGAGAACCTCAAAGGTCCATACAGAAATGATACCCAGAGAAGTTGTAGGCAGGTACGAAGGACCTGAGAGAGCAAAAGTCATATTCCATGGCAAGCAACCTGGTCAGGATGAAGCAATATGTCTGAATCAGCTTTTCTCTTCTTATTGTAGAGAAGATGGATCAAACCAGCCTGTGTGGAGAGCTGTTCCTGGGTGCCTATGGATGATATATCATTCTAACTTGTGAAAGTGTCACAGCAAGTAGGGGAAGCCTCCATCTCATGGGACCCTTGGAAGCAACTCTTAGGACAATGTGGTTTCCAAGTCAGTGGCCTCATTCAGTTCCAAAGAAAGTGACATGCCTCATTTCCTTGGTGATTGAACTCTCTGAACTTGGTATCCAAGAAGCCAGGCACCAAGAGGCAGTCCAAATCCCAGTTCCAGTGGGCTCACTTGTTTGGATTTTCCAAGGACAGAGTCAGTCTTTCTCGGTAACTATTGCTGTGAGGATAGCCAAATGCCAGGAGAGTTCTGAAGAGGGACATTTCCTGAGAAAGCAGGTAGTGGCTCAACACTTTGTTCCTGACAACTTCACAGAGTTAGCCAAAGAAACCAGATCAGAGAGGTGGTTTGTTTGGTTTGGAGTGAACTGTTTCTAGTAGATTCTTTTACAAGGTGAGTGTTTCTATGTCTGTGTATCCCACTGTGTCCCTGGTTGTAGACATTAGAAAAGAGAATGCAACAATGGATGTGTCCTGTCTAGTAGAAAGCTTCCCAGCATTCATCCTGCCCAATTTATGAATGGAGTGTGCCTTGCCTTATGGATGGCAACACCTACTACCTTCATAAGTCCCTGTTTTCTTCCTGAATTCTGGCCACTCTCCAGAATACACTCATGGTTTTCTGTCCAAGGTATGTACCAACTCCAAGGTCTGTTACATGACCATGTACTGGATAGCTGAAGGGAATGGCCAGCATATCAAAAAACTCAGATATCCGTGTGACCAGGAAAATCTCAGTGTATAAACCTGCTTTGGGCCTTTTGCTTACGTATTGTTCTTTTGCCCTGAATGTCAGGAAAGTCTTTGCCTCAGGCCACCCCTTTGTGAAGCCTGAAGAAAACAGTTTTGAAATGGAAATGAATGGGCATCACCTGTGGCTCTTTGCTTAATTGCTTTGGAAAGGGATGTGTCTGGATCAGGCTCTTGGCCCTGTGTGAGGCTGTGGCTTAGATTTTCAGCACCTGATGGATCTAAAGAAAGATCCCATGTGAGCATCCAAAACCAAAATGGCAAAAAGTTTAGTCATTGTTAATGAATTCTATTGCCTACCCCTTTTAGGTTCCTAAAATCCATCAATTGAGAATAGGGATCCTTTGGGTCAAGTGAGTTCTTCAAATCTCTGCAGAGGACCTTGGTTTTCTCATGACTCCAATTCACATAAAGAATCTAAACCCCACAGTCAGAAGGCCTCAAATTGGAGAAATGGAACAGTATTAAGGGCAGGCCTATTTGATCACTTCTGGTTAACAGGAAGGGTCTCCAGGCCACCCTGAATTTAGGCAAATGAGGTGCAAGGGAGATTATTTTGGACATTGTCTTGGCCTGCGACCCTCATGGAAAACTCCAGCCAGAGGTTATGATGAGTGTCTATATGGGAGAAGATGAGGGCCATGTGGGAGTGTTTTGGTTTTAATTGTTTTTATTTAAGTCGTGGTTGGAAGAGTTGACTGGATCCACCTGGGCTTGAACACTGGTGTGATTCCCCTAGAGACTGAGTTCTGGAACTGACCTCCAAGAAGTATTGCTGTGTATTGTGTTGGGATTTTAGGAGGCCACGCATGAGATTCGCCCTTGGAAACTGAGATCTAGGCCCAGGGTGGCTTTCCACAGAGCACTGGGAATCTCAGGAATGATATTACATGATTTTATTCTTAAAGACGTGGCAGCCATTGTTGCAAGTCAAAACACACATGGACCTCACATTGTAGACCTCAATGGACCTGGCTTCATGTGACCTTTTGGCCTTTCTTTGGGAAGCCTTGCCTGTTAACGTTTTCTAGAGCTTTCATTGAAATGAGCTTTTTCTCCATTTAATGGTTCCTGAGTGAATTGAATCCCACAGTGCCTCCAATGTCATCGTTGAAAAATGGCTAGATAAATATCATTAAATTTTTGAATTCCCATGACCAGGTCGCACTGGAGAAACTTTGTATGTCCTATTGATGATCATGAGTGTATCAGACAGTGCCTTGATTGACTGGTGTTCATGAAAATGGTGTAGAAGAGAGATGCCAGTAATTTGGAACCTGATGAGTAGTCGGCCTAGAGCAGTGGAGTGCAGGTGTGTGTTAAAACATCTGTGGTGGGGTCATTTGGATTTGCATTGGCTTCCAAATAGTTTGTGACTGACATAGTGTAGCCTCTAGATCCTTGTATGTAAAGGCATCTTGTTATATGGAGAGGTTTCAGTGCAATGTTTAGAATCAGATTGCTATGGTCAAGGGGGCAAGCTATATGGGATAGAAGCCTGGTTGGTGCATTCTCTTGCAGACCCTTACCCACCACACATGACAGAACTCCCTCGAGCACTGTGTCCCAGTTGAACTCCTTGCATTTCGAGAAGCGAATACCAAAATCCCAGTGCAGCTACAAGAAACACCTCAAAAGTGGAGGATGATTAAATGTCTTCACAGTCCACACTGGGAGACACTTAGCCCCCATTGGCAACAGTTTACCTACAAAGAGAGAATTCAGCACTACTGCCTCATATCCATTGAAAAATAAGAAACCATGTCCTCCAGGTCACATAGATGCAGACCCAGATTTGATGGTCTCAAGACAAAGGAAGCTAAAGCTCCTGAAAACAACATATATTTCAAGTGCCCAACCTCAGAAGCAGTTTCTCAAGAAATCTTTATGCCGGCAGAGCTCCATGTTTGTGGAGTTATTACCCTGTTCTTTGCTTTTGGAAACTCCTCTACCACCTTCAAGTTTGTGAACTCCTGAGCATTTTCCATTCCAGATGTGTATTCACAGATTTTCAAATCTTCTCTAATTGTGTCTTACTTGGGGTGAAGGTAATGTCAAGGCATTGTTCTGAATGAAAGTGGGAAGATTTTGGGGTAGCACATATTTGCATACACATTGCATTCTTTTTTCAGTTTTCCATTGGAAATACTGAATCCCTGACTGTCAGGGGTAGAAGGAATTCTCCTTCAAAGAATAGCCTGACACTTATAAGAAACAACACCCAGGGAGACATCATCTCTTGGAGACATCATTTAGCCATCTGTGTCCCTGAGACATCCTGTGGCCATCTGTCTTCCTGAAATATCCTGAGGTTATCTCACCTTGTGTAGACATCCAGGAACTGCCGATAAGAGAGCTTTCCCATCTCCAGCATATAAAATCCCCTGTGTGAACAATGTGTTTTGAAGGTTGATCAGAACTCCTGTCTTCCTGTCATCTCTCGTGTCTCTTGTCCCTTCATTCCTCCCTATCTTGGTTCGCTGCCCACGTTGATGTGTCCTGCCAGCCGGGACATCTGGCGCCCACTGACTGGGGCTCGAGCCTTTGAGTCATAGGGAACCCCGTCCTCCTGGAAAACTTGGTCAAGAGGAGCTCACAATTGCCTCAGCAGACACCACCGAGAGACAGATCCAGGAGGAGAGTGGGGATGACGCACGGGGAGTGACCCACCTTGGGTCAAGCAGTTTTGTCACATGATTTGTATTTGTCGGGCCTCAAGGATTCCTTCAAGACATGGGGGGCACGTGTTAAGAAAAAGGACTTAAAATTTTTCTTTTCATACATAGGGGAATTGTGTCTATGATTTCACCTTGAAGGGACCATTAATGGTAAAAGATGGCTTAGAGTAGGAGACTGTTTAAAAGATTATTATGAATCCTTTGGACAGAAAAATTGCCTGTTCCCACCTTTTCTTACTGGAAATTAATTAATGAATTTCTTAAAAGTTCACCCTTTGACAATGGTACCTTAAAACTTTTCAGGATTAGGAAAGAGACTATGCAAAAGACCTCTCGTCCCCCCTCGCATGCCCATCAGTTAGTATAGACATAGACCATTCTCAGTCTCCCCAGGACCCTGGAAACCTTCCTGGTCCCCCTCAAAATACCACCCTAATGAATAGGGCTCCAATGGTTACCAACCGCCTTTATCCAGTTTTAAATCCTGGAGACACATTGACCCCTGGGGAGAAGGCTAACTTGGAGAAGGAAGCAACTCCCTATGATACAGAAGACCTGCCACTGCTTAGGACCCAGCCACAGCCTATAGGACTTACACATCCACCTCCCTCCTATATCTCTCCTGCTTTTTGTGCTCTGGCCCTTCAGGGGCCAAATCCCCCCACCAGATATTTTTTTCCCAATTCCCTTGCCTAACCTGGCTCCCTTGGGAGAGTCTCTCCAACATAGACTGGAAGAGATCCAAGTTTAAAAAGAATTAAGATCCCTTGACTCTGAGCTTTATTCATTAGCCTTAGGCATGGAGTCAACACAAGCTGGCCCAAAGTGGTCTAATACAAAGGCTAAGCCGCTCCATTGGACTGTTCTCACTTTTCAGTCACCCTCAGTTAGATAGTTAAACCTGCCCAGGTTGATGTCAAAGACTTAGACGAGGATCAAGAGGAGGAAGCGGGGGAAATGGATCAAGGAGATCAGGACTCAGAGGATGAGGACTTCATCCCTAGGCAGGAAGGAACCCAGAGTGTCTACAAAACATTAAGCCTGCGTTTTCTTGAAAAAACTTAAAAAGTCTTGTGCTCACTATGGACCCATTGCACCCTACACGTAGGCTTTATTAGAAAGCTACATGATACAATGTCTTACTCCCAATGATTGGAAATTTTTAGACCAAGCTACCCTCAATGCCGCAGACTTCCTGTTATGGAATGCAGATTTCAAAGAGCACTGTCAGGAAACTGCTCAGAAAAATTTAACTAAGCCCTCCTCTAATTCCTGGACTTATGTTAAGCTAGTGGGCAATGCGCCTTTTGACACTAAAACTTAACTGGCACGTTTCCCTGCTGGACTTTTGACACAGATTCAGATGGCTGGCTTACATGCTTGGAGACACCTCCCTCAAAAGGCCTCTGCTACGACTTCCCTGGCAAAAATTCGACAAGGGCCCGACAAGCCTTATAGCGACTTTTTTCCCCGGCTTAACCTAGCTGCGGGATTCTTGCTTGGACCAAGCGAAAGCGAAAGCACCTTTGTAAAACATCTTGCCTTTGAAAATGCCAACCTGGCATGTCAGGATGTTCTTCGACCACATAAGAAAAAAGTGAAACTTTCTGACTTTATTGGACTCTGTGCAGCGTTGGGTGTAGCCCTTGCCATGGGTCTCACCCTCGGTGCCGCCTTTACCAAGGCCTTTCACAATCCTGGCTCACGTAGTTGCTTTACTTGTAAACAACCTGGCCATTTTGCACGTGAGTGTCTGACAGGCAAACAAAGCCTAAGAATAGTGTCTTTTCAAACTGAGGCTAAACTGCCCCCAGCTACCCTTTGCCCTAGATGAGGTAAAGGTCATCACTGGGCCAGTGAGTGTAGATCTAAGACAAATGCCCTCAGCAGCCTATCTCAAAATCCTTCTCCACAATTGCCTCATTCCAATTAGCCACCCCAGGCAGCGCAGGATTGGACCTTTTTGCCGCCACCAATACAATATTAGACTCAATGCAAGGGCCCCAGATAATACCCACTGGAATTATGGGTCTCACTCCATCTCATATGTGTGCCCTTATTCTTGAAAGAGCCTCTACTACCTTACAAGGTGTTCAGGTCTTCCCTGGCATTAAAGATAATGATTTCACTGGAGAAATAAAAATACTGGCCACAGCTATTAATGGAGTTGCGGCCATCCCAGCAGGAACAAGACTTGCACAATTAATACTCCTTCCCTTGGATTCAGGAGGCACTTCCACCACTCAAACCTACCGAGGGGGACTACCTCCTTGGGCTCCTCTGATGTATATTGGGTTCAGCCCATTTCTCACAATAGACCCACCCTTATCTTACTTATTGAAGGAAAGGAATTCCAAGGAATTCTTGATACTGGAGCTGATGCCACAATTATTTCTCAAAAATACTGGCCAACAGGTTGGCCCCTCACCCCATCCTTGACAGAACTTAAAGGGATAGGACAGTCAAAAAATCCTCTGGTCAGCTCTAGGGCTCTTAGCTGGACTGATACAGAGGGTAATATGGGAACTGTAACTCCTTTCTTTGTTCCTGACCTTCATCTTAACCTATACGTCCGAGATATTTTGAGTCAAATGTAAGTTATTCTTTCCAGTCTCAATTCCAAGGTGACTCATCAAATGCTTCATATGAATTTTGTCCCTGGTACAGGCATGGGGAGACTGAGACAAGGACTGGTTGAGCCTATACAACCCTTACAAAAAACAAATACATATAGACTTGGGTATTTGGATTTTTAGTGTTGGTCCCTGACCCTCCTGTACCCCATACAGATAAAATTATTTGGGAGACTCAGACTCCTGTGTCGGTGGATCAGTGGCCCCTTACCCAAGAAAAATTGGAGGCTGCCTCCATGTTAGTGCAGGAACAGCTGGCAGCTGGCTATGTAGAGCCATCAAGCTCACCATAGAATAATTCTATTTTTGTTATCAAGAAAAAATCAGGCAAGTGGCGCCTTTTACAAGATTTGTGTGTCATTAATAAAGTTATATGCCTGATGGGAGCACTACAGCCAGGCATTCCCACACCAGTGGCTATTCCCAAAAACTATTGTAAAATGGTTGTTGACTTAAAAGATTGCTTTTTTACCATTGCTTTACATCCTGAGGATAGACCCTATTTTGCCTTTAGTCTCCCTCACATTAATTTTCAGGGCCTTATGCAGAGATTTCAATGGAAGGTTCTTCCCCAAGGTATGGCCAACAGCCCTAGTCTTAGCCCAAAATACATTGCTCAAGCAGTAGACCCTGTGAGAGAGCAATGTTCACAAATTCATATTTTACATTAATTGGATGATTTGTCAATTGCTGCACCTAATATCCATGACGTTAATAATTGTTACCTGGACCTTTACAAAACCCTCACTACCTTGGGACTACAGATAGCTTCTGATAAGGTTCAAACACAGGACTTTTATACCTATTTGGGCCTTAAACTTCAAGATAATCAGATTCAAATTCCTAAAATACAACTACGTGTGGACCATCTTCACACTCTTAATGATTTTCAAAAATTACTGGGGGATATTAAATGGCTAAGAACATATTTAAAATTACCCACTTGTGTACTTTTGTCCCTTAATTATATTTTGAGAGGTGATTCCCACCCCTCCTCCTCTCAAAAGCTTACACACGAGGCATTACAGGCATTAAACCAAGTCAGAGAAGCCATTGCCCAACAGTTTGTTACACAAATTTCTTATAACCTTCCTATGGTTCTGGTTATTTAACAAACTCCTCATACACCCACAGGAATAATTTGGCAGCGAGATCCACATTTTAAAAATAAAGGCTGCCCCTTGCTTTGGGTCCATTTACCCACCACATACTCCAAGGTTATTACTGTTAATCTTGCTCAGGTAGCTTCTATTATTATTAAAGGTCATTTGATTCTCGACAACATTTTGGCAAAGAACCTCATAATAATTTAATTCCATATATGAAGGACCAAACCAAATTTTTAATACAGACACGGGATGAATGGGGTATTGCCCTATCAGGCTTTTGGGGAACAATTGATAACCACCTCCCCAATGACCCCCTTTTACATTTTGTCCAGTTACATCCATTTATTTTTCCCAAAATTACTCAAAAGGCTCCCATTCCTCAAGCCCTTAATGTCTTTACAGACGGTTCCAGTAATGGCTGAGCGCTCTTTGTTGTCAATAACCAGCCTACCATCTTTGATACTATCTATCAGTCAGCACAGGTTATGGAATTGTTTGCCATAACACAAGTTTTTATAATATTTTTTGATAATCCTGTTAATATTTATACAGACAGTGCCTACATTGCTCATTCTGTGCCCCTGCTGGACATTTCCCCCACCATTAAGGCTTCTTCCAATGTGGCCTTTCTTTTTCATCAGCTTCAGCAGCTAATTCAGGCCAGACAACACCCAATTTTCTTAGAACACATCAGGGCACACTCTGATCATCCCAGGCCTCTAACACAAGGTAATGCCCAAGCTGATGCAGCAACTCGTTCCATCTTTCCAATTTTTGTGGGCTCCATTCAAAAGGCCACAGAGTTACACAATCTTCACCATCTAAATTCCAAGAGCCTTCAATTACTTTGTAAAATTACCATGCAACAGGCACGAGAAATAGTAAAAGCATGCCCAGGTTGCACTGTCTCCCTCCCCATTCAACACATGAGAGTTAACCCCCGAGAATTACTGCCCAATCAGTTTTGGAAAATGGATGTTACTCATTTTCCTGAATTTGAAATTACCAAATATATACACGTTTCTATAGATACCTTCAGCGACTTTATTTTTGCATCACCACATTCAGGAGAGGCTACCAAATATGTTCTTTCTCCTCTTATTTCAGCCTTTTCCATAATGGGTAAACCAATACATATTAAAACAGATAATTATCCTGCATATACCTGTGCCAAGTTTAAATAGTTTTGTGCTACCTTGCAAATTCGTCATACTACTGGAATTCCATACAACCCTCAGGGCCAAGGCGTTGTGGAACGTGCCCACCTTACCTTATAGACTTGGATAACCCTCCATAAGGCTTCCGCCCTTGTATTTACCACTCCCAGGCATCGCCTTAACCATGCCTTACTTGCCTTTATTTTTCTTACCCTAGACAGTGAAGGCCATTCGGCCGCAGACAGAAACTGGCATCCCTTGTCCAATTCTGTTCGCCCACCTCTTATGTGGTGCAATTCCCTTACAAATAAATGGAAAGGTCCAGATCCTGTTCTCATCTGGGGACGAGGCTCAGCTTGTCTTTTGGACAAAGAGCAATCAGCCCCAAGATGGTTACCAGAATGCCTGGTTAAACAGGTTAATGACTTACCTCAACACAGGGATGGAGGGCCTCCCCCTGAGGACAAATTTTGTTCTTTTTCAGATGCAGCCAACAATCTGTGTGAGGATCCTGATTTAGGCACTTCTGCTTAACAGGTTTGTACATGGAGGCCTTGGCCCTCCACGTTCCAACATCATGGTGTAAGTTTTTGGGCCCCCCTGTGAATGCAAGTGATGATCTTGGACTCAGGCTTCCACTAGTTGGACCGAGACTGCTGACTGCGTGACTAAGGTGGCTTACCTCCATGCCGAGGTTGACCATAAACTTGGAGGAGTTCATCAGCCTAAATGGGTATGTGTTAACAAGCCAAAGTTTATTCCCCCTAGTACAAGTAAAGCTCTCCAAAATTCTTCTGCAACCTGTTCACATACCCAGGCGAGGCATGACTCTTGTTATGTGTCGCCCTCAATTTGTGTTAACAAGCAGGGAGAACAATTTTTTGAAGCCTCCCAAACTAAAACTCATGCAGCAGGGGGGACCACTATTCATTATACCTCCGTTCTATTTGACCAGGGAGTAGAAGGCAAATACACCAAGCTACAGTCAGCTGGTTGCCAAGGCCCTGTCGGTAAACCCTCCTGCTGGCCCATTAAGGCCCCTACAGGGGTCACTGATGGTGGAAGAACCACTGATGCTGTCAAACATCCTCACATAATCAAACTTTTGAAACCCCAAATCCCTGAGCTCACATATCATCCCTTAATGTTGCCTAAATCTCAGCTCCCAGGTTTAGATACCAATACATTAGATATTTTGGAAACTACCTTCTACTTGCTTAATAATTCCAACCACACCCTTGCTGGTGATTGCTGGCTCTGCATGACAACAGGGGCAATTATGACTATGGCAGTTCCTATTAATTCTATCATAGACAATGATAATACATGCCAACCCGGATTTCCTTTTTAAGTACAACTTATAGGCACTATTACATTATGTCTTTTAGGTGCGATGCAGAATAACACCTATGATATTGATGTTGGAGTTACTTTCTTTGAAAATTGCTCAACATGCAAAATTATTCCTCACCCACCCCAACTCTTTGTCCTCCCAATGGCAGAGTTTTAATGGGTGGAGGAAACTTGGCCTTCCCCAGGCTTCCAGCGAATTGGACTGGTGGCTCTGTTCTTGCCTTATTACTCCCTGATATAACTATAGTCCCAGGAGACGAACCTCTACCCATTCCTAGCCTAGACACCTTAGTCAAAAGACACAGGCGGGCAATACAGGCCTTACCACTCATTGCCAGCTTTGGAATAACAGCTGCTGTGGGCACAGGTACACTGGCTTAGGCACAGCTATACACTCTTACCATCGCCTGTCTCAACAACTTATAAATGATGTACAAACTCTGTCAGGAACCATTAAAGATCTGCAGGACCAAATAGACTCCCAGGCAGAAGTGTTCCTTCAAAAAGATGAGGCTTAGATTTGCTGACAGATAACCAGGGAGGTATTTGCTTGGGCTTAGGGGAACGATGATGCTTTTCTGCCAATAAATCAGGCATAGTATGCACTAAAATTAAGCACCTTCAATAAGATCTAGAAAGAGATGACGCGAACTATTTGAAAATCCCCTCTGGACTGGGCTTTATGGATTTCTACCCTACCTTCTTCCCCTATTAGGCCCTTTGTTGGGTTTACTTATAATTGGGTCCATAGGACCCTGCATTGTAAACAGGCTGGTACAATTTATTAAAGAACAGATTAATATTTTGGCCTCTAAACCCATACAGGTCCATCATCGTCTGGAGATGGAAGACCGTGCTGCCAACATTTAAAAGGATGTTCTACCCTTCTCACAGGCTTATTTCTTAAGTTTACATCCCCACAGATCTCTCGTTCTTATATAAAAGTATGAGTAACAGCTCTGACCAACTATCTTCTGCCCTTGCCATAAGGGTTCGTCCCCCATGGGCCCCTCCACTTGGCGGAGGATGCACCCATGGAGTGAGGATGTTATCCCAGTTCATTATTGTGATTGACTCTTCACATGTGCTGACATTTATATTCAATCTCTATGCAAAAGCCTATTGCTAAAGAAATTTTGGTCCCACTCCTATACTCACTCTTGTTTCTAAACCTACCAACTATCATCCTAATCCTACTTACTATCCCTTTTTGACTGGATGTTCTCTTCAACATTCAATCATCGAAGATACAAGGTCCTATGCCATTGTATATCGATTCATCTGAGACGTCTGTGCAGAATATAATTCAAAACTAAGTATCCCACTCGAGCGCTTAATGCCTTACTGGGCTTCAAATCTTACCTAGATTTCTGTTGGTTCCAATATCATTATTCATCTCGCAGAAGGATTCCTAACCCAAATCGAACCTGTTATTAACCCTAACCATACACTGTTCGCTCAATCTCACTTTACAGAAGAGCAGGTACAGAGTTGGTCTTACAATACAAGAATGTAGGGGATCTTCCACCTGCTGAGAACCTCAAAGGTCCATGCAGAAATGATCCCTGGATAAGATGTAGGCAGCTATGGAGGACCTAAGAGAGCAAAAATCATCTTCCATGGCAAAAACCCTGGTCAGGAGGAAGAGATGTGTCTGAAACAGCCGCTTTCTTCTTAATATAGAGAAGATGGACCAAACCAGGCCTGTGTGGAGAGCTGTTTCCAGGTGCCTATGGTTGAAATACCATTCTTACTTTTGAAAGTGTCACAGGAAGTAGGGGCAGCCTCCATTTCATGGGACCCTATGAAACAACTGTTAGCACAAAGTGGTTGTCAAGGCAGTGACCTCTTTCAGTTTCTGAAGGAATTGACCTACCTAACTTCCTTGGTGTTTGAAATCTCTGAACTTGGGATCCAGGAAGCAAGGCATCCAGAGCCAGTCCCAGTCTCAGTCACATTGGGCTCACTTGTTTGGATTTACCAAAGATAGGGTCAGTCTTTCTTGGTACCTACTGATGTGAGGATGGCCAAAAGCCAGGAGAGCTCTGAAGAGGGGCCTTTCCAGGGAAAGCAGATAGTTGCTCACCAATGGCTCCTGGCAACTTCACAGAGTTGGAAAAGGAGACAAGATCTGAGACCCTACAGGGCATTTCGGTGGAACAGAGTATGGCCCACCAGTCAGAGGACACTCCATATATTCACACACCTACTTGGGAGAAGGAGGTGCAGTTTGAGTATGGGTGTGAGTATGCGGTTTTGTCTCATGTTCTGAGAATAGATAGGAAAGTCGGTTTGTTTGGTTTGGAGTGGACTGTTTCTTGTATGTCATTTGACAAGGCAAGTGTTTCTATATCTGTGTATCCTACTGTGTCCGTGGTTGTAGACATTAGAAAAGACAATGCATCAATGGATGTGTCCTGTCTAATAGAAAGCTCCCATCATTCATCCGGCCCAATTTATGAATGGACTGCAGCTTGCCTTATAGATGGGCAAAACCTATTATCTTCCCAAGTTCCAGTTGTCTTCCTGAATTCTGGAAACTCTCCAGAATAGGCTCATGGTTTTGTGTCCAAGATATAAACCACTTCCACACTCTGTGAAATGGCCATGTACTGAATAGCTGAAGGGAATGGGGGCATCTCAGAAAACTCAGATATCAGTGTGACCAGGAAAGTCTCAGAGGAGAAACCCTGCTTTGGGCCTTTTGCTTGCCTATTGTACTGTTGCCCTTAATGTCAGGATGGTTTTTGCCTCAGGCCACACTTTGTGAAGCGTGAAGAAATTAATTTTCATATGGAAAAGAATGGGCATCACCTGTGGCTCTTTGCTTAATTGCTTTGGAAAGGGATGCGTCTGAATCAGCATCTTGGCCCTGTATGAGGCTGTGGCTTAAATTCTCAGCACCAGATGGATCTAAAGAAAGATCCCATGTGTGCATCCAAAAAAAATGGCAAAAAGTTCAGTTTTTGTGGATGAAGTTTCTTGCCTTTCTCTCTTAGTTTCATGACCTTTATCAAGTGAGAATAGGGATCCTTTGGGTCAAATGAGTTCTTCAAAGCCATGCAGAGGTGCTTGGGTTTCCTCATGACTCCAAATCACATGAAGAGTCTATACCTGACAAGCAGTAGGCCTCAAATTGGAGAAGCAGAGCAGTATTAAGAGCTGGCCTACTTGATCACCCCTGGTTCACAGGAAGGGTGTCCAGGCCACAATGACTTTAGGCAAATGAGGGGCAAGGGAGCTTTTTTTGAACACTGTCTTTGGATGTGCCCCTCATGGAAATATCCAGCCACAGTTTATGATGAGTGTATATATGGAAGAATATGAGGGCTATGTGGGAGTGTTTTGGTTTTAATTCTGGTCATTTGTGTGGCGGTTGGGAGATGACTGGGTCCACCGGGGTTTAAACTCTGGTGTGATTCCCCTTAGAGACTGTGTTGTGGAACTGACCTCAGAGAATTATTGCCTTGAAATGTGTTGAGATTTTTGGAGGCCACACATGGGAGTCACCCTTGGAAACTGAGATCTAGACCAAGGGTGGCTTTCCACACAGCACAGGGAATCTCAGCAATGATATCATGTGATTTTATTCTGAAAGGCTTGGCAGCCATAGTTGAGAGTCAAAACAAACATGGACCTCACATTGTAGACTTCTATGGGCCTGGCTTCATGTAACTTTTTGGCCACTCTTTGGGAAACCTTGCCTGTGAGAGTTCTCTAGAGCATTAATTGAAATGAGCTTCCTCACCATTTAACGGTACCTGAATGAATTGAAACCCAGAGTGCCTCCAAATTCATCCTTGAAAAATGGCTACATAAATACCATGACATTTTTGAAATTCCCATGACCAGGTGGCACTGGACAACCATGAATGTCCTGTTGCTGATTTGAGTGTACCAGACACTGCCTTGATTGACAGGGTTTCATGATAATGATGTAGAACAGAGATGTCAGTAAGTTGGAGCCTGCTGATTAGTGGTCGTAGAGAAGTGTTGTGCACGTGTGTGTTAAAAAATCTGTGGTGCGGTCATGTGGATCTGCCATTGGCTTTCAAATGGGTTGTGACTGACATGGAGCAGCCAGCAGAACCTTGTATGTAGAGGCATCTTGTTATATGGAGAAGTTTCAGGGCAATGTTCAGAATCAGGTTGCTATGGTCAAGGGGGCAAGCTATGTGGGATAGAAGCCAGATTGGTGTATTCTCCTGTAGACCCTGACCCACGACACGTGACAGAACTCCCTCCAGCAGTTTGTCCTAGTTGAACTTTTTGAATTTCGTGAAGCAAATACCAAACTCCCAGTGCAGCGGCAAGAAACACCACAAAAAGTGGAACGTGACCAAATAGCTTCACACTCCACATGGGGAGACACTTAGCCCCCAGTGGCCACAATTATCTACAAACAGAGAATTCAGCACTGCTGCCTAATGTTCATTGGAATATAAGAGACCATGTCCTCCAGGTCACATAGATGCAGACCCAGCTTTGCTGGTCTCACTACAAAGGAAGCTAAAGCTCCTGACAACAACATATATTTTAAGTGCCCAACATCAGAGGCAGTTTCTGAAGAAGTCTTTAGGCCAGCAGAGCTCCATGATTGTGGAGTTTACACTGTCCCTTACTTTTGGAAACTGGTCTACCACCTTCAAAGTTCTAAACTCCTGAGCAATTTTCATTCCAGATATATATTCACAGATTTTATAACTCTTCTCCCCAAATTGTGTCTTACTTGGAGCGAAGGAAATGTCAAGGAATTGTTCTGGATGAGAGTGGAAGGATTTTTGTGTAGCACATGTTTGCATACACATTGGATTCATTTTCCAATTTTCCAATTGAAATACTGAATCCCTGACACTACCCCATACCCTACTAGACTCTGTGTACTAATCCTAATATGATGGAGAAAAATAACCCCCAAAAAATTGAAATACAAGCATTTCAAAAGAGGCCTGGTGTATATTTGGACTTGCCTTATGCACTGTATAGGGTAGGAGTTATAAATCTAGTCAATTTTTTGTTGAAATAGTTCTCCAGTTGTTTTTAAAGTTAACCAATATGTGAATTCCTGTCTCCCTTTCGCTGTAGCCTATTCAGCATATGTATTTTTATAAGCACATATACAATCCTACCTGGTACCACACGTACACTATTTTGTGGTTGCTGACTTGGCAGATACAAATTGTGAGAAGAGATCACTCCTCCTAAATGCTGATGGAACTGAAAATTCAACCTATGGGTGAGTTTCCTAGCTGAACAACATTATATATAAATCCATGTTCAGTAAAATGAATATTTTTGACCTGTGAATGATATATATTTCATGGTGAATTTCAATTGGCATATAGTGCTAATTTTTAATATCTGTATATATATATATATATATATATATATATATATACTATCCAGATTTTTCAAAATATGAAATATATCTGTCTTATTATACATTTCCTAAATTCATTCATATTCATGTATGTGGATTTATAATTATCTTTTCACAAGATTATTCTCAGAAATATTCATCCACCTGAAATACATATTTGTTTCCTACTACTGAAAACTAACTTCAGTGAATGGTATATACAAATCCTAATATTTCTTCAGTAACTGACCAAGTTTAACATCAATGCAAGTAGACTCCTATGGAACATGATGTGTATTTTGATGTTAATTTTTTTCAACACTGGTGCATTACAATTTCTTTAGTTTATGCACATCATTGGATATAGATTTCATCCACAAGTTTGCAAATTTATAGGCATTTGTTTCACTTTCAATCACTTTCTACTTCAGAACACATATATTTCTTCATGTTTCTTGACTGGTCTTTTCATGAGACTTCTTTCCAAACACATTATTTTTGATATCCATAAGTACTTTTGAAGCAAATCTCACACACCCTACATGATGAACCATAACCCTAATATTACCATTAGATGTATAACTGGTTAGAATGAATGATTGTATATCAATATATGATTTCTTATATATTTTCAGATATCAATTCAATCCATTATTTAAAGTGGAACCAGTTATATTATTTATACACAATATTGTCTATTCATGCATTATCTCTATATTCATAGACACAGGGTACACCTCTTTATACCCCCAATACTAATTTACATGTCTTCAAAATATTCCTCCTTGAAATGGTGGAAGAAATACTCATGTCACCTGACCTATGTATACATTTTATCACAGTAATATTCTGGACATAAAAAGCAAAGGTCACACTTATGATTGTACCAATGTAAAGGTTGGTCGAGCGTTGGAGTAAGAGACCACCAAGAGACTGTCACATGCAACAGCAAAGTGTTTATTGGGGGTCCAGCATGCTGTGGCTCAGAGCTCACTTGAATTTAGCAGAGAGCCCTGAGAACAGCTTAAGCAGAGCTTATATACTTTCCTTAGAGAGGGCAGGGAGTGAAATTTATTGATGGGTCATGGCAAGTGGGCGGTTTGTTTGCAAATGTGTGAGGGAGTACATTCTGCAGTTTGGCAATTGGGGACAGTACATTTGGGGAACAAGATAAGCAAACAGTTCTCAAGATTTCAACAGTGTTTTGTTAAGCATACAGAAAAACAGAAATTGACAAGTACCTATTTTATTATCCTTTCATTCCCCACTTCTTGTTCTGGTTACTTTTAATCATAAAAGTGATCATTGGGGGGTGTCACAATTCATGTCTGCTAGTCGGAAACATTGTTGTCTGATTACCATAAGTTTAACTTGTCCAATTTGAGCTTGGAGAAAAGAAACTACACGGTTGAGCATACAGGGCCCTACAGTTAGCAATAATATGAAGATTATTAAAGGACCGGCCAAGGCTGATAAAAGTGTAGTTACCCACGGGGACTGTGTGTACCAAGACTCAAACCACCCTTTTTGGGCCTCTGTCTCTCGTTGACACTCTTCAAGGCGTTTTTTTTTAATTTACTCATAGATTCTTTTACAACTCCAGTATCGTCAGCATAAAAACAATATTCTTCCCTCAATGCAGCACAAAGGCCCCTTCTCTCATGAAGAGAAGGTCCAAATGTCGCCTGTTCTGTAAAACTACTTCAGAGAGCGAGGTTAAAGATTCCTGTAAAGCTGTGATGGAGGTTTTTAATATCTTTAAGTTTTGGTCTATTGGTACTTGTCATTGGGTTATTTGTTGTGTCCCATGGACTAGGGCAGTGGTTCCTGTGCCCACCCCTGCAGCAACTCCTATTCCGAATAGGATGGCTAAAGTGAGGAATACAGCTCCCAGTGGAACCGAGTTTTTTGCCCCCCTATTTGATTTTTAAATGAACCTGTTTAATGATAGAGCACTCTGGGAATCATCTGTACCATTACATAATTAATCACATCTGTTGACCATTTTATGAACCCATTAACAATGTTTAAGTATATAGAATTACACTTTTGTAGGGACAGACAAGGCAAGGCACCTAAGATAGCACCGAAGCTAGGGAAACAATCCTATTTGGTTGCAAACGGATTTAGAGGGCATTGCTTCTGTTGTAATCAATTAATCTGCTGAACCCCAAGTTTAGGTAGTTTCAGAATTTTGTACCCAACATGTAGGTAAAGTGGCTCAGAAGTTCACAGTCTGCAGAAGTTCACAAAAAGCTGTTTTTGTTTCTATTTTATTTCCTCTGTTCTATGCAAGTTTAGTTTTTAAGGACACTTGGGAGGGGGAGAGATTTTGTCTTCTCTTTTTTTTTCTCCCTGCCAGCTATTACCATGGAGCCCAGTTGGTAACTTCTTTATCTTAGAAATGCAGCCATCTCTGTGAAGCCCCAGCTCAAGGCCAGAGGCCTTGTTCACATATTTTGTGAAAAACTAGTAAAGGGGTGTCTAGCATAGCAGAGCTGATTTTTCCAGCCCATGGTACGTAGAACAGGGCAACAAGAAAAGAGGAAGTTTATCTACATTGAACTCCTTCATTGGGACTCTTTTGCTAAAAGTCCTAAATTCAGCCATGGTGAAGACTTCTGGAGAAGGTCAGTTAAGAATTTTCTGTGGTCCTGGTACAGAGGGGGAAGACGTGAAAGGCGGGTGGTGAGAGCAGCTCCGTGGATCTGAGAATGAGGAAGAAGAGATGTAAAAGAATAATGGGAAAGGGCTTTGGGATTTTCCTAGGATCAAAAAGTTGAGCAGTAGAACAGATAGACCAGAGGGGAAGATGGAAGTGAGTATCTCAAAAAGCCTGTGAGGGACTTCAAATTCTTAGTAACCTGTTTTCAGTGTTGACAAAGCAACTTTAAAGGCCATTTTCATTACATCTTGGATAGGGGTCTGAGGGCTCTCCTCTGCCTGTTTGAGCTTTGGGTTAGCTGGTAAAAGGACCTGTTGGGACCCGGTGTGGACACTGACAGGAGAAGAGAGGAGTGAGTGGGAAGAGGGGTATCTCAGTACCTGCTACCTCAGCAAGGGGGCAATTGTCTGAGAACCAGCGGTGGTTTGGGTATTTGATCTAGTAATTGGAGAGGAGAAATCAGGTTGCTGAGGTGGGATTGACAGCAGAGCATCTGGAGTAGATGGCAGAGGGTGAGGATCTATTGGAGATGTATAGTTCAGGATTTGAGTGAAGGAGGAAAAAGGCCTCCACATAGGGGAATTTCCTTCCACGCTATTGAGCACTTGCCGCAGTTAAAAAGGTCACACAGAATTTGAGGTTATAGAGACCCCCCTGGGGGCCATCGGTTTTGGTTGTTAATTGGTAATATGGCCAATGCTGTGTACTGAATTTGATGAAAAGTTTGGGTTCCTCTAGGCAGCCCCTATATGCTCACATCCCTATGACTCACAGAAGAAGTCGGCTTTTTCCTCACACAGCCTTGGCTTTTGTGGCTTTGATAACTGCCGGGTAAACATAGTAATCTAGGCTAGCCAACCTGCATCTGGCTCGCGTTTTCCTTCACCCACAATAGCAAAACTCACACACTCTTCCTGATAAACCATAACCCTAATATTACCATTAGATGTTTAACTCGTTGGAATGAATGTATGTATATCAATATAAGATTTCCTGTATATTTTCAGATATCAATTAAATACATTATTTAAAATTGGAACTAGTTATATTATTTATTCACATTATGATTTATTAATGCATTATCTCTGTATTCATAGATACAGGGTAAACTTATTTGTATCCCGAATACTAATTTATAAGTCTTCAAAATATTGCTCTGAGAACTGGTGGAAGAAATACTCATGTCACCTTATCTACAAATATATTTTATCACAGTAATATTCTGGACACAAAAACCAAAGGTCACACTTATGCTTCTACCAAAATCTAAATGGAAAGTGAGCAGGGATTACTAAAAACATCCACGTTCAGTTTGCCTAATGCTCTCTAATGTCAATCCTATTGGTAATTACATATTTGTTTCTTCCTAAGATCATATATTCTCTCAAGCATGTTGAAATTGTCTAATCCAATCACTCACTTTATACTTTGCCTGATTTCCTAATGTCTCTATTGATATCTGCTTTCCTACATATTTTCACCAGTTCATCATTGTGACTGACTCTTCACATGTGCTGACATTTACAGTCATTCTCTACAAGAAACCCTATTTCTAAAGAACTTTTGGTCCAAATCCTATACTCACTCTTCTTTCAAAATATACCGATTACCTTCCTAATCCTGCCGACTCTTCCTCTTTCACTACATTCAATCATCCAAGGTAAATGGTCCTATACCATTGTATGTCGATTTATCTGAGACAATTGTGCAGAAAGTAATTCAAAGCTAAGTATCCCCATCAAGGGCCCAATGCCCTTCTGGGCTTCAAATCGTACCTAGATTTCTGTTTTCATACGTATATTTCTCCTCTATATTCTTAAAAATATCGCAGGTTCCCTATACCATTATTAATCCAGCAGAATGATTCCTAATCCAAATTGAACATGTTATTAATACTAACCATACACTGTTTCCTCAATCTAACTTTACAAAAGAGCAGGGACAGAGTTGGTCTTAAAATACAGGAATGTAGGGGATCTTCCACCTGCTGAGAACCTCATAGGTCCATGCAGAAATGATCCCTGGAGAAGATGCATTCAGCTATGAAGGACCTGAGAGGACAAAAGTCATCATCCATGGCAAACAACTTGATGTGGATTGTCTGAATGAGGCACTCTCTTCTCAATGTAGAGAAGGTGGACCAATCCAGGCCTGTGTTGAGAGCTCTTACAGGGTGCCTATGGTTGATATACCATTCTAACTTGTAAAAGTGTCACAGGAAATAGGGGCAGCCTCCATCACATGGGACTCTTGGAAGCAACTGTTAGGACATATGGTTACCAAAGCAGTGATCTCATTCAGTTCCTGAAAGAAGTGACCTCACCTTATTTTCTTGTTGATTTAACTCTCTGAACATGGGATACAGGAAGCCAGGCATCCAGAGCCAGTCCCAGTCCCAGTTTCAGTGTGCTCACTTGATTGGAATTAACAAGGATAGGGTCAGTCATTCTTGGTACCTTCTAATGTGAGGATCGGCAAATGCCATGAAAGCTCTGAAGAGGGGCCTGTCCTGAAAAAGATGGTAGTGGCTCAGCACTGGCTACTGACAACTTTGGGGACTTGCCCAAAAAACCAGATCTGAGACAGGACAGGACATTTCAGGGAAAGTCTGTCAGTCAGAGGACACTCCAGTTAGTCACATACCTACTTGCTGGAAGGAGGTGCCTTTGTGGGTGTGGGTGTGTGTTTGTGGTTATGTCTCATGGTCTGAGAATAGGTAGGAAAGGCGGTTTGTTTGGTTTGGACTAGACTGCTTCTAGAATGTCATTTGACAAGGGGAGTGTTTCTATATCTGTGTATCACACTGTGTCTGTGGATGCAGACATTAAAAAAGAGAATGCATCAATGATTGTTTCCTGTCTAGTAGACAGCTTTCCAGTGTTCATCCTGCCCAATTTATGAATAGAGTGTGGCTAGCCTTATTGATGTGCATCACCTGCTACCTTCCTAAGTTCCTGTTTTCTTCCTGAATTCTGGCCACTCTGCTTTAGGCCTTTTGCTTACCTAATGTTCTGTTGCCCTGAATGTCAGGAAGGTCTTTGCCTCAGGCCACCCTTTTTTGAATCCTGAAGAAAACAGTTTTCAAATGGAAATGAATAGGCATCACCTGTGTTTCTTTGATTAAATGCTTTGGAAAAGGATGTGTCTCAATCAGCCTCTTCACCCTGTGTGAGGCTGTGGCTTAGATTCTCAGCACCTAATTTATCTAAAGAAAGATCCCATATGTGCATCCAAATCCACAATGGCAAAAAGATCAATCATTGTGGATGAAGTCTCTTGCCTTCCTCTGTTAGGTTCCTGACCTCTATCAAGTGAGAATAGGGATCCATTGGGTCAAATGAGTTCTTCAAAGCCATGCAGAAGTTCTTGGGTTTTCTCATTACTCCAAATCGCATAAAGAATTTATACCTGACAGTCAGTAGGCCTCAAATTGGACAAGCAGAGCAGTATTAATGGCAGGCCTATTTGATCACTCCTGGTTCACCGGAAGTGTGTCCAGGCCACTCTGACTTTAGGCAAATGAGTGGCAAGGGAGCATATTTTTGACACTGTCTTGAGCTGTGTCCCTCATGGAAACCACCAACCGGAGTTTATGATGAGTGCCTATATGGAAGAAGATGAGGGCCATGTGGGAGTGTTTTGGTTTTAATTTTGGTTATTTGTGTGACAGTTGGAAGAGATGACTGGGTCCACCTTGGCTTGAACTCTGGTGTGATTCCCCTTAGATACTGAGTTCAGGAAATGACATCAGAGAAATATTGCCATGAACTGTTTTGGGATTTTAGGAGGCCACGGATAAGAGTTGCCCTTGGAAACTGATCTAGGGCCAGGTTTGCTTTCCACAGAGCACTAGGAATTTCAGCTAGGATATCACATGATTTTATTCTGAAAAACTTGACAGCCAGAGTTGAGAGGCAAAACACACATGGACCTCACATTGTAAACCTCAATGGGCATGGCTTCATGTGACATTTTGGCCACTCTTTGGGAAGTCTTGCCTGTGATAATTCTCCACAGCTTTCTATGAAATGAGCTTCCTCACCATTTAATGTTTCCTGATAAATACCATGAAATTTTTGAAATTCCCATGAACAGGTGGCACTGGAGAATCTTTGGATGTCCTGTTTCTGATCATGAGTGTACCACACAGTGCCTTGATTGACTGGGTTCCATGAAAATGGTGTAGAACAGAGATGCCAGTAACTTGGTGCCTTCTGAGTAGTGGGCCTAGAGGAGTGGTGGGCAGGAGTGTGATAAAACATCTGCGGTGGGGCCATGTGGATCTGCCATTGTCTTCAAAATGGCTTGTGACTGACATGGTGCAGCCAACAGACCCTTATAAGTAAAGGCATTTTGTTATATGGAGAGGTTTCAGGGCAATGTTCAGAATCAGGTTGCTATAGTCAAGGGGGCAAGCTATATAGGATAGAAGCCTAGTTGGTGCATTCTCTTGCTGACCCTGTTTCACCACACGTGACAGAACTCCCTCCAGCACTGTGTCCCAGTTGAATTCCTTGTATTTCGTGCAGCAAATACCAAACTCCCAGTGCAGCTGCAAGAAACACCAGGAAAAATGGAGGATGACCAAATGACTTCACGGTCCACAGGGGGGGAGACACTTAGTCCCCAATGGCCACAGTTGACCTAAAAAGATAGAATTCAGCACTGCTGCCTCATGGTCATTGGAAAATAAGAAACCACTTCCTCCAGGTCACATAGATGCAGACCCAGCTTTGATGGTCTCACTACAAAGGAAGCTAAAGCTCCTGACAACAACATATATTTCATGTGTCCAAACTCAGAGGCTGTTTCTCAATAAGTCTTTATTCCACCAGAGCTCCATGTTTGTGGCGTGTTTACCCTGTCCCTTACTTTTGGAATCTCCTCTACCACCTCCAAGTTTGTAAACTCCTGAGCATGTTCTATTCCAGATATATAATCACGGATTTTCAAACTCTTCTCTTCTAATTGTGTCATACTTGGGGTAATGGTTATGTCAAGGCTTTGTTCTGGATGAGTGTGGGAGGATTTTTTGTAGCACATATTTGCCTACTCATTGAATTCTTTTTCTAATTTTCCTTTGGAAGTACTTTATCCCTGACACTACCCCAAACCCTACTAGACTCTGACTACTAATCCTAATATGATGGAGAAAAATAACCCAAACAGATTGGAAATGCAAGCAGTTCAGAAGAGGCATGGTGTACAGTTGGAATTGCCTTTTGCATGATAAAGTGTAGCTGTTGTAAAACTTGTCAATTTTTTGTTGAAATAGTTCTCCATGTGTTTTTAATTTAACAAATAAAAAAAATCCTGTCTCCCTTTCTCTGTAGCCTATTCAGCACATGTAATTTCATATGCACATATTGATTCCTACCTGGTATCACATGTACATTCTTTTGAGATGGCTGATTTGGCAGATACAAATTGTTAGCAGAGATCACTCCTACTAAATGCTGTTGGAACTGAAAATTCAAACTATTCGTGAATTTCCTAGTTGAACAACATTATACATAAATCATGTTGAGTAAAATAAATATATTTGGACCTGTGGATGATATATATTTCACAACAAATTTCGATTGTCATATATATTGCTACTTTTTAATGTCTGTGTGTTATATGTATATCCAAATATATGTGGATGATATATATTTCACAACAAATTTTGATTGTCATATGTATTGCTACTTTTTAATGTCTCTGTGTTATATGTATATATATATACATACACACACACACACACACACACACACACACACTCCAGATTTTTCAAAATATGAAATATATGTGTCTTACTGTACACTCTATAAATTTATTGATGCTCATGTATGTGGATTTATAATCAATATTTCACAAGATTATTCTCAAAAATATTCATCAACCCGAAATACATATTGTTTCCTAGTACTGACAACTAACTTCAGTGAATGGTGCATACAAATCCTAATATTTCTACAGTAACTCATCCTGTTTAACATCAATGCAAGTAGATTCCTATGGGATATGATGTGACTTTTGACATTCATTTTTATTTAACACTGGTACTTTACAATTTCTTCAGTTTATGCACATCATAGGATATATATTTCATCCACAAGTTCGCAAATTATAGGCATTTGTTTCACTTTCAATCACTTCCTGTTTTAGAACACATGTATTCCTCCAGGTTTCTTGACGGGTCTTTCAGTGAGACTTCTTTCCAAACACTTTATTTTCGATTTCCATAATCACTTTTGAAGCAAAACTCACACACCCTTCATGATAATCCATAACCCTAATGTTAACATTAGATGTACAACTGGTTGAAATGAATGAATGTATATCAATATAAGATTTCATATATATTTTCAGATATTAATTCAATCCATTATTTAAAGTGGAATCAGTTATATTATTTATTCACAGTATCGTCTATTCATGCATTATCTCTATATTCATAGACACAGGATACACCTCATTGAACTCCAGTACTAATTAATACATCTTCAACATATTGCTCCCAGAAATGGTGGAAGAAATACCCATGTCACCTGATCTACATATACATTTTATCACAGTAATATTCAGGACACAAAAAACACAAACGTCACACTTATGATTGTACCAAACCTAAACGGAAATTGAACATGAATTACTAAAAACATCCATGTCCAGGTTGCCTAATGTGCTCAAATGAAAATCCTATTGGTGACTACATATTTGTTTCTTCCAAAGATTATATAATCAAACTCAACCCTTTTGAAAAAGTCTAATCCTGTCACTCACTTTATACTTTGCCTGATTTTGTAATGTCTCAATTGATATCTTCTTTCCTAGATATTTTCCCCAGTTCATCATTGTGACTGAATCTTCACATGTGGTGACACTTACATTCACCCTCTAACCGAAACCCTATTGCTAAAGAACATTTGTTCCAAATCTATTATTCCCTCCTTCCTAAACCTACCGAATATCTTCCTAATCCTAACTTCTATCACTTTTTGACTGGATGTTCTCTTCTACATTCCATCATCCCAGGTACAAGATACTATGCCATTGTATATCGATTTATCTGAGACATCTGTGCAGAAAGTAATTCAAAGCTAAGTATACCAATCAAGGGCCCAATGACCTTCTGGGCTTCAAATCTTACTTAGATTTCTGTTTTCATAATTATATTTCACCTATATATTGTTGTAAATATTGCAGGATCCCAATACCTTTATTCATCCTGTAGAATGATTCCTAACTGAAATTGAATCTGTTATTAACCCTAAGCATACACTGTTCCCTCAATCTTACATTACAGAAGAGCAGGGACAGAGTTGGTCTTAAAATACAGGAATGTAGGGGATCTTTAACCTGCTAATAACCACAAAGGTCCTTGCAGAAATGATCCCTGGAGAAGATATAGGCAGCTATGAAGGACCTGAGAGAGCAAAAGTCATCTACCATGGAAAGCAACCTGGTCAGGATGAAGGGTTGTGTCTGAATCATCCTCTCTGATCTTAGTGTAGAGAAGATGGACCAAAGCAGGCAATTATGGAGAGCTGTTCCTGGGTGCCTATGTTTGATTTATCATTCTAACTTGTGAAAGTGTCACAGAGAGTAGGGGAAGCCTCCATCTCATGGGACCCTTGGAAGCAACTGTTAGGACAAACTGGTTGCCAAGGCAGTGACCTCATTCAGTTCAGGAAGGAAGTGACCTCACCTCACTTCCTTGGTGATGGAATTCTCTGAACTAGGGATTCGGGAAGCCAGGCACCCAAAAGCAGTCCCAATCCAAGTCCCATTGGTCTCACTTGTTTGGATTTACCGAGGACAGGGTCAGTCTTTTTTGGTACCTACTGATTTGAGGATGGGCAAATGCCAGGAAAGCTCTGAAGAGGGTCCTTTTCTGAGAAAGCAGGTAGTGGCTCAACACTCGCTTCTGACAATTTCAGAGAGGTGGCCAAAGAGACCAGATCTGAGATAGGACAGGCCATTTCTGGTGAACATAGCATGGTCCACCACTCAGAGGAAACTCCGGATAGTCACAGACCTACTTGGGGGAAGGAGGTGTCTTTGTGGGTGTGGGTGTGGGTTTGTGGTTTTGTCTCATATTCTGAGAATAGGTAGGAAAGGCAGTTTACTTGGTTTGGAGTGAACAGCTTTTACTAAGTCATTTGACAAGGCGAGTGTTTCTATGTCTGTGTAACCCACTGTGTCCGTGGTTGTAGATATTAGAAAAGAGGATGCATCATTGGATGTGTCCTGTCTAGTAGAAAGCTTCCCAGCATTCATCCTGCCCAATTTATGAATGTACTGCAGCTTGCCTTATCGATGGGCAACACCTGCTATCTTCCTAAGTTCCTGTTTTCTTTCTGAATTCTGGCCACTCTGTAGAATAGGCTCATGGTTTTGTGTCCAAGGTATGTACCACCTCCAATCTCTGTGACATGGCCATGTACTGAATAGCTGAAAGGAATGGCGACCATGTCAGAAAACTCAGATATCAGTGTGACCATGAAAGTCTCAGTGGAGAAACCCTGCTTTGGGCCTTTAGATTACCTATTGTTCAGCTGCCCTGAAAGTTGAGAGAAACAAAAACCATGAGTACTGAATAAATGTTGCAGCAGTTGGAACATGTCGCTGTATTGAGGTTCCCTCACCAGACTTTAGTTTCCCCAGTTATCTGGACTGTCAACATAACCTTTTAATTTTAGTGTTACAGTTGTCCTTCCCCATTAGATACAGTGTAATAATTTCATGTCATCTGATCTTGCAAAATCCTTTTACTAGTATGACCTTTGTGTCTAATAGAGAAATCTTCACTTCTGTTACTCAGGGCTGGATAATCGTACTAGCAGACACGAAGACTACCTGTTTAGGTTAGGAATATAAGTAGGTCTTAACCTAAAAAATCTGCCTCTGGCAGCTCCTCTTGATAGTCTCTTTTTATAGTTATCAGGCATTCCTGTCTGAGAATCCTTCTTTTAGTTTCCAGTCTTACTTATTTTGGGAGGCTAACATAAATTGTATACCTTAAAATTTTATTATTATTATTATTATTATTATTATTATGATGATGATGATGATGATGATGATGATGATGATTATTATTAATTAAAATGCCCAGGAATGGCTGTATTTTCGTTTTAACTGTCTTTGCTAACTGTTTAAGATGAAACAGTCAAACTGACTTCTGTTTCTATCTATTTTTCACAGTCAGCTGAGCTTTTATGGGAGTCAATTCTGGGGAAACTTGAGAGCAGCTTCTCAGTTCTGATAGTGCCATTTTCGTTAGGTGGGTCCAGGTCTTGCTTGACCATGTGGTTTCCCTCAGAAGCATAAGAATGTCTCCCTTCTCTGATAACTCTCCTCTTCATGGCAAATGCACTCATTGGCTTTATGTTCTCCAGTGGTCTCATTATTTTTCCTGATCTGGAGGTTATTTGGCCCAGAGTTGCAAAGCTCTTTAGAGAAGTCCCCTGTTCCCTGGATTCAGACTGACTCAGAGGGCAAGAGCCAAATATTGGTTTTCTTGGCCCTTTTCATTTAACTTTAATTAAATCCTAATCTGAAACATCCAGCAAATAAATTTTAACAGCCTTATATTACAAGTACTGGGATTTAATGTCGATAACTTTATAATTATTTATCTTTTAATTAATTGGGATCTGTATTATTCTGTCTTATAGGTGATGACTTATTATCTTAAATTAACCCATGTTGTGTTCTTAAAGCAACACTTCTGTAAAACACTAACAGGGAAACTTTAGATCACTTATAAGGAAATTACAAAATAAAAATTTTTAACAAGAGTAAAAATACTTAGTTCGTGTAACAGCTACCCTAAATTTTTTGGCTGAGTTATACACTATATCCCCTGTTTAAATCCTAGTAATCTTGACACAAATCAAAAACCAAAGAAACTTTTGAACATAACTTTAAATGAAATAAAATCTGACCTACTGCTTTCGTAGTCATTCTCACATGTTGTAAGATGGGACACACAGCCTTATTTCAGTTAAGGCAGGGCTCTATATGAATCTTTAGTGTTTTAGATCTAAAGGTGATCTTTGTTTTTTAAATATCATTTTACAAAGTTTACATAAATTGTGTCAGGTCACATGAACATTTGCTAACACCGTATGATATCAGATTTAAAACATGAATTAAAGAAAGGCTGAAAGTTTTTAACCTTTACATAGATTAGGCTCTCAATAACTTAAAAATACATTTAAATGGTTCCCCAATGTAAAAAGTAACATAAAACTTTACATATCTTATTGATAACAGGTAAATAAATCCCCAATATATTTTTTTACCATATAACTTTAGAACAACAGATTGATATAATGCTCTTTTCAAGTTTCTACCTTACAGACTTCTATACCTGGAAGATATGAGCACATTTACAGCAACACAATTACATTGATGTTTCTACATTAACCAAGTTTAGCTTTTAAAGAAATGGCAGTACAGTTCTCTAAAATAACAGTTCTTATTTATTCAGTTGTTTAATTTTTATGGTTGTTTGCTCTAGAAAAAAATAAAACTTAATAACACAGTTTTATGGGTAAACTTATGTTTTCAGAAATTTTTGTCTCTTTAACACATGACTGAATTTTACAATCTTATACACACTTTAGTACAAACTTATACAGACCTTAGTAAATCAATCAGATATCAAACAAAACTACTCATGAATGAGTAATCCCATATGAAATTTACTTTACTTATTTATTAAAATATTAGACAATTGTATTGAAAATTGTAAACCATTTTTTTTGTTGTTGAAGGAAAAGTCCTTGAACAAAGGCATATTAGACCTTTTGTAGACATTAATATTTTATTAGATTTTTGAACACCTAGAAAACCTTGTGAGCTTAAATTTAAAGAGCAATTCCCTACAGAACAGAACAGAGGACAGAACCATTCTCATTACTGTCCCAGAGAGGGGTATATGTTAGCCTACCCAGGCCACCTCCCTGTCATCAGAAGTACTCTCCCTTAACTGGATAGCAGATGTTATAAAGGTGTCACTTACCTATGGAGGCCTCCTCTACCAGGAGCTTGCTAATAGTTTTAGTGCTTTGGTTCTCTGCAGTGCTCCACGGACTGAAGGCTCAATCCAAGGCCTTGGAACGTCTTAAGTTGCACACCCCCTAGAGTGGCTCTCCAGTGTGGAGCCCTAGAGGGCAGGCCAGCTTCAGAATTTCCACAGTCTGGTCTTGTGATCTGGTCGGGCAGGGTTATCTCGCTTTGGAACTCCAAAATGTAAGACCAGAATGCAAGAAAAGACCACTGACTCCAATTAAAATCAAATTAAGGCAAGCTTATTATTTCAACCGGCCAGGCTGCCTCTCCCTCCCAAAATGGCGGGAACAAGACAGCAACCCAACTTTCCTACAGCCCAGATATGTAGCCCAGAAAGATACACAAAAGAAAGGTTACAGATAAGAGAACTTTGACAAGCATCACACTAATGGTATATTACATTTTTTTTTTTTTTGCTGGCCCTAACATCAGAATTTATGAGGACCATTAGAGCCTCAGAGACACGTTGTCTGGCCAGGGAAAGAAAAATATTTATGAGGTATCATTAAAGTTTTAGAGAGCGCTGCTATCTGGTCAGAGATCCAGACATGGGTGAGTTCAAGGCACTGGTAGGCATTCCAAGCAGGTTCAGAATTTGCGCTAATTTATAGTAAAGCCAAAATTATCTTTTCATGGCTTTGTGGCAAGATGGCCCCCAATTTTAATGAAAGATCAGGTTGGATCTATCAACCCTGTCCCTTACTTTTGGAAACTCCCCTACCACCTCCAAGGTTGTGAACTCCTGAGGATTTTGCATTCCTGATAGGTATTCACAGATTTTCTAACTGTTCTCCTCTAATTGTGTCTTACTTGGGGCCGAAGTAATATGAAGGCATTATTCTGGATGAGAGTTGAAAAATTTTGTGTAGCACATATTTGCATACACATTGGATTCATTATCTAATTTTCCATTCGAAATACTGAATCCCTGACACTAACCAATAGCTGACTAGACTCTGACTACTAAACCATTATGATGGAGAAAAATAACCCAAACAGAATAGAAATACAAGCAGTTCAGAGGAGGAATGGTGTACAGTTGGACTGGTCTTTTGGATGATAAAGGGTTGGTGTTATAAATCCAGTAAATTTTTTGTTTGAATAGTTCTCAATGTGTTTTAAAGTAAACAAATATGTGAATTCCTGTCTCCCTTTCTCTGTAGCCTATTCAGCACATGTAATTTTATATGCACATATAGAATCCTACCTGGTATCACACATACATACTTTTGAGGTTACAGTTACTAGGAAGATACAAATTTTGAGAAGAGATCACTCCTCCAAAATGATTTTGGAACTGAAAATTCAAACTATGGGTGAGCTTCCTAGTTGAAAAACATTATACATAAATCCATGTTTACTAAAATAAATACTTTTGCATCTGTTGATGATATATATTTAATGATGAATTTCGATAGGCATAAATATTGCTACATTTTAATGTCTGTGTATATATATATACACACTCTCCAGATTTTTCAAAATATGAAATATATGTATCTTACATTAACTCCCTGAATTCATTCATGTTCATGTATGTGGATTTATAATCAACTTTTTACAAGATTATTCTCAGAAATATTCATCCACCTGAAATACATATTTGTTTTCTAGTACTGAAAACTAACTTCAGTTAATGTTGCATACAAATCCTAATATTTATACAGTAACTGACCCACTTAAACATCATTGCCTGTAGATTTGTATGGGACATAATGTGTATTTTGACGTTCATTTTTTTACAACACTGGTACATTATTATTTCTTCAGTTTATGCACATCATAGGATATATATTTCATCCACAAGTTCACAAATTTATAGGCATTTGTTTCACTTTCAATCACTTACTGCTTCAAAACACATGTATTCCTCCAGGTTTCTTAACTGGTCTTTTCATGAGACTTCTTTCCAAACACATTATATTTGATTTCCATAATCAATTTTGAAACAAAGCCCACACACTCTTCATGATAAACCGTAAACCTAATATTAAAATTAGATGTATAACCGGTTGGAATGAATGATTGTTTATCAATATAAGATTTCCTATATATTTTCAGATATTAATTCAATCCTTTATTTAAAGTGGAATCAGTTATATTATTTATTCAGAATATCGTCTATTCATGCATTATCTCTATATTCATAGACACAGGATACACCTCATTGAACTCCAGTACTAATTAATACATCTTCAACATATTGCTCCCAGAAATGGTGGAAGAAATACCCATGTCACCTGATCTACATACACATTTTATCACAGTAATATTCAGGACACAAAAAACACAAACGTCACACTTATGATTGTACCAAACCTAAACGGTAATTGAACATGGATTACTAAAAACATCCATGTCCAGGTTGCCTAATGTGCTCAAATGAAAATCCTATTGGTGATTACATATTTGTTTTTTCCTAAGATTATATATTCAAACTCAAGCCTGTTGAAAATGTCTAATCCTATTACTCACTTTATACTTTGTCTCATTTCGTAATGTCTCTATTGATATCTGTTTTCCTACATATTTTCCCCAGCTCATTATTGTAACTCATTCTTTACATGTGCTTACATTGACATTCACTTTCTAACCAAAACCCTATTGCTAAAAATATTTTGGTCCGAATCCTATACTCACGCTTTTTTCTAAACCTACTGACTATCTTCTTAATCCTACCAACTGTCCCTTTTTGACTGGATGTTCTCTTCGACATTCAATCATCCAAGAAAAAAGGTCCTATGCCATTTTATATCGATTCAGCTGAGGCATGTGTGCAGAACATAATGCAAAACTAAGTCTCCCAATCAAGGGCCCAACGCCCTTCTGAGCTTCAAATCTTACCAGGATTCCTGTTTTCATACTTATATTTCACCTATATATTCTTGTAAATATCGCAGGTTTCCAATACCATTAATCATCCCGCAGAATTATTCCTAACACAAATCGAACATGTTTTTAACCCTAACCATACACTGTTCCCTCAATCTAACATTGCAGAAGAGCAGGGAAAGTGTTAGTCTTACAATACAGGAATGTAGGGGATCTTCCACATGCTGAGAACCTCAAAGATACATGCAGAAATAATCCCTGGAGAAGATGTATGCAGCTATGAAGGACTTTTGAAAGTGAAAGTCATCTTCCATAGCAAACAACCTGGTCAGGATACAGGTTTGTGTCTGAATCAGCCTCTCTCTTTTTAATGTAGAGAAGATGGACCAAACCAGGCCTTTGTGGAGAGCTCTTCCCAGGTGCCTATGGTTTATATACCATTCTAACTTGTGAAAGTGTCACATGAAGTAGGGGCAGCCTCCATCTCAAGGGACCATAAGAAGAAACTGTTAGCACAAAGTGGTTGCCAAGTCAGTGACCTCATTCATTTCAGGAGGAAGTGACCTCACCTCACTTCCTTGTTTTTGGAAGTCTCTGAACTTGGAATCCAGGAAGGCAGGCACCCAGAGCCAGTCCCAGTCCCACTCCCAGTGGTCTCACTTGTTTGGATTTACCAAGGTGAGAATCGGTCTTTCTTGGTGCCTACTAATGTGAAGATGGCCAAATGCCAGAAGAGCTCAGAAGAGGGGCCTTTCCTGAGAAAGCCGGTAATGGCTCACTGCTGGCTCCTGTCAGCTTCACACAGTTGGCCAAGGATACTAGATCTGAGACAAGATAGTCCAATTCCATGAAACATAGAATGGCCCACCAGTCAGAGAACACTCTGTATAGTCACAGACCTCCTTGGGGGAAGGAGGTGCCTTTTTGGGTGTGGGTGTGTGTTTGTGGTTTTGTCTCATGTTCTGAGAATAGGTAGGAAAGGCAGTTTGTTTGGTTTGGCGTGAACTGTTTCTGGTAAGTCATTTGACAAGGCGATTGTTTCTATTTCTGTGTATCCCACTGTGTCTGTGGTTGTAGAAATTAGAAAAGAGAATGCATCAATGGATGTTTCCTGTCTAGGAGAAAGCTTCCCAGGATTCATCTTGCCCCAGATATGTACAACCTCCAAGATCTTTGACAAAGCCATGTACTGGACAGCTGAATGGAATGGGAGCATCTCAGAAAACTCAGATATCAGTGTTACCAGGAAAGTCTCAGTGGAGAAACCCTGCAATGGGCCTTTTGCTTGCCTATTGTTATGTTGGCCTGAATGTCAGGAAGGTCTTTGCCTCAGGCCACCCCTTTGTGAAGCCTGAAGAAAACAGTTTTCAAATGGAAATGAGTGGACATCACCTGTGATTCTTTCCTTAATTGCTTTGGAAAGGGATGTGTCTGAATCAGCATTTTGGCCCTGTGTAAGGCTGTGGCTTAGATTCTCAGCACCTGATGGATCTAAAGAAAGATCCCTTGTGTGCATCCAAAACCAACATCTCCAAAAGAGCACTCATTGTGGATGAAGTCTAACCAACTCCACTAACCAACTCACAGTTATAGTAAATAACCTTTGAAGTTGAAGGGACCCCAGTAAACACTGAAGTAGATACAGGGGCATTATACTCAGCCTTTAAGGCCCCATTGGGCCCTCAATCAAATAAAAGGTCTCTAGTTCAAGGGGCTAATGGCAGTAAATATCGGGCTTGGACAACTAAGAGGTACATGGACCTGTGGAAAGGAAAAATCCATCACTCCTTCCTAGTAATCCCAGAGTTCCCGGCCCCATTGATGGGTGGAGATCTGCTCACCAAACTCTGGGCCATAATGACTTTTAACCCTGAAGGCCCCCAAGTGGAATTTCTAAATCCTTCAGTAAAAACTCCTATAGTCATGGCTTTAACAATGTCAGTAGAAAATGTACATCAACTCACTCACCTTGGTTCAAAGAAATTGCAGGCATTCCTGAAAGATCAAGAACAGAGTTTTCTACTAACCGACTCACAGCGAAAGGAAATAACTGAATGGGTATCAAAAGCGTCTCAGGTCCATCAATTGGTTAATGCTTACCCTTTTAAGCTTCCTGCAGGAAAACACCTTCGAAGAACCAGACCAGAAAAAATTTCAGAAGTGAACTTTACTGAAATTAAGCCAGCAAGGTATGGACTTAAATATCTCCTAGTCTTTGTAGATACATTTTCAGGATGGATTGAAACCTTCCCCCCCCAAAAAAAAAAAAAACAAAAAAAAAAACAATGGCTCAAATCGTGGTCAAGATGATACTGAAGGATATTTTTCCAAGATACGGCCTGCCTAAGGTAATAGGGTCTGACAATGCACTGGTGTTCATGGCCCAGGTAAGTCATGGGTTAACCTGTACCCTGGTGATTAATTGGTAGTTACATTATGCTTATAGATCCCAGAGCTCAGGACAGGTAGAAAAAATAAATAGAACCATTAAAGAGACCTTAATGAAATTAAGCTTAGAAACCAGCTAAAAGATTGGACTATACTCCTGCCTTATGCACTGTATCATCTAAAAAATACTCCCTCTGTTTCTTTGTGTAACCTCTCCCCCTGTGAAATTCTCTTTGTTGCCCCTCCTCCAGTAAGGGACCTAACCCCAACTCTAAGACCTAAGGATCCCTTCCACACCCCCTTGCTTGACACACTTAAAGCTCTTGAAAGAACTCAGCGATACCTGTTAAAACAGCTGGCCACGGCCTACCAACCTGGGGACAAGGAGACTCCACATCGATATCAAGTAAGAGACTTCATCTACATAAGATGACATCAGGTGTCATCCCTGGAACCCCGCTGGAAAGGAAATACCACATGCTACTTATAACACCTACAGCGGTAAATGTAGATGGAATCCTTTCCTGTATCCATGCCGTCCATCTCAAGCCTGTTCCCTGTCCAGACTCTGGCTGGAAACTGGAAATGACTGGTAACCCTTTCAAATTGTGTATTTGGCATGTGTATAAGGCTATAGACTCTCCCCTTGGCCACCACTAGTCCTAACCCTCATCAGCGAATTCAGCAGCAATGGCTGATCACAAATCCTCATAGACCAGAAGAATGGTCTATCTCGCTTACAGCCCACATAGGGACCTGTTGGTCATCTCAACATTTGTCAGCTGCCTATAGGTTTTTCCTATTGGGATATCCCTGATAAAGCAGATCCCACTAAAATTTCATTAAATCCCTTTCGTATCATAGATAATGAAAACAAATATTATGGATGTAGGGACACGTGAGCCAGATGCAGGTTGGCTAGCCTAGATTACTATGTTTGCCTGGAAGACTATCAAAGCCACAAACAGCCACGGCTGTGTGGGGGGAAAGCCGACTTCTTCTGTAAGTCATGGGGATGTTAGCATACAGGGACTGCCTGGTGGAACTCAAACTGCTCATCAAATTCAATACACAGAATTGGCCATATTACCAATTAGACAACCAAAACCTGTGACCCCCAGAGGGGTCTCCAGATCCTCACATTCTGCATGACCTTTTTAACTTCTGCAAGTGCTCAAAAGGGTTAAAGGAGATTCCCCTATGTGGAGGTTTTTTCCCTCCTTTGCTCACATCCTGAACTATACTTCTCCAATAGTTCCTCAAACTCAGCCTTCTGCTCCAGACTCTCTGCTGGCACTCCCACCTCAGCAACCTGATTTCTCCCCTCCAATTACTAGATCAAAAATCAAAACCTCTGCCGGTTCTCATACAATTGCCCCCTTGCTGATGTATCCGGTACTGAGGTACCCCTCCACACACTCACTCCTCTCTTCTCCTGTCAGTGCCCACATTGGGTTCCATAAGGTCCTCTTACCAGCTAACCCAAAGCTCAAACCAGCTGAGGAGATCCCTCAGACCCCTATCCAGGATGTAATTAAAATGGCCTTTAAAGTTGCTTTGTCATCACTGTAAACAGGTGACTAAGAATTTAAAATACCTCACATGCTTTTTGGGATACTCACTCCCGTCGTCCCCTCTGCTCTACCTGTTCTACTGCTCAAGTTTTTGTTGCTAGGAAAATCCCAAACCCCTTTTCCAATATTCTTTTACATTTCTACTTCCTCATTCTCAGATCCATGAAACTGCTCTCAGCCTTGCCTTCCACGTCTTACCCCTCTCTACCAGGCCCACAGAAAAGTCTTAAATGACCTTCTCCAGAAGTCTTCACCATGGCTGACTTTAGGACTTTCAGCAAAAGAGTTCCTTTAAAAGAGTTCACTGTAGATAAACTTCTTCTTTTCGTGTTGCCCTGGTCTACTTGGCAACTGGCGAAAAAAAATCAGCACTCCTGAGCTAGACACACCCATACTAGTTTTTCACAAAATATGTGAACAAGGCCTCTGGCCTTGAGTGGGGGCTTCACAGAGATGGCTACATTTCTAAGATAAAGAAGTTACCAACTAGGCTCCATGGTAACAGCTGGCAGGGTGAAAAAAAAAGAGAAAAAAATCTCTCCCCCTTTCAGGTGTCCTTGAAAAGTTAACTTGCCTAGAACAGAGGATAAAATAAAAGATAGAAAAACAGCTTTTTGTGAACTTCTGCCGACTTTGAACTTCTGAGCCCCTTCCCTTACATGTTGGGTACAAATTATGAAACTACCTAAACTTGGGGTTCAGGGGATTAATTGATTACAACAGAAGCAATGCCCTCTAAATCCGTTTGCAACCAAATAGGACTGTTTCCCTGTCTTCAGTGCTATCTTAGGTGCTTTGCCTCGTCCGTCCCTATAACAGAAAGATTCTATATACTTAAACATTGTTTACGTTTTCATGAAATAGTCAACAGATGTGATTAATTATGTAATGGTGCAGATGTTTCCCAGAGTGCTCTATGATGACGCAGGTCCATTTAAAATCAAATAGGAGGGCATGCAACTCAGTTCCGCTGGGAACCTGTATCTCTCACTTTAGCCATCCTATTAGGAATAGGAGTTGCTGCATGAGTGGGCACAGGAATCAATGCCCTAGTCCAAAGGACACAACCAATGCCCTAATTAGAAGCAGCAATAGACCAAAACTTAAAGATAATAAAACCTCCATCACAGCTTTACAGGAATGTTTAACCTCTGTCTATGAATCTGTTTTACAGAACAGACGAGCAATAAAACCTCCTCTTCATGAGAGAAGGGGGACTTTGTAGTGCATTGAGGGAAGAATGTTGTTTTTGTGCCGGCCACACTGGAGTTGAAAAGAATCTATGAGTAAATAAAGAAAACGCATTGAAGAGCGTCAACGAGAAAGAGAGGCCCAAAAAGGGTGGTTTGAGTCTTGGTTCACACAGTCCGTCTGGTTAACTATGCTTTCATCAGCCCTGGCTGGTCCATTAATAATCCTCATATTATTGCGAACTGTAGGACCCTGTTGGCTAAACCATGGAGTTTCCTTTCTCCAAGCTCAAATTGGACAAGTTAAACTTATGGTAATCAGACAACAATATACCACACTAGAAGACATAAAATGTAACACCCATCAGTGATGACTTTTATGATTAAAAGTAACCAGAAGAAGAAGTGGGGAATGAAAGGTTAATGAAATAGGTACTTGTCACTTCCTGTTTTTCTGTACGCTTAACAAAACACTGTTGAAATCTTGAGAACTTTTTGCTAATCTTGTTCCCAGAATGTGCTGTCCCCAACTGCCAAACTGCAGAATGTGCTCAGTCACGCAGTTGAAAGCAAACGGCCTACTCGCCCTGACCCATCAATAAACTTCCATCCCTGCCTTCTCCAAGAAAAGTACATAAGCTCTGCTTAAGCTGTTCTCAGGGCTCTCTGCTCTATTCAACTGAGCTCTGAGCCCCAGCATGCTGGACCCACAATGAACCCTTTGTAGTTGCATGAGACAGTCTCTTGGTCATCTCTTCCTCCTATACTCGCCTGACCATTACAATATTTCACCTCTATATTCTTAAAAATATCTCAGGTTCACAACACCATTATTCATCCAGCAGAATGATTCCTAAAACAAATCAAACATGTTATTAATCCTAACCATACCATCTACCCTCAATCTAACTTTACAGAAGAGCAGGCACAGAGTTGGTCTTACAATACAGGAATATAGGGGATCTTTCACCTCCTGAGAAATTCAAAGGTCTATGCAGAAATGATCCCTGGAGAAGATGTAGGCACCTATGAAGGACCTGAGAGAGCAGAAGTCATCTTCCATGGCAAACAACCTGGTCAGGATGAAGGGTTGTGTCTGAATCAGCCTCTCTCTTCTTAATGTAGAGAAGATGGACCAAACCAGGCCTGTGTGGAGAGTTGTTTCCTGGTGCCTATGGTTGATATACTATTCTAACTTGTGAAACTGTCACAGGTAGTAGGAGCAGCCTGCATCTGAAGGGACCCTTGGAAGCAACTGTTAGGACAAAGTGGTTGCCAAGGCAGTGACCTCATTCAGTTCCTGAAGGAAGTGACCTCACCTCACTTCCTTGTTGATGGAACTCTCTGAACTTGGGATCCAGGAAGCCAGGCACACAGAGCCAGTCCCAGTCCCAGTCCCAGTGTTCTCACTTGTTTGGATGTACCAAGGACAGAATCAGTCTTTCTTGGTACCTACTGATGTGAGGAAGGCCAAATGCCAAGAGAGTTCTGAAGACGGGCCTTTCCTGGGAAAAAAGGTAGTTGCTCACAGCTTGCTCTTGACAACTTCAGAGAGTTGGATAAGAAGAGGAGATCTGAGACAGGACATGCCATTTTGAGGGAACATAATATGCCCCACCAGTCAGAGGACACTCCTGATAGTCTCAGAATTACTTGGGGTAAGGAGGTGCCTCTGTGGGTGTGGTTGTAGCTTTGTGATTTTCCCTTGTTCTGAAAATAGGTAGGAAAAGTGGTTTGTTTGGATTTAGTGAACATTTTCTAGAAAGTCCCTTGACAAGGCGAGTGTTTCTGTGTCTGTGTATCCCACTGTGTGCATAGTTGTAGACATTAGAAAAGAGAATGCATAAATGGATGTGTCCTGTCTAGTAGAAAGCTTCACAGCATTCATTTTGCCCAATTTATGAATGGACTGCGGCTTGCCTGATCGATGGGCTACACCTGATATCTTCCTAAGTTCCTGTTTTCTTCCTGAATTCTGGAGACTCTCCAGAATAGGCTCATGGTTTTTTGTCCAAGTTATGTACCACCTCCAAGTTCTTTGACATGGCCATGTACTGGATAGCTGAAGGGAATGGTGAGCATCTCAGAAAACTCAGAAATCACTGGGACCAGGAAAGTCTCAGTGGAGAAACCCTGCTTTGGGCCTTATGCTTACCTATTGTTCTGTTGCCCTGAATTTCAGGAAGGCCTTTGCCTCAGGCCACACCTTTTTGAAGCCTGAAAAGAAGAGTTTTGCAATGGAAATAAATGGGCATTACCTGTGGCTCTTTGCTTAATTTCTTTGAAAAGAATGTGTCTTATTCAGACTCTTGAGCCTGTGTGAGGTGGTGGCTTAGAGTCTCAGCACCTGATGGATCTAAAGAAAGATTCCATGTGTACATCCAAAACCAAAATGGCCAAAGAGCAGTCCTTGTGGATGAAGTCTCTCACCTTGCTCTTTAACTTTCCTGACCTCCATCAAGTGAGAATAGGGATTCTTTGGGTCAAATAAGTTCCTCAAACCCTGCAGAGGCTAGCCCATAGGTGCTTAGATTTTCTCATGACTCCAATTCACATAAAGAATCTAAAACCCACAGTCAGTAGGCCTCAAATTTGAGAAGCAGAGCAGTATTAATGGCAGGCCTTTTTGATCATTCCTGGTTCACAGGAAGGGTGTACAGGCCACCCTGACTTTAGGCAAATGAGATGCAAGGGAGATTTTTTGGACACTGTCTTGGGGTGAACACCTCATGGAAACTTCCAGCCAGAAGTTATGATGAGTGCCTAAATGGAAGAAGATGAGGTCATGTGGGATTGTTTTGGTTTGAATCGTGGTCATTTGTGTGGCGGTTGGAAGAGACGACTGGGTCCACCTTGGCTTGAACTCTGGTGTGATTACCCTAAGAGACTGCATTCTGGAACTGACGTCATCGAAGTATTTCCATGAATTGTGTTGGAATTTTAGGAGGCCATGCATGAGATTTGCCCTTGGAAACTGAGATCTAGGCCCAGGGTTGCTTTCCGCAGAGCACTGGGAATCTCAGGCAAGATATCACATGATTTTATTCTGAACGACTTGGCAGCCATAGTTGAGAGTCAAAACACACATGGACCTCACGTTGTAGACCTCAATGCACCTTGCTTCATGTGACCTTTTGGCTACTCTTTGGGAAGACTTGCCTCTGAGAGTTCTCCAAAGCTTTTATGGAAATGAGCATCCTCAACATTTAATTGTTCCTGAATGAATTGAAACCCACATTGCCTCCAACTTCATGCTTGAAAAATGGCTCGATAAATACCATGAAATTTTTTTTTAAATTTTCATGAACAGGTAGCACTGGAGGACCTTTGGATATCCTGTTGATGATTATGAGTATACCAGACAGTGCCTTGATTGACTGGGTTTCAAGAAAATGGTGTAGAACAGAGATGCCAGTAAGTTGGAGTCTGCTGACTAGTGGGCTTATAGCCGTGGTGGGCAGGTGTGTGATGGAATATCTGTGGTGGGGCCATGTGGATCTGCCATTGGCTTCCAAATGGCTTGTGGCTGACATGGTGCAGCCAACAGACCCTTACAAGTAAAGGGACCTTGTTATATGGAGAGGTTTCAGGGGAATGTTCAGAATCAGGTTGCTATGGTCAAGGGGCAAGCTATGAGCGATAGAACCTTGGTTGGTGCATTCTCCTACAGACCCTGACCCACCACATATGACAGAACTCCCTTCAGCACTGTTTTTCAGTTGAACTCCTTGTATTTCGTGAAGCAAATACTAAACACCCAGTGCAGCAGCAATAAACACCACAAAATGTGGAGGATGACCCAATGACTTCACAGTCCACAAGGGGAGACACTTAGCCCTTAGTGGCCCCAGTTTACCGACTAGGATTGAATTCAGCACTGCTACCGCATGTTCATTGGAAAATATTAAACCATGTCCTCCAGGTAACATAGATGCAGACCCAGCTATAATGGTCTCACTACAAGGAAGGTAAAGCTCCTGACAACAACATATATTTCAAGTGCTCAAACTCAGAGGCAGTTTCTCAAGAAGTCTTTATGCCAGCACAGCTCCATGTTTGTGGAGTGTTTACCCTGTCCCTTACTTTTGGAAACTACTCTACCACCTCCCAGGTTGTAAACTTTTGAGCATATTCCATTCCAGATATTTATTCCCAGATTTTCTAACTCTTGACTTTTAATGATGTATTACTTGGGACGAGGGTAATGTCAAGGCATTGTTCTGGATGAGAGTGGGAAAATTTTTGTGTAGCATATATTTGCATACACATTTGGTGCATTTTCCAATTTTCCATTCGAAATACTGAATACCGGACACTGACACCTAATCTACTAGACTCTGACTACTAATCCTAATAAGATGCAGAAAAACAACCCAAACAGAATAGAATTACAAGCATTTCAGAGGAGGCATGGTGTATAGTTGGACGTGCATTTTGAATTATATAAGGTAGGAGTTATACATCTAGTCAATTTTGTGTTGAAATAGTTCCCCATGTGTTTTTCTTTCGATTATTTTATTTTATTTTATTAGTTGGTTGTTCAAAACATAACAAAGATCTTGACATATCGTATTTTATACATTAGATTCAAGTGGGTTATGAACTCCCATTTTTACCCCAAATATGGATTGCAGAATCACATCGGTTACACATTCACATTTTACATAATGCCCTATTAGTAACTTGTATTCTGGTACCTTTCCTATCCTCTACTATCCCTGCTCCCCTCCACTCCCATCTTTTCTCTCTACCGAATCTACTGTAATTCATTTCTCTCTTTGTTTATTTTCCCATTCCCCTCACAACCTCTTATATGTAATTTTGTGTAACAATGAGGGTCTCCCTCCATTACCATGAAATTTACCTTTTCTCTACCTCCCCCCCCAACTCACGTCTCTGTTTAATGTTAATCTTTTCTTCCTGCTCTTCCTCCCTGCTCTGTTCTTAGTTGCTCTCATTATATCAAATAAGACATTTGGTATTTGTTTTCTACGATTGGCTAGCTTCACTAAGCATTATCTGCTCTAGTGCCATCCATTTCCCTGCAAATTCCATGATTTTGTCATTTTTTAGTGCTGCATATTACTCCATGGTGTATAAATGCCACATTTTTTTAATCCATTCATCTATTGTAGGGCATCTGGGTTGGTTCTACAGTCTAGCAATTGTGAATTGTGCTGCTATGAACATCGATGTGGCAGTATCACTGTAGTACGCTCTTTTAAGATTCAGGGAATAGTCCGAGAAGGGCAATAGCTTGGTCAAATGGTGGTTCCATTCCCAGCTTTCCCAGGATTCTCCATACTGCTTTCCAAATTGGCCGCACCAGTTTGCAGTCCCACCCGCAATGTACAAGAGTACCCTTTTCCCCACATCCTCAGCAGCACTTGTTGTTGTTTGACTTCCTAAAGGCTGTCAATCTTACTGGAGTGAGATGGTATCTTAGGGTGGTTTTGATTTGCATTTCTCTGACTGCTAGAGATGGTGAGCATTTTTTCATGTACTTATTGATTGATTGTATGTCCTCCTTTGAGAAGTGTCTTTTCAGGTCCTTGGCCCATTTGTTGATTGGGTTATTTGTTATCTTATTGTCTAATTGTTTGAGTTTTTTGTATACTCTGGATATTAGGGCTCTATCTGAAGTGTGATGAGTAAAAATTTGTTCCCATGATGTAGGCTTCCTATTTACCTCTCTTATTGTTTCTTTTGCTGAGAAAAAACTTTTTAATTTAAGTAAGTCCCATTTGCTGATTCTTGTTATTAACTCTTGTGCTATGGGTGTCCTATTAAGGAATTTGGAGCCCGACCCCACAATATATAGACCAGAGCCAACTTTTTCTTCTAACACATGCAGAGTCTCTGATTTGATATCTAGCTCCATGATCCACTTTGAGTTAACTCTCTTGTGCATGGCGAGAGGAGGGGATTAAGTTCCATTTTGTTGCATATGGATTTACAGTTTACCCAACACCATTTGTTGAAGATGCTATCCTTCCTCCATTGCATGCTTTTAGCTCCTTTATCAAATATAACATAGTTGTAGCTTTGTGGATTAGTCTCTTGTGTCCTGTATACCGTACCACTGGTCTACCCGCCTGTTTTGGTACCAGTACCATGCTGTTTTTGTTACTATTGCTCTGTCATATAGTTTGAAAACTGGTATCACTATACCGCCTGATTCACACTTCCTGCTTAGAATTGCTTTTGTATTTCTGGGTCTTATATTTTTCTATATGAATTTCATGATTGCTTTCTCTATTTCTACAAGAAATGCCATTGGGATTTTGATTGGCATTGCATTAAACCTATAGATAACTTTTGGTAATATCGCCATTTTGATGATGTTAGTTCTGCCTATCCATGAACAGGGTATATTTTTCCATCTTCTAATATCTTCTTCTACTTCTTTTTTTAGGGTTCTATTGATTTATTGTATAAATCTTTCACCTCTTTTGTTGGGTTGATTCCCATGTATTTAATTTTTTTGAGGATGTTTTGAATGAACTGCTTTTCCTCATCTCCGTTTCAGAAGATTTGTTGCTGATATACAGAAAGGCCTTCGATTTATGCGTGTTGATTTTAGATACTGCTACTTTGCTGAATTCATTTATTAGTTCCAGTAGTTTTTTTTGTAGACCCTTTTGGGTCTTCTATGATTCTATAGAATCATGTCACCAGCACATAGTGATAATTTATGTTCTTCTCTTCCTATTTTTATGGCTTTGATTTTCTTTCGTCTAATTTCTCTGGCCAGTGTTTTGAGAACTATATTGAATTGAAGTGTGGATAGAGGGCATCCTTGTCCTGTTCCAGATTTTAGAGTGAATGCCTTCAATTTTTCTCCATTCAGAATGATCCTAGCCTGAGGCTTAGCATAGATAGCTTTTACAATGTCGAGGTAAGTTCCTGTTATCCCTAGTTTTTCTAATGTTTTGAAAATAAAGGGATGCTGTACTTTGTCAACTGCTCTTTCTGCATCTATCAAGATGATCATATGGTTCTTATCTTTAAGTCAATTGATGTGGTGAATAATATTTATTGATTTCCATATATTAAAACATCCTTGCATCCCAGGGATGAATCCTACTTGATCGTGGTGCACAATTATTTTTTATGTGCCTTTCAATACGATTCTCCAGAATTTTACTGAGGATTCTTCCATCTAGCTTCATCAGAGATATTGGTCTGTACATTTCTTTCTTTGAGGTGTCTTTGTCTTGTTTCAGAATAAGGGTGATGTTGGCCTCATAGAATGAATTTGGCAGAGCTCCCTCTTTATCTGTTTCTCGAAATAACTTGAAAAGTATTGGTATTAATTCTTCTTTAAAGGTTTTGTAAAATTCCGCTGTATACCCATCTGGTCCTGGGCTTTTCTTGGTTGGTAGTCTTTTGATTGCTTCCTCTAAATCATCCATTGATATTGGTATGTTTAAATTGTGTGTATCCTCCTGACTCAGTCTGGGCAAATCATTTACCGATGTCTTCATATTTTCTATTTTATTGGAATATAGGTTTTCAAAATAATTTCTAATTGTCTTCTGTATTTCTGTAGCATCTGTTGTGATATTGCCTTTTTCATCCTGTATGTTTGTAATTTGAGTTCTCTCTCTTCTTCTCTTCATTAGCATGGCTAAGAGTCTGTTGATCTTATTTATTTTTTCGAAGAACCAACTTTTATTTTTGTTAGTTTTTGCAATAGTTTCTTTTGTTTCAATTTCATTGGTTTCCACTCTGATTTTAATTATTTCTTGCCTTCTGCTACATTTGCTGTTGTTTTGCTCTTCCTTTTCTAGGGCTTTTAGATGAAGTGTGAGCTCATTAATTTGTTGGTTTTTGCTTTTTTTGATGAATGAACTCCAGGTGATGAATTTCCCTCTTAAAATTGCTTTCATTGTGTCCCATAGATTCCGATATGTTGTGTCTGTATTTTCATTTATCTCTAAGAATTTTTTGATTTCCTCCTTTATGTCTTCTGTAACCCATGGATTATTCAGTAACATATTGTTTATTTTCCTAGTGATGTAGGATTTTTCCTTCCTTCTTTTATCATTGATTTACAGTTTCATTCTATTTTGATCAGATAAAATGCATGGTATTATCTGCACCTCTTTATATTTACTGAGTGTTGCCCTATTGCATAATATATGCTCTATTTTTGAGAGGGATCCATGTGCTGCTGAAAAAAAAGTATATCCACTTGATGATGGTTGATATATTCTATATATGTCAGTTAAGTCTAGGATATTGATTGTGATATTGAGTTCTATATTTTCTTTATTCAACTTTTGTTTGGAGGATCTGTCTAATGGTGAGAGAGGTGTGTTGAAGTCACCCATAATTATTAGGTTGTGGTCTATTTGATTCTTGAACTTGAGAAGAATTTGTTTTATGAACATTGCAACACCATTATTTGGTGCATAAATATTGATAATTGTTATGTCTTGTTGGTGAATGGTTTCTTTTAACAGTATATAATGTCCTTCTTATCCCTTTTGATTAACTTAGTCTTGACTTCGATTTTATTCTATATGAGGATGGCCACCCCTGCTTGCTTATGAGGACCGTGTGCATGGTATAAATTTTCCCAACTTTTCACCTTCAGCCTGTGTATGTCTTTTCCATTCAGATGTGTCTCCTGGAGGCAACATATTGTTGGATTTGTTTTATTAATCCAAGTTATCAGCCTATGTTGCTTTATTGGAGATTTTAAGCCATATCGTTTAGAGCTACTATTGATGTATGGTTTGTACTTCCAGCCATGTTTAATTATTTATCTTTGTTTTTAATTTACTTTGTTTCTCCATGATTAGCTTTCCCCTGCACTCTGTCATTACCCAGTCACTTCCCACTGATGGTTTTGGTTGTTGTTTTTCATTTCTTCCTCATGTAGTGTTTTTCTCAAGATGTTTTGCAATGCTGGTTTTCTGGCTGCAAATTCTTTTAGCTTTTGTTAATCATGAAAGATTTTTATTTCATTTTCGTACCTGAAGGTTAATTTTGCTGGATCCAGAATTCTTGGTTGGCATCCATTGTGTTTCAGTGTTTAAAATACGTTGTTCCAAGATCTTCTCGCTTTCATCAACTGTGATGAAACATCCTTTGTTAACCTTATTGATTTACCCCTGAATGTAGTCTGCCTCCTTTTTCTTGTAGCTTTTAATATTTTCTCTTTGTTCTGTATATTAGATATGTTTATAACAAATGTCTTGGTGTTGGTCTACTGTGATTTTTTGTGCTCAGTGTCCTCTATGAATCTACAATTTGTATATCCGTTTCTTTTTTTATTTCTGGAAAGTTTTCTGTAATTATTTCATTCAGTAGGTTACTCATTCCCGTGGTTTGAATCTCTGGACCTTCCTCTATCCAGATGACTCATAAATTTGGTTTTTATATGTTATCCCATATCTCTTGGATGATTTTCTCGTGATTTTTTACCAGCCTTTCTGAGTTGGCTAGACTCTTTTCAAGATGATATATTTTGTCTTCATTATGTGACATTCTGTCTTCTACTTGCTCCACTCTTTTAGTAATTCTCTCAATTGAGTTTTTAATTTGGTTTATCGTTTCCTTCATTTCTAGAATTATTGTATAATTTTTTTTATTATCTCTATCTCCGTATAAAGATGCTTAACTTCTTTTTTTTAATCTGTTCATGTAATTCATTTTCAATGTGTTCTTTCACTGTTTGGATTTGCTGTCTCATATCTTCTTAAGGTTCCATTCCATCTGTCTAAGGTATTCCTTGAGTTCTTTATGTGATCATTTTTCTGATGACTCTAGGTCCTCCTGAGTATTTAGGCTGTCCTTCATTGTTTGTACTCTTTTTCTTTCTTGCTTTCTTATGCTGCTCATGTTACTTCTTGTTCTGTTTGAGTGCTGAGTTACTGATTAGTCTTATAAATTTATTTCATGCTTGGGAGGAAAGATATTAGAAGGGAAGGGAAGAAGTCAATAAGAGAATGAGAGTAGGCAGGTAGAATTCAAGGAAGGGGGAAAAAGAAAATTGAAAAGAAATGAAAAGACAAAAGAAAAAAACAGAAAATAAAGAATGAAAGAAAAATTAAAAAAAATAATAATGATAATAAAAAAATGAAAATTACAATTTAATAATAATAATAATAATAATTAATAATAAAATAAAGAAATTTAAAAACTTAAAAACATTAAAAAAGTTAAAGAAAAACAACAACAACAAGAATGAAAATGAAAGAAAAAGAAAAAAAAAACAAAAAACCCCAAATTTAAAAAATAAATAAATAATGATAATAATAAATGCAGTCATAGAGTTTGATTAACTTCTCTTCCAATAGGTGGTGCTGTGCCCACTGGGCCGAGGTTCTCCTCTCAGTAGGTGGGAACAAATCACTATGCAGCTGCTCTTCCTTCCAGACTGGGCGGGTGTCCAATCCTGACACCCTAGGGCCTTCTCTTGTGTTTCCTCAAGCCATGCCCTGCTCACCTGCGACGCTCACCACAATACTGGCAACACGCCAGGTCTGCTGCTCCTGGGAGACCTGTTTTTATGAATACCTGGGCACACTCTCCCGGTTTGCTTCCCTCAGACCCTAAGTTTGTAGAGCTTGTGGCTGAGATCCCCAAGTGAATTTGTTTGCCCTCCGGGAGCCACGCCCCAGAAGCTGGTGCAAGAGACCTCAGTTGTCAGCACTTGTGGGAGCGGTAGCCTGGAGTTCTGTGCGATAAGTCGCGCGCCACTCCTGATTTTCTCGGTCTGGCTATCGCGTTCATGGTAGAGCTGAGAGGGACCCTTACGGGAGAGCTGGGAGGGGCCCTTAAGGATTCCCTGCTGTGTGGAGAGAGATGACTAGGGAATTACAACCTGTCGCGCTGGTTTCAATGAAGTTATCTCCTCCATCCTTGACGTCAGTTCTATGCCATGGTGGTATCCCATGCAAATGGTGATCATTCGTTCCCTTTGCTGGGTGACCGATGCAACTGGTGGGTCCTGACTGTCTCTCCCATGCCCCGTTTCAATCCTTTGGCCACTGCCTATGAAGGCTAGGTTGGCTTCTACCTCTGTAAGTTCAGAAGGGCAGACCAGTTATTTCAGCTGGATCGTTAGTGCTGAGTCACGAAACGCAGGCAAACCAGAGGTTGAATGCAACCGATCCGGGCTCGGTGTGTGTTCTGCGTGGCCCAGACTGTTCACCCCAGATTCATGTCAGTGCATCATTGCCTAGTGATCCTGAGCAAACAGTATTTAGACAGTTTATGACTCCCTATTCCAGCGCAGCTGAAGAGGTCAGAGACTTGATCTCTCCATACCGGCCGCCATTTTGGATATCTCTCCATGTGTTTTAAAGTTAACAAATATGTGAATTCCTATCTCCCTTTCTCTGTAGCCTATTCAGCAGATGTGTTTTGATATGCACATATAGAATCCTAACTTGTATCACATGTACATTCTTGTGAGGTGGCTGACTTGGCAGACACAAATTGTGAGAAGAGATCACTATCCTAAACACTGCTGGAACTAAAAATTCAACCAATGGGTGAGCTTCCTAGTTGAACAACATTATACATAAATCCATGTTCAGTAAATTGAATATTTTTGGATCTGTGGATGATATATATATCTCGATCAATTACGATTGGCATATCTATTGCTACTTTTGAATGTCTGTGTGTGTGTTTTGTTATATATATATATATATATATATATATATATATATATATATATATATATATACAATCTCCAGATTTTTAAAATATGAAATATATGTGTCTTATATACACTCCCTAAATTTATTCATGTTCACGTATGTGGATTTATAATCAACTTTTCACAATATTATTCTCAGAAATATTCATCCACCTGAAATACATATTTGTTTTCTAGTACTGAAAACTAACTTCAGTGAATGGTACATATATATCCTAATATTTCTAGAGTTACTGTCCCAGTTTAACATCAACGCAAGTAGATTCCTATGGTACATGATTTGTATTTTTACGTTCATTTTTATTCAAAACTGGTACATTACTATTTCTTAAGTTTATGCACATCATAGGATATATATTTTATCCACAAGTTCGCAAATTTATACGAATTTGTTTCACTTTCAATCACTTCCTGCTTCAGGACACATGTATTCTTCCATCTTTCTTGACTGGTCTCTTCCTGAGACCTCTTTCAAAACACATTATTTTCGATTTCTATAATCACTTTTGAAGCAAAACTCACATCCCCTTCATGATAAATTATAACTCTGATATTTCCAATGGATGTATAACTGGTTGGAATGAATGATTGTATACCAATATCAGATTTCTTATATATTTTCAGATATCAATTCAATCCATTATTTAGAGTAAAACCAGTTATATTATTTATTCACAGTATGGTCTATGCATGCTTTTTCTTTATATTCATAGACACAGTGTACACCTCTTTGTACCCCCAATACTAATTTATATGTCTTCAAAATATTGCTCCCAGAAATGGTGGAAGAAATACGCATGTCACCTGATCTACATATACATTTTATCACAGAAATATTCTGGACACAAAATGCAAAGATCACACTTATGATTGTACCAAAGCCTAAATGGACAGTAAATATGGATTACTAAAATCATCCATGTCCAAGTTGCCTAATGCTCTCAAATGTCAATCCTATTGGTGACTACATATTTGTTTCCTCTTAAGATTATATATTCAAACTCAACCCGATTGAAAATGTTTAATCCTATCCCTCACTTTATACATTGCCTGATTTCATAATGTCTCTATTGCCATCTGCTTTCTTACATATTTTCCACAGTTCACCACTGTGACTGAACCTTCACATGTGCTGACATTTGCTTTCACACTCTAATTGATAACTTATTGCTGAAGAACTTTTTTTCCAAATCCTATACTCACTCTTCTTCCTAAACCTACTGACTATCTTCCTAATCCTACTGACTATCCCTTTTTGACTGGATATTCTCTTCTACATTCAATCATCCAACGTACAAGGTCTTATGCCATTGTATATCGATTTATCTGAGACATCTGTGAGAACGTAATTCAATGGTAAGTATCCCAATCAAGGGCCCAATGATTTTCTGAGCTTCAAATCTTACTTAGATTTATTTTTTCATACATGTATTTCACCTCTATATTCTTATAAATATCGCATGTTCCCAATACCATTAATCATCCAGCAGAATGATTCCTAAGCCAAATGGAAAATGTTATTCACCCTAACCATACACTGTTCCCTCAATCTCATTTTACAGAAGAGCAGGGACAGTGTTGGTCTTACAATACAGAAATGTAGTGGATCTTCCATCTGCTGAGAACCTCAAAGCTCCATGCAGAAATGATCCCTGGAGAAGATGTAGGCAGCTATGAAAGACCTGAGAGAGCAAAAATCATCTTCCATGGCAAACAACCTGGTCAGGATGAAGGGTTGCATCAGAATCAGCCAATCTCTCCTTAATGTAGAGAAGATGGACAAAACCATGCCTGTGTGGAGAGCTGTTACCATTTGCCTACAGGTGATATACCATTCTACCATGTGAAAGTGTGACAGGAAGTAGGGGCAGCCTCCATCTCATGGTACCGTTGGAAGCAATTGTTATGATAAAGTGGTTGCTAAGGCAGTGATCTCATTCAGTTCCTGAAGAAAGTGATCTCATCTCACTTCCTTGGTGATGGAACTCTCTGAACTTGGGATACAGAAAGCCAGGCACCCAGAGCCAGTCCCAGTCCTAGTCCCAGTGGTCTCACTTTTTTGGATTAACCAAGGACAGAGTCAGTCTTTCTTGGTACCTACTGATGTGAGGATGGCCAAATGCCAGGAAAGCTCGGAAGAGGGGCTCTTCCTGAGAAAGCAGGTAGTGGCTCAATCCTGGCTCCTGACAACTTCACAGAGTTGGCCAAGAAGACCAGATCTGAGACAGGACAGGCCATTTTGGGGGATCATAGTATGACCCATCAGTCAGAGCACACACCGGACAGTCACAGACCTATTTGAGGGAAGGAGGTGCCATTGTGGGTGTGGGTGTGGGTTTGTGGTTTTGTCTCATGTTCTGAGAATAGGTAGGAAAGGCGGTTTGTTTGATTTGGAGTGAACAGTTTCTAGTAAGTCGTTTGACAGCGCAAGTGTTTCTATGTCTGTGTATCCCACTGTGTTTGTACTTGTACACATTAGAAAAGAGAATGCATTAATGGATGTGTCCTGTCTCGTAGAAAGCTTCCCAGCATTCATCCAGCCCAATTTATGAATTGACTATGGCTTGCCTTATTGATGGGCAATACCTGCTACCTTCCTAAGTTGCTGTTTTCTTCCTGAATTATGGCCACTTTCCAGAATAGGCTCATGGTTTTGTGTCCAAGATATGTACTACCTCCAAGCTCGGTGACATGGCCATGTACTGGATAGCTGAAGGGAATGGCGAGCATCTCAGAAAACTCAGATATCAGTGTGACCAGTAAAGACTCAGTAGAGAATCCCTGCTTTGGTCCATTTGCTTACCTATTGCTCTGTTGCCCTGAGACTCAGGAAGGTTTTTGTCTCAGGCCACAGCTTTTTGAATCCTGAAGAAAAGATTTTTCAAATGGAAATTAATAGGATTCACCTTTGGCTCTTTTCTTAATTGATTTGGAAAGAGGTGTGTCTGAATCAGCCTCTTGGACCAGTGTGATTCTTTGACTTAGATACTCAGCACCTGATGGATCTAAAGAAAGATCCCATGTGTGCATCCAAATCCAAAATGGCAAAAAAGAGCAGTCATTGTGGATGAAGTCTTTTGCCTTCCTCTGTAAGGTTTCTGAATTACATCAAGTGAGAATAGGGATCATTTGGGTCAAATGATTTCTTCAAATTAATTCAGAAGCTTTCCAATAGGTGCTTGGGTTTTCTCATCTCTCCAATTTACATAAACAATGTGTACCTGACACTCGGTAGGCCTCAAATTGGTGAAGCAGAGCAATATTAAGGTCAGGCCTATTTGATCACTCCTGGTACACAGGAAGGATGTACAGGCCACCGGGAATTTAGGCAAATGAGGGCAACGGAGCTTATTTTGGACACTGTCTTGGGCTATGCTAATGCTCTCAAATGTCAATCCTATTGTTGACTTCATCTTTGTTTCTTCCTAAGCTCATACATTCAACCTCAACCCTGTAGAAAATATCTAATCCCATAACTCACTTTATTCTTTTCCTTATTTCCTAATGTCTCTATTGATATCTGCTTTTCTACATATTTTCCCCTGTTCATCATTGTGACTGACTCTTCACTTGTGTTGATATTTACATTGACTCTCTAACCAAAACCCTATTGGCAAAGAACTTTTGTTCCAAATCCTATACTCACTTTTCTTCCTAAACCTACCAACTATCCTCCTAATCCTACTGACTATAACTTTTTGAATAGATGTTCTCTTCTACATTCAATCATCCAAGTAAAGTTTGGGCGAGTGCCGGAGAAAGAGACAACCAAGAGACTATCTCATGCAACAGCAAAGGTTTTATTGGGGGTCCAGCATGCTGGGGCTCAGAGCTCACTTGAATAGAGCAGAGAGACCTGACAACAGCTTAAGCAGAGCTTATATACTTTCCTTGCAGAGGGCAGGGATGGAAGTTCATTGATGGGTCAGGGAGAGTGGATGGTTTGTATTCAACTGGGTGAGGGAGTACATTCTGCAGTTTGGTAATTGGGGACAGCATATTCTGGGAACAAGATTAGCAAACAGTTCTCAAGATTTCAACAGTGTTTTGTTACGCATACAGAAAAACAGGAAGTGACAAGTACATATTTTATTAACCTTTCATTCCCCACTTCTTCTTCTGGCTACTTTTAATCATAAAAGTGATCATTGTTGGGTGTCACATTCTATGTCTGCTAGTGGGGTATTACCATAAGTTTAATTTGTCCAATTTGAGCTTGGAGAAAAGAAATTACACGGTTGAGAAAACAGGGTTTTATAGTTAGCAATAATATGAGGATTATTATTGGACTGGCTAGGGTTGATAAAAACGTAGTTAACCGGGGGGACTGTGTAAAAAAAGACTCAAACTACCATTCTTGGGCCTCTCTCTCTCTCGTTGTCGCTCTTCAAGGCATCTTTTTAATTTACTCATAGATTTTTTTTACAACTCCAGTATTGTAGACATAAAAACAACATTCTTCCCTCAATGAAGCACAAAGGCCTCCTTCTCTCATGAAAAGGAGGTCCAACCCTCGACTGTTCTGTAAAACAACTTCAGAGAGAGAGGTTAAAGATTCGTTCAAAGCTGTGATGGAGGTTTCTAATATCTTTAATTTTTGATCTATTGCTGCTTTGGGTCATTTGTTGTGTCCCATGGGCCAGAGCAATGGTTCCCGTGCCCTACCCTGCAGTAACTACTATTCGTAATAGAATGGCTAAGGTGAGGGACATATGTTTTCAGCGGAACCGTGTTCTATGCCCCCCTCTTTGATCTTCAAATGAACCTGCATCATGATAGAGCACTCTGGGAAACATCTGCACCATTACACAATTAATCACATCTGTTGACCATTTCATAAAAACATAAACAGTGTTTAAGTATATAGAATTATACTGTTGTAGGGACGGACAAGGCAAGACACCTAAGATAGCACCAAAGACAGGAAAACAGTCTTTTTTGGTTGCAACCAGATTCAGGGGGCATTGCTTCTGTTGTAATCAATTAATCCCCTGAAACCCAAGTTTAGGTAGTTTCAGAATTTTGTACACAACACGTAAGGAAAGGGGCTCAGAAGTTCACAGTCTGCAGAAGTTCACAAAAAGCAGTTTTCGTTTCTGTTTTTTCCTCAGTTTGGGGCAAGTTAACTTTTCAAGGACACCTATGTGGGGGAGAGCTTTTTCTTCCCTTTCTTTTTTTTCAACCTGCCAGCTGTTTCCATGCAGCCCAGTTTGTAACTTCTTTATCTTAGAAATGTAGCCATCTCTGTGAAGCCCCAGCTCAAGGCCAGAGGCCTTTTTTTCACATATTTTGTGAAAAACTATTAAGGGTGTGTCTAGATTAGGAGTGCTGGTTTTTTTTAGCCAGTTTCCAAGGAGACCAGGGCAACACGAAAATAGGAAGTTTATCTACAGTGATCTCTTTTATAGGGACTCTTTTGCTGAAAGTCGTAAATCAGCCATGGTGAAGACTTCTGGAGAAGGTTAATTAAGACTTTTCTGTGGACCTGGTACAGAGGGGGACGACTTGGAAGGCAGGGATGAGAGCAACTTCCGTGGATCTGAGAATGAGGAAGGAGAGATGTAAAAGAATATTGGGAGAGGGCTTTGGGATCTTAATAGCAAGAAAAATTTGAGCAGTAGAACAGATAGAACAGAGGGGGAAACGGGAGTGAGTATCCCAAAAAGCCTGTGAGGGACTTTAAATTTTTAGTAACCTGTTTTCAGTGATGACAAAGCAACATTAAAGGCCATTTTCATTACATTTTGGATAAGGGTCTGAGGGTTCTCCTCAGTGGGTTTGAGCTTTGCATTAGCTGGTAAGAGGACCTGGAGGGACCCAGTGCGGGCACTGACAGGAGAAGAGAGTAGTGAGTGAGTGGAGTGGTACCTCAGTACCTGCTACCTCAGCAAGGGGGCAATGGTCTGAGAACTGGCGGAGATTTGGGTTTTTGATCTAGATATTGGAGGGCAGAAATCAAGTTGCTGAGGTGGGAGTGACAGCAGAGAGTCTGGAGCAGAAGGCTGAGGGTAAGCATCTATTGGAGAAGCATAGTTCAGGATGTGAGCAAAGGAGGGAGAAGGCCTCCACATAGAGGAATCTCCTTTTATTCTTTTGAGCACTTTCAGAAGTTTAAAAGGTCACGCAGAATTTGAGGATATAGAGACCCCTCTTGGGGCCATCGGTTTTGGTTATCTAATTGGTAATATGGCCAATGCTGTTTACAGAATTTGATGAGCAGTTTGGGTTCCATCTGGCAGTCCCTGTATGCTCACAGCCCCATGACTTACAGAAGAAGTCTGCTCTCCCCCCCGCACAGCCGTGACTGTTTGTGGCTTTGATACTCCGCCGGGCAAACATAGTAATCTAGGCTAGCCAACCTGCATCTGGCTCACGTGTCCCTACATCCATAATGTTTGTTTCCATTTTCTATGGTACCGAAGGGATTTAATGGAATTTTAGTGGGATCCTCTTCATCAGGGATATCTCAATAGGAAAGACCTATAGCCAGCTGACAAATGTCTGGGTGGAGAGATGGCCACCAGGTCCATAAGGGGGCTGTATGTGAGATAGACCATACTTCTTTTCCAGTAGGATTTGTGATCAGCCATCGCTGCTTAAGGGGCTGATGAGGGTTAAGACTACTGGTCGTCAAGGGGAGAATAAATGTCTTCCAGGATCTTCTTGACAACCATTTGCTCTGTTTCTTTTTTTTTCTATTTTCTTTCTTTTTTTGTGGGGAAGGCTTCAATCCGTCCTGAAAATGTATCTTCAAAGACTAGAAGATATTTAAGTCCATACCTTGCTGGCTTAATTTCAGTAAAGTCCACTTCCCAGAATTTTCCTGGTATGGTTCCTCGTAGGTGCTTTCCTGCAGGAAGCTTGGAAGGGTAAGTATTAACCAATTGATGGACCTGACAGGCTTTTGTTACCCATTCAGTTATTTTTTTTCACTGTGAGTCGGTTAGTGGAAAACTCTGTTCTTGATCTTTTAGGAATGAATGCAGTTTCTTTGAACAAAGATGAGTGAGTTGATGAACATTTGCTACTGACATAGTTAGAGACATGATTATAGGAGTATTTACTGAAGGATTTAGAAATTCCACTTGGGGGCCTTCAGGGTTAAAAGTTATTTTGGCCCAGAGATTGGTGAGCAGATCTCTGCCCATCAATGGGGCCGGGCATTCTGGGATTACTAGGAAGGAGTGATGGATTTATCCTTTCCCCTGGTCCATGGTCCCCTTACTTGTCAAACTCTGATATTTACTGCATTTAGACCCTGGAATTAGAGACCTTTTATTTGATAGAGGGCCCAATGGGGCCTTAAGGGCTGAGTATATTGCCCCTGTATCTACTTCAAAGTTTACTGGGGTCCCCTCCACTTCAAAAGTTACCCTGAGGTCGGGGAGAGGATCTGAGCCCCGACTTTCTTAGTCATCCTCCAGAGTCAGAATGTCAGGCTGGCGTGGCTGTCTCTTTCTAGGGCACTCTTTGGCCCAGTGTCCTTTTTCTTTTGAGTAGGCACATTGATCTGAGGCCAGGGGTGGCCTCTAGTGTGGGCCCAGGTATCCCTTTCTGTCTCTCTGTTTCTTAATTTCTGGCCTGTTTGTTGTTGTGACCAGGACCTTAGTCAATGCCTTAGTCTGTCTTTTGCTTCTCTCATCCTCCCTTTGCTCCCTTCTCTTCCTCAGTTTCACTCTTATAGTATACCTTGTTGGCTTCTCTAACTAAATCTCTCAAAATCATATCTTGTAATCCATCTAAGCATTGTAACTTTCTTTTAATATCTAGGGCAGCTTGCCCAATAAAGGCCATTGTGACAGATGCCTTTTGATCTTCTGCCTGAGGATCGAAAGTAGTATATCTCCTATATGCCTCCATAGTTCTCTCTAGGAACATAGAGGTAGATTCACCAGGCCATTGAATAATCTCTCTTACCTTGGCCAAATTAGTTGGTCGCCTAGCGGCCACTAAGATACCCACTATTAGAGCCCGGTGATAAGTGGACAGATGCTCCCTACCTTCAAATGTGTTGGGGTCCCACTTGGGTCGTTTCAAGAGAAAGCTGGCTTTGATTATGTTGGGAAGTTGTGTTGGTCACCCATCTAGTCCGAGGATATTGTTTTCTAGCATCCAGGAGGATTCTCTTTTGTTCCTCTGTCATGAAGAGAGTCCCTATGAGTTGTTGGCAGTCATCCCAAGCAGGCTGGTGTGAAAACATCAATGACTCAACCAGACCTGAGAGCCAGGTTGGGTCCTCGGTAAAAGGAGGATTGTTATTTTTCCATTTATATAGGTCTGAAGAGGAGAAGGCCAATACTGCTAGGCTTGCATTTTTCCTCCATGGCCATTGTCAATCATTGGCCCATAGGAATGGAGGGAGAGCAACACGGGAGTTTCAGGGTTTTAAATCATTTGACGCTGTCGAGTTCCTTTAGCCAGGCCAGCTTCCTCCAGGGGAGGAGGGGCTGTGTGTGCTGCAGGGGAGTTATCTGGAGTGCGCTGGGCTGGCTTATCTTTCTCCAATGGCGGAGAGGCTGAGTCAGCAGCAGGGGAATCACTTAGAGGGTGTTGGGGGTTGTGGGATGAGGGTAGAAGATAAGGAGGGGGATGAGAGTCCAGTAGAGTCAAATCTTGTGACTCAGGGAGAACAGAGGGTGGAGGAGGAGGATGAGCAGAGGGTTTGAGAGATCGTGGGGAAAAGAGTAGGAGCGGGGACATGGCAAGGAAAGGCTTCACCCATGGAGGAGGAGATTTGCAGATGTCCTGCCAAGTTAAGATATATGGCTGTTGATCGGGATGGCTATGTGGCCCTGGCTGTAAGACAATATCTCTGACTTATTAAATTAGTGCGAAGTAGAAAGATCCTTCTAGGGGCCATCCGAATGCAAAGGTGGGTCATTCTGAGGCACAGAGAGTCTGCCAGGTCCAGCGTTTTACTGAAAAAGAAAGATTCTGAGCCCTTAAGCGGACTTTGGTCCAGTGATCAAGGTCAGAGACAGAGGCATTGAAGTGACCTGTCCCATAATGAAAGATACACAAACAGTAAAAGCAACTCTCACGACACAGACAAGACAAGATAATAAAGACAGGCAATGAACGTCCAACACTGAGACCAAGACTTAGCAGCCGGCAAAACCCGATGGGCTGGCAATACCGAATCTGAAACAAAACATCACTGAGTCGAGGAGACTATTGTCCCTTGATTCCCGAGTCCTCTGTGGCGTCCCCCAGAGCCTGTGGCTCTGTGACACATCTGCCAGCCACCGTCAAAGAGAGCTCATGCAACTTCATCAACAGCCATTTTGCCAAGCCCTAACCTGAAACCTGAAACCAGAAAGAGGCGCCTTACTTTCCCTGAGAGTAGCCCATTGAGGTCTCTCTTCCGCCCCTGCCGGATCTCGAAGGAACCTCCATATATAAAGGTCGGGAGAGCGTTGGGAAAAGAGACCACCAAGAGACTCTCTCATGCAAAAGCAAAGGGTTTATTGGGGGTCCAGCATGCTGGGGCTCAGAGCTAATTTGAATAGAGCAGAGCTCATATACTTTCCTTGAAGTGGGCAGGGAGGGAAGTTTATTGATGAGTCTGGGCGAGTGAGCAGTTTGCGTGCAACTGGGTGAGGGAGTACATTCTGCAGTTTGGCAGTTGGGGACAGCACATTCTGGGAAAAAGATTAGAAAACAGTTCTCAAGATTTCAACAGTGTTTTATTAAGCATACAGAAAAACAGGAAGTGACAAGTACCTATTTTATTAACATTTCACAACCAACTATACTTTGCCAGATTTCCTAAAGTCTCTATTGATATCTGCATTCCTACATATTTTCCCCAGTTCTGCATTGTGACTGATTCTTCACATGTTCTGACATTTACATTCACTGTATACCCGAAACCCTATAGCTAAAGAACTTTTGGTCCAAATCCTATACTCACTCTCCTATATAAACCTACCGACTATCTTCCTAATACTACCGATTACTCCTTTTTGACTGGAAGTTCTCTTTTACAATCAATCATCCAAGTTACAAGGTCCTATGCAATTATATATCAACTTATCTGAGACATCTTTGCAGAACATAATTCAAAGCAAAGTATCCCATCTGTGCAGAAAATAAATCAAAGCTTAATACCGAAATCAAGGGCCCAATGCTTTTCTGGACTTCAAATCTTACCTAGATTTCTGTTTTCATACTCATATATTTCACCTATATATTCTTGTAAATATTGCAGGTTTCCAATACCATTATTCATCCAGCAGAATGATTTCTATTCATTAACCATAACCATACACTGTTCCCTCAATCTAACATAAGAGAAGAGCAAGGACAGAGTTGGTCTTAAAATACAGGAATGAAGGAAATCTTCCAACTGCTGAGAAACCAAAAGTTCCATGCACAAATGATCTCTAGAGAAGATGTAGGTAGCTATGAAGGAACTGAGAGAGCAAAAGTCATCTTCCTTTGCAAACAACATGGTCAGCATGAAGTGATGTGTCTGAATCAGCCTCTCTCTTCTTTATGTAGAGAAGAAGGACCAAACCAGGCCTGTGTGGAGAGCTGTTCCCAGTTACCAATGGTTGATATACCATCCTAACTTGTGAAAGTGTCACATAAAGTAGGGGAAGCCTCCATTTCATGGGACCTTTGGAAGTAAATGTTAAGACAATGTGGTTGCCAAGGCAGTGACCTCATTCAGTTCCTGAAGGAAGTGACCTCACCTCACATCCTTGGTGATGGAACTCTCTGAACTTGGGATCTAGGAAGCCAGGAACACAAATCTAGTCCCAGTCCCAGTCCCAGTGGTCTCACTTCTTTTGATTTACCAAGGACAGAGTCAGTCTTTCTTGCTACCTACTGATGTGAGGATAGCCAAATGACAGGAAAGATCTTAAGAGTGGCCTTTCCTGAGAAAGCAGTAAGTGGCTCACTGCTGTCTCCTGACAACTTCACAGAGTTGGCCAAGGAAACCAGATCTGAGACAAGACAGGCCATTTGATGGGAACATAGTGTGGCCCAGCAGTCAGAGGACACACACGATAGTCAGAGATCTACTTTGAGGAAAGAGGTGCCTTTGTGGGTGTGGGTGTGTGTTTGTGATTTTGTCTAATGTTCTGAGAATAGGTAGGAAAGGCGGTTTGTTTGGTTTGGAGTGGACGGTTTCTAATAAGGGTTTTGACAAGGCGAAGGTTTCTATGTCTGTGTATCCCACTGTGTCCATGGTTGTAGACATTAGAAAAAAAGAATGCAGCAATTGATGTGTCCAGTCTAGTAGAAAGCTTACCAGCATTCTTCCTGCCCAATTTATGAATGGAATGCGGCTTGCCGTATGGATGGGTAACACCTGCTATCTTCCTAAGTTCCTGATTTCTTCCTGAATTCAGGCCACTCTCCAGAATTGGCTCATGGTTTTGTGTCCAAGATATGTACCACCTCCAAGCTCTGTGACATGGCCATGTACAGGATAGCTGAAGGGAATGGCGAGCATCTCAGAAAACTCAGATATCAGTGTGACCAGGAAAGTCTCAGTGGAGAAACCCTGCTTTTGGCCTATTGCTAACCTATTGTTCTGTTGCCCTGAATGTCAGGAAGGTCTTTGCCTCATGCCAACCCTTTGTGAAGACTGAAGAAAAAGGTTTCAAATGGAAATGAATGGGCATCTCCTGTGGCTCTTTGCTTAATTGCTTTGGAAAGGGATGTGTCTGAATCAGCCTCTTGGCCCTATGTGAGGTTGTGGCTCAGATTCTCAGCACCTGATGGATGTAAAGAGAGATCCCATGTGTGCATCCAAAACCAAATTGGTCAAAAGAGCAGTCATTGTGGATGAAGTCTCTCGCCTTTATCTTTAAAGTTCTTGAACTCGATCAAGTGAGAATAGGGATCCTTTGGGTCAAATGAGTTCTTCAAAGACCTGCAGAGGTGCTTGTGTTTTCTCATGACTGCAAATCACATAAAACTATATACCTGATACTCAGTTTTCCACAAATTGGAGAAGCATAGAAGTATTAAAGTCTAGCATATTTGATCAATCCTGGTTCACATGAAGGGTGTCCAGACCACCCTGATGTTACACCAATGAGGGCAAGGGAGTTATTTTGGCCACTCTCCTAGACTCCATCACTCATGGAAACCTACAGCCAGAGGTTATGATTAGTGTCTATATGGAAGAAGATGAGGGCCATATGGGAGTGTTTTGGTTTTAATTTTGGTCATTTGTGTCCGGTTGGAAGACATGACTGAGAAAACCTGGGCTTGAACTCTGGTGTGATTCCGCTTATAGACTGAGTTCTGGAACTGACTTCAGAGAAGTACTGCCATGAATTTTGTTGGGATTTTAGGAGGCCACCTATGAGAATCACCCTTGGAAACAGAGTTCTAGGCCCAGGGTGGCTTTCCAAAGAGCCCGGGAAATCTCAGCCAGGATATCACATGATTTTATTCTGAAAGACTTGGCATCCATAGTTGAGAGTCACAACACCCATGGACGTCACATTGTAGACCTCAATGGGCCTGGCTTCATGTGACCTTTTGGCCACTCTTTGGGAAGCCTTGCCTGTGAGAGTTCTCCAGAGCATTCATTGAAATGAGCTTCCTCACCATTTAATGGTTCCTGAATGAATTGAAACCCACAGTGCCTCCAACGTCATCTTTGAAAAATGCCTTGATAAATACCATGAAATTTTTGAAATTTCCATGACCAGGTGGCACTGGAGAACCTTTGGATGTTGCTGATCATGAGTGTACCAGACAGTGCCTTGATTGACTGGGCTTCATGAAAATGGTGTAGAACAGAGATGCCAGTAAGTTGGAACCTGCTGAGTAATGTGCCTAGAGCAGTGGTGGGAAGGTGTGTGATAAAAAATTTGTTTTTGGGCCATGTGGATCTGCCATTGGCTTCCAAATGGCTTGTGACTGACATGGTGCAGCCAGCAGACCCTTACATGAAAAGGCATCTTGTTATATGGAGATGTTTCCGGGCAATTTTCAGAATCAGATTGCTATGGACATGGGGCCAAGCTATGTGCGTTAGAAGCCTGGTTGGTGCATTCTCCTGCAGACGCTGACTCACCACACATGACAGATTTGCCTCCAGAACTGTGTCCCAGTTGAACTCCTTTAATTTCATGAAGCAATTGCCAAAGTCCCAGTGCAGCAGCAAGAAACACCACGAAAATAGAAGATGACCAAATGGCTTCACAGTCCACATGAAAAGACACTTATCCCCCAATGGTCACCGTTTACTTACAAAGAGAGAATTCAGCACTGCTGCCTCATGTTTCTTTGGAAAATAAGAAACCATTTCCTCCAGGTCACATAGATGCAGACACAGATTTGATGGTCTCACTAGAAAGCAGCTAAAGCTCCTGACAACAACATATATTTCAAGTGCCCAACCTCAGAGGCAGTTTCTCAAGAAGTATTTAGGCCAGCAGAGCTCCATGTTTATGGAGTTTTTACCCTGTCCCATACTTTTGGAAACTCCTCTACCACTGCCAAGGTTGTAAACCCCTGAGCATATTCCATTCCATATATACATTCACAGATTTTCTAACTCTTCTCCTCTAATTGTGTCTTACTTTGGGCGAAGGTAATGTCAAGGAATTGTTCTGGATGAGAGTGGGAAGATTTTGTTTAGCACATATTTGTATACACATTGGATTCCTTTTTCTATTTTACATTTGAAATACTGAATCCCTGACACTAACACATACCCTAATAGATTCTGAGTACTAATCATAATATGATGGAGAAAAATAACCGAAACAGAATAGAAATACAAGCAGTTCAAAGGAGGCATGTTGTATTTTTGGACTTGCGTTTTGCATTATATAGGGTAGGAGTTATAAATCCAGTCCATTTTTAATTGAAATAGTTCTCCATGTTCTTTTAATGTTAACAAATATGTGAATTCCTGTCTGCCTTTCTCTGTAGTCTATTCAGCACATGTATTTTTATATGCACATATAGAATCCTACCTGGTATCACACGCAAATTTTCATGAGTTACATGACTTGGCAGATACAAACTGTGAGAAGAGATCACTCCTCCTAAACGATGTAGGAACTGAAAATTCAACCTATGGGGGAGCTTCCTAGTTAAAAAAAGTTATACATAAATCCATATCGACTAAAATGAATATTTTTGGATCTGTGGATGATATATATTTCACTGTGTAATTAGATTGGCATATATATATATATATATATATATATATATATATATATATATATATATATATACTCTCCAGATATTTCATAATATTTAACATATGTGTCTTATTATACACTCCCTAAATTTATTCTTGTTCATATATGTGGATTTATAATCAAATTTTCACAAGATTATTCTCAGAAATATTCATTCACCTGAAATACATATTTGTTTCCTAGTATTGAAAACTAACTTCAGTGAATAGTGCATATAAATCCTAATATTTCTACAGTAACTAACCCAGTTTAATATCAATGCAAGTAGATTCCTATGGGACATGACATTTATTTTGAAGTTCATTTTTATTCAACACTGGTACATTTCTATTTCTTGAGTTTATGCACATTATAGCATATATATTTCATCCACACGTTCACAAATTTATAGGCATTTATTTCACTTTCAATCACTTTCTGCTTCAGAAACATGTATTCCTCCATGTGTCTGACTGGTCTTTTCATGAGACTTCTTTCCAAACACATTATTTTCGATTTCCATAATCACTTTTGAAGCAAAACTCACACACTCTTCATGATAAACCATAACACTAAGATTACAATTAGACGTATAACTAGTTGTTATGAATGATTCTATATCAATATATGATTTCTTATATATTTTCAGATATCAATTCAATCCATTATTTAAAGTGGAACCAGTTATATTATTTATTAACTGTATGATCTATTCATGCATTATCTCTATATTTATAGACACAGGGTACACCTCGTTGTACCCCCAATACTAATTTATACATATTTTAAATATTGCTGCCAGAAATGGTCGAAGAAATACTCATGTCATCTGATCTACATATACATTTTATCACAGTAATATTCTGGACCAAAAAAGCAAAGGTCACTCTTAAGATTGTACCAAAGCCTAAATGAAAAGTGAGCATGGATTACTAAAACCTTCCATGTCCAGGTTTCCTAATGCTCTGAAATGTCAATTGTATTGGTGACTACATATTTGTTTCTTCCTAAGATTATATATTCAACCTCAAGCCTGTTGAAAATGTCTAATCCTATCACTCACTTTATACTTTGCCTGATTTAGTAATGTCTCTATTTATGTCTGTATTCCTACATATTTTCCCCTGTTCATCATTGTGACTGACTCTTCACATATGCTGACTTTTACATTCACTGTCTACCCGAAACGTTATTGCTTAAGATCTTTTGCTCTAAATCCTACACTCACTCTTCTTTCTAAACCTACCGACTATCTTCCTAATCCTACCGACTATCTCTTTTTGAGTGGATGTTCTCTTCGACATTCAATCATCCAAGGTACAAGCTCCTATGCCATTGTATATAGATTTATCTGAGACATTTTTGCAGAACATCATTCAAAGCTATGTGTACCAATTAAGGGCCCAATGCCCTTCTGGGCTACATATCTTCCCTAGATTTCTATTTTTATACTTATATTTCACCTATATATTCTTGTAAATATCATAGTTTCCCAATACCATTATTTGTCATGCAGAAATATTCCTAACCCAAATTGAACATGTTATTAACCCAAACCATACACTGTTCTCTCAATCAAACTTTACAGAAGAGCAGGGACAGGGTTTGTTTTACAATACAGGAATGTAGGGCATCTTCCACCTGTTGAGAACATCAAAGGTCCATGCAGAAATGATCTTTTGAGAAGATGTAGGCAGCTATGAAAGACTGAGAGAGAAAAGTCATCTTCTATGGCAAACAACCTCGTCAGCATGAAGGGATGTGTATGAATCAGCCTCTCTCTTCTTAATGTAGAGAAGATGGACCAAACCAGTCCTAGGTGGAGAGCGGTTTCCGAGTGCCCATGGTTTATATACCATTCTAACTTATGAAAATGTCACAGGAAGTAGGGGCAGCCTCCATCTCATGGGACCCTTGAAAGCAACTGTTCGTACAAAGTGGTTGTCAAGGCAGTGACCTCATTCAGTTCCTGAAGAAGTGATCTACCTCCCTTTCTTGGTGATGGAACTCTCTGAACTTCGGATCCAGGAAGCCAGGCACCTGGAGCCAGTCCAGTCCAATACCCATTGGCACATTTTTTTGGATTTACCAAGGAGAGTGTCAGTCTTTCTTGGTACCTACAGATGTGAGGATGGCCAAATACCAGGAGAGCTCTGAATAGGGTCCTTTCCTGAGAAAGCAGGTGGTGGTTCACTGCTGGCTCCTGACAACTTCACAGAGTTCGCCAAGGAGACCAGATCTGAGATAGGACAGGCCATTTGGGGGGAACATAGTTTGGCCCACCACTCAAAGGACACTCCGGATAGTCACAGAGTTACATGGGGGAAGGATGTGCCTTTGTGGGTGTGATTCAGGTTTTGTCTCATGATCTGAGAATAGGTAGGAAAGGTGGTTTGTTTGATTTGGAGTGGACTTCTTCTAGTAAGTAGTTTGACAAGGCGAGTGTTTCTATGTCTGTGTATCCACTGTGTCCGTGGTTGTAGATATTAGAAAAGAGAATGCAACAATTGATGTGTCCTGTATAGTAGAAAGATTCCCAGCATTCATCTTGCCCAACTTATGAATGAACTGAGGCTTGCCTTATCCATGGGCAACACCTGCTATCTTCGTAAGTTTCTGTTTCCTTCCGGAATTCTAGCCACTCTCCAGAATAGGCTCATGGTTTTGTGTCCAAGATATGTACCACCTCCAAGATCTGTGACATGGCCATGTACTGGATAGCTGAAGTGAATGGCGAACATCTCAGAAAACTCAGATATCAGTGTGACCAAGAAAGTCTCAGTGGAGAAACCCTGCTTTGGGCCTTTTGCTTATCAATTGTTCTGTTGCCCTGAATGTCAGGAAGGTCTTTGCCTAAGGCCACCCCATTGTGAAGCCTGAAGAAAACAGTTTTCAAATGCAAATGAATGGGCATCACCTGTTGCTCTTTGCTTAATTGCTTTGGAAAGGAATGTGTCTGAATAAACCTCATGGCCCTGTGTGAGGTTGTGGCTTAGATTCTCAGCACCTGATTTATGTAAAGAGATATGCCATGAGTGCACCCAAAACCACAATGGCCAAAAGAGCAGTTATTGTGAATGAAGTTTCTCACATTCATTTGTAAGTTTCCTGACCCCCATCAAGTGTTAATAGGGATCCTTTGGGTCAAATTATTTATTCAAAGCCCTGCAGAGGCTAGCCCATAGGTTTTTGGGTTTTCTCATGACTCCAAATCATATAAAGAATCTATACCTGACAGTCAGTAGGCCTCAAATTGGAGATGCAGAGCAGTATTAACACCTGGCCTATTTGATAACTCCTGGTTCACAGGATGGGTGTCCAGGCCACCGTGAATTTAGGCAAATGAGGGGCAAGAGAGCTTATTTTTGAGACTGTCTTTGGCTGCACCCCTCATGGAAAACTCCAGCCAGAGTTTATGATTAGTGTCTATATGGAAGAAGATGATGACCATGTGGGAGTGTTTTGGTTTTAATTGTGGTCATTTGTGTAGCGGTTGAAAGAGATGACTGGATCCACCTGGGATTGAACTCTGGTGTGATTCCTCTTAGAGACTGAGTTCTGAAACTGACCTCAGAGAAGTTTTGCCATGAAATCTGTTGGGATTTTAGGAGGCCACGCATGAGAATCGCCCTTGGAAACTGAGATCGAGGGCCAGGGTGGCTTTCCAGATTGCACTGGAAATCTCAGCCAGGATATCACATGATTTTATTCTGAAAGACTTGGCAGCCATAGTTGAGAGTCTAAACACACATGGAACTCACATTGTAGACCTCAATGATCCTGGCTTCATGTGACCTTTTGGCCACTCTTTGGGAAGGCTTGCCTATGAGTGTTCTCCAGAGATTTCATTGAAATGAGCTTCCTTACCATATAATGGTTTCTGCATGAATTGAAACCCACAGTGCCTCCAACATCATCCTTCAAAAATGGCTAAATAAATACCAACAAATTTCTGAAATTTCCATGACCAGGTGGCACTGGAGAACCTTTGGATGTCATGTTGCTGATCATGAGTGAAATAATTCCCCACGCAAAGACACTTCAAAGGGAGAATTCCAATTTTATTGCAAAAAAGCTGTGTGATTATATAGAACTAAGGGGGAGATGGTAGGGCTTAGATAAATGGCAGCAACCCGTTTATTGAAAGCAAGTTCTTTCAGATATCATCTCCAGAACCCAGGAATTAGTTCTCATTGGGGCTAAGGTTCTCCACCAGTGAGATTTGAAATTGGCGCTGGCGGGAGAGTTTACAAGGGTGGGAACTTTTCGCACCACTGCAGAAATGAAGAAGGTAGGAAGAAGAAGTCCTTAGGCACCATGGTGGGGTTTTTCTCTGGGGTATGGCTGCCATTTATACTTTTCCCAACATTCCTCCCTTTTTGTTTTCTTAGGAAGTGGGGCGTCGTTTTTAGATCCGGCTGCTTCCTGCTGTATGGGGGTGCTGTGAGGCCTAGAAAGGGAAGGGGAGGAATGCTCGGGGGGCAGGTCTGGGAATATCATGGCAGCAAGAAATAAAACCGAGTGGCTATATACAGCTACTTCCGTAGGGGTGAAGTCAATGAAAGTTCCCTGAAGCCACAAGTTGTCGATGGCATGGAACCAGTCCTGGATGGAGGAGATTGTTGGTATCAGCCACTGGTAGTGTAACAGAGACTCTAGAAAATACTGGAAGCGTTGCCTGGACAAGGTGCCACAGGACCTGAAGAAGATCAGAGTGAATAAAAACAGAATGAAGATAAAAATTAAAGCAAAGGTCAATTTTTGGCAGAAGTTCCATGTTGGGGGAGTGACATAGAAGAGGCCAAGGGCCATGAGGAAGCTTAGAAGGTCATAAAGATTCAAGAATCCAGGATGGCAGATTAAGAGTTTTTCCGAGCTTGTTGTCTCCCACTGTCTGATGTCCATTGCATTCCATCATGCCTGGTAGTGAGCTTCATCACGGAGTGAACTGTTCTCTTGGAGATGTTGGGGGTTCGTCGGTCATCAGAGGCTGGTAGTGCCTAAGCAAAAGCTGGTTGAAAGTTTGATTACGAATTTTTTGCAGTTGGGTTTGAAGGAACTTCATTATGCAGGGCAAGAGAGCACAAAAAAGGAGCATCCCAATAAGGGGCCCAGAGAGAGGTAGTAAGTACATGGCAAGATAGGATTGGAAGAACCTCGTTATGGGATTGGAGGAGGTAGGTTTGAGCAATTGGGTCGATAATTCCTGCAATTTAACAACTTTTTTTTTATTAGCCCAGATTCATTAACATAATAGCAACATTCTCTCTGAGGAATAGGCATGTACCCCCTTTTTCTGCAGTGAGAAGATCAATAGCCCTTCGGTTCTGTAAAGCCACTTGTGCCAATGAAGTAACCTGCCACTGCAAGGAGCCAAGAGACTCAGCAGTGGTATCGAGTGCTTCCTGCAGTTTTTGTTGCACGTCATTGGATGCCCATAGAGCATGACCTATATAGCTCCACCAGAGAGACCGAGACTCGCCACTGAGGTTGTTAAAGTGAGGCCTACCAGAACCGGCAGAAAGACTGCCCTACGGGTGCGGAAAGGTAGGGCCAACTGTCGGAATTCAGTGGGAGTATACAAAGAAAGCAGAGGAACTACAGTAACCAAGATACAGGTGCCAGAGACATTGATCCTTGAGGTACTTAAAGACCAATTACACCAGATGAAATGTCCAGGTTGCATAAATGCAGGGCTCTATGGGGTGCTATAGCTCAAAGAACAAATGGGTAAAGGATTCATTATTGGCAGGTGGATACAGATGAAAGGAAATAAAGTATTGTTGGAATAACTTTCCCACAGTGGGATATGTGTCACATGTAGGGGTTGTCCTTACTTAGAGAAATTGTAGGTTTTTGCTGAAATATTTCCTGCCGCTAATGGGACCGCGGCTAGAAGTGGACGACTAAGTGAAGCACAGAGAAAGCACTGAGAAGTAGGCACCAAAAAATGGAGGAGTTTAATAATCGAAGAGTTTGGTATAGCAAATTGAGCCATGTGGAAGGGGGACCTTAGGGGGTTGAAGGCTCTGAATCCTCTTTGGATGAGCTATGGATAAGATCTCGAAGTTTTGATTCTGACTCCTTAATGTGTTCGACTACCTGGATGGTTGCCTTAGGTGGCGTAATCAGGGTGCGGCCAACAGTCATCCACCCTGTGGGTCTGGCTGAGGTTGTCCGAGCATAGACAGCAAACTCAACATAGCCCCAACGTTTGGCCTTGGGGTCAGGTGTATCTGAAGTATATGATCCATTGTTATCGGATGAAGAGCCTTTATGCCACTTTAGGTAACTAGAAGTCCACCCTTCAGGGTAGCCAAGTGAGTGGTAAGAACAGCTACCACGTTCATCATGGAACCTGCATGACCAATAGGGACACCCATTATATATCTCAGGCCACCAATGACAATAGTCTTTGGTTTGATTAAAAAGGAAGCAAATGAAAGGCCAGTTCCAGCTACCAGGGACGAAGGTCTTTGAAGGTGACAATTTTAGGGGAATAGAGGTGCAGTTGTGGATGAAGCAAGTAGTTGCATCCACTGCACGGACCTTCTGCATGCCATGTTCTGAGTATCGTTCCCAAAGAGTGAATAAATACATGGTAGGTTAGGAGGGTAAAGACAAGTCCCAACAGAGCACAGAAAAGAAGCAGAGCACAAAAAAACAAGCAGTTAGAGAAGACTAGGGTGTTGGGAGAGCTCATTGTGCCTTCTTTAAGAGGAATTGGGCTGCAGGGAACACCGTGTGAGCCGCAACTTAAATGGGTGAGATGGGTGTGGAAAGCAGGAGTAAAGGGGAGGTTCAGGAGGTGATTCTTGGAGTTCCTCTGGGGTGGTCCTGTCGTCAGCAGGTGGGACCTCCTGGTGATATGGCTTCAACCTAGAAATGGGAATCCAGGGAGTGAGATGGTTGTCTGATAAGGAGAGTTTGGCGGCGGTGGGGTTACAGAGAATGACAGGATAGGGGCCTTCCCATTTTGGTGCAAGAGTCCCTTTCTCCTCTGGGGTATTATAATAGACTAGACTCCCAGGTGTTAAGGGAGGAGTGTTTGGAGAGGAGACTGGGTCTGGAAGAAGTCAGTTCTGATATTTCCAGTGTTCCGAGCGGAGATGAAACAAGAGAGGCAAAGACAAATCTCGGGTGAGAGGTCCTTGTGAAATGACCAACCCAGGGGGTATAAGAGGTCTTCCATACATTATCTCAAAGGGAGGCAGTAAAGATGGTTTCTTAGGGAGAGCTCTGATTCGAAGCAAAGCCAAGGGAAGGATTTTGACCCAGTCTAAGTTTAATTCCATTGTCAATTTGGTAAGGACTTCCTTCAGAGTACGATTTACCCTTTCCACTTTCCCTGAAGCCTGGGGGTAATATGGACAGTGGAAATGCCACTTGAAAGAGAGGGCTTGAGAGACCTTTTTTGTGATCCTAGAAATAATCTCAGGGCCATTGTCATATTGTAGGGAAGTCGGCATACAAAACCTGGGGATGATGTCTGTCAGTTAGATTGAAGCTACAGTGGAAGCCTTTTTATTGGAAGTGGGAAATGCCTCAACCCAAACAGAGAAAGTGTCCACAAAGACAAGGAGGTATTTAGTGTGCCATACTGTGGGCATGTTGGTGAAGTCTACTTGCCAGTCAGCAGCGGGAATGTGTCTCCGGGCTTGGTGGAAAGGGAAAGGTTTGGGCCTTAAAGGAGTATGAGGGTTGGTCCGCTGACAGATCTGACAATTAGAGGCTATATTCTCTAGCATGGCTATGTCAGAAGGGTTGAGGGAGAAGAAGCTCTGTAAAAAAAGGGTCAAAGACTGAGAATTGGAATGGTGTAGAGTATGAAGGAACTTGAAAAGATTTTTGTTCTTACTGGAAGAAGTAGGGGCTTCAGATGAGCTGTCTAAAGTGGCCATAATATGTCCCCCATGGGGGCCATAATTGGAAGTGGTAGCAGCCATTCATGCCACCTGGTCAGCTTTGGCATTGCCCTCAGTGATAAGAGAGCCGTCCTTCTGATGTGACCTACAATGGACAACTCCCAACTCGGTGAGTAAGTGGGAGGCCTCTATCAGATTGGTTAAAAGAGCCGAATTAGTGATCGCATTACCTTTGGTGGTAAGTAGGCCTCGCTCCTTTCATATTGAAGCATGGGATAATAAGATCTGGAAGACATATTTTGAATCAGTATAGAGGGTGAGGGATTTGCCTTGTGCTAGTAGGCAGGCACGAGTGGCTGCTATAAGTTCAATCTGCTGGTTGGTAGTTCCTGAAGGCATAGCTTTGGCCTCTATAATCTCAGTGGCTGAAACTACAGCGTATCCAGAGTAATGAGTGCCGTTCTGCCTAAAGGAACTGCTGTCAGTAAACCAGATAAGGTCAGGCTTGGTGAGTGGTTCCTCAGAAATGGAACAATGACAGCGGAGGAAATCATCTAAGGTTTCCAAGCAATTATGAGTTGGTGTGTTAGACGTGGGAGTCATTGGGAGCAGTGAGGCAGGGTTCAGTGCAGAGCATGGGAGGAAAGTAATATTAGGGTTTTCCTGAAAGAAAGTGAGGAGCAACAGAACTCTGGATGGAGGAAGGGTTTGAAGGCCCTTATAAGCTGAAAGATCTTTCAAGTGATGTGGGGAGTGGATAGTTCAAGGTGCCCCAAAAGTCAGCTTAGAGGCTTCTTTGTGTAAAATTTGTCCAGCAACCAGAGCTCTTAAGCAAGGGGCCCACCCACGAATGGTAGAGTCTAGTTTCTTGGAAAATATGCCACAGGTGCAAATGTAGGCCCATAGTTTTGACCTAAGACCCTAAGTGCTTGCCCCCCTTTTTCATGGACATATAGATGAAATGGTCTTGAAAGATCAGGAAGGTGAAGGGCAGGTGCCTTTAAGAGGAGTTGCTGAAGCCTCCGGAAGTGGTAGATGGGGGAGAAGACAAGAGATTCACTAGGGGGTCCATTTGCTAGGTCATACAGGGGTTTGGATAGAAGAGAATAATTTGGGATCCAGGCCCTAAAATAACCTGCTACTTCTAGGAATGATAGTATTTTGGCTTTCATATGGGGCACTGGAAGATCAGAGAGGAGTTGCCTCCTATCCAGTGTTATTTCCTTTTTCCCAGGTGTAAGGTAAAAACCAAGAGAGGTGACAGAAGACTGGGAAACCTGTGCCTTGTGGGGAGACTCCCTATATCCCTTGTCTGCTAGGAAATTAAGAAGCTGAGCAGTGTGGGATTGAGAGTGTTCCCAGAGGGACTACATAGAAGAAGGTCATTGACATATTGAAGGAGAATAGAGTCAGGACAGGTCGGGTGAAAGGATGTGAGGTCCTGGGCAAGAACTTGGCAAAAGAGATGGGGGCTGAATTTCCGTGGGAGGACAGTCCAGGAAAGCTGATGAGAATGGTGGATGTGAGAGTCAGTCCACGTAAAAGCAAAGATATTCTGAGATTCTGAGAACAAGGGAATAGAAAAGAATGCATCTTTTAAATCTAGGACCGAGAAGTGGGTAGTAGTGGCAGGAATCTGAGAGAGGAGGGTGTAAGGGTTGCGCACTAGCGGGTGGATGGGGACCACAGAGGAGTTGACAAGGAGAAGGTCTTGAACCAGCCTGTAGGACACGTTAGGTTTCTTAAGTGCCAGAATGGGGGTGTTGAAAGGAGAGTGTGTAGGCCTAAGATACCCCTTTCGTAATAAATCCTGGATGATGGGTTCTAATTCGAGGAGGGCTGTGGTTGTGAGTGGATATTGTGGTTGACTAATATATCTTGAAGGGTCCCGTAAGACAATATGAATAGGACTGCATTTAGCCATAAAGGGTGTAGTTGTGTCCCAAACCTCAGGCTTAACTAGTTTAGAGAGTCATGGAGGAGTGCATGAAGGAGGTGTATCTGCCCCTAGGAACATCATGAGGAAATGAGAGGTAGGAGAGGTGTGGGTGATATGTGAATGGTGACTTTTCATAGTGAGAGTATGTCCCTTCCCAGAAGGGGAATGGGGCAATGGCTCATAACGAAAAAGAAGTGAGTGAAGGACAAAAGGGATCCCTGCATATAACATGATGGGGGGGTTTGAGGGAAAATCTGTTTAACTCCTACCCTGACAATAGGAGTTTTTGAGGGTGTGGTAGAACCCCAATACTCCCTTAAGACTGATAAAGCGGCGCCAGTATCCAAGAGGAAGGTAATGAAGCATCCATCCACCAGGAAGGTAACCCTAGGCTCTTGATTCTTGATGGTAATAGTCTGGAGGGAAAGCCCAGGACTCCGTCAATCCTCCTCTGCCAAGCCCAAGAGAGGCTGTGGTTGCCGGGCGGCTGACCAATCTCCCTTTTGGGTTGTTGGGCAGTCTGCCCCCCAGTGTCCCCTTTGATGGCATTTTGGGCAGGGGTTGTACGGTGTCCTCAGTGAAGGACAATCCCTGGCCCAATGTCTCTCCTTACCACATTTGAAGCAAGCTCCCGGGGGTGTCATATTGGGATGGCGTGGTGATGGCCTTCTCTGAATGACCTGGGCCAACATTTGGAATTTGGCATTTTCAGCCCTCTGCCTACGGCATTCACTTTCATCCTCTCTATCATAAAAAACCTTGAAAATGAAGATTTTGGTCTAAGGAGTAGCAGGGCCCTGTTCAAGCTTTTTAAGCTTGGCTTTAATGTCAGGGTAGCTTTGGGCCAGAACATATGTCATTAAGACATGACGGCCATCAGGGGTTTCTGGGTTGAGGTTTGTGTACTGTTGAAGGGCCTTGGTTAGTCTATCCAGGAATTCTGAAGGTGTTTCCTCCTTCCTTTGAATGACCTCCTGCACCTTTTTAAAGTTAACAGCCTTACGGATGGCCTTTTTCAGGCCCGCCAAGAGGCAGGATGTAAAAAGGTCACGAGACTGTAAGCCTTCAGGGGTGTTGTAATCCCATAGAGAATCCTGCTCTGGGACAGCATGAGGGCCTGTGGGGTGGTTAGGATTGGTCCTATGATTTTCATCAGCATGGGCTTGGGCTAGCTCCCAGACCCATTGCCTTTCCTCAGGGAGAAGTGTATTGGCCAAGAGCATGTAGATGTCATGTTGAGTGAGGCTATATGCTTGCAGGACCCATTGAAACTCCCGAATGTAAGTGGTGGGGTCAGTGGTGAATGAGCCTAACTTCCTCTCTAGCTGAGTAATGTCCGACATGGAGAAGGGCACGTGGATTCTGATGACACCCTCGGGACCAGCTACCTCACGAAGGGGTGTGATGGTCTTGGGGGTGGGAAGGAGTCCCTTAGACCTGGTAACAGGAGGACTGAAAGAGGCAGGAGGCGGACAGGAAGGAGAGGGAGGGGAAGGGAGTGTCTCTTTGGAAGAGGAGGAGGTGGAGCAGGCAGAAGAGGGCGGAGGGGAGGAGGATGAAATGGAAGGCTGAGGATCCTTGGAATCAGGCAGAGGAAGAGGAGGGTATAGCGGGAGAGAAGGGGCAGATAGGACTGGGGGATAAGGTGGGGGTTAATCTGCTGGGCTGAATGAGGAAGAATCTGTGAAGTCAGGAGTAGAAGTAGGGGAAGAGAAGGGTTTGCAAACAAGGAGGACCTGAGAGGGAGGGCAGGAGGAGCAGCGACAGGGTGCTGTGTGAGAAGGCTAAAACCTTAAATGCAGGAATCTCACTCCACTTTTTCAGATGCTGGCAGTAGTTAAAAAGATCCCAGAGAAGGTTTGGATGTAAGGAGCCTTCTGGAGGCCAATGATTTCCATTATCCAGTGGATATGTAGGCCAATCTTCTGTACAGAATTTGATTAGAAGTTTGGGCTTGATGTCTGGTGTGAGGGAGAGTGTGGCCAGATTTTTTATTAAACATTTGAGAGGTGAGGCTTCAGGTACAGATGAAGAGGTGCCCATTGTCACAGGGAGAGAAGGAAGAGAGAGAGAGAGAGAGAGAGAGAGAGAGAGAGAGAGAGAGAGAGAGAGAGAGAGAGAAAGAATAAGAGTAAGCGAGAGAGACAAAGAGAAAACCCGGGCTGGAACGGCTTCCAGGAAGCTCAGGGTGAACGGTGGTCAGGTGGGCGTCCCCAAAATGACCAGCCGTCATGAGGAAATACAGAGGGCACTACCTGGTCGTCACCAGTGAAGTGCGATCTGTGAGACCCAATGGGTTCAGAGCCACGGGCAACCTGACGTCAGGAAAGTTTTCGAACGCAGCAGAAAAAGTCAGTAATGAAAACAGAACTCTGGTTCCGGCAGAATGCAGTTCCAGGACGGGAGTTCAGTTTTCCCCGAGCAGAGAGGCAGCTTAAGCCAGACACAGCAGCCCTGCAGCAAACAGCAACTCTAGCCAGCAGCGGCAGCCACAACAGAGGAGAAAAACCAAAGAGCCTCTCATGTAAACTCAGAAGCCTCACGCCCCAAAGGAAAACGGATCACCAGAGGGTCCACTGCGACCAGTAAAGGTCTTAGTGGCAGGAATTTCCTGCCTCTACAGGGCGTCTAGAGTGTGCCAGATGATCACGGTCACAAAACCAGTGGTAGCCTGAAGGGAGTTGGAGAGCCAGGGTCAGGGGAGGCTTACATATATCAGATCTGTTGTGAGTGCAGGAAGCCGGCATCTGAAAAGAGTGGACCAGGGCGGAGTGTCTTGGCGGGGCAGGGGACGGGGCTCTTGTTAGAAACAGCTCACCCATATTCTCACACGGGGCAACAGAATGAAAGAACTTCCCACGCAAAGGCACTTTGCTGGGAGAATTCCAATTTTATTGCAAAAAGCTGTGTGCTTATATAGAACTAAGGGGAAGATGGAAGGGCTTAGATAAATGGCAGGCAAAACGTTTATTGGTAAGTTCTTTCAGATATCAGCTCTGGAGCCCAGGAATTAGTTCTTATTGGGGCTAAGGTTTCCCACCAGCGAGATTTCAAATTGGCGCCAGCAAGAGAGTTCACACGGGTGGAAACATTTCGCACCACTGCAGAAAAAAGAAGGTAGGAAGAAGAAGTCCTTAGGCACCATGTTGGGGTTTTTTTCTGGGGTATGGCTGCCGTTTATACTTTTCCCAACAATGAGTATACCAGACAGTGCCTTGATTGACTGGTTTTCATGAAAATGGTGTTTAACAGAGATGCCAGAAAGTTGGGTCCTGCTGAGTAGTGGGCCTAGAGCAATGGTGGGCAGGTGTGTGATAAAACATCTGTGGTGGGGCCATGTAGATCTGTCATTGGATTCCAAATGGCTTGTGACTGACATGGTGAAGCCAGCAGACCCTTATATGTAAAGGCACCTTGTTACATAGAAAGGTTTCAGGACATTGTTCAGAATCAGGTTGCTATGGTCAAGGGGGCAAGCTATGTGGGATAGAAGCCTGGTTCTTGTATTCTTCTGCAGACCCTGACCCACCACACGTGACAGAAATCCCTCCCGCACTGTGTCCCCGTTGAACTCCTTGTATTTTGTGAAGCAAATACCCAACTCCCAGTACAGCAGCAAGAAACACCACGAAAATAGAGGATGACCATATGGATTCAATGTCCACACAGGGAGACATTTAGCCCCCAGGGGCCACAGTTTACCTACAATGGAAAATTCAGCACTGCTGTCTCATGTTCATTGGAAAATAAGAAACCATGTCCTCCAGGTCACATTGATGCAGACCCAGCTTTTATGGTCTCACTATAAAGGAAGCTAAAGCTCCTGACAACAACATATATTTCAAGTGCCCAACCTCACAGGCAGTTTCTCAAGAAGTCTCTAGGCCAGCAGACCTTCATGTTTGTGGAGGGTTTACCCTGTCCCTTACTTTTGGAAACTCCTCTACCACTTCCAAGGTTGTGAACTCCTGATCATATTCCATTCTATATATGTATTCACGGATTTTCTAACTCTTCTCCTCTGATTGTGTCATACTTGGGCCGTAGGTGTTGTCAAGGCATTGTTCTGAATGAGAGTGGGAAGATTTTTGTGTAGCACATATTTACATACACATTGGATTCATTTTTCAATTTTCCATTCAAAATACTGAATCCCTGACACTAACACATACCCTACTAGACTCTGACTACTAATCCTAATATGATGGAGAAATATAACCCAAACAGAATAGAAATACAAGCAGTTGAGAGGAGGCATGGCGTATAGTTGGTCTTGCCTTTTGCATGATATAGGGTAGGAGTTATAAATCTTGTTAATTTTTTGTTGAAATAGTCCTCCATGTGTTTTTTAAGTTAACACATATGTGAATTTCTGTCTCCCTTTTTCTGTAGCCAATTTAGCACATGTATTTTTATATGAACATATAAAATCCTACCTGGTATCACACGTACATTTTTGTGAGGTGGCTAACTTGGGAGATACAAAGTATGAGAAGAGATCACTCCTCCTAAATATTTTTGGAACTGAAAATTCAAACTATGAGTGAGCTTCTTAGTTGAAAAACATTATACATAAATCCATGTTTAGTAAAATTAATATTTTTGGATCTGTGAATGATATATATTTCATGATGAATTTTGATTGCCATATATATTGCTAATTTCTAATGTATCTGTGATATATATATATATATATATATATATATATATATATATATAATTTTCAAAATATGAAATATATGTGTCTTATTATACACTCCCTAAATAATTCACTCATGTTCATGTATGTGGTTTTATAATCAACTTTTCATAAGATTGTTTTTAGAAATATTCATCCACCTGAAATACATATTTGTTTCCTAGAACTGAAAACTCACTTCAGTGAATGGTGCAAAAAAAGCCTTATATTTCTACAGTAACTGACCCAATTTAACATCAATGAAAGTAGATTTCTATGGGACATGATGTGTATTTTGATGTTCATTTTAATTCAACACTGGTACATTACTATTTCTTCAGTTTTTATACATCGTAGAATATACATTTCTATCCACAAGTTCACAAATTTAAAGACATTTGTAACACATTCAATCACTTCCTGCTTCAGAACACATGTATTCCTCCTTGTTTTTGACTGGTTATTTCATGAGACTTCTTTCCAACCACATTATTTTCGATTTCCATAATCAATTTGGAAGCAAAACTCACACACATTTTATGATAAACTACAACCCTAATATTACCATTAGATGTATAACTGGTTGGAATGAATGTATGTATATCAATGTAAGATTTCCTGTGTATTTTGGGATATCAATTTATTCCAATTTCTAAATTTGGAAACAATTATATTATTTATTCACAGTATGGTCTATTCATGCATTCTCTCTATATTCATACACACATGGTACACCTATTTGTGCCCCCAATACTAATTTATATCTCTTCAAAATATTGCTCTCAGAAATGGTGCAACAAATACTCATGTCACCTGATCTACATATACATTTTATCACAGTAATATTCTGGCCACAAAATGCAAAGTCACACTTACGACTGTACCAAAGCCTAAATGGAATGTGAGTATTGATTATGAACATCACCCATGTCCAGGTTGCCTAATGCTCTCAAATGTCAATCCTATTGGTGACTACATATTTGTTTCTTCCTAATATTATTTATTCAAACTCAAGCCTGTTGAAAATGTCTAATCCTATCGATCACTTTATCATTTGCCTGATTTTCTAATGTCTCTATTGATATCTGCTTTCCTACATATTTTCCCCAGTTCATCATTGTGACTGAGTCTTCACATCTGCTGACATTTACATTTTCTCTCTACCCGAAACCCTATTGCTAAAGAACTTTTTGTCCAAATCCTATACTCACTCTTTTTCCTAATCCTACCAACTATCTTCCTAATCCTACCAACTATCCTTTTTTGACTGGATGTTTTCTTTGACATTCAATCATCCAAGGTACAAGGTCCTATGCCATTGTGTATAGATTTATCTGAGACACATGTGCAGAACATAATTCAAACCTAAGTATCCCAATCAAGGATCCAATTCCCTTCTGGGCTTCAAATCTTACCTAGATTTCTGTTTTCATACATGTATTTCCCCTCTATATATTCTTATAAATTTTTCAGGTTCCCAATAACATTATTCATCCAGCAGAATGATTCCTAAGCCAAATCAAACATGTTATTAACCCTAACCATACTCTGTTCCCTCAATCTAACTTTACAGAAAAGCAGGGACAGAGTTGGTCTTACAATACAGGAATGTAAGAAATCTTCCACCTGCTGAGAAACAAAAAGGTCCATGCAGAAATGAACCCTGGGGAAGATATAGGAAGCTATGATGGACCTGAGAGAGCAAAAGTCATCTTCCACGACAAACAACCTGGTCAGGATGAAGGGGTGTGTCTGAAGCAGTCTCTCTTTTCTTAATGTAGAGAAGATGGACAATACCAGGCCTGTGTGGAGAGCTGTTCCCGGGTGCCTATGTTTGATATACCATTCAAACTTGTGAAAGTGTCACAGGAAGTAGGGGCAGACTCCATCAATTGGGACACTTGGAAGCAACTGTTAGGACAAAGTGGTTGCCAAGGCAGTGACCTCATTCAGTTCCTGAAGGAAGTGACCTACATCACTTTCTTGGTGATGGAACTCTCTGAACTAGGGATCCAGGAAGCCAGGCACCCAGAGGCAGTCCCAGTCCCAGTCCCAGTGGCCTCACATGTTTGGATTTACCAAGGACAGCATCAGTCTTTCTTGGTAACTACTGATGTGAGGATGGCCAAATGCCAGGAAGGTCTGAAGAGGGGCCTTTCCTGAGTAAGCAGGTAGTGTCTCACCACTGGCACCTGACAACATCACAGTGTTGGCCAAGGAGTCCAGATCTGACATAGGACAGTCCATTTTGGAGTAACATACTATGGCCCATCATTCAGAGGACACTCCGGATAGTCATAGACCTACTTGGGGGAAGGAGGTGACTTTGTGGGTGTGTGTGTGAGTTTGTGGTTTTGTCTAATGATCTGAGAATAGGTAGGAAAGTCGGTTTGTTAGGATTGGAGTGGACTGTTTCTAGTAAGTCTTTTGACAATGTGAGTGTTTCTATGTCTGTTTATCCCACTGTGTCCGTGGTTGTAGACATTAGAAAAGAGAATGCATCAATGGATGTGTCCTGAATAGTAGAAAGCTTCACAACATTCATCCTGACCAATTTATGAATGGATTTTGGCTTACCTAATGGATGGGCAAAAACCACTGTCTTCCTAAATTCCTGTTTTCTTCTTGAATTCTGGCCACTCTCCAGAATAGGCTCATGGTTTTGTTTCCAAGACATGTACCACCTCCAAGCTCTGTGACATGGCTATGTACTGGATAGCTGAAGGGAATGGGATCATCTCGGAAAACTCAGATATCATTCCAGAAACCCTGCCTTGGGCCATTTGCTTACCTATTGTTCTGTTGCCCTGAATGTCAGAAAGGTCTTTGCCTCAGGCCACCCCTTTGTGAAGCCTGAAGAAAACGGTTTTCAATGGAAATTAATGGGCATCAGCTGTAGATCTTTGCTTAATTGCTTTGGAAAGGGATGTGTCTGCATCAGACTCTTGGCCATGTGTGAGGTTGTTGAATAGATTCTCAGCACCTGATGGATCTAACGAACAATTACATGTGTGCTTCCAAAACCAAAATGGCCAAAAAAGCAGTCATTGTGGACGAAGTCTCTCGCTTTCCTCTGTAAGATTCCTGATCTCCATCAAGTGAAAATAGGGATCCTTTTTGTCAAATGAGTTCTTTAATCCCTGCAGAGGATAGCCCATAGGTGCTTGGGTTTTCTCATGATTCCAATTCACATAAAGAATCTATACCCGAGAGTCAGGAGGCCTCAAATTGGAGAATCAGAGCAGTATTTACGGCAGGCTTATTTGATCACTCCTGGTTCTCAGGAAGGGTGTCTAGGCAACCCTGACTTTAGGCAAATGACGGGCAAGGGAGGTTATTTTGTACACTGTCTTGGGCTGAGTCCCTCATGGAAACCTCCAGCCACAGGTTATGATGAGTGTCTATATGGAAGAAGATGAGGGCCTTGTGGGTGTGTTTTGGTTTTAATTGTGGTCATTTGTTTGGCGGTTGGAAGTGATGACTGGGTCTATCTGGGCTTGAACTCTGGTGTGATTTCCCTTAGAGTCTGAGTTCTGGAACTGATCTCAGAGAAATATTGCCATAAACTGCATTCAGATTTTAGGAGGCCACGCATGGGATTCGCCCTTGGAAACTGAGATCAAATACCAGGGTGGCTTTCCACAGAGCCTTGGAATATCAGCTAGGATATCACATGATTTTATTCTGAAAGATTTGGCAGCCATAGTTGACAGTCAGAACACGCATGGACGTCACATTAAAGACCTCAATGGGCCTGGCTTCATGTGACCTTTTGACCACTCTATGGGAAGACTTGCCTGTGAGATTTCTCCAGAGAATTTAATGAAAATAGCTTCCTCACATTTAATAGTTCCTGAATAAGCTGAAACCCACAGTGCCTCCAACTTCATCCAAGAAAAATGGCTAGATAAATACAATGAAATCTTTGAAATTCCCTTAACCAGGTGGCACTGGAGAACCTTTAGATGTCTTGTTGCTGATCATGAGTGTACCAGAGAATGCCATGATTGACCGGGTTTCATGAAAATGGTGTAGAACAAAGATGCCAGTAAGTTGGAGCCTGCTGAGTAGTGGGCCTATTGCAGTGGTGGGTAGGTGTGTGATAATACATATGTGGTGTGGCCATGAGGATTTGCCATTGCTTTCCAAATGGTTTGTGACTGACATGGTGCAGCCAGCAGACCCTTCTATGTAAAGGCATCATGTTATATGGAGAGGTTTCTGGGCTAAGTTCAGAGTCAGATTTCTAAGGACAAGGGGGCAAGCAAGGTGAGATAAAAGCCTGGTTGGTGCATTCTCCTTCAGACCCTGACCCACCACAAGTGACAGAACTCCCTCCAACACTGGGTTCCAGTTGAACTCGTTGTATTTCATAAAGCATATACCAAACTCCCATTACAGCAGCAAGAAACACCACAAAAAGTGGAGGATGACCAAATGGCTTCACAGTCCACACGGGGAGACACTTAGCATCCAGTGGCCACAGTTTACCTACAAACAGAAAATTCAGCACTGCTGCCTCATGTTCATTAGAATACAAGAAACCATGTCCTCCAGGTCACATAGATGCAGACTCAGCTTTGATGGTATCACTAGAAAGGAAGCTAAAGCTCCTTACAACAACATATATTTCAAGTGCCCAAACTCAGAGGAAGTTTTTCAAGAAGTGTTTAGGCCAGCAGAGCTCCATGTTTTTGGAGTGATTACCTGTTAGACCAGGACACAAGAAAAGACCACTGACTCTAATTAAAATCAAATTAAATTAAGCTTATTATTTCCACCGGCTGTGCTGCCTCTCGCTCACAAAATGGCGGGAATAAGACAGCAACCCCAACTTTCCTACAGGCAGCTTAATAGCCCAGAAAATTACACAAAAGGGGGTTTACAGATAACAGAACTCTGACAAACATCACACTAATGGCAGTCTACATTTTTTTTGCTGTCCCTACATCAGAGTTCATGAAGACCATTAGAGCCTCAGAGAGGGTTGTTGTCTCGCCAGAGAAGGCAAATATTTATGATGTGTCACTAAAGTTTCAGAGAGGGCTGCTATCTGGTCAGAGAGCCGGGCATGGGTGAGTTCCAGGCGTGGGCAGGCATTCCAAGCAGGTTTAGAATTTGAAGTGATTTATGCTAAAGCCAAAATTATCTTTTCATTGCTTTTTGGCAAGATGGCTCCCAATTTTAATTAAAGATCAGGTTGGGTCTATCATTCCCCCCTTTTCTTTGTGTCCCTTTCAAATCTTTGATAGATTACGGGAAGAGCACTGAGGAAATTTTAATCCCTCAGGTAAGAGTCTCCAAATTTTTAGAACTCACCCAAAACCGATCTCCCTGATTTTACCTGACTTAATTAATTACTTATGTTGATAGTCTATTTATCTTTCTCTCCATTGTTTTAAGAAGAGTGGTGTCACTCATTTTTTCTTCTTCTGACCTGAGACAGGGTGACATGAGTGGGCATGGCATGAGGGACATGAGTTGCCTTTTAGAAGTCAGTTGAGGGACATGAGTTGCCTTTTAGAAGTCAGTTCGGTTTGAAGTCTGATTGGGGAAGAACAGGTTGTAAAGTCATCTGGGGATGGGTTCTTCTATGAGAGAAACAAAAACCATGAGTACTGAAAAAATGTTGCAGCAGCTGGAACATGTCACTGTATAGAAGTTCCATCACCAGTCTTTAATATCCCCAGTTATCCGGACTGTCAACTTAACTTGTACTGTTACACTTGTCCCTCCCCATAAGATACAGTTTAATAATTTAATGTCATCTGATCTTGTAAAATCTTTTTACTAGTATGACCTCTGTGTCTCTTAGAGAAACCTTTAATTCTGTTACTCAGAAATGGATAATTGTACTAGCAAACACCAAGCCTACCTGTGTAGGTTAGGAATATCTGTAGGCCTTAAACTGAAAACTTATCCCTGTGGCAGGTCTTCTTGATAGTCTCTTTTTATAAGTATCAGGCATTCCTTTCTGAGAATTCTTCTTTGTAGCCACCAGTCTTACTTATTTTGGGAGGCAAACATAAAGTTCATACCTTAACATTATATTATTATTATTATAATTTAAAATGCCCAGGAATGGATGTATTTTGTTCTTAACTGTCTTTGCTAAGTGTTTAAGATGAAGCAGTCAAACTGACTTTTGTTTCCATCTATTGTTAACAGTCAGCTGAGCTTTTATGGGAGTCAATTCTGGGGAAACTTGAGAGCAGATTCTCAGTTCTGCTAGTGCCATTTGCGCTAGGTGGGTCCAGATCTTGCTTGACCATTTGGCTTCCCTAGGAAGCATCAGGGATGTCTCCTTTCTTTGATGACTCTCCTCTTCGTAACAAATACCCTGATTGGCTTTCTGTTCTCCAGTGGTCTCATTAATCTCCCTGATCAGGAGGAGGTTATGTGGCTCAGAGTTTCAAAGCTCTTTAGAGAAGTTCCCTGTTCCCTGGATTCAGACTGACTCAGAGGGCAAAAGCCAAATATTGGTTTTCTTGGCGCTTTTCATTTAACTTTAATTTTAAATCCTAATCTTAAACATCCAGCAAATAAATTTTAACAGCCTTATATTAAGAGTACTGGGCTTTAATGTCTATAACTATATCATTATCTTTTTATTAATTGGGATCTGTATTTTTCTGTCTGTATTGTAAGTAATGACTTATTATCTTGAATAAACCCATGTTGTGTTCTTAAAGCAACACGTTTGTAAAACAGTAACAGAGAATCTTTAGATCACTTATAAAATAATTTCAAAATAAAATTAACAAAAGTAAAAATACTTAGCTTGTGTAATAGCTACCCTGAATTTTTTGGCTGAGTTATACATTATATCCCCTGTTTGAGATCCTAGGAATATTGACCTTAAAAAAACCAACTTTTTAACATAACTTTAAAAAAATATTATCTGACCTACTGGTTTCGTAGTCATTCTCACATGTAGTAAGATGGGACACAGAGCCTTATCTCAGCTAAGGCAGGGCTCTTTATAAATCTTAAGTATTTTAGTTCTAAAGCTAATCCTTATTTTTAAATATCATTTGACAAAGTTTACATAAATTGTTTGAGGTCACCTGAACATTAGCTAACACCATATGATATCACATTTAAAACATGAATTAAAGAAAGGCTGAAAGTTTTTAACCTTTACATCGATTAGGCTCTCATTAACTAAAAAATACATTTAAATTGTTCCCCAATGTAAAAAGTAACATAAAAGTTTACATATCTTATTGATAACAGGTAAATAAATCCCCAATATACTTTTTACCATACAACTTCAGAGCACCAGCTTGATATAATGCTCTTTTAAAGTTTCTACCTTACAGACTTGCATACCTATAAGATATGAAAACATTGATAGCATCACAATTACATTGATGTTTCTACATTAACCAAGTTTAGCTTTTAAAGCAATGGCAGTACAGTGCTCTAAAATAACAGTTCTTATTTAATCAGTTGTTTAATTTTTATGGTTGCTTGCTCTGGAGAAAATAAAACTTAATAAATACAACGTTATGGGTAAACTTATGTTTTAAGAAATTTTTGTCTCTTTAACACATGACTTATTTTTATATTCTTATACAGACTTTAATAAGAACTTATTCAGACCTTTGTAAATCAATCAGATATCTAAGAAAAGTACTCATGAATGAGCAATCCCATATCAAATTTACTTTACTTATTTATCAAAATACTAGAGAAATGTATTGACAGTGTAAACCATTTTTATTTTGAAGGAAAGGTCCTAGAACAAAGGCATATTAGACATTTTGTAGATATTAATATTTTATTAGATTTTTGAACACCTAAAAAAATTGTAAGCTTAAATTTAAAGACATTGATTTTTATCTGTTTATCCAATTTAAATTGAAACATTTAAATCACGTGAATTAAAGATCTTTGGATCTCCTATTTAAATTTGTTTTAATGAGCGCTTTTTTATGAGTGCTCCTTGTATATGTTAATTTGTGTATCATATATATGATATACGGACATATGTATATGTAGACATACAACACATAACAAAAGTGTGCACACATAATAATAGTAAAGGCCTTGTAGCTTTTCTCAGGTGAAATCTCCATTGCAATGTTTCAAAAAGTCTACAGTTGGTCAAAGATAGAACTGATCTGAAAAACATTAACCTAGGTCTGTATGCTCAAAATCATGAGCTCAATAAAAAAAAAGTATCTAAGGAAAAAAAAAAAAGTCCTAGAAAAAGTGACTGGCTAGTAATTAGTAAATACCATACAATTTACCTTTTTTTCCCCTTAGGCCTCAAATCAGTCTCCTACTAAGCTTTCAGGCTTCTTTCATTTACATTTCAATATAAATCATGGCTGAGGTCTGGAAGGAGCAGGAAAAACTGCTATTCTGAGCAGACACCTCAGGCCTAAGGCATTTTAACCATAATTTTGAGGTTCGGATGTTGAAAATTATGATACAAATTTAAGATACAATTCACAAAATTTTATATCTTTACATCTTGTTTTGTCAACAGATACCATTCTATGATTTACTATCCTTGTCCAAATTAATGCAGTGGTACACACAGTGACATTTTCCGAGGCTATCCAATTCAAAATTGGTGAAAAAAAGACTGTATGATTGGGAATTTACTTGCCAACTTGGAAGTAGAGTTCTTCAGTTTTCCATACTAAGTATTTAAGTTCTCTGGCATGAATTATCTGAAATCATAAACTAAACAATTACCTAAACCCGACTTTTAACTGCAAGATTCTGCAATGCTTCAAAAACCCATTCAGATACCAGATTGTTAAAATAAAACATCATCATTTAGACACACATTCAGCTAAGATCATTCCCAAGAAACAATTTATAATATCAACACATTATTGCACATGTCTTAAAGGGCCAGATACAAAGACACAAGACAGACAGAAAGGAGGTTCAGACTATGGCTGTCAGAGAGAACCGTTTAAACCAGAGCAGATAAGAGAAAAATCTCCTACACCAGTGTGCACCATAGATATCCACAGGGGGGGGACCACATGTTTTAACAGAGGGGAAACCTGAAATGTAAAATAAAGTGTCTCCATGGTGACTTCACTGCATTTAGTGTCCCCTTTTTCTTTTTCTCTTTTTTAACAAGACAGAGGTGGCATAATTCTTACAGTGCGGGGAGGAAGGAGGTAATTCCCTGAATCAACAGGGCTTTGGCAGCTGCTGGGAGTCCCTCAGTCCCTCCTTTTACTTACAGGATTAGTTCCTCTTGTTCAGTTCCACACCAAGCATGCTTCATCTCCTAATATTTCAGTAGACAGCTCTCACAAAGTTCCGGGGTGGAGGGAGGGTACCAAATTTGTAAATTAAAGTTCGATTCCTCAACTTGACGCCAATTAATACCAATTTAATAATGAGGACTGAGTTTTGAGAAAAAGAAAAAGGGAGGTTTATTGCTTTGCGAACAAAGGAGAAACACAGGGGACTCTGCCAAATTTTGTGACTCTCTTGATCTGGAGGGACAAGGGGTTTTAAAGGAGTTTCACTTGTTAACCTGGGAGATGCTCAGTTCTTAGGTCCCCAGCAAGCATTGCCCTCTACAATGGGTGTGCTCCAGGCAGCCAGCTAGGAGCTTCTATCATCCTGCTTAACAAAGGCGAGTAAAGTTCATCGCAGTTCCCTAAAACACAGTCCAAAGGGGTGTCAGGCTTACTCTCTTTATTACCTATTTTTACGTCCCAAATCCTTAAGTTTTTACCACTGAAATCACACAACAAAATGAACAAAAACAAACAAACAATCAAAAAAATAGAACACAAAACAAAACACAAAAAACAGAAACCATGCACCTAAACAGAAAAACAGTGGAACAGTGCAACATCTTGCTATAGCTCCAGGGTAGGAGTGCATGCGTGCCCGTCGGCCCCTCTCTACTGTTCCAGAGGAATTCCCTACAGAACAGAACAGAGGACAGAACGATTCTGGTTACTCTCCTGGAAAGGAGTATATGTGAGCCTCCCCAGGCCACATCTCTGTCATCAGAAGAGATCTCCCTTAACCGGATATCAGATGTTATAAAAGCCCCACTTACCTATGGAGGACTCCTCCACCAGGTGCTTGCTAATAGTTTTAGTGCAAAGGTTCACTGCAGTGCTCCCCGGACTAAAGGCTCTCTTCCTAATATAGAGAAGATGGACCAAATCAGGCCTGTGTGGAGAGCTGTTTCTTGGTGTCTATGGTTGATATACCATTCTAATTTGTGAAAGTGCCACAGAAAGTAGGGTAAGCCTCCTTCTCATGGTATGCTTGAAAGCAACTGTTTGGAAAAAGTGGTTGCCAAGGCAGTGACCTCATTCAGTTCCTGAAGGATGCAACCTCACCTCACTTCCTTGGTAATGGAACTCTCTGAACTTGGGATGCAGGAAGCCAGGCACACAGAGTCAGTCCCAGTCCCAGTCCTAGTGGTCTCACTTGCTTCAATTTAACAAGGACAGAGTCAGTCTTTCTTGGTACCTACTGATGTGAGGATGGCCAAATGCCAGGAGTACTCTGAAGAGGGGCCTTTCCTAAAAAAGCAGGTAGTGGCTCACAGCTGGCTCCTGACCACTTCACAGAGTTGGATATGGAGACCAGATCTGAGACAGGATAGGCCATATCTGGGGAACATAGTATGGCCCAGCAGTCAGAGAACACTCCGGATAGTGAGAGACCTATTTGGGGGAAGGAGGTGCCTTTTTGGGTGTGGATGTGTGTTTGTGGTTTTGCCCCATGTTCTGAGAAGAGGTAGGAAAGTCGGTTTGTTTGGTTTGGAGTGAACTGTTTCTAGTAAGTTGTTTGACAAGGCGAGTGTTTCTATGTCTGTGTATCCCACTGTGTCCGTGGTTGTAGACATTAGAAAAAGAGAATGCATCAATGGATGTTTCCTGTCTAGTAGAAAGTTTCCCAGCATTTATCCTGCCCAATTTATGAATGCACTAGGGCTTGCCATATCGATGGGCAACACCTGCTATCTTCCTAAGTTCCTGTTTTCTTCCTGAAATCTAGCCACTCTCCAAAATAGGCTCATGCTTTTGAGTCCACGATATGTACCACCTCCAAGCACTGTGACATGGACATGTACTGGATAGCTGAAGGGATTGGCAAGCATCTCAGAAAACTCAGATATCGATGTGACCAGGAAAGTCTCAGTGGAGAACCCCTGCAATGGGCCTTTTGATTGCCTATTTTTCTGTTGCCCTGAATGTCAGTAAGTTCTTTGCCTGAGGCCACGCCTTTGTGAATCCTGAAGAAAACAGTTTTCAAACGGAAATGAATGGGCACCACCTGTGGCTCTTTGCTTAATTGCTTTGTAAAGGGATGTGTCTGAATCAGCCTCTTGGTCCTGTGTGAGCCTGTGGCTTAGATTCTCAGCACCTGATGGATCTAAAGAACGATCCCATGTGTGGATCCAAAATCAAAATGGCCAAAAATCAGTCACTGTGGATGAAGTCCCTCACATTCCTCTGTAAGGTTCCTTACCTACATCAAGTGAGAATAGGGATCCTTTGGGTCAAATGAGTTCTTCAAAGCCCTGCAGATGCTAGCCCATAGGTTCTTGGGTTTTCTTATGAATCCAATTCAAATAAAGAATCTAAACCCCACAGTTAGTAGGCCTCAAATTGGAGAACAGAGCTGTATTAATGGCAGACCTGTTTGATAAATCCTGGTTCACAGGGAGGGTGTCCAGGCCACCATGACTATTGGCAAATGAGGGGAAAGGGAGCTTATTTGGAACACTGTCTTGTGCTGCGCCTCTCATGAAATCCTCTTGCCAGAAGTTATGGTGAGTGTCTATATGGAAGAAGATGAGTGGCATGTGGGAGTGTCTTGGTTTTAATTGTGGTCATTTGTGTGGCGGTTGGAAGAGATAATTGGGTCCACCTTGGCTTGAACTTTGGTGTGATTCCCCTTAGAGTCTGTGTTTTGGAATTGACCTCCGAGAATGTATAAGGTCCTATGCCATTGTATATCCATATTTCTGGGACATCACTACAGAATGTAATTCAACGCTAAGTATACCAATCAAGAGCCCAATGAACTTCTGGGCTTCAAATCTTACCTATATTTCTGTTTTCATACTTATATTGAAAGGTTAATAAAATAGGTACTTGTCAGTTCTTGATTTTCTGTATGCTTAACAAAACACTGTTGAAATCTTGAGAACTGTTTGCTATTCTTTTTCCCAGAATGTGCTGTCCCCAACTGCCAAACTGCAGAATGTACTCGGTCAACCAGTTGCACGCAAACCACCCACTCGCCCTTACCCATCAATAAACTTCCCTCCCTCCCCTCTCCAAGGAAAATATATAAGCACTTCTTAAGCTGTTCTCAGGGCTCTCTGCTCTATTCAAGAGAGCTCTTAGCCCTTGCATGCCGGACTCCCAATAAAGCCTTTGCTGTTGCATGAGACAGTCTCTTGGTGGTCTCTTCAACCGACCCTCGCCCGATCTTTACATCTCGTGGCCCCAGTGAGATCCGGCAGCCACAGGTGAAAGACCCCCAACGGGCTCCTCTGGGGGTAAATAAGGCCCCTCTTTCTGGTTTCAGGATTCAGGTTAGGGTTTCACAAAATGGCTATTGGTAAAGAGCATGAGCTCTCTCCCACGGTGACTGACACACATGTCACAGAGCCACAGGCCATGTCCCTGGGGGATGAACTCATGAAATCGAGGAACAATAGTCTCCTTGATTCAGTGATATTTTGTTTCGGATTCGGTATTGCCAGCCCATCATGTTTTGCCGGCTACTCAGTCCTGGTCTCAGTATTGGACGTCCATTGCCTGTCTTTATTGTCTTATCTTGTCTGTGTCATGTGTCATTGCTTTTATTATCTGTGTATATTTCATTATGGGACAGAGCACTTCAATGCCTCTGTTCCTGACCCTTGATCACTAGACCAAAGTCTGCTTAAGGGCTCAGAATCTTTCTTTTTCAGTAAAATGCCGGATCTGGCAGATTCTGTGTCTCAGAATGACCCACCTTTGTAGTCGGATGGCCCCTAGAAGGATCTTTCTACTTCGCACTAATTTGAAAAGTTCGAGATATTGTCTTTTAGCAGGGGCCACGTAGACATCCAGATCAACAGCCATATATCTTAACTTGTCAGGACCTCTACAAATCTCCTCCTCCAAGGATGAAGCCTTTCCTTGTCCCTGCACCCGCTCCTACTCCTTCCCCAACGATTCTATCTCTTTAACTCTCTGCTCCTCCTCTTGCACCCTCTGTTCTCCATGAGTCTCAAGACTCTACTGGACTCTCCTCCCCCTCCTTATCCTCTGCCTTCATCCCCCAACTCCCAACACCCTCTAAGTGATTCCCTTCCTGCTGACTCAGCCTCTCCACCATTCAAAGAAGCTAGGATGGCCCAGCACCATCCAGATGACTGTCCCGTGGCACACAGAGCCCCTCCTTCCCTGGAGGAAGCTGGCCCGGCTAAAAGAACTCAGAGAACTCGCCAACGTTTTTACACCTGCCTACTTGGGATAACTGCCAACAACTCCTAGGGACTTTCTTTATGACAGAGGAATAAGAGAAAAACCTCCAAGAAACTAAAAAAAAAATCCTCGGACCTGATTGGCGACCAACACAACTTCCCAACATAATCAAAGCCAGCTTACCCTTAAACCAAACCAACTGGAACCCCAACACCTTTGAAGATAAAGAGCATCTGTCCAATTATTTCCTGGCTCAAATAGCGGGTCTCCAAGGGGCTACTAGGTGACCAACTAATTTGGCCATGGTAAGAGAAATTATTCAAAGGCTTGATGAATCTCCCTCTTTGTTTCTAGAAAGAATTATGGAGGCATATAAGAGATATACTCCTTTCGATCCTCAGGCAGCGGATCAAAATTCATCTGTAACGATGGCCTTAATTGGGCAAGCTGCCATGGATATTAAAAAAATTTAAAGAGAGAGATTTAGTCAGAGAAGCCGAGAAAATATACTATAAGAGAGAAACAGGGAGAAAGAAAGGGAGCAAAGGAAGGATGAGAGAAGCAAAAGACAGACTAAGGGATTGACCAAGATCCTGGTCACAACAAGAAAGAGGCCAGAAATTAAGACGTAAGGTGACAGGAAGGGATACCTGGGGCCATGCCAGAGGCCACCCCTAGCCTCAGATCAATGTGCCTACTGTAAAAAAAAAGGATACTGGGCCAAAGAGTGCCCTATAAAGAGACAGCCACGCCAGCCAGCCATTCTGACTCTGGAGCATGACTAAAAAAGTTGGGGCTCAGATCACTTCCCCTAGCTCAGGGTAACTTTTGAAGTGTAGCGGACCCCAGTAAACTTTGAAATGAAAACAGGAGCAGTATACTCAGCCCTTAAGGCCCCATTGGGCCCTCTATCAAATAAAAGGTCTGTAGTTCAAAGAACTAATGGCAGTAAATATCGGGCTTAGACTACTAAGAGGACCATGGACCTTGGGAAAGGAAAAATCTATCACTCCTTCCTAGTAATCCAGGAATGCCTGGACCCATTGATGGGCAGAGATCTGCTCACCAAGCTCTTGGCCTAAATAACTTTTAACCCTGAAGGCCCCCAAATGAAATTTCTAAATTCTTCAGTAAAAACTCCTATAGTCACGGCTTTAACTATATTAGTAGAAGATGAACATCCACTCTTCACACCCCCCAAGACTGATCAAACAGGCAAGCTACACCAGAAATGGATAACAGATTACGCAGATGCCTGGGCAAAGACTGCTGGGTTAGGCCTGGCCGTGAAACAACCTCCAATAACAGTGGAGTTAAAAACCTCAGCCTCCCCAATCAATGTCAAATAATATCCTCTAAGCAAAAAAAGCTAAAGATGAGATAAGGCCCCATATTCAGAAATATCTGGACTTAGGGCTCCTAAGGCCCTGTCAATTGGCCTGGGACACTCCCCTGCTACTAGAAAAAAAAAGCCAGGAACCGGGGACTATTGTCCTGTTAAAGACCTAAGAGAGATCAACAACAGAGTGCAGGACATTCACCACACGGTACCTAATCCGTACAATCTGCTTAGCACTCTGAACCCTGAGCGGAAATGGTATACTGTTCTGGACTTAAAAGATGCTTTCTTTTGCTTGCCTCTGCATAAAGATAGTCAGTTGCTGTTTGCTTTTGGGTGGGTAGACCCAGAAACCTGAACGTCTGGTCAACTAACTTTGACTAGACTCCCACTGGGGTTCAAAAACTCCCCCACTCTCTTTGATGAAGCCCTCCACAGAGATCTCAGCAATTTCAGAACTATGCACCCCAAATCACCCAGCTTCAATACGTGAATGACCTGCTACTGGCAGCCAACACCAAGGAAAACTGTGAGTCTGGGACCCAAGCACTATTATATGAGCTTGCTCAACTTGGGTATAGAGTTTCGGCCAAAAAAGCCCAAATTTGCTAGCATGAAGTAATCTTCCTGGGCTGTTAACTTAGGGGCAGTAAACGATGGCTCACTGAGCCCAGAAAACAAACCATTGTGTAGATACCACCCCCATCTAACAGGAGACAACTCAGAGAGTTTCTTGGGACTGCTGGCTTTTGCAGGTTATGGATACCTGGGTTTGCGTCTTTAGCTGCTCCTTTATACCCGGTGTTAATGGGAGATGCCCAATTCCAATGGACCCCTGATCACCAGGAAGTTTTTGATAACATCTATGGACACTGACACTGAACGCCTCAACTTCACTGAGCTCAGGCTGCAATTACAGAAAGCCCTACACTACGTTAAAAATGTACACCAACTCACTCACCTTGGTTCAATGAAACTGCAGGCATTCCTGTAGGATTAAGAACAGAGTTTTCCACTAATCGACTCACAGCGAAAGGAAATAACTGAACGGGTAACAAAAGCCTGTCGAGTCCGTCAATTGGTTAATGCTTACCCTTCCAGTTTCCTAGAGGAAAGCACCTACGAGGAACCAGAAAATGACAATTTTGGGAAGTGGACAATAGTGAAATTAAGCCAGCAACGTATGGACTTAAATATCTCCTAGTCTTTGTAGATACATTTTCAGGATGGACTGAAGCCTTACACACAAACACACACACACACAAAAAAAACAACCAAACTGCACAAATGGTTTTCAAGAAGATCCTGAAAGATATTTCTCCAAGATACGGTCTGCCTAAGGCAATAGGGTCTGATAATGGACTGGTGTTCATGGATCAGGTAAGTCAGGTGTTCACTGGGACCCTGTGGATTAATTTGAAGTTACATTATGCTTATATACCCCAGAGCTCAGGACAGGTAGAAAAAATAAATAGAACCATTAAAGACACCTTAACGAAATTAAGCTTAGAGCCCGGCATAAAAGATTGGATTATGCTCCTGCCTTATGCACTGTTTCATGCGAGAAATACTCCCTCTCTTTCTTTGTGTAACCTCACCCCCTATGAAATTCTCTATGATGCCCATCATCCAGTAAGGAACCTAACCCCAACTCTAAGGCCTAACGATCACTTCCACACCCCCTTGCTTGACAGACTTAAAGTCATTGAAAGAACTCAGTGATACCTGTGGAAACAGCTGGCCACTGCCTACCAACCTTGGGAGGAGGGGACTCTAAGTCAATATCAAGTAAGAGACTTCGTCTACATAAGACAACATCAGGTGTCATCCCTGGAACCCCACTGGAAAGGAACATACCAGGTACTACTTATAAAACCTAAAGCGGTAAAAGTAGACGGAATCACTTTTTGGATCCATGCCTCTCATCTCAATCCTTCGCTGTGTCCAGACTCTTGTTGGAAACTGGAAAAGCCTTCTAACCATTTCAAATTGCGTATTCGCTATGTGGATAAGACTATAGACTCTCCCCTTGGCCACCAGTAGTTCTAACCCTCATCATTCAGTTCAGCAGCAATGGCTGATCACAAATCCTACTAGACAAGAAGTATGGTCTATCTCGCATACAGCCCCCTTAGAGACCTGGTGGCCATCTATCCACCCAGACATTTGTCAGCTCGGTATAGGTCTTTCCTATTGAGATATCCCTGATGAAGAGGATCCCACTAAAATTCCATTAAATCTCTTCTGTACCATAGATAATGGAAACAAACATTATGGATGCAGGGACACGCGAGACAGATTCAGGTTGGCTAGCCTAGATTACTATGTTTGCCTAGCGGACTATCAAAGGCACAAACAGCCACGGCTGTGTCGGGGAGAAGCCGACTTCTTGTGTAAGTCAAGTGAATGTGAGCATACAGGGGCTGCCTGGTGGAACCCAAACTCCTCATCCAATTCAGTACACAGCATTGGCCATATTACCAATTAGACAACCAAATACTATGGCCCCCAGAGGGTTCTCTAGATCCTCAAATTCTGTGTGACATTTTTAACTTTGGCAAGTTCTCAAAAGGGGGAAATTTCCCTATGTGAATCCTTTTCCCTCCTTTGCTCACATCCTGTACTATGCTTCTCCAATAGTTCCTCACCCTCAGCCTTCTGCTCTAGACTCTCTGCTATCACTCCCATCTTAGCAACCTGATTTCTCCTCTCCAATTACTAAATCAAAAACCCAAACCTCCGCTGGTTCTCAGAACATTGCCCCCTTGCTGAGGTAGCAGGTACCAAGGTACCCCTTCACCCACTCACTCCTCTCTTTTCCTGTCAGTGCCTGCACTAGGTCCCAGCAAGTCCTCTAGCAAGCTAACCCAAAGCTCAAACCAGCTGATAAGAGGCCTCAGACCCCTATACAAGATGTAATGAAAATGGCCTTTAAAGTTGCTTTGTCATCACTGAAAACAGGTTTCTAAGAATTTAAAGTCCCTCAAAGGCTTTTTGGAATATTTACTCCCATCTTCCCCTCTGCTCTACCTGTTCTACTGCTCAAGTTTTGTTTTAGGAAAATCCCAAACCCCTTTCCCATTTTTCTTTTACATCTCTCTTTCCTCATTCTTAGATCCACGGAGCTGCTCTCAGCCTCGACTACCCCGTCTTCCCCCTCTGTACTAGGTCCATAGAAATGTCTTAAATGACCTTCTCCAGAAGTCTTCACCAAGGCTTACTTTAGGTCTTTCAGCAAAAGAGTCCCTCTGAAAGAGTTCAATGTACATAAACTTGCACTTTTCGTGTTGCCCTGTTCTACTTGACCACTGGCTGGAAAAATCACCACCCCTAAGCTAGACACCTCCTTACCAGTTTTTCACAAAATATGTGAACAAGGCCTCTGGCCTTGAGCTGGGGCTTCACCGAGATGGCTACATTTCTAAGATAAAAATGTTAGCAACTGGGCTCCATGGTGACAGCTGGCAGGGAGAAAAAAAAGAGACAAAAAAGCTCTCCCCTTCCAAGGTGTCTTTGAAAAGTTAACTTGCCCAGAACAGAGGAAAAAAAAACAGAAACAAAAACTAATTTTTGTGAATTTCTGCAGACTGTGAACTTCTGAGCCCCTTCCCTTACATGTTGGGTACAAACTCTAAAACTACCAAAACTTGGGTTTCAGGGGATTAATTGATTACAAAAGAAGCAATGCCCTCTAAATCCGGATGCAACCAAATAAGAATGTTTTCCTCACTTTGGTGCTATCTTAGGTGCATTTTCTTGTCCATCCATAAAACAGTATAATTCTATACACTTTAACATTATTTATGTTTTCATAAAATGGTCAATAGATGTGATTAATTATGTAATGATGTAGATGTTTTTCAGAGTGCTCTATCATGACGCAGGTTCATTTAAAGTTCAAATAGGGGGGCATACAACCCGGTTCCACCGGGAACCTGTATCCCTCACTTTAGCCATCCTATTAGGAATAATAATTGCTGAAGGCGTGGGCACACTGCCCTAGTCCATGAGACACAACAAAGACACAATTAGAAGCAGAAATAGACCAAAGCTTAAAGACATTAAAAACCGACATCACAGCTTTACAGGAATTTTAACCTCTCTCTCTCTGAAGTTGTTTTATAGAGCAGGCGAGTGTTGGACCTCCTCTTCATGAGAGAAAGGTGCCTTTTTGCTTGCATTGAGGGAAGAATGTTGTTTTTATGCCGACAATACTGGAGTTGTAAAAGAATCAATGAGTAAATTAAGAAAACGACTTGAATAGCGTCAAAGAGAGACAGAGGCCCCAGAAGGAAAGTTTGAGTCTTTGTTCACATAACTACGCTTTTATCTGCCAGGGCCGTTCCATTAATAATCCTCATATTATTGCTAACGGTAGGACCCTGTTTGCTCAACCGTGTAGTTTCCTTTCTAAACCAAATCGAACATGTTATTAAACCTAACCATACACTGTTCTCTCAATCTAATTTTACAGAAAAGTGGGGACAGAGTTGGTCTTAAAATACAGGAATATAGAGGATCTTCCACCTGCTGAGAAACTCAAGGGTCCATGCAGAAATGATCCTTGGAGAAGATGTAGGCAACTATGAAGGACCTGAGAGAGCAGAAGTCTTCCATGGCAAACAACCAGCTCAGGATGAAGGGATGTGTCTGAATCAGCCACTCTCTTCTTAATGTATAGAAGATGGACCAAAGCAGGTATGTGTTGAGCTGCTCCTGCATGCCTATGGTTGACATACCACTCTAACTGGTGAAAGTGTCACAGGAAGTAGGGGCAGCCTCCTTCTCATGGGAACCTTGGAAGCAACTGTTAGGACAAAGTTGTTGCCAAGGCAGTGACCTCATTCAGTTGCTAAAGGAAGTGACCTCACCTAACTTCCTTGGTGATGGAACTCTCTGAACTTGGAATCCAGGAATCCAGGCACCAAGAGCCAGTCCCAGTCCCAGTCCCAGTGGTCAAACTTATTTTGATTTACCAAGGACAGACTCAGTCTTTCTTAGAACCTACTGATGTGAGGATGGCCAAATGCAAGTAAAGCTATGAATAGGGGCCTTTCCTGAGAAAGCAGGCAGTGGCTCACCGCTGGCTCCTGACAACTTCACAGAGTTGGCCAAGGAGACCAGATTTGAGACAGAACAGGCCATTTCCAGAGAACATAGTATGGCCAACCAGTCAGAGGACACTCCGGATAGTCACAGACCTACATGGGGGAAGGAGGTACCTTTGTGGTGTGGGTGTGGGTTTGTGGTTTTGTCTCATGTTCTGAGAATAGGTATGAAAGGCGGTTTGTTTTGTTTGGAGTGAACTGTTTCTAGTAAGTCGTTTGACAAGGTGAGTGTTTCTATGTCTATGTATCCCACTATGTCCGTGGTTGTAGACATTAGAAAAGAGAATGCATCAATGAATATGTCCTATCTAGTAGAAAGCTTCCCAGCATTCATCCTGCCCTATTTATGAATGGACTGCAGCTGGCCTTATTGATGTGAAACACCTGCTATCTACCTAAGTTCCTGTTTTCTTCCTGAATTCTCGCCACTCTCCAGAATAGGCTCATGGTTTTGTGTTTAAGATATGTACAACCTTGAAGCTCTGTGACATGACCATGTACTGAATAGCTGAAGGGAATGGCGAGCATCTAAGAAAACTCAGATATCAGTTTGACCAAGAAAGTCTCAGTGAAGAAACCCTGCTTGGGGCCTTTTGTTTACCAATTCTTCTGTTGCCCTGAATGTCAGGAAGGTCTTTTCCTCAGTCCACCACTTTGTGAAGCCTGAAGAAAACAGTTTTCAAATGGAAATGAATGGGCATTACCTGTGGCTCTTTGCTTAATTGCTTTGGAAAGGATGTGTCTGAATCAGCCTATTTGCCTTGTGTGAGGGTGTGGCTTAGATTCTAAGCTCCTGATGGATCTAAAGAAAGATCCCATGTGTACATCCAAAACCAAAATGGCCGAAAGAGCAGTCCTTGTGGATGAAGTCTCTCGCCTCTTCTGTAACTTTCCTGACCTCCATCAAGCCAGAATAGGGATCCTTTGGGTCAAATAAGTTCTTCAAAGCCCTGCAGAGGCTAGCCCATAGTTTCTTGGGTTTTCTCAAGACTCCAATTCACATAAGGAATCCAGAATCCACAGTCAGTTTGCCTCAAATTGAAAAAGCAAAGCAGTATTAATGGGAGGCCTATTTGATCTCTCCTGGTTCACAAGAAGGGTGTCCAGGCCACCCTGACTTTAGGCAAATTAGGTGCAAGGGAGCTTATTTTGGACACGGTCTTGGGCTGTGCCCCTCATGGAAAACTTTTGCCAGAGGTCATTATGAGTGTCTATATGGAAAAAGATGAGCGCCACATTGGAGTGTTTTGTTTTAAATTGTGGTCATTTGGGTGGCGGTTGGAAGAGATGACTTGGTCCACATGTTCTTGAACTCTGGTGTGATTCCCTTAGAAACTGAGTTCTCAAACTGACCTCAGAGAAGTATTGCCATGAATAGTGATGAGATTTTATGAAGCCAGGCATGAGTGTCGCCCTTGGAAACTAAGTTCTAGGCCCAGGATGGCTTTCCACAGAGCACTAGGCCTCTCAGCCAGGATACCACATGATTTTATTCTGAAAGATTTGGCACTTATAGTTGAGAGTCAAAACTCATATGGACCTCACATTATAGAACTCAATGGGCATAATATCATGTGATCTTTTGGCCACTCTTTGGGAATCCTTACCTGTGAGTGTTCTCCAGAACTTTCATTGAAATGAGCTTCCTAACCATTTAATGGTTCCTGAAAGAATTGAAACTCACAGTGCCTCCAACTTCATCCTTGAAAAATGGCTAGAAAAATACCATAAAATTTTTGAAATTCCCATCACCAGGTGGCACTGGAGAACCTTTGGATGTCCTGTTACTGATCATGAATATACCAGACAGTGCCTTGATTGACTGGGTTTCATGTAAATGGTGTAGAACAGAGATGCCAGTAAGTTGGACTCTGTTGAGTAGTTGTACTAGAGCAGTGGTGGGCAGGTATGTGATAAAACATCTGTGGTGGGGCCATGTGGATCTTCCATTGGCTTCAAAATGGCTTGTGACTTACATGGTGCAGCCAACAGAACCTTCCATGTAAAGGCAACTTGTTATATGGAGAGTTTTCAGGACATTGTTCAGAATCAGGTTGCTATGGTCAAGGGGGCAAGCTATGTGGGATAGAATCCTGGTTCTTGTATCCTCCTGCAGAACCTGACCCATCACACATGACAGAACTCCCTCTTGCACTGAGACCCAATTGAACTCCTTGTATTTCGTGAAGCAAATACCAAACTCCCAGTGCAGCAGGAAGAAACAAAACGAAAATGGAGGATGACCATATGGCTTCAAAGTGCACATAGAAAGACATTTAGCCCCCAGTGGCCACAGTTTACCTAAAAAGAGAATTTAGCACTGCTCCCTCATGTTCATTGGGAAATAAGAAAGCATGTCCTCCAGGTCTCATAGATGCAGACCAAGCTTTTATGGTCTCACTAGAAAGGAAGCTAAAGCTCCTGACAACAACATATTTTTCAAGTGCCCAACCTCACAGGCAGTTTCTCAAGAAGTGTCTATGCCAGCAGACCTCCATGTTTGTGGAGGGTTTACCCTGTCCCTTACCTTTGGAAACTCCTCTGCCACTTCCAAGGTGTGGGCTCCTGAGCATATTCCATTCCAGATATTTGTTCACAGATTTTCTAAATCTTCTCCTCTAATTGTGTCTTACTTGGGGCGAAGGTATTGTCAAGGCATTGTTCTGGATGAGAGTGGGAAGATTTTTGTGTAGCACATATTTACATACACATTGGATTCATTTTTCAATTTTCCAGTTGAAATACTGAATCCTTGACACTAACCTATACCCTACTAGATTCTGACAACTAATTCTAATATAATGGAGAAAAATAACCCAAACAGAATAGAAATACTAGCACTTCAGAGGAGCCATGGTGTATAGTTGGTCTTCCCTTTTGCATGATATAGGGTAGGAGTTATAAATCTTGTCAATTTTTTGTTGAAAGAGTTCTGCATGTGTTTTTAAAGTTAACACATATGTGAATTCCTGTCTCCCTTTTTCTGTAGCCAATTCAGCACATGTATTTTTATATGAACATATAGAATCCTACCTGTTATCACACCTATATTCTTGAGAGGTGGCTAACTTGGCAGAGACAAAGTGTGAGAAGAAATCACTCCTCCTAAATGCTTTTGGAACTGATAATTCAAATTATGAGTGAGCTTCTTAGTTGAAAAACATTATACATAAATCCATGTTCAGTAAAATTAATATTTTTGGATCTGTGGATGATATATATTTCACGATGAATTTTAATTGGCATATATATTGCTACTTTTTAATGTCTCTGTGTGTGTTTTGTATATATATATATATATATATATATATATATATATATATATATACTCTCTAGATTTTTCAAAATATGAAATATATGTGTCTTATTATACACTCCCTAAATTCATTCTTGTTCATGTATGTGGTTTTATATTCAAATTTTCATAAGATTATTTTCAGAAATATTCATCCACCTGAAATACATATTTGTTTTATAGTATTGAAAACTCACTTCAGTAAATGGTGCAAACAAATCCTTATATTTTTACAGTAACTGACCCACTTTAACATCAATGCAAGTAGATTCCTATGGGACATGATGTGTATTTTGACGTTCATTTTTATACAACACTGGTACATTACTATTTCTTCAGTTTTTGTACATCATAGAATATACATTTCATCCACAACTTCATAAATTTAAAGAAATTTGTAACACATTCTATCACTTCCTGCTTCAGAACATATGTATTCCTCTTTGTTTTTGACTGGTCATTTCATGAGACTTCTTTCCAAACACATTATTTTCGATTTCCATAATCAATTTTGAAGCAAAATTCACACACTCTTTATGATGAACCACACCCGTAATATTTCCATTGGATGTATAAATGGTTGAAATGAATGTATGTATATCAACATATGATTCCCTGTGTATATTCAGATATCAATTTATTCCAATTTCTAAAGTTCGAACCAGTTATATTATTTATTCGCACTATAGTCTATTCATGCATTATCTCTATATTCATACACACATGGTACACCTATATGTACCCCCAATACTAATTTATACCTCTTCAAAATATTGCTCCAAGAAATGGTGGTAGAAATACTCATGTCACCTGATCTACATATACATTTTATCACAGTATATTCTGGCCACAAAATGCAAAGTCACACTTACGATTGTACAAAAGCCTAAATGGAATGTGAGTATGGATTATGAAAATCACCCATGTCCAGGTTGCCTAATGCTCTCAAATGTCAATCCTATTGGTGACTACATATTTGTTTCTTCCTAAGATTATATATTCAATCTCAATCCTGTTGAAAATATCTATTGCTATCACTCATTTTATACTTTGCCTGATTTCCTTATGTCTCTATTGATATCTGCTTTCCTACATATTTTCCCCAGTTCATCATTGTGACGGACTCTTCACATGTGCTGACATTTACATTTTTTTGTGTACCTGAAACCCTATTGCTAAAGAACTTTTTGTCCAAATCCTATACTCACACGTTTTTCTAATCTTACCAACTATCTTCGTAATCTTACCAACTCTCCCTTTTTGAATGGATGTTCTCCTCAACATTCAATCATCTAAGGTACAAGATCCTATGCCATTGTGTATAGATTTATCTGAGACATCTGGGCAGAACATAATTCAAAGCTAACTATTCCAATCAAGGACCCAATGACCTTCTGGGCTTTAAATCTTACTGAGATTTCTGTTTTCATACATATATTTCACCTCTATAATCTTATAAATATCGCAGGTTCCCAATACCATTATTCATCCAGCAGAATGATCCTAACCCAAATCAAAAATGTTATTAACCCTAACCATACACGATTCCTTCAATCTACCTTTATAGAAGAGCAGGGACAGAGTTGGTCTTACAATACAGGAATGTAGGAGATCTTCAACCTGCAGAGAACCTCAAAGGTCCATGCAGAAATGATCCCTGGAGAAGATATAGGCAGCAATGAAGGACCTGAGAGAGCAAAAGTCATCTTCCATGACAAACAACCAGGTAAGGATGAAGGGATGTGTCTGAAGCAGTCTCTCTCTTCTTAATCTAGAGAAGATGGACCAAACCAGGCCTGTGTGGAGAGCTGCTCCCGGGTGCCTATGGTTGATATTCCATTTTAACTTGTAAAAGTGTCATAGGAAGTAGGAGCACGCTCCATTTCATGGACCCTTGGATGCAACTGTTAGGACAAAGTGGTTGCCAAGGCAGTGACCTCATTCAGTTCTAGAGGAAGTGACCTACGTCACTTTCTTGTTGATGTACCACTCTGAACTTTGGATCCAGGGAGACAGGCACCCTGAGGCAGGCCCAGTCCCAGTCCCAGTGGTCTCACATGTTTGGATTAACCAAGGACAGAGTCAGTCTTTCTTGGCAAATACTGAATTGAAGATGGACAAATGCCAGGAAAGCTCTGAAGAGGGGCTTTTTTTTTTTTGATAAAGCAGGCAGTGGCTCACCGCTGGCTCCTGACAATATCACAGTGTTGGCCAAGGAGACCAGATCTGACATACAACAGCATATTTCAGGGGAACATAGTATGGCCCACCAGTCAGAGGATGCTCTGGATAGTCACAGACCTACTTGGGGAAAGAAGGTGCTTTTGTGGGTGTGTTTGTGTGTTAGTGATTTTGTCTCATGTTTTAAGAATATGTAGGAAAGTCGGTTTGTTTAATTTGGAGTGGCCTGTTTCTAGTAAGTCCTTTGAGAAGGTGAGTGTTTCTGTGTATCCCACTGTGTCCGTGGTTGTAGACAATAGAAAAGAGAATGCATCAAAGGATGTGTCCTGTCTAGTAGAAATCTTTGCAGCATTCATCTTGTCCAATTTATGAATGGACTGCAGCTTACCTTATAGATGGGCAACACCTACTACCTTTCTACATTCCTGATTTCTTCCTGAATTCTGGCCACTCTCCCATAGGCTCATGGTTTTGTGTTCAAGATATGTATCTCCTCCACAATCTGGGACATGGCCATGTACTGGATAGCTGAAGGGAATGGTGAGTATCTCAGAGAACTCAGATATCAGTGTGACCAGGAAAGTCTCAGTGGAGAAACTCTGCTTTGGGAATTTGCTTTCCTATTGTTCTGTTGCCCTGAATGTAAGGAAGGTCTTTGCCTAAGGCCACACCTTTCGAAAGCCTGAAAAAATCAGTTTTCAAATTTAAATAAATGGGCATCACCTGAGGATCTTTGCTTAATTGCTTTGCAAAGGGATATGTCTGAATCCGCCTCTTAGTGCAGTGTGAGTCCATGGCTCAGATTCTCAGCACCTGATGGATCTAAAGAAAGATCCCATGTGTGCATCCAATTCCAAAATGGCCAAAAGAGCAATCATTGTTGATGAAGTCTCTTGCTTTCCTCTGTAAGGTTCCTGATCTCCATCAAGTCAGAAGAGGGATCCTTTGGGTCAACTGAGTTCTTCAAGCCCTGCAGAGGCTAGCCCATAGGTGCTTGGGTTTTCTCATGACTCCAAATCACATAAAGAAACTATACCTGACAGTCAGTATGCCTCAAATTGGAGAAGCGGAACAGTATTAATGGCAGGCATCTTTGATCAGCCCTGGTTCACAGGAACGGTGTCCAGAAACACTGACTTTAGACAAATGAAGGGCAAGGGAGCTTATTTTGACATTGTCTTGTGCTGTGTGCCTCATGGAAACTTCCAGCCAAGGTTATGATTAGTGTCTATATGAAAGAAGATGAGGGGCATGTGTGATTGTTTTGGTTTTAATTCTGGTCATTTGTGTGGCGGTTGGAAGAGATGACTGGGTCACCAGGGATTGAACTCTGGTGTGTTTCCCCTTAGAGACTGAGTTCTGAAACTGACCTCAGAGAAGTATTGCCATGAATTGTGTTGGGATTTTAGGAGGCCACGCATGAGAGTCGCCCTTGGAACCTGAGATCTAGGACCAGGGTGGCTTTCCACAAAGAACTGGGAATCTCAGCCTGGATATCACATGATTTTATTCTGAAAGACTTTGCAGCCATAGTAGAGAGTCAAAACACATAGGACCTCACATTGTAGACCTCAATGGTCCTGGCTTCAAGTGACCTTTTGTCCACTTTTTGGAAAGCCTTGCCTGTGAGAGTTCTCCAGAATTTTCTTTGAATTGAGCTTTCTCAACATTTAATGGTTTCTGAATAACTGAAATTCACAGTGCATCCAATGTCATCCTTGAAAAATGGCTAGATAAATACCATGAAATTTTTGAAATTCCCATGACCCGGTGGCACTCAAGAAACATTGGATCTCCTATTGCTTATCATGAGTGTACCAGAGAGTGCCTTGATTGACAGGGTTTTCTGAAAATTGTTTAGAACAGACATGCCAGTAATTTGTAGCCTGCTGAGTAGTGGGCGTAGAGCAGTGGTGGGCAGGTGTGTGATAAAGTATCATTGTGGGTCCATGTGGATCTGCCATTTACTTCCAAATGGCTTGTGACTGACATAGTGCAGACTTCAGACCCTTATATGTAATGGCATCTTTTTATATGGCGAGGTTTCAGGGCAATGTTCAGAATCAGGTTGCTATGAACAAGGGGGCAATCTTTGAGAGATAGAAACCTGGTTTGTGCATTTTCTTGCAGACCATAACCCACCACACGTGACAGAACTCTCTCCAGCACTGTTTCCCAGTTGAACTCCTTGTATTTCGTGAAGCATGTACCAAACTCCAAATGCAGCAGCAAGAAACACCACGAAAATTGGAGGATGACCAAATGGTTTCACAGTCCACACGGGGAGAAAATAAACCCCCAGGGGCCACAGTTTATCTACAAAGAGAGAATTCAGCACTGCTGCCTCGTGTTCATTGGAAAATAAGAAACTTTGTCCTCCAGGTCACATAGATGCAGACCCAGCTTTGAGGGTATCACTACAAAGGAAGCTTAACTCCTGACAAAAACCTATATATCAGTGCCCAACCTCTGTGGCAGTTTCTCAAAAAGATTTAGGCATGCAGAGCTCCATGCTTGTGGAGTGTGTACCCTGTCCTTACTTTTGAAAACTCCTATACCACCTCCAAGTTCGTGCACTCCTGAGCATTTTCCATTACAGAAATGTAATCACAGATTTTGCAACTTTTCTTCTCTAATTGTGTCTTACTTGGGGCGAAGATAATTTCAAGGCATTGTTCTGGATGAGAGTCGGAAGATTTGTTTTAGCACATATTTGCATACACATTGGATTAATTTTCCTATTTGTCCATTCGCAATTCTGAATCCCTGACACTAACCCATATTCTAATAGACTCCGACTACTAATCCTAATATGATGGAGAAAAATAACCCAAACAGGATGTAAATACATGCAGTTCAGGGTTGGACTTGCCCTTTGCATGATAAAGGGTAGGTATTATGAATCTAGTCAATTTTTAATTGAAATAGTTCTCCATGTGTTTTTAAAGTTAACAAATATGTGAATTACTGTCTCTCATTTTCTGGAGCCTATTCAGCACATGTATTTTTATATGCACAAATAGAATCCTACATGGTATCAAACGTACATTCTTTTGAGTTACATGACTTGGCAGATACAAATTGTGAGAAGTGATCACTCGTCCTAAACGCTGTTAGAACTGAAAATTCAACCTATGGGTGAGCTTCCCAGTGGAACAACATTATACATAAACCCATGTTCAGTAAAATGAATGTTTTTGCATCTTTATGATATATATTTCATGATGAATTTCGATTGGCATATATATTGCTACTTTTTAATTTCTGTGTTTGTGTATGTGTGTGTGTCCATATTTGTGTATATATCTATCAATCTATCTATCTATATATATATATATATATATATATATATATATATATATATATATATACTGTCCAGATTTTTAAAAATATGAAAAATATGTGTCTTATATACACTCCCTAAATTCATTCATGTTCATGGATGTGGATTAATAATCAACTTTTCACAAGATTATTCTTAGAAATACTCATACACATGAAATACATAGTTGTTTCCTAGTACTGAGAACTAACTTCAGTGAAAGGTGCATACAAATTCTAATATGTCTGCATTAACTGACCCAGTTTAACATCAATGCATGTTGGTTCCTATGGGACATGATGTGTATTTTGACGTTAATTTTTATTCCACACTGGTACATTACTATTTCTTCAGTTTATGCACATCATAGGATATATATTTCATTCACTAGTTAGCAAATTTATAGGCATTTGTTTCACTTTTAGTCACTTCCTGCTCCAGAACACATGTATTTCTCTATGTTTCTTGACTGGTCTATTCATGAGACTTTTTTTTCCAAATATATTGTTTTCGATTTCCATAATCAATTTTGAAGAAAAACTCACACACCCTTCATGATTAACCATAACCATAAGATAATCATTAGATATATACCTGGTTGGAATTAATGATTGTATATCAATATAACATTTCTTATATATTTTCAGATATTCATTCAATCCATTATTTAAAGTGGATCCAGTTATATTATTTATTCACAGTATGGTCTATTCATGCATTATGTCTATATTAATAGAAGCAGGGTACACCTATTTCTACCCCCATACTAATTTATAAATCTTCAAAATATTGCTCTCAGAAATGGTGGAAGAAATACTCATGTCACCTGATCTACATACACATTTTATCACAGAAATATTCCGGACACAAAAAGCAAAGATCACACTTACAATTGTACCAAAGCCTAAATGGAAAGATAGCATGCATTACTAAAAACATCCATGTGCAGGTTGCCTAATGCTCTCAAATATCAATCCTATTGGTGACTACATATTTGTTTCTTCCTAAGATTATATATATTCAACTTCAAACCTGTTGAAAATGTCTAACCCTATCACACACTTTATACTTTGCTTGATTTCCTAATATCTCTATTGATATCTGCTTTCCTACATGTTTTCCCCAGTTCATCATTGTGACTGACTCTTCACATGTGCTGACATTTACATACACTCTCTACCCGAAACCCTATTGCTGAAGAACTTTTGGTCGAAATCCTATACTCACTCTTCTTTCTAAACCTACCAACTTCCTTCCTAATCCTACCGAATATCGGTTTTTGACTGGATGTTCTCTTCATCATTCAATCATCCAAGGTACAAGGTCCGATGTATTTTGATTTATCTGAGACATCTGTGCAGCACATTACTCAAAGTTAGGTATCCCACTCAAGTCCCCAATGCCCTTCTGGGATTCAAATCTTACCTAGATTTCTGCTTTCATACTTATATTTCACATGTATACTCTTGTAAATATCACAGGTTGCCAATACCATTATTCATCCTGCAGAATGATTCGTAACCCAAATCGAACATGTTATTAACCCTAACCATACACTGTTCCCTCAATATAACTAACTTAAGAGCAGCGACAGAGTGGGTCTTACAATATAGGAATGTAGAAGATCTTCCACCTGCTGAGAACCTCAAAGATCCATGAAGAAATGATCCTTGGAGAATATGTAGGCAGCTATGTAGGACCTGAGAGAGCAATAGTCATCTTCCATGGCAAACAACCTGGTCAGGATGAATTGATGTGTCTGAGTCAGCCTCTCTCTTCTTAATGTAGAGAAGATGGACCAAACCAGGCCTCTGTGGAGAGCTGTTCCAGGGTGCCTATGGTTGATATATCATTCTAACTTCTGAATGTGTCACAGGATGTTGGGGCAGCCTCTATCTTATGGGAACCTTGGAAGCAACTGTTAGGACGAAGTTGTTACCAAGGCATGACCATATTCAGTTCCTGAAAGAAGTGACCTCACTTCACTTCCTTGGTGATGGAATTCTCTGAACTTGGGATCCAGGAAGCCAGGCACCAAGAGCCAGTCCCACTCCAGACCCAGTGGGCTAACTTGTTTGCTTTTCCCAAAGACATAGTCAGTCTTTCTTGGTACCTGCTGATATGAGGATGGCCAAATGCCAGCAGAGCTCTGAGGAGGGGCCTTTCCTGAGAAAGCAGGTAGTGGCTCACCACTGGCTCCTTACAACTTCACAGAGTTGGACAAGGAGACCAGATGTGAAACAGGACAGGCCATTTTGGGGGAACATAATATGGCCCACCAGTCAGAAGACACTTCGGATAGTCACAGACCTATTTAGGGGAAGAAAGTGCCTTTGCCGTTGTAGGTGTGAGTTTGTGGTTTTTTCTCATGTTCTGAGAATAGGTAGGAAAGGTGGTTTGTTTGGTTTGGAGTGGACTGTTTCTAGTAAGTCGTTTGACATTGTGAGTGTTTCTATGTCTGTGTATCCCACTGTATCCATGGTTGTAGACATTAGAAAACAGAATGCATCAATGGATGTGTTGTCTCTAGTTGAAAGCTTCCGCGATTCATACTGCACAATTGATGAATGGACTGCAGCTTGCCTTATGGATGGGCAACACCTATTATCTTCTAAAGTTCCACTTTTCTTCGTGAATTCTGGCCACTCTCCAGAATAGACTCATGGTTTTGTTTCCCAGATATGTAACACCACAAGGCTCTGTGACATGGCCATGTTCTGGATAGCTGAAGGGAATGAGAGCATCTCAGAAAACTCAGATATCAGTGTGACCAGTAAAGTCTCAGTGGAGAAACCCTTCTTTGGGCCATTTGCTTAATTCTATTTCTATTACCCTGAATGTCAGAAAGGTCTTTGCCTCAGGCCACCCCTTTGTGTAGCCTGAGGAACACTGTTTTCATATGGAAATGAATGGACACCACCTGTGGCTCTTTGCTTAATTGCTTTGGAATGGGATGTGTCTGAATCAGCCTCTTGTCCTTGTATGAGGTTGTGGCTTAGATTCTCAGCACCTGATGGATTTAAAGAAAGATCCCATGTGCTTTCAAAACTAAAATGTCCAAAAGAGCAGTCATTGTGGATGAATATTTTTGCCTTCTTGTTTTAGGTTCCTGAACTCCATCAAGTGAGAATAGGGATCATTTGGGTCAAATGAGTTCTTGAAATCCGTGCAGAGGCTACCCCATATGTGCTTGGGTTTTCTCATGACTCCAAATCACATAAAGAATTATACCCTACAGCCAGTAGGCTGAAATTGGAGAAGTGGAACACTTTAACAGCAGGAATATTTGATCACTCCTGGTTCACAGGAAGAGTGTCCAGGCCACCATGATTTTAGGCAAATAAGGGGCAAGTGAGCTTATTTTGGACACTACCTTGGGCTCATAGAAACCTCCAGCTAGAGGTTATGAGGAGTGTCTACATGGAAGAAGATGATGGGCCTGTGGGAGTGTTTTGATTTTAATTGTGGTAATTTTTGTGGCGGTTGGAAGGGATGACTGGATCCACCTAGGCTTGAACTCTGGTGTGATTCCCCTTAGAGACTGCATTCTGGAATTGACCTCAGAGAAGTATTGCCATGAATTGTGTTGGGATTTTAGGAGGACACACATAAGACTCACTCTTGGAAACTGAGATCTATGCCCAGGGTGGCTTTCCACAGAGGCCTTGGAATCTCAGCCAGGATATCACATGATTTTATTATGAAAGACATGGCAGCCATAGATGAGAGTCAAAACACACATGGACCTTACATTGTAGACGTCAATTGGCCTGGCTTTATGTGACCATTTGGTAATTCTTTGAGAAGCCTTGACTGTGAGAGTTCTCTAGAGCTTTCATTGAAATGAACTTTCTCAAAACTTAATGGTTCCTGAATGAATTGAGACGCACAGTGCCCCTAACTTCATTTTTGAAAAATTGCTAAATAAATACCATGAAATTTTTGAAATTCCCATGACCAGGTGGAACTGCAGAAAATTTGATGTCCTGTTGCTTATCATGTGTATACCAGACAGTGCCTTGTTTGACTGGGTTTCATGAAAATGATGTAGAACACGAGATGCCAGTAATTTGGAGCCTTCTGAGTAGTGCGCCTAGAACAGTGGTGGGAAGGAGTGTGATAAAACATCATGGAAGGGCTATGTGGATCTGCCATTGGCTTCCAAATGGCTTGTGACTGATATAGTGCAGACATGAGACTCTTATATGTAAAGGCATCCTGTTATATCGAGAGTTTTAAGGGCAATGTTCAGAATAAGGTTGCTATGGTTATTGGGGCAAGCTCTGTGCGATAGAAGCCTGGTTGGTGCATTCTCCTGCAGACCCTGACCCACCACAAGTGACAGAACTCCCTCCAGCACTGTATCCCAGATGAACTTCTTATATTTTGTGAAGCAAATACCAAATTCCCAGTGCAGCAGCAAAAAACACCATGAAAAGTGGAGGATGACCAAATGTCTTCACAGTCCCCACTGGGAGACACTTAGCCTCCAGTGGCCACAGTTTACCTACAAAGAGAGAATTGAGCACTGCTGCCTCATGTTCATTGGAATATAAGAAACCATCTCTTCCCGGTAACATAGATGCAGACCCAGCTTTGATGGTCTCACTACAAAGGAAGCTAAAGCTCATGACAGCAACATATATTTCAGGATCCCAACCTCAGAGGCCATTTCCCAAGAATTCTTAGGCCAGCAGAGCTCCTTGTTTGTGGAGTGTTTACCCTTTCCTTTACTTTTGGAAACTCCTCTACCACCTCCAAGGTTGTGAACTCCCGAGCATATTCCATTCCATATATGTATTCCTAGATTTTTACACTTTTCTACTCTAATTGTGTCTTACTTGGGGCAAAGGTATTGTCAAGGCATTGCTCTGGATGTGAGTGGGAAGATTTTTGTGTAGCACATATTTACATACACATTGGATTCATTTTCCAATTTTCCATTTGAAATACTTAACCCCTGACACTAACCCGTACCCTACTAGTCTCTGACTAATAATCCTAAAATGATGGTGAAAAATAACCCAAAAAGAATTGAAATACAAGCAGTTCAGAGGAGGCATGGTGTATAGTTGGAATTGCCTTTTGCATTATATAATGTAGGAGTTTTAAATCTAGTCAATTTTTTTGTTGAAATAGTTCTACATGTGTTTTTAAAATTAACAAATATGTGAATCCCTGTCTCCCTTTCTCTGTAGCCTATTCAGCACATGTATTTTTATATGCACATATAGAATCCTACCTGATATCACTTGTACACACATGTGAGGTGACTGAATTGGCAGATGCAAATTGTGAGAACAGATCACTCCTCCTAAACGCTGTTGGAACTGAAAATTCAACCTATGGGTGAGCTTCCTAGTTGAATAACATTATACATAAATCCATGTTCAGTAAAATGAATATTTTTCGATCTTTGGATTATATATATTTCATGATGAATTTCGATTGGCATATATATTGCTACTTTTTTTTTCTTTTATTGGTTGCTCAAAACATTACAAAGCTCTTGACATATCATATTTCATACATTAAATTCAAGTGGGTTTTGAACTCCAATTTTTACTCCAAATACAGAATGCAGAATCACATCAGTTACACATCCATATTTTTACATAATGTCTTATTAGTTACTGTTGTATTCTGCTACCTTTCCTATGCTCTACTATCCCCCCTCCCCTCTCTTCCCATCTTCTCTCTCTACCCTACCTACTGTCATTCATTTCTCTTATTGTTTATTTTCCCATTACACTCACAACCTCTTATATGTATTTTTTTGTAACAATAAGGGTCTCCCTCCATTACCATGCAATTTCTCTTTTCTCTCCCTTTCCCTGCCACCTCATGTCTCTGCTTAATGTTAATCTTTTCTTCATGCTCTTCCTCTCTGCTCTGTTCTTAGTTGCTCTCATTATATCAAATAAGTCATTTGGTATTTGTTTTTTTGGGATTGGCTAGCTTCACTAAGCATTATCTGCTCTAGTGCCATGCATTTCCCTGCAAATTCCATGATTTTGTCATTTTTTAGTGCTGCGTAATCCTCCATAGTACATAAAAAAAAAACATTTTTTTTTTATCCATTCATCTATTGAAGGGAATCTGGGTTGGTTCCACAGTGTAGCAATTGTGAATTGTGCTGCTATGAACATCGATGTGGCAGTATCCCTGTAGTACGCTCTTTTAAGGTCTTCAGGGAATAGTCCGAGAAGGGCAATAGCTGGTTCAAATGGTGCTTCCATTCCCGGCTTTCCCAGGAATCTCCATACTGCTTTCCAAATTGGCTGCACCAGTTTCAGTCCCATCAGCAATGTACAAGAGTACACTTTTCCCCACATCGTCGCCAGCACTTGTTGTTGTTTGACTTCATAATGGCTACCAATCTCACTGGATTGAGATGGTATTTTAGGGTGGTTTTGATTTGCATTTCTCTGACTGCAAGAAATGGAGAGCATTTTTTCTTGTACTTATTGATTGATTCTATGTCCTCCTCTGAGAAGTGTCTGTTCAGGTCCTTGGCCCATTGGGTTATTTGTTATCTTATTGTCTAATTATTTGAGTTCTTTGTATACTTTGTATACTCTGGATATTAGGGCTCCATCTGAAGGGTGAGGAGTAAAAATTTGTTCCCATGATCTAGGCTCCATATTTACCTCTCTTATTGTTTCTCTTTCTGAGAAAAAAAAATTTTCAGTTTAAGTAACTCCCATTTGTTGATTCTTGTTATTAACTCTTGTGCTATGGCTGTCCTATTAAGGAATTTGGAGCCTGACCATACAATATGTAGATCGGAACCAACTTTTTCTTCTATCAAATGCAGAGTCTCTGATTTGAATCTAGCTCCTTGATCCACTTTGAGTTAACTTTTGTGCATGGCGAGAGAAAGGGATTCAGTTTCATTTTGTTGCATGTGGATTTCCAGTTTTCCCAACACGATTGGTTGAAGATGGTATCCTTCCTCAATTGCATGCTTATAGCTCCTTTATCAAACATAAGATAGTTGTAGCTTTTTGGATTAGTCTCTGTGTCCTCCATTCTGTACCATTGGTCCACCCGCCTGTTTTGGTACCAGTACCATGCTGTTTTTGTTATTATTGCTCTGTAATATAGTTTGAAATCTGGTATCGCTATACCACCTGATTCACACTTCCTGGTTAGAATTGCTTTTGCTATTCTGGGTCGTTTATTTTTCCATATGAATTTCATGATTGGTTTATTTATTTCTACAAAAAAATTCCTTTGGGATTTAGATTGGCATTTCATTAAACCTATGGAGAACTTTTTAGTAATATCGCCATTTTGATGATGTTCATTCTGCCTATCCATGAACAGGGTATATTTTTCCATCTTCTAAGATCTTATTCTACTTCTCTTTTTAGGGCTCTGTAGTTTGCATTGTATAAATCTTTCACCTCTTTTGTTAGGTTGATTCCCAAGTATTTAATTTTTTATGAGGATATTGTGAATGCAATGTTTTTCCTCATTTTCTTTTCAGAAGTTTTGTCGCTGATATACAGAAATGCCTTTGATTTATGCATGTTGATTTCATTTCCTGCCACATTGCTGAATTCATTTATTAGTTCTAGTAGTTTTTTCTGTAGACCCTTTTGGGTCTTCTATGTATAGAATCATGTCATCTTCAAATAGTGATAATTTAAGTTCTTTTTTTCCTATTTTTATGCCTTTAATGTCTTTCATCTGTCTAATTGCTCTGGCCAGTTTTTCGAGAACTATATTCAATAGAAGTGGTGATAGAGGACATTCCTGTCTTGTTCCAGATTTTAGAGGGAATGCCTTCATTTTTTCTCCATTCAGAATGATGCTAGTCTGAGGCTTAACATAGATAGCTTTTACAATGTCGAGGTATGATCCTGTTATCCCTAGTTTTTCTAATGTTTTGAAAATAAAGGAATGCTCTACTTTGTCTAATGGTTTTTCTGCATCTATCAAGATGATCTTATGGTTCTTATTTTTAAGTCTAGTGATGTTGTGAATAACATTTATTGATTTCCATATATTGAACCCTCCTTGCATCCCAGGGATGAATCCTAGTTGATCATGGTGCACAATTTTTTTGATGTGCCTTTGTATCCAAACCACCAGAATTTTAATGAAAATTTTTGCATCTAGGTTCATCAGAGATATTGGTCTGTAGTTTTCTTTCATTGAGGTGTCTTTGTCTGGTTTCAGAATCAGGGTGATGTTGGCCTCATAGAATGAACTTGGCAGAGCTCCCTGTTTTTCTATTTCCTGAATAACTTGAAAAGTATTGGTATTAAATCTTCTTTAAAGGTTTTGTAAAACTCCGCTGTATACCCATCCGGTCCTGGGCTTTTCTTGGTTGGTAGTCGTTTGATTGCTTCTTCTATTTCATCGATTGATATTGGTCTGTTTAAATTGTGTGTATCCTCCTGACTCCGTCTAGGCAAATCATATGACTTAACAAATGTATCGATGTCTTCACTATTTTCTATTTTATTGGAATATAGGTTTTCAAAATAATTTCTAATTGTCTTTCGTATTTATGTAGCTTCTGTTGTGATATTGCCTTTTTCATCCCGTATGTTAGTAATTTGAGTTCTCTCTCTTCTTCTCCTCGTTAGCATGGCTAAGGGTCTGTCCATCTTATTTATTTTTTCGAAGAACCAACTTTTAGTTTTGTTAATTTTTTAATAGTTTCTTTTGTTTCAATTTCGTGATTTACGCTCTGATTTTAATTATTTCTTGCCTTCTGCTACATTTGCTGTTGTTTTGCTCTTCCTTTTCTAGGGCTTTGAGATGAAGTGAGAGCTCATTTATTTTTTTTTTTTGTTTTTTTTTTTCTTTTTTTGAGGAATGACCTCCAGGCGATGAATTTGCCTCTTGAATCTTGTTTCATTGTGTCCCATTGAATCTGATATGTTGTGTCTGTATTTTCATTTATCTCTAAGAATTTTTTGATTTCCTCTTTTATGTCTTCTGTAACCCATTGATCATTCAGTAATATATTGTTCATTTTCCATGTGATGTAGGATTTTTCCTTCCTTCTTTTACCATTGGTTTCCAGTTTCATTCCATTGTGATCAGAAAAAAATTCATGGTATTATCTCCACCCCTTTATATTTACTGAGTGTTGCCCTATGGCATAATATATGGTCTATTTTTGAGAAGGATCCATGTGCTGGTGAGAAAAAAGTATATCCACTTGATGATGGTTGATATATTCTATATATGTCAGTTAAGTCTAGGGTATTGATTGTGATATTGAATTCTATATTTTTTTTATTCAACTTTTGTTTGGAGGATCTGTCCAATGGTGAGAGAGGTGAGTTGAAGTCTCCCATAATTATTGTGTTGTGGTCTATTTGATTCTTGAAATTGAGGAGAATTTGTTTTATAAATGTCGTAGCACCATTATTTTCTGCGTAAATATTGATAATTGTTATGTCTTGTTGGTGAATGGTTTCTTTTAACAGTATATAATGTCCTTCCTTATCCCTTTTGATTAAATTAGTCTTGAAGTCGATTTTATTCCGTATGAGGATGGCCACCCCTGCTTGCTTACAAGGACCGTGTGCATGGTATAAATTTTCCCAACCTTTCACCTTCAGCCTGTGTATGTCTTTTCCATTCAGATGTGTCTCCTGGAAGCAACATATTGTTGGATTTGTTTTTTTTAATCCACGTTACAAGCCTATGTCACTTTATTGGAGAGTTTAAGCCATTAACGATTAGAGTTACTATTGATATATGGTTTGTATTGCCATCCGTCTTTGATTATTTATCTTTTTTTTAAAATTTAGTTTGTTTATCCATGATTAGCTTTTCCCCCTCCCTCTGTCATTACTGAGGCAATTCCCACTGATGGTTTTCGTTGTTGATATTCATTTTTTCCTCGTGTAGTGTTTTCCTTAAGATGCTTTGCAATGCTGGTTTTCTGGCTGCAAATTCTTTTAGCTTTTGTTTATCACAAAATATTTTTATTTAGTTGTCTTACCTGAAACTTAATTTTTCTGAATACAGATTTCTTGGTTGTCATCCATTGTTTTTAAGTGTTTGAAATACGTTGTTCCAGGATCTTCTCACTTTCAGCCTCTGTGATGAAAAATCTGTTGTTAACATTTTTGGTTTACCCCTGATTGTAATCTGCCTCCTTTCTCTTGTAGCTTTTAATATTTTCTCTTTGTTTTGTACATTGGATATCTTCATAACAATGTTTCTTGGCATTGGTCTACTGTGATTTTTTTGTGCTCGGTGTCTTGTAAGCATCTACAATTTTTTTTATCTGTTTCCACTTTTATTTCTGGAAAGTTTTCTGTAATTATTTCATTCAGCAGGTTACTCATTCCCTTGGTTTGAATCTCTGTACCTTACTCTATCCAGATGACTCATAAGTTTTTTTTTTTTTATGATATCCCATATCTCTTGGATTTTTTTCTCATGACTTTTTACCAGCATTTTTTTGTTGGCTAGACTTTTTTCAAGATGATATATTTTGTCTTCATTATCTGACATTTTGTCTTCTACTCGCTCCACTCTGTTAGTGATACTCTCAATTGAGTTTTTAATTTGGTTTATCATTTCCTTCATTTCTAGAATTATTGTTTGATTTTTTTATAATCTCTATCTCCTAATAAAGATGCTTAATTTCTTTTTATATCTGTTTATGTAATTCATTTTCAATGTGTTCTTTCACTGTTTGGTTTTGATGTCTCGTATCCTCTTTAAGGTTCCATTCCATCTGTCTAAGGTATTCCTTGAGTTCTTTATGTGACCATTTTTCTGATGATTCCTTCTGAATATTTAGGCTGTCCATTGTTGTTTGTACTCCTTTTCTTCCTTGTTTTTTTATGCTGCTCACGTTACTTGTTGTTTTGTTTGACTGCTGAGTTACTGCTTACTCTTATAAATTTATTTGATGCTTCGGAGGAAAGATATTAGAAGGGAAGGGAAGAAGTCACTAAAGAGAATGAGAGTAGGCAGGTAGAATTCAAGGAAGGGGGAATAAGAAAATTGAAAAGAAATGAAAAGACAAAAGAAAAATAGAAAATAAATAAAGAAAAAAAATTTAAATAATAATTATAATTAAAAGATGAAAATTAAAATTTAGAATAATATTAATAATAATAATGATAAAATAAAAAAAATAAAAACATTAAAAAAAGTTAAAGAACAACAACAACAAAAATGAAAATGAAAGAAATAGAAAAAATATAAATTAAAAAAATAATAATAATAAATGCAGTCATAGAGTTCAATTAACTTCTCTTTCAGTAGGTGGAGCTTTGTGCACTGGGCCAAGCTTCTCCTCTGAATAAATGGGAACCAATCACTGTGCAGCAGCTCTTCCTCCCAGACTTGGCGGATCTCCAATCCTGAGTGCCTAGGGCCTTCTCTTGTGCTTCCTCAAGCCATGCCTTGATCACCTGTGACGCTCACCACAATAGTGGTTACAAGCCAGAACTCTACTCCTGGCAGCCCTGTTTTCATGAATGCCTGGGCACACTCTCCCTGTTTGCCTCCCTCAGACCCTAGTTTTGTAGAGCTTGGGGCTGAGGACCCCCAGCAAATTTTCTTGCCCTCTGGGAGCCATGCCCCCGGTACGTGGTGTAAGAGACCTCAATTGTCAGCACTTGTGGGATCAGGAGCCGGGAATTCCACGCGCTAGTCCCGAGCCAATCCTGATTCCCTAGGTCTGGCTATCGTGCTCACGGGAGAGCTGGGAGAGGCCCTTAAGGCTGAGCTGGGAGGGGCCCTTAAGGTTTCCCCGCTGTGTTGAGAGAGATGGCTAGGGGATTACACACCTGTCACGCTGGTTTTAATGAAGTTATCTCCTCTGCCCGTGACGTCATTTCTATGCTATGGTGGTATCCCATGCAAATGGTGACCGTTTGTTCCCTTTGCAAGGTAACCAACGCAACGGGTGGGTCCTGACTGTCTCTCCCAAGCGCCGTTTCAATCCTGTGGCCACTGCTTTTGAAGGCTTGGTTGGCTTTTACCTCTGAAAGTTCAGAAGGGCCGAACAGTTATTTCAGTGGGATCTTAGTGCTGAGTCATGAGAACCAGGCAAACCGGAGGTTGAATGCAGCCCATCCAGGCTCGGTGTGTGTTCTGAGGGGCCCAGAATGTTCGCCCCAGATCCACATCAGGTCAACATTGCCTACTGATTCTGAGCAAACAGCATTTAGACAGTTTACGACTCCCTATGCCCGCTCAGCTGAAGAGGTCAGAGACTTGATTTTTCCATGCCTGCCTTCATGATGGATCTCCTGTATTGCTAATTTTTATATCTGTGCATGTGAGTGTGTATGTATGAGAGTGTGTATATATATATATACACTCTCCAGATTTTTTAAAATATGAAATATATGTGTCTTATTATACACTCCCTAAATTCATTCATATTCATATATGTGTATTTATAATCAACTTTCCACAAGATTATTCTCAGAAATAATCATCCACCTGAAATACATATTTGTTTTCTAGTACTGAAAACTAAATTCAGTGAAAGGTGCAAACAAAACCTAATATTTCTACAGTTACTGAGCTAGTTTAACATCAATGCAAGTATATTCTTAGGGGACATGATGTGTATTTTGACTTTCATTTTTATTCAACACTGGTACATTACTACTCCTTCAGTTAATGCACATCATAGGATATATATTTCGTTCACAAGTTAGAAAATTTATAGGCATTTGTTTCACGATCAATCACTTCCTGATTCAGAACACATGATTCTTCTATGTTTCTTGACTGGTCTTTTCATGAGACTTCTTTCCAAACACATTATTTTCGTTTAACATCATCACTTATAAAGCAAAACTCAAACACCCTTCATGATAAACCATAATCCTAATATTACCATTAAATATATAACTGGTTGGAATGAATGATTATATATCAATATAAGATTTCTTATATGTTTTCAGATTTCAATTCAATCCATTATTTAAAGTGGAACCAGTTACATTATTTATTCATATTATCGTCTATTCATGCATTATCTCTATATTCATAGACACAGGGTACACCTCTTTGTACCCCTAATACTAATGTATATGTCTTCAAAATATTGCTCCCAGACATAGTGAAAGAAATACTCATGTTACCTGATCTACATATACATTTTACCACAGTAATATTCTGAACAAAAAAAATGTAAAGGTCACACTTATGATTGTACCAAAGCCTAAAATGAAAGTGAACATGGATAACTAATAACATCCGTGTCCAGGTTGCCTAATGCTCTCAAATGTAAATCCCATTGGTGACAACATATTTGTTTTTACCTATGATTATATATTCAAACTCAACCCTGTTGAAAATGTCTAATCCTATCACTCATTTATACTTTGCCTGATTTCGTTATGTCGCTATTGATACTTGCTTTTCTACATAATTTCCCCAGTTCATTATTGTGAATGACTCTTCACATGTACTGACATTTACATTCACTCTCTAAACGAAACCCTATTGCTAAATAAGCTTTTTATTCCAAATCATATTCTCACTCTTCTTCCTAAACCTACCGACTATCTTTCTAATCCTACCGACTATCACTTTTTGACTGGATGTTCTCTTCTACATTCAATCATCCAAGGTACACGGTCCTATGCCATTGTATATTGATTTAACTGAGACAATTGTAGAGAACGTAATTCAACACTATGTATCCCAATCAAGGGCCCAATGCCCTTCTGGGCTTCAAATCTTTCTTAGATTTCCGTTTTCATACATATATTTCACTTATATATTCTTATAAATATCGCAGGTACCCAATCCCTTTATTCATCCTGCAGAATGATTCCTAACCCAAATCGAACATATAATTAACCCTAACCATACACTAACTTTACCGAAGAGCAGGGACAGAGTTGGTATTAAAATACAGGAATGTAGGGTATCTTCACCTGCTGAGAACCTCAAATGTTCATTTAGAAATGATCCCTGGTGAAGATGAAGGCAGCTATGAAAGACCTCAGAAAGCAAAAGTCATCTTCCATGGCAATCATCCTGGTCGGGTTGAAGGGTTGTGTCTGAATCATTTTCTCTCTTCTTAATGTATACAAGATGGACCAAACCAGTTCTGTGTGGAGAGCTGTTCCGGGGTGCTTATGATTGATATGACATTCTAACTTGTGAAAGTGTTACAGGAAAACTGGGGCAGCCTCCACCTCATGGGACTTTTGGAAGCAAATGTTAGGGCAAAGTGCTTGTCAAGGCAGTGACATAATTCAGATCCTGAAGAAAGTGACCTCACCTCACTTCCTTGGTGATAAAACTCTCTGAACTTGGGATCCAGGAAGCCAGGCACTCAGAGACAGTCCCTGTCCCAGTCCCAGTGGTCTCACATGTTTGGATTTACCAAGGACAGAGTCAGTCTTTCTTGGAACCTACAGATGTGAGGATGACGAAATGCCAGGAAACCTTTGAAGAGGGGCTTTTCCTGAGAAAGCAGGTAGTGTCTCACCACTGGCTCTTGACAACTTCACAGAGTTGGCCATGCAGACCAGAACTGAGACAGGAGAGGTCATTTTGGGGAAACATAGTATGGCCCACCAGTCAGAGGACACTCCGGAGAGTCACAGACCTACTTGGGGGAAGGAGGTGCCTTTTTGGGTGTGGGTGTGATTTTGTGGTTTTGGCTCATGTTCTCAGAATAGGTAGGAAAGGCGGTTTGTTTGGTTTAGAGTGGACTATTTTTAGTAAGTCCTTTGACAATGCGAGTGTCTGTGTATCGCACTGTGTTCAGGATTTTAGACATTAGAAGAGAGAATGGATCAATGGATGTTTCCTGTCTACTAGAAAGCTTGCCAGCATTCATTGTGCCCAATATATGAGTGGACTCAGGCTTGCCTTATAGATGGGCAACACCTACTAGCTTCATAATTTCCTGTTTTCTCCTTCAATTCTGGCAACACTCCAGAATAGTATCATGGTTTTGTGTCCAAGATATGTACCACCTCCAATATCTGTGACATGGCCATGTACTAGATAGTTGAAGGGAATGGCTAGCATCTCAGAAATCTCAGATATCAGTTGACCAGGAAAGTCTCAGTGGAGAAACCCTGCTTTGGTCCTTTTGCTTACCTATTGTTCTGTTGCCCTGAATGTCAGGAAGATCTTTGCCTCAAGCCACCACTTTGTGAAGCCTGAAGAAAACAGTTTTCAAATGCAAATGAATGGGCATCACGTGTGGATCCATGCTTAATTGCTTTGAAAAGGGATATGTCTGAATCAGTCTCTTGGCCCTGTGTGAGGCTGTGGCTTAGATTCTCAGCACCTGATGGATCTAAAGATAGATCCCATGCATGCATCCAAAACCAAAATGGCAAAAAGATCAGATATTGTTGATTAACTCTCTTGCCTTTCTCTGGTAGGTTTCTGAAATCCATCAAGTGAGAACAGGGATCCTTTGGGTCAAATAAGTTCTTCAAAACCCAGCAGAGGCTAGCCCATAGATGCTTGTTTTTTTCTCATGACTCCAATTCACTTAAAGAATCTAAACCTCAAAGTCAGTAGTCCTCAAGTTGGAGAAGCCAAACAGTATTAAAGGAAGGCCTATTTGATCACTCCTGGTTTACAGGAAGGGTGTCCACGCCACCCTGACTTTAGGCAAATGAGGGGCAGGAAGCTTATTTTGGACACTGACGTGGACTGCTCCCCTCATGGAAACCTCCAGCCACAGGTTATGATGAGTGTCTATATGGAAGAAGATTTGGGCCATGTGGGAGTGTTTTGGTTTTAATTGTGGACATTTGAATGGTGGTTGGAAGAGATGACTGGGTCCACCTGGGCTTGCACTCTGGTGTGATTCCCCTTAGAGACTGAGTTCTGGTACTGATCTCAGGGAAATATTGCCATGAATTGTGTTGGGATTTTAGATGGCCATGCATGAGAGTTGCCCTTGGAAAGTGACATCTAGGCCCAAGTTGACTTTCCAAAGATCACAGGAAATCTCATCCAGGATATCACATGATTTTATTCTTAAAGACTTGGCAGCCATTTTTGAGAGTCAAAACACACATGGACCTCACATTGTAGACCTAAATGGGCCTGGCTTAATCTGACATTTTGGCAACTCTTTGGGAAGCCTTGCCTGTGAGAATTCTCCAGAGTTTTCATTGAAATGAGCTTAGTCACCATTTAATGGTTCCTGAATAAATTGAAACCCACAGTGCCTCCAACTTCTTTCTTGAAAATTGGCTAGATAAATACCATAAAAATTTTTGAAATTCCCATGACCGGGTGGCAGGAGAACATTTGGATGTCCTGTTGCTGATCATGAGTATACAAGACAGTGACCTGATTGACTTGGTCTTATGAAAATGGTGTAGAACAGAGATGCCAGTAAGTTGGATCCTGCTGAGTAGTTGTCCTAGACCAGTGGTTGGCAGGTGGGTGAAAAAACATCTGTGGTGGGCCATGTGGATCTGCCATTGGCTTGCAAATTGATTGTGACTGACATTTTGCAGCCAGTAGACTCTTATATATAAAAGCATATTGTTATATGGAGAGGTTGCAGGGCAATGTTCAAAATCAGGTTGCTATGGTCAATGGGGTAAGCAATGTGGGATAGAAGCCTGGTTGGTTCATTCTCCTGTAGAACCCGACCCACCACAATTGACAGAACTCACTTAAGCACTGTGTCCCTGTTGAACTCTTTGTAATTCATGAAGCAAATTCCAAACTCCCAGTGCAGCAGCAAGAAACACCATGAATAGTGGAGGATGACCAAATGGATTTACAGTGCACACGGGGAGACACTTAGACCCCAGTGGCCACAAATTACATACAAATAGAAAATTCAGCACTGCTGCCTCATGTTCATTGGAAAATAAGAAACAATGTCATCCATGTCACATAGATGAAGACCCAGCTTTGATGGTGTCACTCCAAATGAAGCTAATGCTCCTGACAACAGCATATATTTCATTGCCAAACCTTAGAGGCAGTTTCTCCAGATGTCAGGCTGGCAGAACTTCATGTTTGTGGAGTGTTTACCCTGTCCCTTACTTTTGGAACCTCTTCTACCACCTCCAAATTTGTGAACTCCTGAGCATTTTCCATTCCACATATGTATTCACAGATTTTCTAACTCCTCTCCTCTAATTGTGTCTTATGTGGGGCGAAGGTAATGTCAAGGCATTGTTCTGAATGAGAGTGGGAAGTTTTTTGTGTAGCACATATTTGCATACACATTGGATACATTTTCAATTTTTCCATTCGAAATACTGAATCCCTGACACTAACACATACCCTAATAGACTTTGACTTTTAATGCTAATATTATGGAGAAAAATAACCCAAACAGAATAGAAATACAAGAGGTTCACAGGAGGCATGGTGTATAGTTGGACTTGCCTTTCGTATGATAAATGGTAGGTGTTATAAATCTAGCAAATTTTAATTGAAATAGTTCTCCATGTGTTTTAAAAGTTAACAAATATGTGAATAACTGTCTCCCTTTCTCTGTAGCCTATTCATCACATGTATTTTTATATGCACATATCGAATTCTACCTGGTATCACTCGTACATTTTGTGAGGTGGCTGGCTTGGCAGATAAAAATTGTGAGAAGAGATCACTCCTACTTAATGCTGTTGGAACTGAAAATTCAACATACAGGTGAGCTTCTTAGTTGAACGACATAAATCCATGTTCATTAAAATGAATATTTTTGGATCTGTGGATGATATATATTTCATGGTGAATTTCGATTGGCATACATAATGCTACTTTTTAATGTCTCTCTGTGTATATATATATATATATATATACACATATATATTTTTTTCACTCTGCAGATTTTTCAAAATATGAAGTATATTTTTCTTATTATACACTCCCTAAATTCATTCATATTCATGTATGTGTATTTATAATCAACTTTTCAAAAGATTATTCTCAGAAATATTCATCCACTTGAAATACTTATTTGTTTCCTAGTACTGAAAACTAACTTCAGGGGATCATATGATGGCTGCGAAGGGAGTGCATCACCACCATGTACTGCGTCACTGTGAGGGAGAATGACGAGTTAGAATGGCTAAAACCTATCTTGTTAGGAATTTCCAGCAAAATTGTGGTTCTCCAAAACCAAGTGTACATATTTCCATCTCAGGAGGATCAGCTACGGGGGCTCAAACGCGAGTGATTTGTCCTCACAGAAGGTCATGCGACTTATTCAGGAAATCGCTCCGTGGCTAGAGTCTGTGGCGCGTGCTGGGAAACGACGAGATAGCAAGGCAAATATACAACGGTGCAGGTACTGTGGGCTCCTGCCAGGTATGCAATCACTGTGCTCAGTGCTGAATTCTGGGTTTGAGATGGGAAAGCATGCAGTCCAACTCGTTTCTCCACACCCGTCAGACCACAGAGGAACCCAGCGGCCACCATCATGGAGAGGTGACTTCATCATCCCTGTTTTCGACTGATCGCAGCTTATTCAGCTATAGAACAGGTAATTTCAGGATGCCATTCACCTTTGTGTTGCAGACAAATTACTCAGGCTCAGTGCTAAAGAACCCGCAGAAACTGCGTCTTGGAGCCTGCTTCTATTAGAACATACAGCGAGCCCAGAGCGGCCGAATTCCGCCTCCAGGAACTGATCTGGCCCAGGGCTAAAGAACCGGCGGAAACTGCTTCTCGGTCCGGGTCTTGCTGAATATCAGTAAATACCTACCGAGCCTTCATAGGCAGTGGCAACAGGATTGAGACGGGGCTTGTGAATGCCGGTCAGGACTCACCGATTGCTTTAGTCACCCAACAAAGGGAACGAAATGCTGCCTTTTGCATGGGATACCAACATGGCAGAGATCTGATGTCATCAGAAAGCAGCAGAGGAGATAACCTCATTGATACCAGCGGTGACAGAAACAGTTGGTCTCCTGGTAAAGAAAGTGAGTCACAAACACCCGGGTCTCTCTCACTTTGTCATCAAGCCAGAGGGGCAGAGCAGAGCCGCCGCCCACACCCGGAACAGGCCCAGCGACACACCTGCATGGTAGTCATGTCACCCCAATTGGAATAGAGGCAGAGCAGAGCTGCCGCCCTTGCCCAGAACAGGCCCAGCGACCCGCAGGCGTGGTAGTCACATCAACCGAATTGGAGTAGTTGCAGAGCAGAGCCTTCTCCCGCACCTAGTACAATCCCAGTGGCCCACCGGCATGGTAGTCAGGTCACCCCAATATTAGTAGGGGAAGAGCAGAGCCTTCGCCCGCACCCAGAACAGGCCCAGCAACCTGCCGGCATGGTAGTCACGACCCCCCAATTGGAGTAGGGGCAGAGCAGAGCCATCACCCGCGCCCGCAGGGTAGGCACACCTGCACCTGACTGGCAGAAGAGGCCCATCGCCCTGCCGGCACGGCAGACACTTCACCCCATTTGGAAAAGGAGCAGAGCAGATCCATTGCCCGTGCCCGCAAGGCAGGCAGACCTGCGACAAACTGGCGGAACAGGCCCAGCAACACACCTGCATGGTAGTCACGTCACCCCAATTGGAATAGGGGCAGAGCAGAGCCGCCGCCAGCACCTACAAGGTAGGCAGACCTGCGACCGATCGGCAGAACACCCCAGGGGTCCACGGGTAATAGCTGCAGCAGATGGAATGTCAGATAAAGAACTCAGGATATACATGCTTCAGATGATCTGGAGTCTCAAGGAAGACATTAGACAGCAAAATCAGACAATGAAAGATCACTTCGACAATGAATTACATAAACAAATCCAAGAAGCAAAAGATCAGCTATACAGAGAGATAGAGGTTGTAAAAAATAACAAACAGAAATCCTAGAAATGCAGAAAGCAATAAACCAACTAAAAAACTCAATTGAGAAGACTACCAGCAGAGTAGAACACTTAGAAGGTAGAACATCAGACAATGAAGACAAAGTATTCCAACTTGAAAAGAACATAGACAGCTCAGCAAGACTGTTAAGAAACCATGAACAGAATATCCAAGAAATACGGGATAACATAAAGAGACCAAACATAAGAGTCATTGGAATACAGGAAAGTATAGAGGTTAAAACCAAAGCAATGAGGAATGTATTCAATGAAATAATATGAGAAAACTTCCCAGACTTGAAGAATCAGACTGACTCCCAAGTCCTAGAAGCCTACAGGACGCCAAATGTGCAAAATTATAAGAGATCCACACCTAGACACATTATAATGAAGATGCCCAACGTACACAATAAGGAGAGAATTTTAAATGCTACAAGAGAAAATAAGCAGATTACATTTAGGGGTAAAACAATCAGGATAACAGCTAATCTTTCAACACAGACTCTGAAAGCTAGAAAATCCATGAATAACATTTTTCAAACACTGAAAGAAAATGGATTCCAACCAAGAATTGTGTATCCAGTGAAATCAAGCTTCAGGATGGAAGATAAAATTATAACCTTCCATGATAAAAAAAAAGTTAAAATAATTTGTAGCTAGAAAACCATCTCTTCAAAACATCCTCGGAAAATAATACAGGAAGAAGAAAGGGAAATAACAATAAAAACCAACAGTGGGATGTAGTACAGTAAAAGTGGGAAATAATCAAAGAAGAAAACAATCCATGTTTAATAACATAAATAAACAAATAGGGCTAGAAGAACAACCATTATCTCAATAATAACTGTAAATGTTAATGCCTTAAACTCACCAATTAAGAGACAGAGGCTAGTAGAATGGATCACAAAACAAGACCCAATAATATGCTGCCTACAGGAGACGCATTTGATAGGAAAAGACATACATAGACTGAAGGGGAAAGGTTGGGAAAAATCATATCACTTATATGGATTTCGGAAACAAGTAGGAGTGTCCATACTCATATCAAATAAAATAGATTTCAAGCCAAAGTTAATCAAAAGGGATAAAGAGGGACACTATATACTGCTCAAGAGAACCATACAGCAACAAGACATAACCATTATAAATATATATATGCCCCAAAACAATGGTGCAGCTATGTCCATCAAACAAACTTTTCTCAAGATCAAGAGTCTAATAGACCACCATACAATAATCATGGGAGACTTCAACACACCTCTCTCACCACTGGACAGGTCTTCCAAACAAAAGTTGAAATAGAAAACTATAGAACTCAATAACACAATTAATAACCTAGACTTAATTGACATATATAGAATATACTCCACAACATCAAGCAGTTACATTTTTCCTCAGCAGCACATGGATCCTTCTCAAAAATAGATCATATATTATGTCACAGGGCAATTCTTAGACAATATAAGGCAGTAGAGATAATACCATGCATCTTATCTGATCATAATGGAATATAAACTAAAAATCAATGATAAAAGAAGGAAGGAAAAATCATGCATCACTAGTAGAATGAACAACAGGTTACTGAATGAACAATGGGTTATAGAAGACATAAAGGAGGAAATTAAAAAATTCTTAGAGATAAATGAAAACACAGGCACAACATATCAGAATCTATGGGACACATTGAAATCCGTTCTAAGAGGAAAATTCATTGCTTGGATTTCGTTCCTTAAAAAAAGAAAAAAACAACAGCAAATAAATGATTTCATACTTCATCTCAGAATCCTAGAAAAAGAAGAGGAAAACAACAGCAAAATAAGTAGAATGTAAGATTTAATTAAAATCAAAGCTGAAATTAATGAAATCGAAACAAAAGAAACAATTGAAAAAATTGAGGAAACTAAAAGTTGGTTCTTTGAAAAAATAAATAAAATCGACAGACCCTTAGCCATGCTAATGAAAGAAGAAGAGAGAAAACTCAAATTACTAGCATACGGGATGAAAAAGTCAATATCACATGTTAAGGTCTATAAACAAGTCAGCATGGCACCTGGTATTTTGCCAGAGAAATGTTAGGGTCTGTAAACAAGTCTGGATGGCGCCTGGCCAAATGCCATAGGGAGTGGTTTTTGAAGTAACAAAAGCAAGCCATTAAGTGTGGAGATTCCTTATTGGTTGACTGCTGTATCTATTTTATGCTAATTAGATAAGCTTTATAAAATGTATAAATATCGCTTGGATTCTACAATAAATGGCTTCCACTCCTGCTGTATCAATCTACACAAGTTATTTGTCACCCCCTGGCAATCACAGCAGATATTTCTGAAATACAGAAGATAATAAGAAATTAATTTGATTCGTTATACTCCAATATAATAGAAGATAGTGAAGGCATCGAAAAATTTCTTAAGTCATATGATCTGTCCAGATTGAGTCAGGAGGATATAGACAACCTAAACAGACCAATATCAATTGAGGAAATAGAAGAAACCATCCAAAGATTACCAACTAAGAAAAGACCAGGACAGTATGGGTATACAGCAGAGTTTTACAAACCCTTAAATATGAACTAATACTAATACTTATCAAGCTATTTCAGGAAATTGAAAAAGAGGGAGATCTTCCAAATTCATTCTACCAGGCCAATATCACCCTAATTTCTACACCAGACATAAACACTTCAAACAAAGAAAACTACAGACCAATATCCCTAAAGAACCTAAATGCAAAAATCCCTAATTAAATTCTGGCGAATCAGATACAAAAACATATTAAAAAAATTGTGCACCATCATCAAGTAGGATTCATCCGTGGAATGCAAGGCTTGTTCAATATACGAAAATCAATAAATGTTATTCACCACATCAATAGACTTAAAAATAAGAACCATATGATCATCTCGATAGATGCACAAAAAGCATTCGACAAAGTACAGCATCCCTTTATCTTCAAAACTCTAGAAAAACTAGGAATAACAGGAACATACCTCAATATTGTAAAAGCAATCTATGCTAAGCCTCAAGCTAGCATCATTCTGAATCTAGAAAAATTGAAGGCATTCCCTCTAAAATCTGGAACAAGAATGGGATGCCCTCTCTCACCACTTCTGTTCAATACAGTTCTCGAAACACTGGCCAGAGCAATTAGACAGACGGAAGAAATTAAAGGCATAAAAATAGGAAAAGAAGAACTTAAATTATTATTATTGCAGAAGACATGATTCTATACCTAGCAGACCCAAAAGGGTCTACAAAGAAACTAATAGAGCTAATAAATGAATTCAGCAAAGTGGCAGGATATAAAATCAACACACATAAATCAAAGGCATTCCTCTATATCAGCGACAAATCCTCTGAAATGGAAATGAGAACAACCACTCCATTCACAATATCCTAAAAAAAAAAAAAAGATGGGAATCAACCTAACAAAAGAGGTGAAAGTCTTATACAATGAAAACTACAGAACCCTAAAGAGAGAAATATAAGAAAATCTTAGAAGATGTAAAAATATATCCTGTTCATGGATAGGCAGAACTAACATCATCAAAATGGCGATATTACCAAAATTTCTCTATAGGTTTAATGCAATGCCAATCAAAATCCCAAAGGCATTTCTTGTAGAAATAAAGAAAGCAATCATGAAATACATGTGGAAAAATAAAAGTCCCAGAATAGCAAAAACAATGCTAGGCAGGAAGTGCGAATCAGGCGGTAGAGCGATACCAGACTTCAAACTATACTACAGAGCAATAGTAACAACAATAGCATGGTACTGGTACCAATATAGGCCGGTGGACCAATGGTACAGAATAGAGGACACAGAAACCAATCCACAAAACTACAACTATCTTATATTTGATAAAGGGGCTAAAAGCATGCAATGGAGGAAGGATAGCATCTTCAACAAATGGTGTTTGGAAAACTGGAAATCCATATGTAACAAATTGAAACTGAATCCCTTTCTCTTGCCATGCACAAAAGTTAACTCAAAATGGATCAATGAGCTTGATATCAAATCAGAGACACAGTGTCTGATAGAAGAAAAATTTGCTTACGATGTGCATACTGTGGGGTCGGGCTCCAAATTCCTCAATAGGACACCCATAGCACAAGAGTTAATAACTAGAATCAACAAATGGGACATAAACTAAAAAGTTTTTTCGCAGCAAAAGAAGCAATAAGAGAGGTAAATAGGGAGCCTACATGCTGGGAAGAAATCTAAACTCCTCACACTTCAGATAGAGCCCTAATATCCAGAGTATACAAAAAACTCAAAAAATTAGACAATAAGATAACAAATAACCCAATCAACAAATGGGCTGAGGACCTCAACAGACACTTATCAGATGAGGACTTACAATCAATCAACAAGTACATGAAAAAATGCTCACCATCTCCAGCAGTCAGAGAAATGCAAATCAAAACCACCCTAAGATACCATCTCACTCCAGTAAGATTGGCAGACATTATGAAGTCAAACAACAACAAGTTCTGGCAAGGATGTGGGGAAAGAGGTACACTTGTACATTGCTGGTGGGACTGCAAATTGGTGCAGCCAATTTGGAAAGCAGTATGGAGATTTCTTGGAAAGCTGGGAATGGAACCACCATTTGACCCAGCTATTCCCCTACTCAGTCTATTCACTAAAGACCTAAAAAGAGCATGCTACAGGGACACTGCTACATCGATGTTCATAGCAGAACAATTCACAACAGGAAGACTGTGAAACCAACTTAGATGCCCTTCAATGAAAGAATGGAGAAAATACTGTGGCATTTATACACAATGGAGTATTACTCTGCATTGAAAAATGAAAAAAAATCATAGAATTTGGAGGGAAATGGATGGCATTAGAGCAGATTATGCTAAGTGAAGCTACCCAATCCTTAAAAAACAAATGCCAAATGTCATCTTTGATATACGGAGAGTAACTAAGAACAGAGGAGAGACAAAGAGCATGACAAGATGATTAACATTAAACCGGGATGAGAGGTGGAAAGGAAAGGGAGAGAGAAGGAAAATTGCATGGAATTGGAAGGAGACCCTCAGGGTTATATAAAATTACATACAAGAGAAAGTGAGGGGAAAGGGAAAAATAATACAAGGGGGACAAATTTATTACAGTAGAGGGGGTAGAGAGAGAAGAGGGGAGGGGCGGGGAGGGGAGGAGGGATAGTAGAGGATAGGAAAGGCAGCAGAATTCAATAGACACTAGTATGGCAATATGTGAATCAATAGATGTGTAAATGATGTGATTCTGTAATCTGTACATGGGGTAAAAATGGGAGTTCATAATGCACTTGAAATATGTGAAATATGATATAACAACAACTATGTAATGTTTTGAACAATTATAAATAAAAATGAAAAAAAATAAAACTAACTATGGTGAATAATGCATGAAATCCTAATATTTCTACAGTAACTGAACCAGTTTAACATCAATGCAAGTAGATTCCTATGGGACATGATGTGTACTTTGACCTTCATTTTTATTCAACACTGGTACATTACTATTTCATCAGTTTATGCACATCACAGGATATATATTTCATCCACAATTTAGCAAAGTTATAGGCATTTGTTTCACTTTAAATCAATTCCTGCTTTGAACACATGGATTCCTCCATATTTCTTGACTGGTCTTTTCATGAGACTTCCTTCCAAACACATTATTTTCGATTTCCATAAACACTTTTGAAACAAAACTCACACACACTTCATGATAAACAATAACCCTAAGATTACCATTATATGTGTAACTGGTTGGAGTGAATGATTGTATGTCAATATATGATTTCCTATATATTTTAAGATATCAATTCAATCCATTATTTAAAGTGAAAAAAGTTATATTATTTATTCACACTAAGGTCTATTCATGCATTATCTCTATATCCGTAGACACAGGGTACACCACTTGGTACCCACAATACTAATTTATGTGTCCTCAAATATTGCTCCCAGAAATGGTGGAAGAAATGCACATATCATATGATCTACATATATATTTGATCACAATAATTTTCTGGGCACAAAATGCAAAGGTCACACTTATGATTGTACCTAATCCTAAATGGAAAGTGAACATGGCTTACTAAAAACATCCATATCCAGGTTGCCTAATGCTTTCAAATGTCATTCCTATTGGTGAGTACATATTTGTTTCTTCCTAAGATTATGTACTCAATCTCAACCCTATTGAAAATGTCTAATCCTATCACTCACTATATAATTGCCTCATTTCATAATGTCTCTATTGATATTTTCCTTCCTACATATTTTCCCCAGTTAATCATTGTGACTGACTCTTCACATGTGCTGACATTTACATTCACTCTATAACCCGAAACCCTATTGCTACAGAAATTTTTGTCCAAATTTTATACTCACTCTTTTTTATAAACCTACCGACTATCTTCCTAATCCCACCGACTATCTCAATTTGAGTGGATGTTCTCTTCTAAAATCAAACATCCAAAGTATAAGGTCCTATGCCATTGATTATCAATTTATCTGAGACATCTGTGTAGAACGTAATTAAAAGCTAAGTATCCCAATCAAGGGTCTAATGCCCTTCTGGGCTTCAAATCTTACCAACATTTCTGTTTTCATACTTATATTTCACCTCTATAATCTTATAAATATCGCAGGTTCCCAATACTATTAATCATCCTGCAGGATGATTCGTAATCCAAATCGAACATGTTAATAACCCTAACCATACACTCTTCCCTCAATCTAACTTTACAGAAGAGCAGCGAGAGAGTTCATCTTACAATACAGGAATGTAGGGGATCTGCCTCCTGCTGAGAACCTCAAAGGTCCATGCAGATTTGATCCCTGGAGAAGATTAGGCAGCTATGAAGGACCTGAGAGAGCAAAAGTCATCTTACATCACAAAAAACCTTTCCAGAATGAAGGGTTTTGTCTGAATAAGCCTCTCTTCTTAATGTAGAGAAGATGGACCATACCAGGCATGTGTGGAGAGCTGTTCCTGGGTGCCTATGGTTGATATACCATTCTAACATATGAAAGTGTCACAGGAAGTAAGGGCTGCCTCCATCTCATAGGACTATTGGAAGCTACTGTTAGGACAAAGTGGTTGCCAAGGCAGTGACCTCATTAAATTCCTGAAGGAAGTAATCTCACCTCACTTCCTTGGTGATGAAACTCTCTGAACTTGGGATCCGGGAAGCCAGGCACGCAGAGCCAGTCCCATACCCAGTCCCAGTGGTCTCACTTGTTTGGATTTAACAAGGACAGAGTCAGTCTTTCTTGGTACCTACTGATGTGAGGATGGACAAATGTCAGGAAAGCTCTGAAGAGAGGCCTTTCCTGAGAAAGCAGGTAGTGGCTCACAGCTGGCTAGTGACAACTTCACAGATTGGGCCAATGAGACCATATCTGACACAGGACAGGCGATTTCATCAGAACATAGTATGGCCCACCTCTCAGAGGACACTCCTGATAGTCACAGACCTACTTGGGGGAAGGAGCTGCCTTTGTGTGTGTGGGTGTGGGTTTGAGGTTTTGTCTCATGTTCTGAGAATAGGTAGGAAAGGCGGTTTGTTTGTTTTGGAGTGAACTGTTTCTGGTAAGTCGTTTGACAAGGCCAGTGTCTCTTTGTCTGTGTATCCCACTGTGTCCGTGGTTTTAGACATTAGAAAAGAGAATGAATCATTGTATGTGTCCTGACTAGTAGAAAGCTTCTCAAGATTCATCTTGCCCAATTTATGAATGGACTGTGGCTTGACTTATGGGTGGGCAACTCCTACAATCTTGCTAAGGTCCTGTTTTCTTCCTGAATTCTGGCCAATTTCCAGAATAGTCTCATAGTTTTGTGTCCAAAATATGTACCACCTCCAAGCTCTGAGACTTGGCCATGTACTGGACTGCTGAAAGGAATTAGAGCATCTAAGAAAATTCAGATATGAGTGTGACCAGAAAATTCTAATGGAGAAACCCTGCTTTGGGCCTTTTGCTTACCAATTGTTCTGTTGCCATGAATGTCAGAACGTCTTTGCCTCAGGCCACACCTTTGTAGAGTCAAAAGAAATAGTTTTCAAATAGAAATGAATGGGCATCACCTGTGGCTCTTTGCTTAATTGCTTTGGAAAGGGATGTGTCTGAATCAGCTTTTTGGCCCTGTGTGAGGCTGTGGCTTAGATTCTTAGCATCTGATGGATCTAAAGAAAGATCCCATGTGTGCATCCAAAACCAAAATGGGCAAAAGAGCATTCATTTTGGATGAAGTCTCTCGCATTCCTCTGTAAGGTTCCTGACCTTCATCAAGTGAGAATAGGGATCATTTGGTTTAAATGTGTTCCTCAAAACCCTGCAGAGGATAGCCCCTAAGTGCTTGATTTTTCTCATGACTCCAAATCACATAAAGACTCTAAACCCCACAGTCAGTAGGCCTCAAATTGGAGAAGCAGTGCCATCTTAATGGCCGGCCAATTTGATCACTCCTGGTTCACTGGAAGGATGTCCAGGCCACCCTGATTTTAGGCAAATGAGGGGCAAGGGTGGTTATTTTGGACACTGTCTTGGGCAGCACCCCTCATGGAAACCTCCAGCCAGAGGTTATGATGAGTGGGTATATAGAAAAGATGAGTGACATGTGGGAGTGTTTTGGATTTAATTGTGGATATTTGTGTGGCAGTTGGAAGACATAACTGGGTCTACCTGTGCTTGAACTTTGGTGTGATTCCCCTTAGAGACTGAGTTCAGAAACTGACCTCAGAAAAGTATTGCCATGTATTGTGTTGGGATTAAAGAGGCCATGTATGAGAGTCACCCTTGGAAACTGAGATCTAGCCCCAGAGTGGCTTTGCACAGAGCACTGGGAATCTCAGCCAAGGTATCACATGATTCCATTCGAAAGACTTGGCAGCCATATTTGAGAGTCAAAACACACATGGAACTCACATTGTAGACCTCAATGGGCCTGGCTTAATGTGACCTTTTGTCCACTCTTTGAGAAGCCTTGCCTGTGAGGGTTCTTCAGAGCTTTCATTGAAATAATCTTCCTCACCATTTAATGGTTCCTGAAAAAATTGAAACCCACAGTGCTTCCAACTTCATCCTTGTAAAATGTCTAGATAAATACCATGAAATTTTTGAAATTCCCATGACTAGGTTGCACTAGAGAACCTTTGGATGTCCTGCTGCTGATCATGGATGTACCTGACAGTGCCTTGCTTGACTGGGTTTTATGAAAATGGTGTACAACAGAGGTCCCAGTAAGTTTCAGGCTCCTAAGAAGTGGGCCTAGAGTTGTGGTGGGCAGGAGTGTGATAAAACTTCTGTGTTGGAGCAATTTGGATCTTCCATTGGCTTAAAAATGGCTTGTGGCTTACATGGTGCAGCCAGCAGACCCTTATAAGTAAAGGCATCTTGTTATATGGAGAGGATTCAGGGCAATGTTCAGAATCAGGTTGCTATGGACAAGGATGCAATGGGGCAAGCTTTGAGGGATAGAAGATTGGTTGGTGCATTTTCCTGCAGACCCTGACCCACCACATGTGACAGAACTCCCTCCAGCACTGTGTCGAAGTTGAACTCCTTCTATTTTATGAAGCAAATACCAAACTACCAGTGCAGCAGCAAAAACCCCACAAAAAGTGTAGGAGGGCCAAATGGCTTCACAGTTCAACGGGGAGACACTTAGACCCCAGAGGCCACAGTTTACCTAAAAAGAAAAATATCAGCACTGCTGCCTCATGTTCATTGAAACATCAGAAACAATGTCCTCCAGGTCTCATAGATGCAGACCCAGCTTTGATGGTCTCACTACAAAGGAAGCCAAATCTCCTGACAACAACATATATTTAAGTGCCCTATCTCAAGGCAGTTTCTCAAAAAGTTTTTAGGCCAGCAGAGCTCCATGTTTGTGGAGTGTTTACCCTGTCCCTTGCTTTTGGAAACTCCTCTAACACCTCCAAGGTTGTGAACTCCTGAGCATTTTCCATTCCACATATGTGTTCACTGATTTTCTAACTCTTCTCCTCTAATTGTGTCTTACTTGGGGTGAAGGTAATGTCAAGGCATTGTTCTGGATGAGAGTGGGAGGACATTTGTGCAGCATATATATGCATACAAATTGGATTCATTTTCCAATTTTCATTTTGAAATATTGAATCCCTGACATTAACCCATACCTACTAGACTCAAACAACTCATCCTAATATGATAGAGAAAAATAACCCAAACCTATAGAAATACAAGCAGTTCATTGGAGGCATGTTGTATAGTTGGACTTGCCTTTTGCATTATATAAGGTAAAAGTTATAAATTTAGTCAATTTTTAATCGAGGAAGTTCTCCATAAGTTTTTAAACTTAAAAAATACGAGAATTCTTGTTTCCCTTTCTCTTTAGCCTATTCACACTTGTATATTTATATGCATATATAGAATCCTACCAGGTATCACACGTACATTTTGAGGTGGCTGACTTGGCATATACAAACTGTGAGAAGAGTTCACACCTCCTAAACGCTGTTGGAACTGAAAATTCAACCTATAGGGGAGCTTCCTAGTAGAAGAACATTATACATAAATTCATGTTCAGTATAATAAATATTTTTGCATCTGTGGGTGATATATATTTACTGATGAATTTCTATTGCCATTTATATTGCTTCTTTTAAATGTCTGTCAGTGTTTTGTGTGTTTGTGTGTGTGTGTCTGTGTGTGTGTAATATATCTGTACACTCTGCAGATTTTTCAAAATATGAAATATATGTGTCTAATGTAAACTCTCTAAATTCATTCATGTTCATGTATGTGGATTTATAATCAACTTGTCACAAGATTATAATCAGAAATATTCATCCACCTGAAATACATATTTATTTCCTAGTACTGAAAACTAACTTCAGTGAATGGTGCATACAAATCCTAATTATTCTACAGTAACTGACCCAGTCTAACATCAATGCAAGTAGATTCCTATGGGACATGATATGTAATTTGACGTTCATATGTACTCAACACTGGTACATTATTATTTCTTCAGTTTTTGCACATTTTAAGTTATACACTTCATCCACAAGTTCACAAATTTACAGGCATTTGTTTCAACTTTAATCACTTCTTGCTTCAGAACACATGTATTGTCAGGGTTTCTTGACTGGTCTTTTCATGAGACTTCTTTCCAAACACATTATTTTTGATTTCCATAATCACTTTTGAAGCAAAACTCACACACTCTTCATGATAAACCAAACAATAATATTTCCATTAGATATATAACTGGTTGGAATGAATGATTGTATGTCAATATACGATTTCCTGTAATTTTTCAGATATCAATTCAATTCATTATATAAAGTTTAAAAAAGTTATATTATTTATTCACAGTATGGTCTATTCGTGGTTTTTCTCTATGTTCATAGAAACAGGGTACACCTATTTGTACCCCCGATTCTAATTTTACATCTTCAATATATTGCTCCCAGAAATGGTGAAAGAAATACTCATGTCACCTCATTATCACAGTAATATTCTGGACAAAAAATGGAAAGGTCACACTTCTGATTGTACCAAAGCCTAAATGGAAAGTGAACATGGATTTCTAAAAACATCCATGTCCAGGTTTCCTAATGCTGTCAATTGTCAATCCTATTGGTGACTACATATTTGTTTTTCCTAATTTATACATTGAAACTCAACTCTGTTGAAAATGTCTAATTCTATCCCTCACTTTATACTTTGCCTGATTTCGTAATGTTTCCATTGATATCTGCTTTTCTACATATTTTCCCCAGTTCAACATAGTGACTGACTCTTCATATGTGCTGACATTTACATTCACTCTATAACCGAAAGTCTATTGCTAAAGAACTTTTGGTCCAAATCCTATACTCACTCTTCTTCCTAAACCTACCAACTATCTTCCTAATCCTACTGAATATCCCGTTGACTGGATGTTCTCTTCTGAATTCAATCATCCAATGTACAAGGTGCTATACCATTGTATATCGAATTATCTGAGACATCTTTGCAGAATATAATTCAAAGTTAAGTATCCCAATCAAGGGCAAACACCTTCTGGGCTTCAAATCATACGTAGATTTCGGTTTTCATACTTATATTTCACCTCTATATTCTTGTAAATATTGCAGGTTCCAAATACCATTATTCATCGCACAGAATCATTCGTCACCAAATCAAAAATGTTTTTAACCCCAAGTATACACTGTTTCCTCAATCATTTTACAGAAGTGCAGGGACAGAGTGGTTCTGACAATACAGGAATGTTGGGAACCTTCCACCTGATGAGAACCTCAAATGTCCATGCAAAAATGATACCTGGAGAAGTTGTAGGCAGGTATGAAGCACCTGAGAGAGCAAAAGTCATCTTCCATGGCAAACAACCTGGTCAGGATGAAGGGATGTGTCTGAATCTGCCTCTCTCTTCTTATTGTAGAGAAGGTGGACCAATCCAGGCCTGAGTGGAGAGCTGTTCCTGGGTGCCAATGGTTGATATACATTCTACCTTATGAAAGTGTCACAGGAAGTAGGGGCAACCTCCATCTTATGTTACCCTTGGAAGCAACTGTTAGGACAAAGTGCTTGCCAAGGCAGTGACCTCATTCAGTTCCAAAGAATGTGACATACCTCATTACCTTGGTGATGGAAATCTCTGAACTTGGTATCCAAGAAGCCAGGCACCCAGAGGCAGTCCCAGTCCCAGGCCCAGTGGGCTCACTTGTTTGGATTTACCAAGGACAGAGTCAGTTTTCTTGGTACCTAATGATGTGAGGATGGCCAAATGCCAGGAGAGCTCTGAAGATGGACCTTTCCTGAGTAAACAGGTAGTGGATAACCACTTTTTCCTGACATCTTCACAGAGTTGGTCAAGGAAACAAGATCTGAGAGAAGACAGGCCATTTCGGGGAAACATAGTATGGCCCACAGTCAGAGGACACTCCAGATACTCACAGACCTACTTGGGGGAAGGTGGTGCCTTTGTGGGAGTGGGTTTGGGTTTGTTGTTTTGTCTCATGTTCTGAGAATAGATAGAAATGGCGGTTTGTTTGGTTTGGAGCGGACAGTTTCTAGTAAGTCATTTGACTAGGCGAGTGTTTCTGTTTATGTGTATCCCACTGTTTCCGTTGTTGTAGACATTAGAAAAGAGAATGCATTAATGGATGTGTCCTGTCTAGTATAAATCTTCCCATAATTCATCCTGCCCAACATATGAATGGACTGCAGCTTGTCTTATCGATGTGCAACACCTGCTATCTTTCTAAGTTGTTGTTTTCTTCCTGAATTCTGGCCACTCTCCAGAATAGGCTCAGGGATTTGTGTCCAAAATATGTACCACCTCCAAGCTCTGTGACATGGCCATGTACTGGATAGCTGAAGAGAATTGCGAGCATCTCAGAAAACTCAGATTTCTGTGTGACCAGGAAAGTCTCAGTGCAGAAACCCTGCTTTGGGCCTTTTGCTTACTTATTGTTGTGTTGCACTGAATGTCAGGAAGGTCTTTGCCTCAGGCCACCCCTTTGTGAAGCTTGAAGAAAACAGTTTTCAAATGGAAATGAATGGGCCTCACCTGTGGCTCTTTGTTTAATTGCTTTGGAAAGGGATGTGTCTTTATCAGCCTCTTGGACCTGTGTGTGGCTGTGACTTAGATTCTCAGCACCTGATGGATCTTAAGAATGATCCCATGTTAGCTTCCAAAACCAAAATGGCAAAAAAATATCATTCATTGTGGATGAAGTCTCTTGCCTTCCTCTGTTAGGTTCCTGCACTCCAACAAATGAGAATAGGGATTCTTTGGATCAAATGAGTTCTTAAAGCCCTGCAGAGGTGCTTGTGTTTTCGCATGACTCTAAATCACCTAAAGAATCCATACCTAAAATCAGTAGGCCTCAAATTGGAGAAACACAGAAGTATTAACGGCAGGCTTATTTGTTCACTCCTGGTTCACAGCAACGGTGTCCAGGCTACCCTGACTTTAGGCAAATGAGGGGCAAACGAGCTGATTTTGGACACTGTCTTGGGCTGCACCCCTCATGGAAACCTCCAGCCAGAGCTTAAGATGATTGACTATATGGAATAAGGTGAGGGCCATGTGGGAGTGTTTTGGTTTTAATGTTGGTCATTTGTGTGGCATTGGAAAAAATGACTGGTTCCACGTGGGCTTGAACTCTGGTGTGATTCCCCTTAGACACTGGGTTTTGGAACTGAACTCAGAGAAGCATTGCCATGAATTTTGTTGGGATTTTAAGAGGCCACGCATGAAAGTCGCTCTTGGAAACTGAGACCTAGGCCCCGGGTAGTTTACCACAGAGGCCTGGGAATCTCAGCAAGGATATCACATGATTTTATTCTTAAAGAAATGGCAGCCATAATTGAGAGTCAAAACACACATGGACCTCACATTGTTGACCTCAATGGGCCTGGCCTAATGTGACGTTTTCTCCATTCTTTGGGAAGCCTTGCCTGTGACAGTTCTCCAGAGATTTCATTGAAATGAGCTGCCTCACCATTTAATGTTTGCCTAATGAATTGAAACCCACAGTGCCTCCAACTTCATGCTTGAAAAATGGCTAGATAAATACCATGAAATTTTTGAAATTCCTATGACCAGGTGGCACTGGAGAAACATTGGATGTCCTGTTGCTGATCATGAGTATACCAGACAGTGCCTTGATTTACTGAGTTTCATGAAAATGGTGTAGAACTGAGATGCCAGTAATTTGGAGCCTGCTGAGTAGTGGGTCTAGAGCAGTGGTGGGGAGGCGTTTGATAAAACATCCGTGGTAGGACCATGTGCATCTACCATTGGATTCCAAATGGCTTGTAACTGACATGGTGCTGCCAGCAGACCCTTATATGTAAAGGCATCTTGTTATATGGAGAGTTTTAAGAGGAAAATTAAGAATCAGGTTGATATGGACAGGGGGGCAATGGGGCAAGCTGTGAGAGATAGAAGCCTAGTTGGTGCATTCTCTTGCAGACCCTGACCCACCACACGTGACAGAACTCCCTCCAGCACTGTGTCCCAGTTTAGCTGCTAGTATTTCGTGAAACAAATACCAAACTCACAGTGCAGCAGCCTAAACACCACAAAAATTGGAGGAGGAACAAATGGCTTCACAGTCCACACGGGGAGACGGGGAGACACTTAGTCCCCAGTGGCCTCAGTTTACCTATAAAGAGAGGATTCAGCACTGCTTCATCTTGTTCATTGGAAAATAAGAAACCATGTCCTCCAGGTCACATAGATGCAGACCCAGCTTTGATGGTCTCACTACAAAGGAAGCCAAATCTCATGAAAACAACATATATTTCAAGTGCGGAAGCTCAGAGGCAGTTTCTCAAACAGTTTTTAGGCCAGCAGAGTTACATGTTTGTGGAGTGTTTACCATGTCCCTTACTTTTGGAAACTCCTAAACCACCTCCAAGGTTGTGAACTCCTGAGCATTTTCCATTCCAGATATGTATTCACTGATTGTGTAACTCTTCTCCTCTAATTGTGTCTTATGGGGGTGAAGGTAATTTCAAGGCATTGTTTTGGATGAGAGCGGGAGGATATTTGTGCAGCATATATTTACATACACATTGGATTCATTTTCCAATTTTTCATTCGAAGTACTGAATCCCTGACACTAACCCATACCTAGTAGACTCAGACTATTCATCCTAATGTAATGGGGAAAATTAACCCAACACAATAGAAATACAAGCACTTCAGAGGAGACATGTTCTATAGTTGGACTTGACATTTGCATTATATAAGGTAGGAGTTATACATCTAGTCAAATTTTAATTGAAATATTCTCCATGTGTTTTTAAACTTAACAAATATGTGAATACTTGTTTCCAATTTCTGTAGCCTATTCACACATGTATATTTATATGCATATATAGAATCCTACCAGGTATCACACGTACATTTTTGTAAGGTGGATGTCTTGGCAGATACAAATTGTGAGAAGTGTTCACTCCTCCTAAATGCTGTTGGAAATGAAAATTCAACCTATAAGAGAGCGTCCTAGAAGAACAACATTATACATAAACTCATGTTCAGTAAAATAAATATTTTTGCATCTCTCGATGATATATATTTACTGATGAATTTCGATTGGCATTTATATTGGTACTTTTTAATGTCTGTGAATGTTGTGTGTGTGTGTGTCTGTGTGTGTGTGTCTGTGTGTGTTTGTGTGTCTGTGTGTGTGTATAGACATAGATATATATATACTCTCCAAATTTTTCAAAATATGAAAAAATGTGTCTAATATATACTCTCTAAATTCATTCATGTACATGTATGTGGATTTATAATCAACTTTTCACAAGATTATATTCAGAAATATTCATCCACCTGAAATACATATTTGTTTCATAGTACTGAAACCTAACTTCAGTGAATGGTGCATACAAATCCTAATTACTCTACAGTAACTGACCCAGTCTAACATCAATGCAAGAAGACTCCTATGGGACATGATATGTAATTTGTCATTCATTTGTATTCGACACTGGTACATTATTGTTTCTTCAGTTTTTGCACATCATAGGATATACATTGCATGAACAAGTTCACAAATTAATAGGCATTTGTTTCAACTTTAATCACTTCTTGCTTCAGAACACATGTATTGTCAGGGTTTCTTGACTGGTCTTTTCATCAGACTTCTTTCCAAACACATAATTTTGAATTTCCATAATCATTTTGAAGCAAAACTCACACACTCTTCATGATAAACCAAAACACTAATATTTCCAATAGATATATAACTGGTTGGAATGAATGATTGTATATCAATATACGATTTCCTTTAATTTTTCAGATATCAGTTCAATTCATTATTTAAAGTTGAAAAAATTATATTATTTATTCACAGTATGGTCTATTCATGCTTTTTTTCTATGTTCATAGAAACAGGGTACACCTCTTTGTACCCCGATTCTAATATTACATCTTCAATATATTGCTCCCAGAAATGGTGAAAGAAATACTCATGTCACCTCATTATCACAGTAATATTCTGGACAGAAAATGGAAAGGTCACACTTATGATTGTACCAAAGCCTAAATTTAAAGTGAACATGGATTTCTAAAAACATCCATGTCCAGGTTGCCTAATGCTGTCAATTGTCAATCCTATTGGTGACTACATATTTGTTTTTTCCTAATTTATATATTCAAACTCAACACTGTTGAAAATGTCTAATTCTATCCCTCACTTTATACTTTGCCTGATTTCGTAATGTTTCTATTGATATCTGCTTTTCTACATATTTTCCCCAGTTCAACATAGTGACTGACTCTTCATATGTGCTGACATTTTCATTCACTCTATAACCAAAAGTCTATTGCTAAAGAACTTTTGGTCCAAATCCTATTCTCACTCTTCTTCCTAAACCTACCGACTATCTTCCTAATCCTACTGAATATCCCTTTTTGACCTGATGTTCTCTTCTAAATTCTATCATCCAATGTACAAGGTCCTATGCCATTGTAATTCGAATTATCTGAGACATCTTTGCAGAACATAATTCAAAGCTAAGTATCCCAATCAAGGGCAAAACCCTTCTGGGCTTCAAATCATACCTAGATTTCTTTTTTCATACTTATATTTTACCTCTATATTCTTGTAAATATTGCAGGTTCCCAATCCCATTATTCATCGCACAGAATCATTCGTCACCAAATCAAACCTGTTTTTAACCCCAAGTATACACTGTTCCCTGAATCATTTTACAGAAGAGCAGGGACAGAGGGGTTCTTACAATACAGGAAAGTTGGGGATCTTCCACCAGATGAGAACCTCAAATGTCCATGCACAAATGATACCTGGAGAAGTTGTAGGCAGGTATGAAGCACCTGAGAGAGCAAAAGTCATCTTCCATGGCAAACAACGTGGTCAGGATGAAGGGATGTGTCTGAATCTGCCTCTCTCTTCTTATTGTAGACAAGGTGGAACAATCCAGGCCTGAGTGGAGAGCTGTTCCCGGGTGCAAATGGTTGATATACATTCTACCTTATGAAAGTGTCACAGGAAGTAGGGGAAACCTCCATCTTATGTAACCCTTGGAAGCAACTGTTAGGACAAAGTGGTTGCCAAGGCAGTGACCTCATTCAGTTCCAAAGAATGTGACATACCTCATTTCCTTGGTGATGGAACTCTCTGAACTTGGTATCCAAGAAGCCAGGCACCCAGAGGCAGTCCCAGTCCCAGGCCCAGTGGGCTCACTTGTTTGGATTTACCAAGGACAGAGTCAGTTTTCTTGGTACCTAATGATGTGAGGATGGCCAAATGCCAGGAGAGCTCTGAAGATGGACCTTTCCTGAGAAAACAGGTAGTGGCTAACCACTTTTTCCTGACATCTTCACAGAGTTGTTCAAAGAAACATGATCTGAGAGAAGACAGGCCATGTCGGGGGAACATAGTATGGCCCACCAGTCAGAGGATACTTCTGATAGTCAAAGACCTACTTGGGGGCAGGAGGTGCCTTTGTGGGAGTGGGTGTGGGTTTGTTGTTTTGTCTCATGTTCTGAGAATAGATAGGAAAGGCTTTTTGTTTGGTTTGGAGTGGACAGTTTCTAGTAAGTCATTTGACAAGGCGAGTGTTTCTGTTTCTGTGTATCCCACTGTGTCCGTTGTTGTAGACATTAGAAAAGAGAATGCATTAATGGATGTGTCCTGTCTAGTATAAATCTTCCCATAATTCATCCTGCCCAATATATGAATGGACTGCAGCTTGTCTTATCGATGTGCAACACCTGCTATCTTTCTAAGTTGTTGTTTTCTTCCTGAATTCTGGCCACTCTCCAGAAGAGGCTCATGGATTTGTGTCCAAAATATGTACCACCTGCAAGCTCTGTGACATGGCCATGTAAAGGATAGTTGAAGAGAATGGCGAGCATCTCAGAAAACTCAGATATCAGTGTGACCAGGAAAGTCTCAGTGCAGAAACACTGCTTTGGGCTTTTTGCTTACTTATTGTTGTGTTGCACTGAATGTCAGGAAGGTCTTTGCCTCAGGCCACCCCTTTGTGAAGCCTGAAGAAAACAGTTTTCAAATGGAAATGAATCGGCCTCACCTGTGGCTCTTAGCTTAATTGCTTTGGAAAGGGATGTGTCTTTATCAGCCTCTTGGACCTGTGTGTGGCTGTGGCTTAGATTCTCAGCACCTGATGGATCTTAAGAATGATCCCATGTGAGCTTCCAAAACCACAATGGCAAAAAATATCATTCATTTTGGATGAAGTCTCTTGCCTTCCTCTGTTAGGTTGCTGCACTCCATCAAATGAGAATAGGGATTATTTGGGTCAAATGAGTTCTTCAAAGCCCTGCAGAGGTGCTTGTGTTTTCGCTTGACTCTTAATCACCTAAAGAATTGATACCTAAAATCAGTAGACCTCAAATTGGAGAAATACAGAAGTATTAACGGCAGGTTTATTTGTTCACTCCTGGTTCACAGAAACGGTGTCCAGCCTACCCTGACTTTAGGCAAATGAGGGGCAAACGAGCTGATTTTGGACACTGTCTTGGGCTGCGCCCCTCATGGAAACCTCCAGCCAGATGTTAAGATGATTGACTATATGGAATAAGATGAGGGCTATGTGGGAGTGTTTTGGTTTTAATGTTGCTCATTTGTGTGGCATTGGAATAAATGACTGTGTCCACGTGCGCTTGAACTCTGGTGTGATTCCCCTTAGAGACTGGGTTTTGGAACTGAACTCAGAGAAGCATTGCCATGAATTTTGTTGGGATTTTAAGAGGCCATGCATGAAAGTCGCTCTTGGAAACTGAGACCTAGGCCCCGGGTGGATTTCCACAGAGGCCTGGGAATCTCAGCAAGGATATCACATGATTTTATCCTTAAAGAAATGGAAGCCATAGTTGAGAGTCAAAACACACATGGACCTCACATTATAGACCTCAATGGGCCTCGCCTAATGTGACCTTTTGTCCACTCTTTGGGAAGCCTTGCCTGTGAGAGTTCTCCAGAGATTTTATTGAAATGAGCTTCCTCACCATTTAATCTTTGCTGAATGAATTGAAACCCACAGTGCCTCCAACTTCATGCTTGAAAAATGGCTAGATAAATACCATGAAATTTTTGAAATACCTATGACCATGTGGCACTGGAGAAACATTGGATGTCCTTTTGCTGATCATGATTATACCAGACAGTGCCTTGATTTACTGAGTTTCATGAAAATGGTGTAGAACAGAGATGCCAGTAGTTTGTAGCCTGCTGAGTAGTGGGTCTAGAGCAGTGGTGGGGAGGTGTTTGATAAAACATTCGTGGAAGGGCCTTGTGGATCTACCATTGGATTCCAAATGGCTTGTAACTGACATGGTGCTGCCAGCAGACCCTTATATGTAAAGGCATCTTGTTATATGGAGAGTTTTCAGAGGAAAATTAAGAATCAGGTTGATATGGAAAAGGGGGCAATGGGGAAAGCTGTGAGAGATAGAAGCCTAGTTGGTGCATTCTCTTGCAGACCCTGACCCACCACACGTGACAGAACTCCCTCCAGCACTGTGTCCCAGTTTAGCTCCTAGTATTTCGTGAAACAAATACCAAACTCACAGTGCAGGAGCAAAAACTCCACAAAAGATGGAGGAGGACCAAATGGCTTCACAGTCCACACGGGGAGACACTTAGTCCCCAGTGGCCTCAGTTTACCTACAAAGAGAGGATTTAGCACTGCTTCATCTTGTTCATTGGAAAATAAGAAACCATGTCCTCCAGGTCACATAGATGTACACCCAGCTTTGATGGTCTCACTACAAAGGAAGCCAAATCTCATGAAAACAACATATATTTCAAGTGCGGAAGCTCAGAGGCAGTTTCTCAAAAAGTTTTTAAGCCAGCAGAGCTCCATGTTTGTGGAGTGTTTACCCTGTCCCTTACTTTTTGAAACTCCTCTACCACCTCCAGAATGTGAACTCCTTAGCATTTTCCATTCCAGATATGTATTCACTGATTTTGTAACTCTTCTCCTCTAGTTGTGTCTTACTTGTGGTGAAGGTAATGTCAAGGCATTGTTCTGGATGAGAGCGGGAGGATATTTGTGCAGCGTATATTTACATACACATTGGATTCATTTTCCAATTTTTCATTCGAAGTACTGAATCCCTGACACTAACCCATACCTAGTAGACTCAGACTATTCATCCTAATATAATCGGGAAAATTAACCCAACACAATAGAAATACAAGCACTTCAGAGGAGACATGTTGTATAGTTGGACTTGACATTTGCCTTATATAAGGTTGGAGTTATAAATCTAGTCAAATTTTAATTGAAATATTTTCCATGTGTTTTTAAACTTACCAAATATGTGAATTCTTGTTTCCCTTTTCTGTAGCCTATTCACACATGTATATTTATATGCTTATATCGAATCCTACCAGGTATCACACGTACATTTTTGTGAGGTGGCTGTCTTGGCAGATACAAATTGTGAGAAGAGTTCACTCCTCCTAAATGCTTTTGGAAATGAAAATTCAACCTATAGGAGAGCGTCCTATTAGAAAAACATTATATATAAACTCATGTTCAGTAAAATAAATATTTTTTGCATTTGTGGATGATATATATTTACTGATGAATTTCGATTGGCATTTATATTGGTACTTTTTAATGTCTGTGAGTGTTGTGTGTGTGTGTGTGTGTGTGTGTGTGTGTGTATATATATATATATATATATATATATATATAGATAGATAGATATAGATATAGATATAGATATATAGATATAAATATAGATATACTCTCCAAATTTTTCAAAATATGAAATATATGTGTCTTATTTTCACTTCCTAAATTTTTCATATTCATGAATGTGGATTTATAATTATCTTTTCACAAGATTATTCTCAGAAACATTCATATACCCTACGAGACTCTTACCACTAATACTAATATAATGGAGAAAAAGAACCCAAACAAAATAGATACAAGCATTTCAGAAGAGACATGGTGTATAGTTGGTCTTGCCTTGTGCATAATATAAGGTAGGAGTTATAAATCTATTCAATTTATTGAAATAATTTTCCATGTGTTATTTTTTTTGACACAACACAAAATTTAATCTTCGAAAAATAAATAAAATTGACACTTCCTTAACCAAGCTAATGAAGAAAAAAAAACCTCAAATTACTAAAATTAAGGATCATAAAGGAACTTTTACAGACTACACAACTAAAATACAGAGAATAATTGAAAACTAATTTGAAAATTTATAGTCTAATAAATTAAAATACCATGATGACATCAATAAAATTTTAGAGATATACCCAAACTTAATTAGTAGGATGTGAACAATTTAAACAAATCAATTTCAAGCAATGAAATAGAAGTTGCTGTCAACAGCCTACCAATTAAGCAAAGCCCAGGAACAGACATATTCTCAGCCATGTTCTACAAGACCTTCAAAGAAGCATTCATCACAATACTCCTCAAATTATTCCATAAAATAGAAAAGGATGGAACTCCTCCAAACTCATTCCATGAGGCTATTATCACTCACATACCAAAATCAGACAAAGACACATCAAGGAAAGAAATCTTCAGACCAATATTCCTGACAAAGATATATACAAAAATTCTCAATAAAATTCTTTTTTTTAAGCCAAAGTTAATCAAAAGGGATAAAGAGGGACACTACACACTATTCCATGTGTTTTTAAAGTTAAGAAATATATGAATTCCTGTCTCCCTTTCTCTGTAGCCTATTAAGCACATGTATTTTTATATGCACATATAGAATCCTACCTGGTTTCACATGTACATTCTTGTAAGGTGGCTGACTTGGCAGATACTATTTGTGAGAAGAGATCACTCCTCCTAAACGCTGTTGGTACAGAAAATTCAACCCATGGGTGAGCTTCCTAGATGAACAACATTATACATACATCCATGTTCAGTAAAATGAATATTTTGGGATATGCGGATGAGTTATTTTTCATGATGAATTTCGATTGACATATATATTGCGACATTATAATGTGTGTGTGTTTGTCTCTCTCTCTCTCTCTCTCTCTCTCTCTATATATATATATATATATATATATATATATATATATATATATATATATGGTCTCCAGATTTTCCAAAATATGAAATATATGTCTTCTTATACACCACCTGAATTCATTCATATTCATATATGTGGATTTATAATCAACTTTTAACAAGTTTATTCTCAGAAATATACATCCACTGAAATACATATTTGTTTCCTAGTACTGAAAACTAAATTCAGGGAAGGGTTCTTACAAATCCTAATATTTCTAGACTAACTGACCAAGTTTAACATCAATGCAAATACATTCCTATTGGATATGATGTGTTTTTTAAAGTTCATTTTTATTCAAACTTGGTACGTTATTATTTATTCAGTTTATGGACATCATAAAATATATCCTTTCATTCACAAGTTCACAAATTTATAAATATTTGGTTTACTTTCAATCACTTCCTCCTTCGGAACACATATATTCCTCTATGTTTCTTGACTGGTCTTTTCACTAGACTTCTTTCTAAACACATTATTTTCGATTCCATTATCATTTTTGAAGCAAAACTCACACACTATTCATGATAAACGGTAACCTAATATTACCATTAGATATATAACTTGTTGGAATGAATGTACATATATCAATATATGATTTTGTCTATATTTTCAGATATTAAAACAATCCATTATGTAAATTTGGAACCAGTCACATAATTTTTTCACAGTATGGTCTATTAATGCATCATCTCTATATTCATCAACACAGGGTAAACCTCTTAGTATCCCCAGTACTAATTTATATGTTTTCAAAATATTGCTCCCAGAAAAGGTGGAAGAAATACTCATGTCACCTGATCTACATATACATATTATCACAGTAATATTCTGGACACAAAATGCAAAGGTCACATTAGGATTGCAATAAAGCCTCAATGGAATGTGAACATAGATTACTAAAAACATCCATGTCCAGTTTGCCTAATGCTCTCAAATGTCAATCCAATTGGTGACTACATTTTTGTTTCTTTTTAAGATTATGTATTCAACCTCAACCCTGTTGAAAATGTCAAATCTTATCACGTTATACTTTGCCTGATTTCCTAATGTCTCTATTGATGTCTGCCTTCCTACATATTTTTCCCAGTTCATCATTGTGCCCAACTTTTCACATATGGTGCCATTTATATTCACTCTCTAACCGAAACCTATTGCTAAAGAACTTTTGGTCCAAATCCTAGACTCACTCTTCCTCCTAAACCTACTGACTATCATTCTAATCCTACACACTATCCCTTTTTCACTGGATGTTCTGTTCTACATTCAATCATCTGAGGTACAGGGTCTTATGCCATTGTATATCGATTTGCATCGACCTCGGTGCAAAACATTACTCAAGCTAAGGATCCCAATCAAGAGCCCAAATCCTTCTGGGCTTCAAATATTACCTTGATTTCTGTTTTCATACTTATATTTTACCTCTATATTCTTATAAATATTGCTGGTTCCCAATACCATTATTCATCCAGCAGAATGATTCCTAAGCCAAATGGAACATGCTATTAACCCTAACCATACAATGTTCCCTCAATCTCACTTTACAGAAGAGCAGGGATAAAGTTGATATTACAATACAGGAAGTTAGGAGATCTTCCACCTGCTGAGTACCTCAAAATCCATGCAGAAATAATCCCGGGAGAAGATGTAGGCAGCTATGAAAGACCTGAGAGAACAAAAGTCATATTCCATGGCAAACAACATGGTCAGGATGAAAGGATGTGTCTGAGTCAGCCTCTCTATTCTTAATGCAGGGAAGATGGACCAAAGCAGGCCTGTGTGGAGAGCTGTTCCCAGGTGACTATGGTTTCTATACCATTCTAACATGTGAAAGTATCACAGGAAGTAGGGCAGCCTCCATGTCAGGAGACACTAGGATGCAACTGTTAGGACAAAGTAGTGGCCAAGACAGGGACCTCATTTATTTCCTGAAGGTAGTGACATCACCTCATTTCCTTGGTGATGGAACTCTCTGAATTTTGTGATCCAGGAAACCAGGCACCAGAGCCAGTCCAAGTCCCAGTCGCAGTGGGCTCACTTGTTTGGATTTACTAAGGACAGAGTCAGTCTTTCTTGGTACCTACTGATGTAAGGGTTGCCAAATACTAAGAAAGCTCTGAAGAGGGGTCTTTCCTGAGAGGACAGGAATTGGCTCACCACTGCCTCCTGACAACTTCACAGAGTTGACCAAGGAGACCAGATCTGAGACAGAGAGGCCATTTGTGGGGAACATCGTATGGACTACCAGTCAGAGGACACTCCTGATAGTGACAGACCTACTTGGGGGAAGGAGTTGCATTTGTGGGTGTTGGTTTGTGTTTGTGTTTTTTTTCCATGTTCTGAGAATAGGTAAAAAAGGAGGTTTGTTTGGATTGGAGTGGACTGTTTCCAGTAAGTCATTTGACAAGGAGACTGTTTCTATGTCTGTGTATCCCACTGTGTTTTTCTTTGTGGATATTAGAAAAAAATAGCTCATTGGGTGTGTCCTGTCTAGTAGAAAGCTTCCCAGCATGCATCCTTTCCAATTAATGAATGGACTGAGGCTTGCCTTATCCATGGGCAACACCTGCTATCTACCTAATTTTCCATTTTTTCATGAATTCTGGCCACTCTCAAGATTAGTATCATGTATTTTTGTACAAGATATGTACCACCTCCAAGCTCTGTGACATGGCCATGTACTGGATAGCTGAAAGGAATGGCGAGCAACTCAGAAAACTCACATATTAGAGTAACAAGGAAAGTCTCCGTGGAGAAACCCTGCTTGGGGCCTTTTGATTACCTATTGTTCTGTTGCTCTGAATGTCAGAAAGGTCTTTGCCTCAGGCCACCCCTTTGTGAAGCCTGAAGAAAACAGTTTTCAAATGGAAATGAATGGGCATCACCTGTGGCTCTTTGCTTCATTGCTTTGGAAATGGATGTGTCTGAATCAGCCTCTTGGCCCTGTGTGAGCCTGTGGTTTAGATTTTCAGCACCTGATGAATCTAAAGAAAGATCCCATGTGGGCATCCAAAACCTAAATGGAAAAAAGATCAGTCATTGTGGATGAAGCCTCTCGCCTTCCTCTGTAAGATTCCTGACCTCCATCAAGTGAGAATAGGGATCATTTGTGTCAAATAAGTTCTTCAAAGGGCTGCAGAGGGGAGACAATAGGTGCTTGGGTTTTCTTATAACTCCAATTCACACTAAAATCTATACCCCACAGTCAGTAGGCCTCAAATTTGAGAAGTGGAGTAGTATTAACGGCAGGCCTATTTGATCACTTCTGGTTCACACTAACGTTGTCCAGGCCACCCTGACTTTAGGCAAATGAGGGACAAGGGGGATTATTTTTGACACTGTCTTGGGCTGTGCCCCTCATGGAAACCTCCAGCTAGAGGTTATGATTAGTGTCTATATAAAAAGATGAAGAGGGCCATGTGAGAGTGTTTTGGTTTTAATTGTCATCATTTGTGTGGCAATTTGAAGAGATGCCTGGGTCCACCTGGGCTTGAACTCTGTTGTGATTCCCCTTAGAGACTGAGTTGTGTAACTGACCTCAGAGAAGTATTGCCATGAATTGTGTTGGGATTTCAGGAGGCCACACATGAGATTCACCATTGGAATCTGAGATCTTGGCCCAGGGTGACTTTACACAGAGCACTGGGAATCTAAGCCAGGATATCACAAGATTTTATTCTGAAAGATTCCAGCCATAGTTAAAACACCAACAGGGAATCTTTAGATCACTTATAAGCAAATTAAAAAACAAAATTTTTTAACAAGAGTAAAAATACTTAGTTAATGTAATGCTACCCTGAATTTTTTGGGTGAGTTATACTTTATATTCCCTGTTTGAGATCCTAGTAAACTTGAGAGAAAAAAAAAAAAGAAAAAAACAAAACTTTTGAACATAACTTTAAATGAAATAAAATCTGACCTACTGCTTTCGTAGTCATTCTCACATGTAGTAAGATGGGACACAGAGCCTTATCTCAGGTAAGACAGGGCTCTTTATAAATCTTAAGTGTTTTAGTTCTAAAGCTGATCTTCGTTTTTTAATATCCTTTTACAAAGTTTACATAAATTGTTTGAGGTCACATGAACATTAGCTAACACCATATAATATCATTTTGAAACATGAATTAAAGAATGGCTGAATGTTTTTAACATTCAAATAGATTAGGCTCTCATTAATTTAAAAATACATTTAAATTGTTGCACAATGTAAAGTGTAACATAAAACTTTACATATCTTATTGATAACAGGTAAATAAATCCCCAATATATATTTTATTTACCATACAACTTCAGAACACCAGCTTGATATAATGCTCTTTTAAAGTTTCTACCTTATCGAGTTGTATAACTGGAAGATATGAGCACATTAATAGCATCACAGTTACATTGATGTTTCTACATTAACCAAGTTTATCTTTTAAAGAAATGGCAGTACAGTGCTCTAAAATAACAGTTCTGTTTTAAACAGTTGTTTAATTTTTATGGTTGCTTGCTCTGGAAAAAATAAAACTTAATAAACACAATGTTATGAGTAATCTTATGTTTTAAGAAATTTTTGTCTCTTTAACACATGACTAATTTTTACAATCTTACACAGACTTTAGTAGAAAGTCTGTGTAAGATTGTAAACATTTTATACAGATTTTGTACTAAAAATTGATAGACCTTAGTATATCAATCAGATATCAAACAAAAACACTCATGAATGAGTAAATCCAAATCAAATTTACTTTACTTTTTAATCAAAATATTAGACAAATGTATTGAACAGTGTAAACCATTTTTTGGTTGAAGGAAAAGTCCTAGAACAAAGTCATATAGACCTTTGGTAGACAATAATATTTTATTAGATTTTTGAACACCTAGAAAAACTTATAGGCATAAATTTGAAGACATTTATATTTATCTGTTTATCCAATCTAAATTGAAATGTTTAAACCACGTGAATTAAAGATCTGTGGTCCACTTTTTAAAATTTGTTTTTATGAGCGCTTTTTTATATGAGTGCTCCTTATATATGTTAATTTGTGTATCATTTGAATGATATACGGACATTTGTGTGTGTATATATATATATATATATATATATATATATATATATATATATATATAGACATACAACACATAACAAAAGTGTGCACACCTAATAATAGTGAAGGCCTTGTAGCTTTTCACAGGTGAAATCACCATTGCAATGTTTTTAAAACTCCACAGTTGGTCAAAGATAAAACTGATCAGAAAAACATTAACCTAGGTCTGTAGGATCAAAATCATAAACTCAAAAAAAAAAAAGAATCTAAGAAAAAATTATGAGTCCTAGAAAAAATGACTGGCCGGTAATTAGTAAATACCATACCATTTACCATTTTTTTCCCTTAGGCCTCAGATCAGTCTCCTACTGAGCTTACAGGAGACTTTCATTTGCATTTCAACAGAAGTCCTGGCTGAGGTCTGGAAGGAGCAGGAAAAAACTGCTATTCTGAGCAGACACCTCAGGCCTAAGGCATTTTAACCATAATTTTCTGGTTAGGATGTTGAAAATTATGCTACAAGTTTAAGATACAATTCACAAAATTTTATATCTCTACATCTTGTTTTGTCAACAGATATCATACTATGATTTACTATCCTTGTCCAAATTAATGCACTGGTAAACACAGTGACATTTTCCCAGGCTACCCAATTCAAAATTGGAGAAAAAAAGACTGCATGATTGGGAAGTTACTTGCCAACTTGGAAGTAGAGTTCTTTAGTTTTCCATCCTAAGTATTTAAGTTCTCTGGCATGAATTTTCTGAAATCAAAAACTAAACAATTACCTAAACCCGACTTTTAACTTCAATATTGTGCAATGCTTCAAAAAACGCATTCAGATACCAGATTTTTACAATAAAACATCATCATTTAGACACACATTCAGCTAAGATCATTCTCAAGAAACAATTTATAATATAAACACATTATTGCACATGTCTTAAAGGGCCAAAAACAAAGGCACAAGACAGACAGAAAGGAACTCCAGAATATGGCTGACAGACAGAAGCCTTTAAAACAGAGCAGATAAGAGAAAAATATCCTGCACCAGTGGCACCACAGATGTCCCCACAAGGGGACCAGATGTTTTCACAGAGAAGCTACCTGAAATGTAAAATCAAGGGTCTCCATGGTGACTTTACTGCATTTAGTGTCCCCTTTTTATTTTTCTCTTTTAAAAGAAGACAGAGGTGTCATAATGCTTACAGTGCAGGGAAGGAAGGAGGGAATTCCCTGAAGCAACAGGGCTTTGGCAGTTGCTGGGGTCCCTCAGTCCCTCCTTTTACTTACAGGATTAGCTCTTCTGTTTCGGGTCCACTCCAAGCATGCTCCATCTCCTAACATTTCAGTCGTCAGCTCTCAAAAAGTTCTGGGACGGGGCCGGGTATCAAAATTTGTAACTTAAAGTTCGGTTTCTGAACCTGAAGCAAATTAATGCTAATTTAATAATGAGGACAGGGTTTTGCGAAAAAGAAAATGGAGGTTTATTGCTTTGCTAACAAAGGAAAAACAAGGGGACTCTGCCAAAAGGTTGTGACTCTCATGATCTGGAGGGACAAGGGATTTTAAAGAGTTTCACTTGTTAACCTGGGATATACTCAGTTCTTCGTTCCCCAGCAGGCATTGCCCTGTGCAGTGGGTGTGCTCCAGGCAGCCAGCTAGGGGCTTCTTTCTTCCTGCTTAACAAAGGTGGGTAAAGTTCATCACAGTTCCTTAAAACACAGTCGAAAGGGTGTCAGGCTTACTTGCTTTGTTACCCTTTTTCACGTCCAATATCCTTAAAATTTTACCACAGAAATCAAACAAAAAAACGCACAAAAACAAACAACAAAAAACATATAGACCACAGAACAAAACACAGAAAAACAGAATCCTGGTGCCGAAACAGAAAAACAGAGGAGCAATGCAACATCTTGCTAAAGCTCCAGGGTAGGAGCGTGTGTGTGCCCATCGGCACCTCTCTACCCTTCCAGAGGAATTCCCTACAGAACAGAACAGAGGACAGCATGATTCTCATTACTGTCCTGGACAGGAGTGTATGTGAGCCTCCCCAGGCCACCTCTCTGTCATCAGAAGAGATCTCCCTTAACCAGATATCAGATGTTATAAAGGCGCCACTTACCTATGGAGGCCTCCTTCACCAGGGGCTTGATAATAGTTTTAGTGTGGTGGTTCACTGCAGTGCTCCCCAGACTGACGGCTCACTCCAAGGCCTTGGAACATCTCAAGTTGTGCACCCCCTAGAGTGGTTCTCCAGCCCAGTGCCCTGGAGGGAAGGCCAGCTTCAGAATTTTCAGCAGTCTGGTTTTGTGATCTGCTCGGGCAGGGTCATCTCACTGGGGAACTCCAAAATTTTGGACTAGGATGCAAGAAAAGACCACTGACTCCAATTAAAATCAAATTAAGGCAAGCTTATTATTTCAACAGGCTGGGCTGCCTCTCCTTTCCAAAATGGCGGGAACAAGACAGCAACCCCACCTTTCCTACAGCCCAGCTATATAGCCCAGAAAGTTACACAAACGGGTGGTTACAGATAACAAAACTTTGAAAGCATCACACTAATGGTAGTTTACATTTTTTTTTTTTTGCTGGCCCCAATATCAGAAATAATGAGGACCATTAGAGCCTCAGAGAGGGTTGTTGTCTGGCCAGGGAAGGCCAATATTTATGAGGTGTCACTAAAGTTTCAGAAAGTACTGTTATCTGGTCAGAGAGCCAGGTGTGGATGAGTTCAAGGCACGGGCAGGCGTTCCAAGCAGGTTCAGAATTTGCAGTAATTTAGAGAAAAGCCAAAATTATCTTTTCACGGCTTTGTGGCAAGATGGTTCCCAATTTTAATAAAAAATCAGGTTGGGTCTATCAAGCCTCTCCCTTACTTTTGGAAACTCCTCTGCAAACTCCAATGTTGTGAACTCCCGAGCATTTTAATTCCAGATATGTATTCACAGAATTTCTAACTCTTCTATTCCAATTGTGTCTTTCTTGGGGCGAAGGTAATATCAAGTCATTGTTCTGGATGAGAGTGGAAATATTTTTGTGTAGCACATATTTGCATACACATTTAGGAGATCACTCCTCCTAAACACTGTTGGAACAGAAAATTCAAACTATGGGGGAGCTTCTTAGTTGAACAACATTATTCATGAATCCAAGTTCATTAAACAAATAGTTTTGGATCAGTGGATGATATATATTTCAAGATGAATTTCAATTGGCATATACTATGCTACATTTTAATGTCTGTGTGTGTTTTTGTTTATAATGTTTTGCGATTTATATGGATTTAAAATCAAGTTTCCACAAGATTATTCTCAGAAATATTCATCCACCTGAAATACATATTTGTTTCCTAGTACTGAAAACTAACTTCAGTAAATGGTGCATAAAAATCCTAATATTTCTACAGTAACTGACCCAGATTAATATCAATGCAAGTAGATTCCTAGGGGACATGATGTGTATTTTGATGTTCATTTTTATTCAACACTGCTACATTACTATTTCTGCAGCTTATGCACATCATACTGTATATATTTCATTCAAAAGTTCGCAAATTTATATGCATGTGTTTCACGTTCAATCACTTCCTGCTTCAGAACACATGAATTCCTCCAGGTTTCTTGACTATTCTTTTCATGATACTTCTTTCCAAACACATTATTTTTGATTTCCATAATCACGTTTGAAGCGAAACTCACACACTTTTCAGGATAAAATATAACCCTAATATTACCATTAGATGTATAAGTGGTTGGAATGAATGATTGCATATCAATATGAGATTTCTTTTATATTTTCAGATATCAATTCAATCCATTATTTAAAGTGGAACCAGTTATATTATTTATACACAGTATGGTCTATTCATGCATAATCTGCATATTCATAGACACAGGGTACACCTATTTGTACCCCAAATACTAAATTATACTTCTACAAAACATTGCTCCAGAAACAGTGGAAGAAATACTCATGTCACCTGATCTACACATACATTTTATCACAATAATATTCTGGACACAAAATGCAATGGTCACACTTATGATTTTAAAAAAGCCTAAATGGAAAGTGAACATGGATTACAAAAAAACATCCAAGTCCTGGTTACCTAATGCTCTCGAATTCAATCCTATTTGTGACAACATATTTGTTTCTTCCTAAGATTATATATTCAAACTCAACCCTGTTGAAAATGTCTAAACCAATTACACACTTTATACTTTTGCTGATTTCCTAATGTCTCTATTTATGTCTGCTTTCCTACAAATTTTCCCCTGTTCATCATTGTGACTGACTCTTCACATGTGCTGACATTTACATTCACTCTCTACCCGAAACCCTATTTGTAAAGAACTTTTGGTCCAAATCCTATACTCACTCTTCTTTATAAACCTGCTGACTACCTTGGTAATCCTACGGACTATTCCTTTATGACTAGATGTTCTGTTTGTTATTCAATCATCCGAGGTACAAGATCCAATTTCATTGTATATTGACTTATCTGAGACATCTGTGCAGAATATAATTCAAAGCTAAGTATCCCACTCAAGGGCCCAATGCCCTACTTGGCTTCAAATCTTCCCTAGATTTCTGTTATATTTTACCTATATATTCTTGTAAATATCACAGGTTTCCAATACCATTATTCATCCAGCAGAATGATTGCTAACCAAAATTGAACATATTATTAACCCTAACCATACACTGTTCCCTCAATCTAACTTTAGAGCAGTGCAGGGACAGAGTTGTTCTTACAAAAGAGGAATGTTGGGGATCTTCCACCTGCTGAGAATATCAAAGATCCATGCAGAAATGATCCCCGAAGAAGATGTAGACTGCTATGAAGGACCTGAGAGAGCAAAAGTTAGCTTCCATGGCAAACAACCTGGTCACTATGAAGGGATGTGTCTGAATAAGCCTCTCTCTTTTTAATATAGAGCAAATGGACCAAACCAGGCCTGTGTGGAGATCTTTTCCCCGGTACCAATGGTTGATATACCATTCTAACTTGTGAAAGTGTCACAGGAAGTAGGGGCAGCCTCCATCTCATGGGACCCTTGGAAGCAACTGTTAGGACAAAGTGGTTGCCAAGGCTCTGAGCTCATTCACTTCATGAAGGAAGTGACCTACCTCACTTTCTTGGTGATGGAACTGTCTGAACTTGGGATCCCTGAAAACAGGCAGCCAGAGTCAGGCCCAATAACAGTCACAGAAGTCTCACTTTTTGGATTTACCAAGGAGAGAGTCAATCTTTCTTGGTATCTACAGTTGTGAGGATGGCCAAATGCCAGGAAAGATCTGAATTGGGGTCTTTCCTGAGAAAGCAGGTATTGGCTCACCGCTGGCTCCTGACAACTTCACAGAGTGGGCCAAGGAGTCCAGATTTGAGAATAGAGAAGCCATTTCGGGGGAACATAGTATGGCCCACAAGGCAGAGGACACTCTTGATAGTCACAGACCCTCTTGGGGGAAAAAGGTGCCTTTGTGGGAATGAGTGTGTGTATGTGGTTTTGTCTCATGCTCTGAGAATAGGTAGGAAAGGCGGTTTCTTTGGTTTAGAATGGACTGTTTCTAGTAAGTCATTTGACAAAGCAAGTGTTTCTATGTCTGTGTATCCAACTGTGTCCATGGTTGTAGACATTACAAAAGAAAATGCATCAATGGATGTTTCCTGTCTAGGAGAAAACTTCCCCACATTCATCCTGCCCAATTTATGAAAGGACGGAGGCTTGCCTTATTGATGGGCAAGACCTGCTGTCTTCCTAAGTTTCTGTTTTCTTCTTGAATTCTGGCCACTCTCCAGAATAGACTCATGGTTTTGTGACCAAGATATGTAGCACCTCAAAGCTCTGTGACATGGCCGTGTACTGGATAGCTGAAGGGAATGGCGAGAATCTCAGGAAACTCAGATATCTGTGTGATCATGAAAGTCTCAGTGGAGAATCCCTGCTTTGGGCCTTTGCTTACCTATTGTTCTGTAGCACTGAATGTCAGGAAGGTCTTTGCCTAAGGCACCACTTTGTGAAACCTGAATAAAACAGTTTTCTAATGGAAATGAATGAGCATCACCTGTCTCTCTTTGAGTAATTGCTTTTGAAAGGGATGTGTCTGAGCCAGTCTGTTGGCTGTGTGTGAGGCTGTGGCTTGCATTCTCAGCACCTGATGGATCTAAAGAAAGATGCCATGTGTGCATCCAAAACCAAAATGGCTAAAAGAGCAGTCATTGTGGATAAAATCTCTTGCCTTCCTCTGTAAGGTTCCTGACCTCTATCAAGTGAGAATAGGAATCCTTTGGGTCAAATGACTTCTTCAAAGCCCTGCGGAGGCTAGCCAATAGGTGCTTGGGTTTTCTCATGACCCCAATGCACATAAAGAATCTAAACCCCACAGTCAGTAGGCCTCAAATTGGAGAAGCTGAGCAGTATTAATGGTACGCCTTTTTGATCACTTCTGGTTCACAGAAGGGGTGTCCAGGCCACTCTGACTTTATGGAAATGATGAGCAAGAGTGCGTATTTTGGACACTGTCTTGTCCTGCGCTCCTCATAGAAACCTCCAGCTAGAGGTTATGATGAGTGTCTATATGGAAGAAGATGAGAGCCATGTGGGACTATTTTGGTTTTAATTGTGGTCATTTGTGTGGCAGTTGGAAGAGATGACTGGGTCCACCTGGGTTTGAACTCTGGTGTGAATCCCCTTAGAGACTGAGTTCTGGAAGTGACCTCAGAGAAGTATTGCCATGAATCGAGTTGGGATTTTAGGAAGCCATGCATGAGAGTCGCCCTTATAAACTTAGATCAAGGTCCAGGGTGGCTTTCCAGAGAGCACTGGGAATCTCAGCCAAATTATCCCATGATTTTATTCTTAAAGACTTGGCAGCCATACTTGAGAGTCAAAACACACATGGAACTCACATTGTAGACCTCAATAGGCCTGGCTTCATGTAACCTTTTGGCCACTCTATGGGAAGCGTTGCCTATGAAAGTTCTCCAGAGTTTCACTGAAATGAGCTTCCTCAACATTTAATGGTTCTTGAAAGCCACAGTGCCTCCCAACTACATCCTTGAAAAATGGCTAGATAACTACTTTGAAATTTTTGAAATTCCCATGACCAGGTGGCACTGGAGTATCTTTGGATGTCCTGCTGCTGATCATGAGTGTACCAGAGAGTGCCTTGATTGACTGGAATTTATAAAAATAATGTAGAACAGAGATGGTAGTAAGTTGGAGCCTGCTGAGTAGTGGGCCTAGAGCAGTGGTAGCCACGTGTGTGATAGAACATCTGTGGTGGGTCCATGTGATTAGCCCATTTGCTTCCAAATGGCTTGTGACTGACATGGTGCAGCCAGCAGACCCTTATTTGTAAAGGCATCTTTTTATTTGGAGAGATTTCAAGGTAATGATCAGAATCAGGTTGATATGGTCAAGGGTGCAAGCTATGTGAGAAAGAAGCCTGGTTGTTTCATTCTCCTGCAGACCCTAACCCACCACACGTGACAGAACTCCCTCTAGCACTGTGTCCCAGTTGAACTTGTTGTTCAAAAAGCCCAGTGCAGCAGCAAGAACCAAAAGCCCCAGTGCAGCAGCAAGAACCACCACAAAAATTTGAGGAGGACCAAATGGCTTCACAGTCCACACGGGGTGAAACTTAGCCTCCAGTGGCCACACTTTACCTACAAAGAGAGAATTCAGCACTGCTGCCTCAGGTTCATTTGAAAATAAGAATCCATGTTCTCCAGGTCATATAGATGCAGACCCAGCATTGATGGTCTCACTACTAAAGAAGCTAAAACTCCTTAATACAACATATATTTCAAGTGCCCAGCTTCAGAGGCAGTTTCTCAAGAAGTCTTTAGGCCAGCAGAGCTCAATGTTTGTGGAGTGTTTACCATGTCCCTTACTTTTGGAAACTGCTCTACCACCTCCAAGGTTGTGAACTCCTGAGCATATTCCATTCCAGATAAGTATTCACAGATTTTCTAACTCTTCTCCTCTAATTGTGTCTTACCTGGGGTGAAGGTAATGTCAAGGCATTGTTGTGGATGAGAGTGGGAAGATTTTTGTGTAGCACATATTTGCATACACATTGGATTCATTTTCCAATTTCCCATTAAAAATACTGAATCCCTGACACGAACCCATACCCTACTAGACTCTGACTACTAATCCTAATATGATGGAGAAAAATAACCCAAACAGAATAGAAATACAAGCAGTACAGAGAAGGCATGGTGTATAGTTGGACTTGCCTTTTGCATTATGTAGGGTAGGTGTTATAAATCTAGATAATTTTTAATTGAAATAGTTCTCCATGTGTTTTTAAAGTTAACAAATATGTGAATTTCTATCTCCCTTTCTCTGTAGCCTATTCAGCAAATGTATTTTTATATGCACATATAGAATCCTAGCTGGTATCACATGTACATACTTGTTTGGAGGCTGACGTGGCAGATAAAAATTATGAGAAGAGATAACTCCTCGTAAATGCTGTTGGATCTTAAAATTCAACCTATGGGTGATCTCCTAGTTGAACAACATTATTCATAAATCCATGTTCAGTAAAATTAATATTTTTGGATCAGTGGACGATATATATTTCACCATGAATTTCGATTGGCATATATACTGCTACTCTTTAATGTCTGTGTGTGTTTTGTGTTTGTGTGTGTATATATATATATATATATATATATACAATCTCCAGATTTTTTAAAATATAAAATATATGTGTCTTATTATACACTCCCTAAATACATTCATATTCATGTATGTGGATTTATAATCAAATTTTTACAAGATTATTCTCAGAAATATTCATCCCCCTGAAACACATATTTGTTTACTAGTACTGAAAACTAACTTCAATGAAAGGTGCATACAAATCCTAATATTTCTGCAGTAACTTACCCAGGTTAATATCAATGCAAGTAGATTCCTATGGGACATGATGTGTATTTTGACATTCATTTTTATTCAACACTGGTACAGTACTATTTCTTCAGTTTATGCACATCATAGGATAAATGTTTCATCCGAAATTTCAAAATTTAAAACTTTTGATTCACTTTCAATCACTTCCTGCTTCAGAACACATGTATTCCTCCATGTTTCTTGACTGGTCTTTCATGAGACTTCTTTGCAAACACATTATTTTCGATTTGCATAATCAATTTTGAAGCAAAACTCACACACTCTTCATGATCAACCGTAACACTAATATTACCATTAGATGTACAACTGGTTGTAATGAATGTATGTATGCCAATATCAATATAAGATTTCCTGTATATTTTCAGATATCAATTTATTCCAATTCCAATTTCTAATGTTGGGTCCAGTTATATTATTTATTCACAGTTTGGTCTATTCACTCATCATCTCTATATTCATCAAAACAGGGTACACCTATTTTTTTCCCCAATACTAATTTATAGGTTGTAAAAATATTGCTCCCCATAATGGTGGAAGAAATACTCATATCATCTGATCTACATATACATTTTTATCACAGTAATATTCTGGACACAAATGTAAAGGTAACACTTATGATTGTACCAAAACCTAAATTGAACGTGAATATATATTACTAAAACCATCCATGTCCAGGTCGCCTAATGCTCTCAAATTTCAATCCTATTGGTGACTACATATTTGTTTCTTCTAATATCATATATTCAACCTCAACCCTGTTGAAAATGTCTAATCCTGTTACTCACTTTATACTTTGCCTGATTTCCTAATGTCTCTATTTTATATCTGCTTTCCTACATATTTTCCCCAGTTCATCATTGTGACTGACTCTTCATATGTGCTGATATTTTCATTCACTCTCTAAACGAAACCCTATTGCTAAAGAACTATATTTCCAACTCAAAGACTCACTCTTCAACCTAAACCTACTATTTTCCTAATCCTACTGACTATCCCTTTTTGACTGGATGTTCTCTTCGACATTCAGGCATCTGAGGTACTAGGTTTTATTCCATTGTATGTAGATTTACCTGCGACCACATTGCAGAATGTAATTCAAAGCTAAATATCATAATCAAGGGCCCAATGCCCTTCCTGGCTTCAAATCTTACCTAGATTTCTCTTTTCATACTTATATTTCAAATACATATTCTTATAAATATTTCAGGTTCCCAATACCATTATTCATCCAGCAGAATGATTCCTAACACAAATAAAACATGTTGTTAACCCTAACCATACACTGTTCCCTCAATCTAAATTTACAGAGGGAAGGGACAGAGTTGGTCTTACAGTAAAGAAATGTAGGGGGTCTTCCACCTACTGAGACCCTCAAAGTTCCATGCTGAAATTATCACTGGAGAATATATACGCAGCTATGAAGGACCTGAGAGAGCAAAATCATGTTCAATGGCAAACAACCTGGTCAGGATGAAGGTTTCTGTCTGAATCAGCCTCTCTATTCTTAATGTAGAGAAGATGGACCAATCCAGGCCTGTGTGGGTAGCTGTTCCCGGGTGCCTATGGTTGATATAAGATTCTAACTTGTGAAAGTGTCACAGGAATTAGGGACAGCCTCCTTTTCATGTGAGACTTGGAAGCCACTGGTTGGACAAAGTGGTTGCCAAGGCAGTGACCTCATTCAGTTCCTGAAGGAAGTGACCTCACATCACTTCCTTAGAGAAGGAAATCTCAGAACTTGAGATTCATGAAGCCAGGCACCCAGAGTCAGTCCCAGTCCCAGTCCCAGTGGTCTCACTTGTTTGGATTTACCAAGGACAGAGTAAGTCTTTCTTGGTACGTATTGATGTGAGGATTGCAAAATGCCAGTAAAGCTCTGAAGAGGGGCCTTTCCTGAGAAAGCAGGTAGTGGCTCACCTCTGGGTCCTGACACCTTCACAGAGTTGGCCAAGGAGACCAGATCTGAGACATTTCAGGCCATTTAGGGGGAAAATAATATGGCCCACCAGTCAGAGGACACTCCGGATAGTAACAGACTTTCTTGGGGGAAGGAGCTGCCTTTGTGGGTGTTGGTTTGTGGTTTTGTCTCATTTTCTGAGAATAGGTAGGCAAGGCGCTTTATGTGCTGTGGAATGAACTGTTTATTGTAAGTCATTTGACAAGGTGAGTGTTTCTATGTCTGTTTACCTCACTGTGTCCGTGGTTGTACTCATTAGAAAAAAAGAATGCATCAATGGATGTGTCCTGTCTAGTAGAAAGCTTCCCAGAATTCATCCTGCCCAATTTATGAATGGAGTTCAGATTGCCTTATCAATGGGTAACACCTGCAATCTTCCTAAGTTACAGTTTTCTTCCAGAATTCTGGCCCCTCTCCAGAATAGTCTCATGGTTTTGTCTCTAAGGTATGTATCACCTCCAAGCTCTGTGACATGGCCATGTACTGGATAGCTCAAGTGAATTGTGAGCATCTCAGAAAAATCAGATATATGTGTGACCACTAAATCTCAGTGGAGAAACCCTGCTTTGGGCCTTTTGCTTACTTATTATTCTGTTGCTATGAATGTCACGAAGTTCTTTGCCTCAGGCCACCAATTTGTGAAGCCTGAAGAAAATAGTTTTCAAATGGAAATGAATGGGCATCACCTAGGGCTCTTTGCTTAATTGCTTTGGAAAGGGATGTGTCTGAATCAGCCTCTTGGCCCTGTGTGAGGCTGTGGCTTAGATTCTCAGCACCTGATGGATCTAAAGAAAGATCCCATGGATGCATACAGAACCAAAATAGCCAAAAGAGCTGTCATTGTGGATGAAGACTCTCGCCTTCCTTTCAAAGGTTCCTGACATCTATCAAGTGAGAATAGGGATCCTTTGGGTCAAGTGAGTTATTCAAAGCCCTGCAGAGGCTAGCCCATACGTGCTTGGGTGTTCTCATTACTCCAATTCACATAAAGAATCTAAACCCCACAGTCAGTAGGCCTCAAATTGGAGAAGCCAAGCAGTATTAATGGCAGACCTATTTGATCACTCCTTGTTCACAGTCAGGGTTTCCAGGTCACACTGATTTTAGGCAAATCGGGGGAAAGGTAGGTTATTTTGGACATTGTCTTGGTCTGTGCCCCTCATGGAAAATTCCATCCAGAGGTTATGATGAGGGTCTACATGGAAGAAGATAAGGGCCATGTGGGAGAATTTTGTTTTGAATTGTGGTAAGTTGTGTGGCAGTTGGAAGAGATGCCTGGGTTTACCTGGGCTTTAACTCTGGTGTGATTCCCCTTAGAGTCTGAGTTCTGGAACTGACCTCAGAGAAGCATTGTCATCAATTGTGTTTGAATTTTACTAGGCCATGCATGAGAGTTGCCCTTGGAACCTGAGATCTAGGCCCAGAGTGGCTTTCCACAGAGCACTGGGAATCTCAGCCAGGATATCACATGATTTTATTCTGAAAGACTTTGCAGCCACAGTTGAGTCAAAACACGCATGGACCTCACATTGTAGACCTCAATGGGCCTGGCTTCATGTGACCTTTTGGCTACTCTTTGGGAAGCCTTGCCTGTGAGTGTTCTCTAGAGCTTTCATTGAAATGAGCTTCCTCAACATTTAATGGTTCCTGAATGAATTGAAACCTCCAGAGCCTCCAACTTCATCCTTGACAAATGGCTTGATAAATACCATGAAATTTTTGAAATTCCCATGACCAGGTGGCACTGGAGAACTTTTGGATGTCCTGTTGCTGATGATGAGTGTACCAGACAGTGCCTTGATTTACTGGGTTTCATGAAATTTGTGTAGAACAATGATGCCAGTAAGTTGGATCCTGCTCATTAGTGGGCCTAGAGCAGTGGTGTGAAGGTGTGTGATAAAACATGTGTGGTGGTGACATGTGGATCTGCCATTGGCTTCCCAAAGGCTTGTGACTGACATGGTACAGCCAGCAGACCCTTCTATGCAAAGGTGTTTTTTACATAGAGAGATTTCAGGGCAATGTTCAGAATCAGGTTGCTATGGAAATGGGGGCAACTTATGTGGAATTGAATCCTGGTTGGTGCATTCTCATGCAGACCGTGACCCTCCACACGGGACAGAACTCTCTCCAGCACTGTGTCCCAGTTTAGCTCCTTGTATTTCATGAAGCAAATACCAAACTCCCAGTGCACCTGTGAGAAACACCACGAAAATTGGAGAATGACCAAATGGCTTCACAGTCCACACTTGGAGACACTTACAACCCAGTGACCATAGTTAAACTACAAAGAGAGTATTCAGCATGGCTGCCTCATGTTCATTGGAAAATTAGAAACAATATCCTCCAGGTCACATTGTTGCACACCCAGATTTGATGGTCTCCCAACAAAGGAAGCTAAAGCTCCTAACAACAACATATATTTTTAAGTGCCCAACCTCAGAGGAAGTTTCTCAAGAAGTCTTTACACCAGCAGAGCTCCATGTTTGAGAAATGTTTACCCTGTCCCTTACTTTTGAAAACTCCTCTACCACCTCGGAGGTTGTGAACTCCTGAGCATTTTTCATTCCTGATATATATTCACAGATTTTCTAACTTTTCTCCTCTAATTGTGTCTTACTCGGAACAAAGGCAATGTCAAGGCAATGTTCTGGATGAGAGTGTGAACATTTTTTTGTAGCACATATTTACATACACATTGCATTCATTTTACAATTTTCCATTCAAAATACTGAATCTCTGACATGAACCCATACCCTACTAGACTCTGACTACTACTCCTAATATGATGGAGAAAAATAACACAAACAGAATAGGAATACAAGCAGTTAGGAGAAATCATAGTGTATAGTTGTACTTGTATTTTGCATGATTAATGGTAGGTGTTATAAATCTAGTCAATATTTAATTTAAATAGTTCTCCATGTGTTTTTAAGGTTAACAAATATGTGAATTCCTGGCTCCCTTTCTCTGTATCCTATTTAGCACATGTACTTTTAAATGCACATATAGAATCATACCTGGTATCACATGTATATTTTTGTGAGGTGGCTGATTTGGCAAATAAAATTTGTGAGAAGTGATCACTCCTCTTAAACGCTGTTGGAACTGAAAATTCAACCTATAGGTGAGCTTCCTAGTTGAACAACATTATACATAAATCCATGTTCAATTAAAGAAATATTTTTGCATCTGTGGATGATATATATATCATGATAAATTTCGATTGGCATATATATTGCTAATTTAATGTCTGTGTGTGTGTGTGTGTGTATTTTGTGTGTGTGTGTGTGTATGTGTGTGTGTGTGTGTATATATATATATATATATATATATATATATATATATATATATATGTATATATACTCTCCAGAAATATATGTGTCTTATATACACTCTCTAAATTCATTCATGTTCATGTATATGGATTTATAATCAACTTTTCACAAGATTTTTCACAGAAATATTCATCCACCTGAAATACATATTTGTTTCCAGTACTTAAAACTAACTTCAGTTTATTTTGCATACAAATACTATTATTTCTACAGTAACTGACCCAGTTTAACATCAATGCAAGTAGATTCCAGTGGGACATGATGTGTATTTTGAAGGTCATTTTTATTCAGCACTGGTACAATACTATTTCTTCAATTTATGCACATGATAGGATATATATTCCATCCACAAGTTAGCAAACTTATAGGCAGTTGTTTCACTTTCATCACTTCCTGCTTCAGAACACATAAATTCCTCTAGGTTTCTTGACTGGGCTTTTCATGAGACTTCTTTCCAAACACATTATTTTTAATTTCCATGATCACTTTTGAAGCAAAACTCACACACTCTTCATGATAAACCATAATCCTAATATTACCATTAGATGTATTAGTGGTTGAAATGAATGTATGTATATCAATATAAGATTTCCTGTATATTTTCAGATATCAATGGAATCCATTATTTAAATTTGGAACCCATTATATTATTTATTCACATTATGGTCTATTCATGCATTATCTCTATATTCAGAGTCACAGGATATACCTATTTGTACCCCCAATATTTATACATCTTCAAAATATTGCTCCCAGAAATGGTGGAAGAAATACTCACGTCACCTTATCTACCTATACATTTTATCACAGTAATATTCTGGACACAAAAAGCAAAGATGACACTTATTATTTTACCAATGTAAAGGTCAGGCGAGTGTCGGAGGAAGAGACTACCAGAGACTGTCTCATGCAACAGCCAAGGATTTATGGGGGTCCAGCATGCTGGGGTCAGAGCTTCCTTGAATAGAGCACAGAGCCCTGAGAACAGCTTAAGCAGAGCTTATATACTTTCCTTGGAGAGGGCAGATAGGAAAGTTTATTGATGGGTCAGGGCGAGTGGGCGGTTTGCGTCCAAATGGGTGAGGAAGTACATTCTGCAGTTTTGCAGTTGGGTACAGCACTTTCAGGGAACTAGATTAGCAAACAGTTCTCAAGACATCAACAGTGTTTTGTTAAGCATACCGAAAAACTGGAAGTGACAAGTACCTATTTTATTAACCTTTCATTCCCCACTTCTTCTTTTGGTTACTTTTAATCATAAAAATGATCATCGGGGGTGTCACATTTTATGTTTACTAGTGTGGTATATTGTTTTCTGATTACCATAAGTTTAACTTGTCCAATTTGAGCATGGAGAAAGGAAACTACACGGTTGATCAAACAGGGTCCTACAATTACCAATAATATGAGGATTATTAATGGACCGGCCAGGGCTGATGAAAACGTAGTTAATGAGGGGGCTTTGTGAACCAAGACTAAAACCACCGTTTTTGGGCCTCTCTCTCTTGTTGATGCTCTTCAAGGCATCTTCTTAATTTAATCATAGATTCTTTTACAACTCCAGTATGGTCGGCATAAAAACAACATTCTTCCCTCAATGCAGGACGAAGGCCCCTTCTCTCATGAAGAGGAGGTCCAACCCTCGACTGTTCTGTAAAATAACTTCAGAGAGAGAGGTTAAAGATTCGTGTAAAGCTGTGAAGGAGGTTTTTAATATCTTTAAGTTTTGGTCTATTACTGCTTCTAATTGGGTCATTTGTTGTGTCCCATGGACCAGGGCAGTGGTTCCTGTGCCCACCCCTGCAGCAACTCCTATTCATAATAGGATGACTAAAGTGAGGGATACAGGTTCCTGGCAGAACCGGGTTGTTTGCCCCCCCTATTTGATATTTAAATGTACCTGCGTCATGATAGAGCACTCTGGAAAACATCTGCACCATTACATAATTAATCACATCTGTTGACCATTTTATGAAAACATAAACAATGTTTAAGTGTATAGAATTGTACTGCTGTAGAGATGGACAAGGCAAGGTACCTAAGATAGCACAGAAGACAGGGAAACAGTCTTATTTGGTTGCATCCGGATTTAGAGGGCATTGCTTCTGTTGTAATCAATTAATCCCTGAACCCAAAGTTTAGGTTGTTTCAGAATTTTGTACCCAGCATATAAGGGAAGGGGCTCAGAAGTTCACAGTCTGCAGAAGTTCACAAAAAGCAGTTTTTGTTTCTGTTTTTTTTTCCTCTGTTCTGGGAAAGTTAACTTCTTAAGGACACCTGGGAGGGGGAGAGCTTTTTTCTTTTTTTTTTCTTTTCCTCCCTGCCAGCTGTTACCATGGAGCCCAGTTGGTAACTTCTATATCTTAGAAATGTAGCCATCTCTATGAAGCCCCAGCTCTAGGGCAGAGGCCTTCTTCATATATTTTGTTAAAAACTACTAAGGGGGTGTCTAGCTTAGGAGTGCTGATTTTTCCAGCCAGTGGCCAAGTAGAACAGAGCAACACGAATAGAGGAAGTTTATCTACATTGAACTCTTTTATAGGAACTGTGTTGCTGAAAGGCTTAAAGTCAGCCATGGTGAAGACTTCTGGAGAAGGTCATTTAAGACTTTTCTGTGGGCCTGGTACAGAGGGGAAGACAGGGAAGGCAGGGGATGAGAGCAGCTCCGTGGATCTGAGGATGAGGAAAAAGAGATATAAAAGAATTATGGGAAAGGGGTTTGGGATTTTCCTGGCAACAAAACTTGAGCAGTAGAACAGGTAGAGCAGAGGGGAAGACGGGAGTGAGTATCCCAAAAAGCCTGTGAGGGACTTTAAATTCTTAGTAACCTGTTTTCAGTGATGACAAAGCAACTTTAAAGGCCATTTTAATTACATCTTTGATAGGCGTCTGAGGGCACTCCTTAGCTGGTTTGAGCTTTGGGTTAGCTGGTAAGAGGACCTGGTGGGACCCGGTGTGGGCACTGACAGGAGGAGAGAGGAGTGAGAGGGTGGAAGGGTACCTCAGTACCTGCAAGCTCAGCAAGGGGCAATGGTCTGAGAACCGACGGAAATTTGGGTTTTTGATCTAGTAACTGGAGCTGAGAAATCAGGTTGCTGATGTGGGAGTGACAGCAGAGAGTCTGGGGCAGAAGGCTGCGGGTGAGTATCTATTGGAGAAGCATAGTTCAGGATTTGAGCATAGGAGGAAAAAGGCCTAAACGTAGGGGAATTTCCTTCCACACTTTTGAGCACTTGTCGAAGTTGAAAAGGTCACGCAAAATTTGAGGATCTAGAGACCCCTCTGGTGGCCATCGGTTTTTGTTATCTAACTGGTAATATGGCCAATGCTGTGTACTGAATTTGATGAGGAGTTTTGCTTCCACCAGGTAGCCCCTGTATCCTCACATCCCCATTATTTACAGAAGAAGTTGGCTTTTCCCCCACACAGTCGTGGCTGTTTTTGGCTTTGGTAGTCCGCCAGGCAAACAAAGTAATCTAGGCTAGCCAACCTGCATCTGGCTCGCGTGTCCCTACATCCATAATGTTTGTTTCCATTATCTATTGTATGGAAAGTATTTAATGGAATTTTTGGGGATCCTCTTCATCAGGGATTTCCCAATAGGAAAGACGTATAGCCAGCTGACAGATTTCTTGGTGGAGAGATGGCCACCAGGTCCCTAAGTGGGCTGTATGTGCGATAGACCATACTTCTTGTCTAGTAGGATTTGTTATCAGCCATCGCTGCTGAACGGGTTGATGAGGGTTAGGACTACTGGTGACCAATTGTAGAGTCTATAGTCTTATTCACATGGCGAATATACAATTTGAAAATGTTACCAGTCTTTTCCATTTTTCAGCCAGATTCTGGACAGGGCACAGGCTTGAGATGAGAATTAGGAACCAGGAAGTGATTCCGTCTAACTTTAGCACTGTAGGTGTTATAAGTAGCACCTGGTATGGTCCTGTCCAGCCGGGTTCCAGGGATGACACCTGATGTTGTCTTATGTAGACAAAGTCTCTTACTTGATATAGATGTGGAGTACCCTCTTCAGCAGGTTGGTAGGCAGTGGCCAGCTGTTTCCACAGGTATTGCTGAGTTCCTTCCAGAACTTTAAGTCTGTCAAGCAAGGTGGTGTGGAAGGGATCGTTAGATCTTTGAGTTAGGGTTAGGTCCCTTACTGGAGATGGGGCCCCATAGAGAATTTCATAGGGGGTGAGTTTACACAAAGAAACAGAGGGAGTATTTCTTGCATGAAATAGTGCATAAGGCAGGAGCATAGTCCAATCTTTTATGCTACTCTTTAAGCTTAATTTCGTTTAGGTCTCTTTAATGGTTCTATTTAATTTTTTTACCTCTCCTGAACTCTGGGGTCTATAAGCACAATGTAACTTCCAATTAATCCCCAGGGTCCTGGCTAACCCCTGAGTTACCTGGGCCATGAACGCTGGTCCATTATCAGACCCTATTACCTTAGGCAGGCCGTACGTTGGAAAAATATCTTTCAGGATCTTCTTGACCACCATTTGCGCCTTTTTTATTTGGGGGGGGGAGGCTTCAATCCATCTTGAAATATATCTACAAAGAGTAGGAGATATTTAAGTCCATACCATGCTTGCTTAATTTCAGTAAAGTCCACTTCCCAGAATTGTCCTGGTCTGGTTCCTCGTAGGTGCTTTCCTGCAGGAAGCTTGGAAGTGTAAGCATTAACCTATTGACAGACCCGACAGGCTTTTTTTTACCTGTGCAGTTATTTCCTTTCACTGTGAGTCGGTTAGTGGAAAACTCTGTTCTTGATCCTTCAGGAATGCCTGCAATTTCTTTGAACCAAGGTGAGTGAACTGATGTACATTTTTAACGTAGTGTAGGGCTTTCTGAAATTTCAGGCTTTGCTCAGTGAAGTTGAGGAGTACAGTGTCAGTGTCCTTAGATGTTATCAAAAGCTTGCTGGATCTCAGGGGTCCATTAGAATTGGGCATCTCCCTTTAACAGCGGGTGTAAATGAGAAGTTAAGGACCCAAACACAGGAATCCTTAACCTGCAAAACCCAGCAGTCCCAAGAAACTCTCTGTGTTGTCTGCTGTTAGATGGGGGTGGTTTCTGCACAACCGTTTGATTTCTGGGCTCAGTGAGCCATCGTTTACTGCCCCTAAAGGAATAGCCCAGGAAGATTACTTCTTGCTGGCAAATTTGGGCCTTTTAGGAAGAAGCTCTATACCCGAGTTGAGGAAGCTCACATAATACTGCTTGGGTCCCAGATTCACAGATATCCTTGGTGTTGGGTGCCAGTAGCAGGTCATCCACGTATTGAAGCTGGGTGACTTCGGGGTGCGTAGTTCTGAAGCTGTTGAGATCTCTTTGGAGGGCTTCATCAAAGAGAGTGGGGGAGTTTTTCAACCATTTTGGGGAGTCTAGTCCAAGTTAGTTGACCACACGTTCCAGTTTCTGGGTCTACCCACTAGCAAGCAAACAGCAACTGACTATATTTATGCAGAGGCAAGCAAAAGAAAGCATCTTTTAAGTCCAGAACAGTATACCATTTCCTCTCAGGGTTCAGAGTGATAAGCAGATTGTACGGATTAGGTACACTGGGGTGAATGTCCTACACTCTGTTGTAGGTCTCTCTTATGTCTTTAATGGGGGATAGTCCCCGGCTCCTGGCTTTTTATACTGGTAGCGGGGGAGTGTTTTAGGATGATTGACAAGGCCTTAGGACCCTAAGGCCAGATATTTCTGAATATGGGGCCTTATCCCATCTTTAGCTTTTTTGCTCAGAGGATATTTTTTGACATTGATTGGGGAGGCTGAGGTTTTGAACTCCACTGTTTTTGGAGGTTGTTTCATGGCTAGTCCTAACCCAGCAGTTTTTTTCCAGGCATCTGGGTAATCTGTTATCCATTTCTGGGGTAGCTTGCCTGTTTGATCAGTCTTGGGGGGTGTGAAGAGTTGCTGTTCATCTTCTACTGACATATTTAAAGCCGTGAATATAGGAGTTTATACTAAAGGATTTAGAAATATCATTTTGGGGCCTTCATGGTTAAAAGTCATTTTGGCCCGGAGCTTGGTGAGCAGAACTCTGCCCATCAATGGGGCCAGGCATTCTGGGATTATTAGGAAGGAGTGATGGATTTTTCCTTTCCTCATGTCCATGGTTTTCTTAGTTGTCTAATTCCCATATTCACTGGTGTTAGCACTTTGAACTAGAGAGCTTTTATGTGATAGAGGGCCCAGTGGGGCCTTAAGGACTAAGTATACTGCCCCTGTATCCACTTCAAAGTTTACTGGGGTCCCCTCCACATCAAAAGTTACCCTGGGTTTATTGGGAGTCTAGCAATCTGGGGCTCAGTGCTCACTTGAATAGAGCAGAGAGCAATGAGAACAGCTTAAGCAGAGCTTATATACTTTCCTTGAAGAGGGCAGGGAGGGAAGCTTATTGATGGGTCAGGGCGAGTGGGCGGTTTGCGTGCAAACAGGTGAGGGTGTACATTCTCTGTTTGGCAGTCGGGGACAGCACATTCTGGGAAAAAAATTAGCAAACAGTCCTCAAGGTTTCAACAGTGTTTTGTTAAGCATACAGAAAAACAGGAAGTGACAAGTACCTATCTTATTAACCTTTCACCAAATCCTAAATGGAAAGTGAGCATGGATTTCTAAAAACATCCATGTCCAGGTTGCTTAATGCTCACAAATCAATCCTATTGGTGACTACATATTTGTTGCTTTCTAAGATTATATATTCAACCTCAACCCTGTTGAAAATGACTAATACTAACCCTCACTTTATGCTTTTCCTGATTTCCTAATATCTCCATTGATATCTGCTTTCATACATATTTTCCTGAGTTCATCATTGTGACTGACTCTTTACATGTGCTGAAATTTACATTCACTCTCTATCCGAAACCCTATTGCTACAGAAATTTGTTCGAAATCCTATACTCACTCTTTTTTCTATACCTACCAACTATCTTCCTAATCCTACCGACTATCCCTTTTTGACTGGAAATTCTCTTTGACAATCAATCATCCAAGGTACAAGGTCCTATGCCATTGTATATCAATTTATCTGAGACATCTGTGCAGAATATAATTCAAAGCTAAGTATCCCAATCAACAGCCCAATGCCCTTCTTGGATTCAAATCTTATCTAGATTTCTGTTTTCATACTTATATTTCACCTATATATTCTCGTAAATATCGCGAGTTCCCAATACCATTGTTCATTCCTCAGTATGATTTCTAACCTAAATCAAACCTGTTATTACTCTAACCATACACTGTACCCTCAAACTAACTGTACAAAAGAGCCGGGAGAGAGTTTTTCTTACAATACAGTAATGTAGGGGCTCTTCCACCTGCTGAGAACATCAAAGGTACAAGCAGAAATGATACCCTGGAGAAGTTGCAGGCAGCTATGAAGGACCTAATAGAGCAAAAGTCATCTTCCATGACAAACAACCTGGTCAGTATTAAGGGATGTGTCTGAATCAGCCTCTCCTTTCTTAATGTAGAGAAGATTGATCAAACCATGCCTGTGTGGAGAGCTGTTCCCAGGTGCCTATGGTTGATATACCATTCTAACTTGTGAAAGTGTCACAGGAAGTAGTGGCAGCCTCCATCTCATGGGAACCTTGGATGAATCTGGTAGGACAAAGTGGTTGCCAAGGCAGTGACCTCATTCAGTTCCTGAAGGAAGTGACCTCACCTCACTTTCCTGGTGATGGAAATCTATGAATTTGGGATCCAGGAAGCCAGGCACTGAGAGCCAGTCCAAGTCCCAATCCCAGTGGTCTCACTTGTTTGGATTTACCAAGGACAGAGTCAGTCTTCCTTGGTACCTACTGATATGAGGATTGCCAAATGCCTGAAGAGCTCTGAAGAGGGGCCTTTACTGAGAAAGCAGGTAGTGGTTCACCGCTGGCTGTTGACAACTTCACAGAGTTGGCCAAGGAGACCAGATCTGAGACAGTACAGGCCATTTTAGGGGAACATAGTATGGCCCACTATTCAGAGGACACTCTGGATAGTCACAGACCTACTTGAGTTAAGGAGGTGCCTTTGTGGGTGTGGGTGTGAGTTTGTGGTTTTGTCTCATGTTCTAAGAATAGGTAGGAAGGGAGGTTTATTTGGCTTAAATTTTCAGCACATGATGGATCTAAAGATAGATACCATGTGTGCAATCAAAACCATAATGGCAAAAATTCAGTAATTGTGGATGAGTCTCTTGCCTTCCTCTGTTAGGTACTTGACCTCTATCAAGTGAGACAGGGATCCTTTTGGTCAAATGAGTTTTTCAAAGTCCTGGAGAGGTGCTTGTGTTTTCTCGTGACTCCAAATCACATAAAAAAATCTATACCTGAGAGTCAATAGGGCTCAAATTGGAGAAGCAGAGCAGTATTAACGGCAGGCCTATTTGATCACTTCTGGTTCACAGGAAGGGTGTCCAGGCCACCCTGACTTTAGGCAAATGAGGGGCAAGGGAGAATATTTTGGACACTGTCTTGGGATGCGTCCCGCATGGAAACCTCCAGCCAGAGTTTATGATGAGTGTCTATATTTAACAAGATGAGGGCCATGTGGGAGTGTTTTGGTTTTAATTGTGGTCATTCGTGTGGCGGTTGGAAGAGATGACTGGATCCAACTGGGCTTGAACTATGGTGTCATTCCCCTTAGAGACTGAGTTCTGGAACTTACCTCAGAGAAATATTGCCATGAATTGTGTTGGGATTTAGGAGGCCACGCATGAGAGTCACCCTTGGAAACTGAGATCTAGGCCCAGTGTTGCTTTCCACAGAGCACTGGGAATCTCAGGAGGATATCACACAATTTTATTCTGAAAAACTTGTCAGACATATTTGATAGTCAAAACACACATGGACCTCAATTGTAGACCTCAATGGGCCTGGCTTCATGTGACCTTTTGGCCACTCTTTGGGAAGCCTTGCCTGTGAGAGTTCTCCAGAGCTTTCATTGAAATGAGCTTCCTCACCATTAAATAATTTCTGAATGAATTGAAACCCACAGTGTCTCCAACTTCATCCTTGAAAATTGGCTAGATAAATACCATGAAATTTTTGAAATTTCCTTGACCAGGTGGCACTGGAGAACATTTGGATGTCCAGTTGCTGATCATGAGTGTACCAGACAGTGTGTTGATTGACTGGTTTTCATGAAAATGGTGTAGAAAAGAGATGCCAGTCATTTGAAGCCTGTTGAGTAATGGGCCCAGAGCGGTGGTGAGCAAGTGTGTGATAAAACATCTGTGGTGGGGTCATGTGGATCTGCCATTGGCTTCCAAATGGCTTGAGACTGACATGGTGCAGCCAGCAGATCCTGTATGTAAAGACATCTGGTTATATAGAGAGGTTTCAGTGCAATGTTCAAAATCAGGTTTCTATGGTCAAGGGAGCAACCTATGTGGTATACAAGCCCTGTTGGTGCATTCTCCTGCAGACCCTGACCCACCACACGTGAAAGAACTTCCTCCAGCCCTTTGTCCCAGTTGAACTCCTTGTATTTCATGAAGCAAATACCAAACTCCGAGTGCAGTATCAAGAAACGTTTTGAAAAGTGGAGGATGACCTAATGGCTTAGCAGTCTACATGGGGAGACACTTAGACCCAGTGGCCAAAGTTTACCTACAAAGAGAGAAATCAACACTGCTGCTTCATGTTCATTGGAGAATTATAAACCATGTCCTCCAGGTCACAGATGTGCAGACCAAGCTTTGATTGTCTCACTAGAAAGGAAGCTAAAGCTCCTGACAACAACATATATTTCAAGTGCCCAACCTAGAGGCAGTTTCTCCAGAAGTCTTTAGGCTGGTAAATCTCCATGTTTGTGGAGATTTTACACTGTCCCTTACTTTTGGAAACTCCTCTACCAACTCCAAGGTTGTGAACTCCTGAACATTTTTCATTTCAGATATGTATTCAAAGATTGTCTAACTCTTCTCCTCTAAATGTGTCTTACTTGGGGTGAAGGTAATGTCAAGGCATTGTTCTGAATGAGAGTGGGAGAATTTTTGTGTAGCACACATTTGCATACACATTGATTCATTTTACAATTTTTCATTTGAAATACTGAATTCTTGACACTAACTCATACCCTACTAGACTCTGACTACTAATCCTAATATGATGGAGAAAAATACCCAAACAGAATGAAAATACAAGCAGTTTACAGCAGGCATGGTGTATTGTTGGACTTCCTTTTTGCATGATAGAGGGTAGGTATTCTAAATCTACTCAATTTTTAATTGAAATAGTCCTCCATGTGTTTTTAATGTTAACACATATGTAAATTCCTGTCTTCCTTTCTATGTAGCCTACTCAGCACATGTATTTTTATATGCAAATATAGAATCCTACATGGTCTCACACGTACATTTTTTTGAGTTGGCTGACTGGGCAGAAACAAGTTGTGAGAAGAAATCTCGTAAACGCTGGTGGAACTGAAAATTAAAACTATGGGTGAGCTTCCCAGTAGAACAATTTATACATAAATCCATGTTCAGTAAAATAAATATATTTTCATCTGTGGATGATATATATTACTGATAAATTACGTTTGGCATATATATTGATACTTTTTAATGTATTTTTGTGTTTTTCTGTATATATATATATATATATATATATATATATATATATATATATATATATATATACACACACACACACACACACACACTCTCCAGATTTTATAAAATATGAAATATATGTCTCTTATATACACTCCATCAATTCATTCATGTTCATGTATGTGGATTTATAATCAACTTTTCACAAGATTATTCTCAGAAATATTCATCTACCTGAAATACATATTTGTTTCCCAGTATGAGAACTAACTTCAATCAATGGTGCTTACAAATCCTAATATTTGTACAGTAACAGACCCAGTTTAACATCAATGCAAGTAGATTCCTATGGGACTTAATGTCTATTTTGACCTTTATTTTAATTCAACACTGGTACATTAGTATTTCTTCAGTTTTTGCACATCATAGGACATATATTTCATCCACAAGTTAGCAAATTAATAAGAATTTGTTTCACTTCCTGGTTCAGAACACATGAATTCTTCCATGTTACTTGACTGGTCTTTTCATGAGACTTCTTTCCAAACACATTATTTTCGATTTCCATAATTAATTTTGAAGCTAAACTCACACACTCTTCATGATAAACTATAACATTAATATTACCATTAGATGTAAAACTGGTTGGAATGAATGTATGCATATCAATATAAAATTTCCTGTATATTTTCACATTTCAATTCAATCCATTATTTAAAGTTGGAACCAGTTATGTTATTTATTCACTGTATGGTCTATTAATGCATTATCTCTATATTCATAAACACAGTGTACACCTATTTGTCCCCCCATTACTAATTTGTACCTCTTCAAAATATTGCTCCCAGAAATGGTGGAAGAAATACTGATGTCACCTTATCTATATATACATTTTATCACAGTAATATTCTGGACACAAAAAGCAAAGGTCAAACTCATGATTGTATCAAAGCCTAAATGGAAAGTGAGCATGGATTAACAAAAACAACCATGTCCTGGTTACCTAATGCTCTCAAATGTCAATCCTATTGATGACTACATATTTGTTTCTTCCTAAGATTATATATTCAACCTCAAGCCTGTTGGAAATGTCTAATTCTATCACTCATTTACACTTTGCCTGATTTCCTAATATCTCTATTGATATCTGCTTTCCTACATATTTTCCCTAGTTCATCATTGTGACTCATACTTCACATATGGTGACATTTACATTCACTCTCTACCCGAAACTCTATTGCTAAAGAACTTTTGGTCCAAATCCTATACTCACTCTTCTTTATAAACCTACTGACTATCTTACTAATCCTACTGACTATCACTTTTTAACTCGATGTTCTCTTCAACAATCAATCATTCAAGGTAAAAGGTCCTATGCCATTTTATATCAATTCATCTGAGACACATGTGCAGAACATAATTCAAACCTAAGTATCCCACTCAAGGGCCCAATGCCCTTCTGGCTTCATATCTTACCTACATTTCTGTTTTCATACTTATATTTCACCTATATATTCTTGTAAATATCACAGGTTCCCAATACCATTATTCATCCGGCAGAGAGATTCCTAACCCAAATCGAACATGTTATTAACCCTAAATATACACTGTTACCTCAATCTAACTTTACAGAAGAGGAGGGACAGAGTTTCTCTTTAAATACCGGAATGTAGGGAATCTGCACCTGCTGAGAACATCAAAGGTCCATGTAGAAATAATCCCTGGAGAAGATGTAGGCAGCTGTGAAGTTCCCGAGAGAGCAAAAGTCATCTTCCATGGCAAACAACCTGGTGAGGATGAAGGGATGTGTCTGTATCAGCCTCTATCAACTTAATGTAGAGAAGATAGACCAAACCAGGCCTGTGTGAAGAGGTGTTCCCAGGTGCCTATGGTTGATATACCATTCTAACTTTTGAAAGTGTTACAGGAAGTAGGAACAGCCTCCATCTCATGGGCCCTTAGAAGTAACTATTTGGACAAAGTTGTTGCCAAAGCAGTGACCTCATTCAGTTTCTGAAGGAAGTGACCTCACCTCACTTCCTTTGTGATGGAACTCTCTGAACTTGGGATCCAGGAAGAATGGCACCCAGAGTCAGTCGCAGTCCCAGGCTCAGTGGTCTCACTTGCTTCAATTTACCAAGGACAGAGTCAGTCTTTTTTAGTGCCTACAGATGTGAGGATGTTCAAATGCCAGAAAAGCTCTGAAGAGGGGCCTTTCCTGAGAAAGCAGGTAGTGGCTCACCCATGGCTAATGACAACTTCACAGAATTGGCCAAGGAGACCAGATTTGAGACAGGACAGGCCATTTGGGGGGAATATAGTATGGCCCACCATTCAGAGGACACTCTGGGTAATCACAGAACTACTTGGAGCAAAGGTGGTGCCTTTGTGGGTGTGGGTGTATGTTCATGGTCTTGTCTCATGTTCTGTGAATAGGTAGGAAAGACTGTTCGTTTCGATTGGCGTGGACTGTTTCTAGTTAGTCGTTTTGCAATGCGAGTGCTTCTATGTCTGTGTATCCCACTGTGTCCGTGGTTGTAGACATTAGAAATAAGAATGCATCAAAGGATGTGTCCTGTCTAGTAGAAAGCTTCCCAGCATTCATCTTGCCCAATTTATAAATGGACTGTGGCTTTTGTTATCAAAGGGCAACACCTGATATCTTCATAAGTTTCTGTTTTCTTTCTGAATTCTGGACACTCTGCAGAATAGCTTCATGGTTTTGTGTCCAAGATATTTACCACCTAAAAGCTCTGTTATATGGCCATGTAGTGGGTAGCTAGTGTGACCAGGAAAGTCTCAGTGGAGAAACCCTGATTTGGGCTTTTTGCTTACCTATTGTTCTGTTGCCCTGAATATCAGGAAGGTATTTACCACAGGCCAATTCTTTGTGAAGCCTGAAGAAAAAAGTTTTCAAATGGAAATGAATGGACATCACCTGTAGCTCTTTGCTTAATTGCTTTGGAAATGGATTTGTCTGAAACATCCTCTTGGCCCTGTGTGAGGCTGTGGTTAGATTCTCAGCACCTGATGGATCCCATGTGTTCATCCAAAACCAAAATGATCAAAAGATCAGTCATTGCGGATGAAGTCTCTTGCCTTCCTCTGTAAGGTTCCTGACCTCCATCAAGTGAGAAGAGGGATTCTTTGGGTCAAATGCATTCTTCAAAGCCAAGGAGAGGCAAGCCCAAAGGTGCTTGCATTTTCTCATGCTTCCAATTCACATAAAGATTCTAAACCCCACAGTCAGTCGTCCTCAAATTGGAGAAGCAGAGCAGTATTAACGGCACACTATTTGATCACTCCAGGTTCACAGGAAGGTGTTCAGGCCACCCCGACTTTAGGCAAATGAGGGGCAAGGGAGCTAACTTTGGACACTATCTTGTTCTGCATCCCTCATGGAAACCTCCAGCCAGAGTTAATAATGAGTATCTATATGGAAGAAGATGAGGGCCTTGTGGGAGTGTTTGGGTTTTAATTTTGGAAGTTTGTGTGGCGGTTGAAAAAGATGACTGGCTCCACCTGGTCTTGAACTCTGGTGTGATTTCCCTTAGAGACTGAGTTCTGGAACTGACCTCAGAGAATTATTGCCATGAGTTGTGTTGGGATTTTAGGAGGCCATGAATGACAGTCGCCCTTTGAAACTGAGATCTGTGCCCAGAAAGGCTTTCCACAAGGCACGAGGAATCTCAGCCAGAATATCACATGATTTTATTCTGAAAGACTTGGCAGCCATAGTTGAGAGGCAAAACACACATGATCTCACATTGCAGACCTCAATGGGCCTGGCTTCATGTGACCTTTTGGCGACCCTTTGGGAAGCCTTGCCTGTGAGTGTTCTCCAGAGCTTTCATTGAAATGAGCTTCCTCAACATTTAATGGTTCCTGAGTGAATTGAAAATCATAGTGCCTCCAACTTCATCCTTGAAAAATGGCTAGAGAAATACCATGGAATTTTTGAAATTTTCATGACCAGGTGGCACTGGAGAACTTTTTGATGTCCAGTTGCTGATCATGAGTATACCAGACAGTGCCTTGATTGACTGCGTTTCTTAAAAATGGTGTAGAACAGAGATGCCAGTAAGTTGGAGCCTGCTGAGTAGTGGGCCTAGAACAGTGGTGGGCAGGTGTGTGATAAAACATCTGTGTTGGGGCCATGTAGATCTGCCATTGGCTTCCAAATGGCTTGTAACTGACATGGTGCAGCAAGCAGACCCTTATATGTAAAGGCATCTTGTTATATGGAGAGGTTTCAGGGCAATGTTCAGAATCAGGATGCTATGGTCAAGGGGGCAAACTATGTGAAATAGAAGCCTGACTGGTGCATTCTCCTGCAGACCCTGAGGCACCACATGTGACAGAACTCCCTCCAGCACTCTGACCAAGTTGAACTCCTTGTATTTGTGAAGCAAATAACAAACTCCCAGTGCTCTACTAAGAAAAGTAGAGCATGATCAATTAGCTTCACAGTCCACACAGAGAGACCCTTAGACTCCAGTTGCCACAGTTTACCTACAAAGTGAGAATTCAGCACTGCTGCCTCATGTTCATTGGAAAATAAGATACCATGTCCCCCAGGTCACATAGATGCAGACCAGTTTTGATGCTCTCACTATAGAGGAAGCTAAAGCTTCGGACCACAACATACATTTTAAGTGCCCAAACTCAGAGGCAGTTTCTCAATATGTCTTTAGGCCTGCAGAGCTCCATGTTTGTGGAGTGTTTACCCTGTCCCTTACTTTTGGAAACTTCTCTACCACCTCCAAGCTTGTGAACACCGAGAATATTCCATTCCAGATATGTATTCACAGATTTTCTAACTCTTCTCCTCTAATTGTGTCTTATTAGGGGAGAAGGTAATGTCAAGGCATTGTTCTGAATGAGAGTGGGAAGATTTTTGTATCACACATATTTGCAAACACAATGGGTTTATTTTCCTATTTTCTATTCGAAATACTGAATCTCTGACACTAATCCATAACCTACTAGAATCTGACTACTAATCCTAATATGATGGAGAATAGTAACCCTAACAGAATGGAAATACAAACAGTTCAGAGAAGGCATGGTGTATACTTGGACTTCCCTTTTGCATTATATGGGGTTGGAGTTATAAATATAGTCAATGTTTATTGAAATATTTCTCCATGTGTTTTTAACGTTAACAAATATGTGAATTCCTCTCCCCTTTCTCTGTCACCTATTCAGCACATGTATTTTTATATGCTCATATAGAATACTACCTGGTATCACACAGACTTTTTTCTGAGGTGGCTGACTTGGCAGATACAAATTGTGAGAAGAGATCACTCCTCCTAAACCCTTTTGGAACTGAAATTTCAACCTATGGGTGAGCCTCCTAGTTGAACAACATTATACATAAATCCATTTTCAGTAAAATGTATTTTTTTGGATATGTGAAGAATATATATTTCATTTTGAATTTCGATTGGCATATATATTGCTACTTTTTAATGTCTGTGAGTGTGTTTCTGTGTATATATATATATATATATATATATATATATATATATATATATATCACTCTCCAGATTTTTCAAAATATGAAATATATGTGTCTTATTATACACTCCCTAAAATCATTCATATTCACGTATGTGGATTTATAATCAACTTTTCACAAGATTATTCTCAGAAATTCAGATTATTCATTCACCTGAAATACATATTTGTTTCCTAATACTGAAAACTAACTTCAGTAAATGCTGCATACAAAGCATAATATTTCATCATTGCCTGATGGCCACGAATAGAGTGCATCACACCCAGTGTAACGCGCCACTGCACAGGTGAATAACGAGATAGAACCACAAAAAACTATCTTGTTAAGAACTTACAGCAAAATGGGGGTGCACCAAAACCTATAAGAAAGATTTTTAGCACTGAGATCTGGTAATTGGGTCTGAAAAACGAGCCAAATGTGCAACCGGAGATCCGGTCTGACTGATCCTCAAAACAATAGAGTGTCTGGGTTCCAATAGACACCCTCCACACCCAACAAATGACAGGCCCAGAATACAGATTGAACTGCAGAGAAGCATCACTCAGGGGAAATCTAGTCTAGCAGGAGAAACCAGGACTAGCAGGAGAAACCAGGGGACTAGAGGCCAGGCTCTTGTGACTGGGAAGCTGGAGAACACAGAAGCGCAGGTGACAGTCCACCTGCTGTCCGCGTGACTGGGCGTCTGGAGAACACCGGCGTGCAGGAGACCGACTGCGCCACTGGGTGGCTAGTGATTGCCCACCCGCCAGTGACCTAGAGCTGAATCCAACTGGAGACAGTCCAGTTCCATCCCCGTATTCGAACATTTCGGCAAGGAGCCTGGGCCCGCCAAAGCAGAGGGGTGACGTCACTGGAGCTCGGCCTTCGGAATTCCCTACAAGTGGAATCCACTTTAGCAGGCATAGTCTACCAACACAAAGGAGAGACAACAGAGATACACAACACCAAAACAAATCTATAGAATAAAACAGAAACACAGCAATCAAATAGAGCTGGAAAGTAACATGAGCATCATGAAAAAACAAGGGAAAGAAAGGAGTACAAACAATGCAGGACAACTTAATTCTACAGGAGGACCTAGAAGCATCAGAAACAGGGATGGGGAAAGAACTTAAGGCATACCTAACTCAGATGGAAAGGAATATTAGAGAAGACATGAGGCAGCAAGTCCAAGCAATAAAAGTATATTTTGAAAATGAATTAAACAAACAAACTCAAATGGCAAACAACGAGCTTTACCAGGAGATAGAGATCTTAAAAGAAATCAAACAGTAATACTAGAAATGCAGGAAAGTATTAACCAAATTAAAAACTCAAACGAGAATATTACAAATAGACTAGATCAAGCAGAAGTCAGAATATCAGATAATGAAGACAAAGTTTATCAACTTGAAAAGAATATAATCAACACAGAAAAGAGGCTTAAATCCCATTAGCAATCTATTCAAGAGATATTGGATGTCATAAAAAATGAGAGTCATTGGGATAGAAGAAGGCATAGAGATTCAAACCAAAGGAATGGAGAACATATTAAATAAAATAATTCTAGAAAACATCCCAGAGATGAAAGATGGATCGGATTGTCAAATCCTGGAAGCCTACAGGACCCCAAACATTCAAAATCATAATAGACAAACTCCAAGACATATAATTATGAAGATAGCCAACATACAGAACAAGGAGAGAATATTAAACACTATAAGAGAAAGGAGGCAGATTACATTCAGGGGAAAACCAATTAGGTTAATGACTGATTTTTCATCACAGACTTTGAAAGCAAGAAGATCCTTGAACAATGTATTTCAAATGCTGAAAAATAATGGATTCCAACCAAGAATACTGTATCCAGCAAAATCAAGGTTCAGATTTGAAAACGAAATTAAAGTCATTCACAATAAACAAAAGCTAAAAGAATTCGCAGCCAGAAAACCAGCACTGCAAAGCATTTTGAGCAAAATACTACAAGAACAGGAATTGATAAATACTGCCGAAAACTAACAGCAGGAGGTATCTCAGTAAAGGGGGAGGAAAATAACCAAAAAAGTTAAAACTAGCCAAACTAAAACATAATAAATAAATAAACATGATTGGAAGAACAAATCATATTTCAATTGTAACCTTAAATGTTAATGGCCTAAATTCACCAATCAAGAGAATGGGCTAGTAACCTGGATCAAAAAAAATAAATCCAACAATATGCTGCCTTAAGGAGACTCATATGATAGGAAAAGACATACACAGGGTGAAGGTAAAAGGTTGGGAAAAATCATACCACTCACATGGCCCTCAGAAGCAAGAAGGAGTGGCCATACTCATGTGGAATAAAATCAACTTCAAACCTAAGTTAATCAAAAGGGATAAAGAAGGACACTATATTCTGTTAAAAGAAACCATCCACCAACAAGACATAACAATTATGAATTTGTATGCACCAAGCAATGGAGCTGCAATGTTCATAAATCAAACTCTCCTCAAGTTCAATAGCCAAATAGACTACAACACAATAATTATGGGTGACTTCAAGACACCACTCTCGGCATTAGACAGATTCTCTAGACAAGAACTGAATAAAGAAACTATCAAACTCAACAGCACAATTTGTAACCTAGACTTAAACGACATATATAGAATATATCAGCCATCATCAAGTGGATACACGTTCTTCTCAGTTTCACATGGATCCTACTCAAAGATAGACTATATATTATGCCATAGGGCAATTCTTAGTAAATATAAAAGCATGGAGATTATACCATGCACTATATCTGATAATAATGGAATGAAGCTGGAAATCAATGATGAAAGAAGGAAGGAAAAATCCTACATCACATGGAAAATGAACAACATGCTACTGAATGATCAATGGGTTACAGAAGACATAATGGAGGAGATAAAAAAAATTCTTAGAGACAAATGACAATACAGACACAACATACCGGAATCGATGGGACACAATGAAAGCAGTTTAAGAGGGAAGTTCATTTCTTGGAGTTCTTTCCTCAAAAAAAGAAAAAAATCAACAAATAAATGAACTCACACTACACCTCAAAAACCTAGAAAAGGAAGAGCAAAACAACAGCAAATGTAGTAGAAGACAAGAAATAATTAAATTTAGAGCAGAAATCAACAAAATTGAAACAAAAAAAATTAAAAAATTTGATAAAACTAAAAGTTGGTTCTTTGAAAAAATAAATAAGATTGACAGGCCCACAGCCATGCTAATGAAGAGAAGAAGAGAGAGAACTCAAATTACTAACATACGGGATGAAACAGGCAATATCACAACAGACACTACAGAAATACAGAAGATAATTAGAAAGTATTTTGAAACACTATATTCCAATAAAATAGAAGATAGTGAAGATATCGATGAATTTTTTAAGTCATATGATCTGCCCAGATTGAGTCAGGAAGACACACGCAATTTAAACAGACCAATAACAAAGGAAGAAATGAAAGAAGCCATCAAAAACTACCAACCAAAAGAAGCCATGGACCAGATGGGTATACAGCGGAGTTCTACAAAACCTTTAAAGAAGAATTAATACCAATATTTTTCAAGCTATTTCAAGAAAAACAAAAAGAAGGAACTTTTCCAAATTTATTCTATGAGGATAAATCACCCTGATCCCGAAACCAGACAAAGACACTTCAAAGAAAGAAAACTACAGACCAATATCTCTAATGAACTTTGATGCAAAACTTGTCAATAAAATCCTGGCGAATCGAATACAAAAGCATATCAAAAAAATTGTGCACCATGATCAAGTAAGATTCATCCCTGGGATGCAAGGCTTGTTCAATATACGGAAATCAATAAATGCCATTCACCACATCAATAGACATAAAGACAAGAACCATATGATCATCTCAATAGATGCAGAAAAAACATTTGACAAAGTTCAGCATCACTTTATGTTCAAAACACTAGAAAAACTAGGGATAACAGGAACTTACCTCAACATTGTAAAAGCTATATATGCTAAACCTCAGGCTAGCATCATCCTAAATGTGGAAAAACTGAAGGCATTCCCTCTAAAATCTGGAACAAAACAGGGATGCCCTCTATCACCACTTCTATTCAATTTAGTTCTTGAAATACTAGCCAGAACAATTAGACAGACAAAAAAAATTAAAGGCATAAAAATAGGAAAAGAAGTATTTAAATTATCGCTATTTGCAGATGTCATGAAAATATATTTAACAGACCCCAAAGGGTCTACAATGAAACGGCTAGAGTTAATAAATGAATTCAGCAAAGTGGCAGAATATAAAATTAACACGCATAAATGAAAGGCATTCCTGTATGTCGGCAACACAACTTCTGAAATGGAAATGAGAAAAACCACTCCATTCACAATATCCTCAAATAAAATAAGATACTTGGGAATCAACCTAACAAAAGACTTGAAAGTTTTATATACTGAAAACTACAGAACCCTAAAGAGAGAGAGAGAAGAAGATCTTAGAAGATGGAAAAACAAAAGACCCAGAATAGCAAAAGCAACTCTAAACAGAAAATATGAATCTGGAGGTATAGTGATACCAGAGTTCAAACTGTACTAAAAGCAATAGTAACAAAAACAGCGTGGTACTGGTAACAAAATAGGCAGGTGGAACAATGGTACAAAATAGAGGACACAGAAACCAATCCTCAAAATTACAACTTTCTTATATTTGAAAAAGGGGCTAAAAGCATGCAATGGAAGTAGGATAGCATCTTCAAACAATGGGGTAGGGAAAATTGGGGAAAGGTGGGGCAAGGGAGAGAAGTGAACAACAGCAGATGAGGTAGAGAAAGAAGATGGGAGGGGATGGGAGGGGGTATAGTAGGGGATAGTAGGGGATAGGAAATGTAGCAGAATACAACAGTCACTAATATGACATTATGTAAAAATGTGAATGTGTAACCGATGTGATTCTTCAACTCGTATTTGGGGAAAATTGGGAGTTCATAACCCAATTGAGTCAAATGTATGAAAGATGATATAGGATGAGCTTTGTAATGTTTTGAACAACCAATAAAAAATAAATAAATAAAGGTTTAAAGTTGAGTGGGAAGAAATCAGCTAAAAAAGAGTTGAGATGCATTCATTTTGCTAAGCAGAAACTTTGTTTTGTGTACTTGTAACTATCACAAATTTATTTTACCAGAAAACTGGCTTTTAAAAATGCACATAATTGAGATTAAAGGATAATCCACTTACCTTCAAGAAAAACTCATAGCATTTCCTATATTTTTCATATTTTATTTTTTTGTGAATATTTTGACATGGACCAGGTCTAGACTTAGGCTATTCTTCCAGAATACTACCTCATCTGACAAGTTGGTACAATGTGTTGGATTGTTCTTTTCATCTTTTATTTAATAGTTTCTAGATGATAATGTGTATTTTTCCATATGTTTGTTTGGACATACATACCCAACTATATCTTTGCATTTTCTGTTTTACTGGGGAAGAGACTCATCAAAAGCTCTTTATTATATGTATCAACAATCAAACATTTAGAGCATGCAATTATACATAATTTTGCATGAAAATATTTTTGTACCATTTTTATAAAGATTTAGAATTATTAATACTGTCCCTACTGTAATTAGTAACTCCTTACAAAACGAATTAATCAATTGACTTTATATCAATTATGAATATGAAAATTACTAAAATAAGTATTTGGCAATTAATATGCAATTGATAGAAAGTGAAATCACAAGAAAGCCATTTAAAATGTCAGTGCATATGGTCCTTAAATAATAGGTTGTTCAAAAAAAAATTCTTTAATTCAAAAGAGTTAATATGCCATATTACAGCTAAATGTGATATAAAGACCTTAAATTATCAGTATTGATAAATAAGTATGATACCTGTTTACTTAAATATGTTTATTTGATTTTCACTGTAAGATGTTAATTCTGGAAGACTTGAGAATTAAGAAAGACTTGGTCTATATTATTTCTAACAGGCTAATCAAAGTACTTTTAAATATATATATATATATATATATATATATATATATATATATATATATATATATATATAAAACACATATGCATGAATATAGATACATATGCATAATAAATATATTGTAATATATTTATCAGGTGGTTATAATTTTTAAATTTTCTCAAGAAAAAAGAATGACTATAAAAAACAGTTTTAAATGTAAATTTCATAGCATAGTACTGTTTGTAATGCTATGAGAGAAAAATACTTATGGAGGGAAAATGAAAAAGGAAGAGAGAGAAGGGGGAAAATGAGGAAGAAAGTGAGTAAAGAAGAGGGAGAGGAGTGTTTGATGAAAAGATAAAAGTGGAGGGGCTGGGTTTGTGACTCAGTGTTAACATGCTTGTCTAGCATGTGTGAGGCAGTGGGTTATATTCTCAGCACCACATACGAATAAATAAAATGAAGGTCTATCAACAACTGAAAAAATAAAAAAGGAGAAATATTACCAAAATTCCAGGATTTTATGAATGTTAAATACAAAAAATTATGTTGCATAGCCTTATGTAAATTCTAGACTCCCCAAAATAATCATTAAATGCTAGATTATTAGTGTTATAACTAAAAATCCATTGCTCTTTCTTCTACATTCTGTGGCATGCTAGTGCTAAAATAAATTGTATTATAACACCAAAATAAAATTCTAATACTTATACAGTAACTGACCCAGTTTAACATCAATGCAAGAAGATTCCTATGTGATATAATGTGTATTTTGACGTTCATTTTTATTCAACACTGGTACATTACTATTTCTCCAGTTAATGCACATCATAGGATGTATATTTCATCCACAATTTAGCAAATATAGACACATTTGTTTTGCTTTCAATCACTTTTGCTTCAGAACACATGTATTCCTCCATGTTTCTTGACTTCTCTTTTTGTGACACTTCTTTCCAAACACATTATTTTCGATTTCCATTATCACTTTTGAAGCAAAACTGACACACCCGTCATGATAAAACATAACACTAATATTACCATTAGATGTAAAACTGGTTTAAATGAATGATTGTACATCAATATAAGATTTCTTGTATACTTTCAGATATCAATTCAATCGATTATTCAAAGTGAAACCAGTTATATCATTTATTCACAGTATGGTCTATTCATGCATTGTCTATATATTGATAGACACATGGTACACCTCTGTGTACTCCCAACAATAATTTCTATATCTTCAAAATATTGCCCCAGAAATGGTGGAAAAAATATGCATGTCAACTGATCTACATATACATTTTATCACAGTAATATTCTGGACACAAAATGCAAAGGTCACACTTATGACTGTCCCAAAGCCTAAATGGAAAGTGAACATGGATTACTAAAAACATCCATGTCCAGGTTGCCTAATGCTCTCAAATGTCAATCCTATTGGTGATTACATATGTGTTTCTTCCTAAGACTACATTTTCAATCTCACCCTGTTGAAACTGTCTAAACCTCTCACTCATTTTATAATTTGCCTGATTTCCTACTCTCTATTCACATCTGCTTTCCTACTTTTTTCCCCAGTTCATCATTGTGACTGACTCTTCACATGTGCTGACATTTATATTCAATCTCTACCAGAAACCCTATTGCTAAAGAACTTTTGGTCCAAATTCTATACTCAATCTTCTTCGTAATCCTACCGACTATATCCCTAATCCTAGCAAAAATCCCTTTTTTAACTGGATGCTCTCTTCTACATTCAATCATCGAAGGTACAAGGATCTATGCCATTGCATATCAATTTATCTGAGACATATGTGCAGAACATAATTCAAAGCTAAGTATCCCACTCAAAGGCCAAATTCCCTTCTAGGATTCAAATCTTACCTAGATTTATATTTCAATACTTATATTTCACCTATATTTTCATGTAAATATCGCAGGTTTCCAATAACATTGTTCATCAAGCAGAATGATTCCTAACCCATATTGAACATGTTATTAATCCTAACCATACACTGTTCCTCAATCTAACTTTACAGAAGAGCAGAGACAGAGTTTGTATTACAATACAGGAATGTATGGATCTTCCACCTGCTGAGAACCTCAAAGGTCCATGTAGAAATAATCCCTGGAGAATGTGTAGGATGCTATGAACGACCTGAGAGGGCAAAAGTCATCTTCCATGGCAAAAAAACATGGTCAGGATAAAGGGTTGTGTCTTAATCAGAATCTCTCTTCTTAATGTAGAGAAGATGGACCAAACCAATCCTCTGTGGAGAGCTGTTCCCCAGTACCTATGGTTGATATACCATTCTAACTTATGAAAATGTCAGAGGAAGTAGGTGCAGCCTCCATCTCATGGGACCCTTGGAAGCATCTGTTAGGACAAAGTGGTTGCCAAGGCTGTGACCTCATTCAGTTCCTGAAGGAAGTGACCTACCTCACTTTCTTGGTGATGGAATCTCTGAACTTGGGATCCAGGAAACCAGGCACACAGAGCCAGTCCCAGTACCAGTCAGAGTGGTCTCACTTGTTTGGATTTACCAAGGACAGAGTCAGTCTTTCTTGGTACCTACTGATGTGAGGATGGCCAAATGCCAGAAAAGCTCAGAAGAGGGGCCCTTCCTGAGAAAGCAGAAAGTGGCTCACCAATGGATCCTCACAACTTCACAGAGTTGGCCAAAGAAAACAGATCTGAGACAAGACAGGCCATTTTGGGGTAACATAGTATGGCCCACCATTCAGAGGACACACTGTATAGTCACAGACCTACTTGGGGAAAGGAGGTGCCTTTGTGGGTGTGGGTGTGAGTTTTTGGTTCTGTCTCATCTTCTGAGAATAGGTGGAAAAGGCGGGTTTTTTTTTGGTTTGGTGTGTACTCTTTATAGTAGGTCGTTTGACTAGGTGAGTGTTTCTTTATCTATGTATTCCACTGTGTCCATGGTTGAAGACATTAGAAAAGAGAATGCATCAAGGATGTGTCCTGTCTATTAGGAAGCTTCCCAGCATTCATCCTGCCCGATTTATTAATGGACTGTGGCTTGTCTTATAGATGTGCAACACCTACTAAATTCCTAAGTTCATGTTTTCTTCCTAAATTCTGGCCACTCTCCAAAATAGTCTTATGGATTTGTGTCCAAGATATGTACCCCTCCAAGCTCTGTGACATGGCCATGTACTGGATAGCTGAAGGAAATGGGAGCATCTCAGAAAACACAGATATCAGTGTGACCAGTAATGTCTCAGTGGAAAAACCCTTCTTTTGGCCTTTTGCTTACCTATTGTTCTTTGACCTGAATGTCAGGAGGTCTTTGCCTCAGTCCACCCATTTGGGAAGACTGATGAAAACTGTTCTCAAATGGAAATGCATGCGCATCACCTGTCGCTCTTTGTTTAATTGCTTAGGATAAGGATGTGTCTGATTCAGCCTCTTGGCCCTGTGTGATGCTGTGGCTTAGATTCTCAGCACCTCATGGATCTAAAGAAAGATTCCATGTGTGTATCCAAAACAAAAATGGTAAAAAACCACGCTGACTTTAGGAAAATAAGTGGCAAGGGAGCTCTTTTGAACACTGTCTTGGGCTGCGCCCCTCATGGAAAACTCCAGCAAGAGGTTATGATTAGTGTCTATATGGAAGAGGATGAGGGCCTTGTGGGAGTGTTTTGGTTTTAATTGTGTTTATTTGTGTGGTGGTTGGAAGTGATGACTGGGTCCACCTGGGCTTGAACTCTGGTGTGATACCCTAAGAGACTGAGGTCTAGAACTGACGTCAGAGAAGTATTGGCATGAATTGTGTTGGGGTTTTAGGAGGCCATGCATGAGAGTCGCTCTTGGAAACTGAGATCTTGGACCAGGGTAGCTTTCCACAGAACACTGGGAATCTCAGCCAGGATATCACATGATTTCATTCTGAAAGACATGGCAGCAATAGTTGAGAGTCAAAACTCACATGGACCTCATATTGTAGACCTCAATGGGCCTGGCTTCATGTGACTTTTTGGTCACACTTTGGGAAGACTTTCCTCTGAGAGTTCTCCAGAACTTTCATTGAAATAAACTTCCTCAACATTTAATGGTTCCTGAATAAATTTAAACCCACAGTGCCTCCAACTTCATCCTTTAAAAATGGCTAGATAAGTACCATGACATTTTTTAAATTCCCATGACCAGATGGCACTGGAGTAACTTTGGATCTTATGCTGTTGATCATGAGTGTACAAGACAGTGCCTTGATTGACTTGGTTTCATGAGAATGGTGTAGAACAGAGATGCCAGTAATTTGGAGACTGCTGAGTTGGGGCCTAGAGCAGTGATGTGCAGGTGTGTGATAAAACATCTGTGTTGGGGCCATGTGGATCTGCCATTGGCTTCCAAATGGCTTGTGACTGACATGCTGCAGCCAGCAGACCCTTATATGTAAAGGCATCTTGTTATATGGAGATTTTTCAGGGCAATGTTCAGAATCAAGTTGCTATGGTCAAGGGGGCAAGCATGTGCGATAGAAGCCTGGTTGGTGCATTTATATGCAGACCCTGACACACCACATGTGACAGAAATCCCTCCAGCACTGTGCCCCAGTTGAAATCCTTGTATTTCAAGAAGCAAATACCAAACTCCAAGTGCAGCAGCAAGAAACACCACGAAAACTGGAGGATTACCAACTGGGTTCACAGTCCAAACAGGGAGACACTTAGCCCCAAGTTGCCACAGTTTACCTACAAAGAGAGAATTCAGAACTGCTGCCACATGTTCATTAGGAAAATAAGAAACAACATCCTCCAGGTCACATAGATGAAGACCCAGTTTGATGGTCTCACTACAAAGAAAGCTAAAGCTTCTGACAACAACGTATATTTCAAGTGCCCAACCTCAGAGGCAGTTTCTCAAGAAGTCTTTAGGCAAGCAGAGCTCCATGTTTCTGGAGTGTTTACCCTTTCCCTTACTTTTGGAAACTCCTCTACCACCTTCAAGGTTGTGAACTCCTGAGCATTTTCCATTCCAGATATGTATTAACAGATTTTCTAATTCTTCTCCTCTAATTGTGTCTTACTTGGGGCGAAGGTAATGTCAAGGCATTTTTCTGGATGAGAGTGGAAAGATTTTTGTTTAGCATATGTTTGCATACACATTGGATTCATTTTCCTATTTTCCATTTGAAATACTGAATCCCTGACCCTAACCCATACTGTACTAGAATCTGACTACTAATCCTAATATGATGGAGAAAAAGAATCCTAACAGAAAAGAAATAGAAGCTGTTCAGAGAAGGCATGGTATATATTTGGACTTGCCTTTTGCAAGTAGGTGTTATAATTCTAGTCAATATTTAATAGAAATAGTCCTCCATGTATTTTTAAAGTTAACAAATATGTGAATTCCTGTCTCCCTTTCTCTGTATCCTATTCAGCACATCTATTTTATATGCACTTAAAGAATCCTACCTTTTATCACGTGTATATTTTTGTGCGGTAGCTGATTTGGCAGATTCAAATTTTGAGAAGAGATCACTCCTCCTAGATGCTGTTGGAACTGAAAATTGAACCTATGGGTGAGCTTCCTAGGAGAACAACATTATACATAAATCCCTGTTAAGTAAATTGAATATTTTTAGATCTGTGAATGATGTATATTTCATGGTGAATTTCGATTGGCATACATGTTGCTACATTTTAAAATTTGTGTGTGTGTGTGTGTATACACACATACACACTCTCCAGATTTTTCAAAATATGAAATATATGTGTCTTATTTACACTCCCTAAATTCATTCATGTTCAAGTATGTGGATTTATAATCAACTTTTCACAAGATTATTTTCAGAAATATTCATCCACCTGAAATTCATATTTGTTTTCTATTACTGAAAACTAACTTCAGTGAATGGTGCATACTTATCCTGTTGATAGTCACAGCCGAAGGGGCCACAGCAAACTTCCAGGTGTCAGCAAATTTTCAGCTGCAGGCTGATGATTGGCTCACAGCGGCCTTAGCAACTTCTAGCTCATTGTCTCCTCTGTGGTGATGCTCATTGAAGATGCTCATTGAGATGTTTCCCCGCCTTTCAGACTTCCAGCTTATGATTGGCTCACAGCAGCCCCAGCAACATCTAGCTGATTGGCTCCTCTGCGGTGATGCTTATTGGGCTGTTTCCCTGCCCATTCAGACCATGGAGCTGCTCATTGGGGGACTTTTTTGGCTCTGCCCACGTGACCCAGCCAATCTGCCTCAAGAGCAGAAGGATTGTGAGAAGTGGATAGAGGCTTGTGTGGGAGGGAGAGGCTTTTGGGAAGCTGGTGTTGGGAGTTGGGGTTCTGAGGATTTTTCTTGAGAGGCTGTTTTGCTTGGCGTGTGTGGTTCTAAAAATAAAGTTAGTTTCTTTTGACAAGTGGATTCTGATTGTGCCCAGCCAGACAGCGGCATTTGGTGGCTCATATGGGGAGCGACTGAGGGTAACTGATAAGGTAAACTGCTCGCTCTTGAGGGCAGGGCGAGAGGATGGGTAGCCATTTTATGATTCCTCTTTTGTTTTAAGTTGCCTGTCTCTGGAGATGAGTGAGATGGAAGAAAAACTGCTCACATCTGAGGAAAAACTATTTGTGTCTGAGGAACAGATAGGGAGAAAGGCTATAATAATTTTTTGTTGTTCCATTTTTATTTCGTTCTATCTCTTTTTTTGTTTGGTGTTATCTTGTTGGTTTGTATTATAGTAGAAATATGGGATCAAAAATTAGTAAAAAACAAACCAAAAAAGTGTTAAGTAAATTGTTAGAGGAAGGAGGCATCCCAGTAAAATCAAGAGCAGTCATGGCAATTGTTGATACAATACAAAAATGTAGACCATGGCTTTTTAAGGAGGAGTTGTTAAATATATCACAATGGAACCATCATGGTGCAGATTTAAAAAGAATAGAAAAGAAAAGCCCAGGGATTCTGCCAGTTGGCACATTGCCATTGTGGACATTCATATCTTGTTTGCTTAGTTCAAAGCCTTCAGTTCAGTCAATGGTAGAGGAAGAAGAAGACATATTGATTCAAGTAAAACAGAAGGTGTCTCAAGTTAGTCAGACAGAAGAAAAAATTCAAGTAAAAGAGAAGGTCTCTCGAGCTAGTCAGATAGAGGAATCTATTCAAGTAAAAGAGAACGTCTCTCGAACTAGTCAGACAGAGGAAAAAATTCAAGTAAAAGAGAAGGCCTCTAAAGCTAGTTAGACAGAGAAAGAAAGTGTAAAACAGTAAAAAACATCAGGGGAAATTTACAACAGGAGACTGCTACTAACACCTTTCTATCACCAGATGACATAAGTGTCCAACTAACAAGGCCACTTTCTTATGCTGGGAGGCCCCCAACTCCCGCAGTTGATAGTTAGGATCCTGAGACAAGATCTCAAATATTAACATGCCCTGTATTTGAGGGAGGAGGGCAGCGTGTTTACCATGCTTTAAATTTCAAAACAGTTAAGCAGCTAAAAGAGGCTGTAACAACCTATCGTCCTCAAGCACCCTTCAATGTAATCATGGTCGAATCCATTAACAACTTGAACATGAAGCCAGTGGATTGGGCTAATATGTGTAATGTTGTGCTAAATGGAGGACAATGCATGTTATGGAAGGTTGCCAATGAGGAATGTTGAAAGGAGACAGCTAGGCGAAATGCAGGAGCTGGTTATCCTCAGAGAAATCTAGATATGTTGTTAGGAAAGGGACCTTATGAAGATCAGCAGCAGCAAATTGCATATGATCATGGTGTATGTGCACAAATTGGTGTAGATGCAATTAAGGCATGGAAGACTTTACAAGAACATGGAGGTTTACAAGGTCAATTATCTAAGGTAATACAAGGAGCTAATGAACCTTATGCTGAATTTGTAGATAGGCTTATTCAAAGAGCTACCAGAGTTTTTGGGAATACAGAACAAGCAATGTCATTACTAAAACAACTGGCTTATGAGCAAGCGAATCGTTGTTGCAGAGATATCATTAGACCATGGAAAAATGAAGATTTAAACACATTGATTTAATTATGTAGAGACATTAATGAACAAGAGCAAGTCATGGCAGCTGCAGTAAAACAGGCTTTAGTTGCCAGATACATTAATGAACAAGGGAAAATTGTGGCAGCTACAGTAAAACAGGCTTTAGATGCCAGACCAAGAACATGCTACCAATGTGAAGAAACAGGACATTTTAAAAGGAATTGGCCCATAGAAGGAGGGTTTAACAATATTAGGTATCAAAGGAGTAGAATACCAGGTATTTGGCCACAATGCCATAGAGGGAGACATTGGGCTAATGAGTGCTGTTCTCAAACCACCATAGAGGGTACTCAATTATCAAAAAATGAACAAGGACCTGGTGTTTATCCACGATATCATGGAGAAAGGCATTGGGCTCAATTGCCAAATAAATGGACAGGGGGTTCCAATGCTCCGGGGCCCCAAACCACAAATATACAGAGCACTGGAGGAACCCAGCAACCCCATCAGGGTAGTGCCCAGGACACATTGTCCATCAGATCCCTCATCAGACAAACCAGAGGGAGCACACTGTTGGACATCTGCGCCTCTGCCAGATCAGTACTAACTCCAGAGATGGGAGTTCAAATCATTCCCACAGGGGTAAAAGGACCTCTTCCCAAAGGAACCATGGGCTTATTATTGGGATGCAGCTCTTCTACCCTAAAAGAACTTATGATAAGTCCTGGGGTGATTGATCCCGATTATGAAGGTGAAATAAAAATTATAGCCAGTTCTCCAAAGGACATATCAGTAATTTCACAAGGAGACAGAATAGCACAGTTACTAATAATACCCAGCCTGTATGATAAATTTTCCAGTCGTACTGTAGAAAGATGTTCCAAGGGATTCGGCTCCACAGGTGTAGATTTGGCTATGCTTTCTTTAAATTTAGATTCTCGCCCCATGCTAAAACTAAATATTCAAGGGCATGAATTGAATGGGCTACTGGATACAGGTGCAGACATTAGCATCATCTCTCGTCAAGAATGGCAAAAACATTGGACATTACAACAAGCCACTCAAACGCTTCGAGGCCTATAAGTGGCGACTAATCCCCATAGAAGTAAAATGGTATTAGATAGGAAGGATCCTAAAGGATGTGAAGGAACTATACAGCCATATGTATTGGATCATCTTCCCATAAATTTATGGGGACGAGATGTCCTAGATCAATTAGGTTTGAAATTAACAAATAACATCAACCAAAATGCAGCCACTATTATGACTAGACAAGGTTTTAGGAAAGAAAAAAGATTAGAAAAACAAGAATAAGTCATAGCAGCACCAATACAAATAGATCAAGGAACAGAGAGACATGGGTTGGATTTTCAGAAAGGGCCACTGAGACAATAAAAATTACCTGAAAATCAGAAAGACAGTATGGGTTCCTCAGTGGCCCCTGACTAAAGAAAAGATACAAGCAGTCCATGACCTGGTAAAACAACAATTAGCAGAAGGACATATACAACCGACTGTATATCCCCAAAATACTCCCATTTATGTCATCAAAAAGAAATCTGGTAAATGGAGACTATTGCAAGATTTTAGAGCCATTAATAATGAGATGGTTATTATGGGACCTGCTCAATCAGGGATTCCTCAATTGTCTGCTTTGCCAATAACCTGGTATGTTTTAGGTATAGATATTAAATATTGTTTTTTTTTTTCAATTATAATTCATCCTAAGGATAGTCCAGGTTTTGCTTTTACTATCCCTGCACTGAATCATGAAGGTCCTGATCAGAGATATGAATGGAAAGTACTCCCTCAAGGGATGGCTAACAGCCCAACTATGTGTCATATTTATGTTAACAAAGTAATCCAGCCACTTAGAAATCAAAATTCTGAACACAAATATTTCACTATATGGATGATGTATTATTAGCACACAAAGCTAAAAACACATTGCTAGAAAGTTATGCCACACTTACAAACTTATTAAAAATTATAATGTAGAGATAGCAATAGATAAAGTACAATTAAATTTTCCAATTAATTATTTAGGAGTTCTGTTATCCTCAACCATGGTCAGTCCACCAAAAATTCAAATACGAGTAGATCAACTCAAATCACATAACGACTTTCAAAAGTTATTAGGAGACATAAATTGGATAAGGCCTTATCTAGGTATACCAACAGGAGAGTTGGGACCTTTATTTGATATCCTAAAAGGTCTATCAGATAAAAATTCACCCCGCATGTTAACACCTGAAGCAAGAAAGGCATTAAAAATCAATGAAACATATATGGAAAATATGCATTTGGATAGAATTGATATAAGTTTGCCTTTATTATTTATTGCACTACCAACAAAAAATATTCCTACAGGAGTATTTTGGCAAGAAGGTCCATTATTATGGATACATTTATCTTATTCTCCTTACACTATTCTTACTAGGTATCCTGAGGCTTTAGGATAATTAATACTCAAAGGAATTAAAGCAGCAAAGGGAGTGTTTGGAATTTCTTCCAATAAAATTTTTACTCCATATACTCTGAATCAAATTGATGAGTTAGCTAATGAGTTAAATACTTGGGCAATAATCATGGTCCAATCTAATGTTTCATTTGATAACCACTTACCATCTAACCCTTTATTGTCTTTTTGGTCATCGCATCCTGTAATTTTTCCAAAATTGAGAAGAAAAACACTTATCATGAATGCTTCAAATATATTCACTGATGTATCAAATAATGGTACAGCAGCAATAGTTATACCTGATAAAACTTATAAATTTTTAGTACCCAAACAATCAGCTCAAAAGGTAGAGCTTAATGCAGTATTACAAGCTTTTGAGATATTTAAATATTCTGTATTTAATTTATTTTCCGATAGTCAGTATATAGTTAATGCTATAGTATCCCTTGAAGTTGCTGGTAAGATTTCTCCTTTCTCTACTGTTTTCTCTTTACTTTCCAATATAAAAAGTCTAATCTGGGACAGAAAAGATCTATTCTTTATAAGACATATCAGGGCACATCCAAAAAGAAGGTGATTTGACTCAAGGCCTTATCAGCTGATATCCAAAATTCCAGTTTGACGATCCTTACATCTGAGATAGAACCAGGATGCTTTTTTCATTATCTATTTTATTATTGCCCTTTCCCACATTCTATTTTGTTTTTTGAGCTCATACAGACCTAGTTTAATGTTTTGCTGATCAGTTCTATTTTTTGACAAAAGAGTTTTTGAACATTGCAATGGAGATTTCACGTGTAAAAAGTTATAAGGCCTTTACTATTAGGTTATGTGTTGTATGTATTATATTATGTGTGCACACTTGTGTTTTGTGTTATATGTTTGAATGTTCGTATGTCCATATATGATATATGATGAGCGCTCATAAAAAAAATGGATCCAAATATTTTTTTATTCACATTATTTAAATGGTTTAATTTAAATTGGGTAAAGAGCTGTTGAGGTTTGTTTTAAAATTTGAAAAAAAGGAGGTTAACAGATCTGTTTCCTTTCTTTCACCTTTCCTTTTCATTATATTTAATAATTATCTTCAAGACAATGTAAATAGTTAAGAAAATTGTTTTCTTTCAGTGCCTTCTGGAATGTTACATAATTTTTCTTTAGCCATTATTTCCAGAATTCCTATCTTCATCCCAGTGCTGGTGAAATCAAAGATAAAATCAATCTACAGCTTCTGCAATAGCCATCACTGAAATGCTTGCAGAACTTGCCTAGACACATTGAGAACTCTCCTGTATGCATTGTAAACTACCTGTTTGTGCAGCGACTTGTGGTAGTGTTCGGGTATATTTGCTGATGATGTCATCGGTGGTACAATTTTTCCAAAAGGAGCCGTCAATTGGCTTGGTGTATCTTCCTCTCTTCTGTGTGTCATTATCGTCCAGCTAATGTTTGGGGGCCATTAGAGGTGAGGCAAAGAACCTCACCACCCCCCGGTGGTACAAAGACCTCTCCACAGGTGTTGCTGTAAACTGGACCGGTAGTCAGTGATGGGTAAGATCCAATTGCAATGGTACCAACTTAACGGGTAAGGACCATATGTACTATTGGACAACCTAAGGCAGGCACTGTCCCTAAGCCACATGTGTGTTGTTTAAACAGAGAGGGGGAGATGTTGAGAGCCACATCCGAAGGGGCCCCAGTAAAATTCCAGAAGCCAGCAACCTTCCAGCTGCTGGCTGATGATTGGCTCACAGCAATATCTAGCTGATTGGCTCCTCTGCGGTGATGCTCATTGGGCTGTTTCCCTGCCCTTTCAGACCACGGAGTTGCTCATTAGGGGACTTATTTGGCTTTGCCCACATGACCTAGCCAATCGGCCTCAAGAGCAGGAGGATTGTGGGAGGTGGAGAGAGGCTTGTGTGGGAGGAAGAGGCTTTTGGGAAGCCAGTGGTGGCAGTTGGGGCTCTGAGGGTTTTCCTGAGAGGCTGTTTTGTTTGGCGTGTGTGGTTTTAAAAATAAAGTTAGTTTCTTTTGACAAGTGGCTCCTGATTGTGCCCAGCAAGACTGCGGCATTATCCTAATATTTCTACAGTAACTGCCCCAGTTTAACAGCAATGCAAGTAGACTCTTATGGGACATGATTTGTATTTTGATGTTCATTTTTATTCAACACTGGTACATTACTATTTCTTCAGTTTATGCACATCAGAGGGTATATATTTCTTGCACAAGTTGGCAAATTTATAGGCATTTGTTTCACGTTCAATCACTTCCTGCTTCAGAACACATGCATTACTCCAGGTTTCTTAACTGGTCTATTCGTGAGACTTATTTCCAAACATATTATTTCCGATTTTCTTTATAATTGTTTAAGCAAAACTCACACACCCTTCATGATAAACCATAACTATCATTTCACAATTAGATGTATAACTGTTTGGAATGAATGATTGTATATCAATATAAGATTTCTTATATATTTTCTGATATCAATTCAATCCATGATTTAAAGTGGAACCAGTTATATTATTTATTCACAGTATGGTCTATTCATGCATTATCTATATTCATAGACACAGGGTACACCTCTTTGTACCCCCAATACTAATTTATACGTTTTCAAAATATTGCTCCCAGTAATAGAGGAAGAAATACTCATGTAACCTGATCTAAATATGCATGTTATCACAGTAATATTCTGGACGCAAAATGCAAAATTCACACGTGTGATTGTACCAAAGCCTAAATGGACACTGAACATGGATTACTAAAAACATCCATGTCCAGCTTGCATAACGCTCTCAAATGTCAATCCTATCGGTGACTACATATTTGTTTCTTCCTAATATATTCAACCTCAAAACTGTTGAAAATGTCTAATACTATCACTCACCCTGTACTTTGCCTGTTTTCCTAATGTCTCTATTGATATCGGCTTTCCTACATATTTTCCCCAGTTCATCATTGTGACTGACCCTTCACATGTGCTGACATTGATATTCACTCTCTAATCAAAACCCAATTGCTAAAGAACTTTTGATACAAATACTAAATTCACCCTTGTTCCAAAATCTACCGACTATCTTCCTGATCCTATTGATTATCCCTGTTTGAGTGGATGTTCTCCTCTACATTTAATCATCCAAGGTACAAGTCCTATGGCATTGTATATCGACTTATCTGAGACATGTGTGCAGAACGTAATTTAAAGCTATGTATCGCAATCAATTGCCCAATGCACTTCTGAGCTTCAAATCTCACCTAGATTTCTGTTTACATACTTATATTTCACCTCTGTATTCCTATAAATATTGCAGGTTCCCAATACCATTATTCATCCCACAGAATGATTCCTAAACCAAATCGATCCTGTTATTATCCCTAACCATACACTGTTGCCTCAATCTAACATTACAAAAGAGCAGGGACAGAGTTCATCTTACAATACAGGAATGTAGGGGATCTTACACCTGCTGAGAACCTCAAATTTCTATGCAGAAATGATCCCTGGAGAAGATGAAGGCAGCTATGCAGGACCTGAGAGAGCAAAAGCCATCTTCCATGGCAAACACCTTGTGATAACGAAGGGATGTGTATGAATCAGCCTCTCTTTTCTTAATGTAGAGAAGATGGACCAAACCAGACCTGCGTGGAGAGGTGTTCCCGGGTGGCCATTGTTGATATACCATTCAAACTTGTCAAAGTGTCACAGGAAGTAGGGGCAGCCTCCATCTCATGAGACCCATGAAAGCAACTGTTAGGACAAAGTGGTTGCCAAGGCAGTGATCTCATTCAGTTCCTGAAGGAGGTGACCTACCTAACTTCGTTGGTGATGGAACTCTCTGAAATTGGGATCCAAGAAGCCAGGCACCCAGAGCCAGTCCCAGGCCCAGTCCCAGTGGTCGAACTTGTTTGGATTTACCAAGGACAGAGTCAGTCTTTCTTGGTACCTAATGCTATGAGGATGGCCAAATGCCAGTAGAGCTCAGAAAAGGGGCCTTTCCCTAGATAGTAGGTATTGGATCAATGCTGCCTGCTGACAACTTCGTAGAGTGGGCCAAGAAGAACAGATCTGAGACAGGCCAGGCCATTTTGGGGCAACATAGTATGGCCCACCAGTCAGAGGACACTCCAGATAGTCACAGACATACTTGGGGGAAGGAGGTGCTTTTGTGGATGGGGATGTGAGTTTGTGGTTTTGTCTCATGTTCTGAAAATAGGTAGGAATGGTGGTTTGTATGGTTTGGAGTTGACTGTTTCTAGGAAGTCGTTTGGCAAGGCGAGTGTTTCTATGTCTGTGTATCCACTGTGTTCGTGGTTGTAGTCTTTAGAAAAGAGAATGCATCAATGGAGGTTTCCTGTCTAGTTGGAAGCTTCCCAGCATTCATCCTGCCCACTTTATAAATGGACTGTGGCTTGCCTTATGGATGGGCAACACCTACTGTCTTCCTAAGGTCCTCTACACATCTTGATTTCTGGCCTCTCTCCAGAATAGGCTCATGGTTTTGTGGCCAAGATATGTACCACCTCCAAAATCTGTTACATGGCCATGTAATGGATAGCTGAAGGGAATGGGAACATCTCAGAAAACTCAGATATCAGTGTAACCAGTAAAGTCTCAGTTTAAAAACCTTGCTTTGGCCCATTTTCTTACCTATGGTTATGTTGCCCTGAATGTCAGGAAGGTATTTGCCTCAGGCCACCCCTTTCTGAAGCCTGAAGAAAACATTTTTCAAATGGAAATGAATGGGCATCACCTGTGGATCTTTGCTTAATTGCTTTGGAAAGAGATGTGCCTGAATCAGCCTCTTGGCCCTGTGTGAGGTTGGGGCTTTGATTCTCAGAAGGTGATAGATCTAAAGAAAGATCCCATGTGTGCTTGGGTTTTCTATTGCCTCCAACTCACATAAAGGATTTATACCTACAATCAGTAGGATTAAATTGGAGAATCAGAACAGTATTAACGGCAGGCCTATTTGATCACTCCTGGTTCACAGGAAGGGTGTCTAGGTCACCCTGACTTTAGGCAAATGAGGGGCAAGGGAGTTTATTTTGGAAACTGTCTTGGGCTTCGCCCCTCATGGAAAATTCCATCCAGAGGTTACGATGAGTGTCTATATGGAAGATGATGAGGGCCATGTGGCAGTGTTTTGGATTTAATTGTGGTCATTTGTGTGCTGGTTGGAAGAGATGACTGGGTACACCTGGACCTGAACTCTGGTGTGATTCCCCTTAGAGACTGAGTTCTGGAACTGACTTCAGGGAAGTATTGCCATTAATTTTGGTGGGATTTTAGGAGGCCACACATGAGAGTCGCCCTTGGAAACTGAGATCTAGTCTCAGGGTGTCTTTCCACAGTGCACTGGGAATCTCCACCAGGATATAAGACGATTTTATTCTGAAAGACTTGGCAACCATAGTAAAGAGTCAAAACACATATTGAACTCACATTGAGTAGACATCAATGGGTCAGGCTTCATGTGACATTTTGGGCACTCGTTGGGAAGCGTTGCCTTTTAGAGTTCTCCAGAGCTTTCATCCTCACCATTTAATGGTTACTGAATGAATTGAAAAACCAGTGCATCCAACTTGATACTTGAAAAATGGCTAGATAAATACCATGAAATTTTTGAAATTCCCATGACCAGGTGGCACTGGAGAACCTTTGGATGTCCTGTTGCTGATCATGAGTGTACCAGACAGTGCCTTGAATCACTGGGTTTCATGAAAATGGTGTAGAACAGAGATGCCAGTAAGTTGGAATTTGCTGAGTAGTGGGCCTAGAACAGTGGTGGGCAGGTGTGTGATTAAACATCTGTGTTGGTGTCATGTGGATTGGCCATTGGCTTCCAAATGGCTTTTGACTGACATGGTGCAGCCAGCAGACCCTTGCATGTAAAGGCATCTTGTTATATGGAGAGGTTTCAGGGCAATGTTCAGAATCAAGTTGCTAGGGACAAGGGGGAAGTCTATGTTGGATATAAGACTGGTTGGTGCATTCTCCTGGCAGACCCTGACCCACCACACATGACAGAACTCCCTCCAGCACTGTGTCCCAGTTGAACTACTTGTATTTCGTGAAGCAAACACCAAACTCCCATTGCAGCAGCTAGAAAGACCATGAAAAATGGAGGATGACCACATGGCTTCAGAGTCCACACAGGAAGACACTTAGCCCCCATTGGCCACAGTTTACATACAAAGAGAGAATTCTGCACTACTGCCTCATGTTCATTAAAGAAAAAGAAAACATGTGCTCCAGGTTACATAGATGCAGACCCAGCTTTGATGGTCTCACTGCAAAGGAAGCTAAAGCTCCTGACTACAACATATATTTCCAGTGCCCAAACTCAGAGGCAGTTTCTCATAAGTCTTCCGGTCAGCAGAGCACCATGTTTGTGAAGTGTTTACCCTGTCCCTTACTTTTGGAAACTCTTCTACCACCCCCAAAGTTGTGAACTCCTGAGCATATTCTATTCCAGATAAGTATTCGTAGATTTTCTAACTCTTCTCCTCTAATTGTGTCTAACTTGGGGCGAAGGTAATGTCAAGGCATTGTTCTTGATGAGAGTGGGATGATTATTTTTAGCACATATTTGCATAAACATTGGATTCATTTTTCTAATTTTCATTCGAAATAATTAATCACTCACACTAACCCATACCCTACTAGACTCTATATTCTGACTCCTAATCCTAATATAATGGAGAAAAATAACCCAAAATGAATAGACATACAAGCATTTCAGAGGAGGCATGGTGTATAATTGGACTTGCCTTTTGCATTATGTAGAATTGGAGTTATAAATCTAGTCAATTTTTTGTTGAAATAGTTCTCCATGTGTTTTTTTAACTTTTGTTGTTTGTTGTTCAAAACATTATATAGTTCTTGATATATCATATTTCACACTTTGATTCAAGTGAGTCATGAACTCCCATTTTTATCCCGTATATAGTTTGCAAAATCATATCAGTTACGCATCCATTGATTTACATATTGCCATACTAGTGTCTGTTGTATTTTGCTGCCTTTCCTATCCTCTACTATCCCCCCTCCCCTCCCCTCCCCTCCCATCTTCTCTCTCTACCCCCTATACTGTAATTTATTTTTCCCCCTTGTATTTTTCCCTTTCCCCTCACTTCCTCTTGTCCGTAATTTTGTATAACCCTGAGGGTTTTCTTCCATTTCCATGTAATTTCCCTTCTCTCTCCCTTTCCCTCCTACCTCTCATCCCAGTTTAATGTTAATCTTCTTCTCATGCTCTTTATCCCTACTCTGTTCTTAGTTACTCTCCTTATATCAAAGAAGACATTTGGCATTTGTTTTTTAGGGATTGGCTTCCTTCACTTAGCATAATCTGCTCTAATGCCAATCATTTCCCTGCAAATTCTATGATTTTGTCATTTTTTAATGCTGAGTAAAACTCCATTGTGAATTAATGCCACATTTTTTAACCATTCGTCTATTGAAAGGCATCTAGGTTGGTTCCACACTCTTGCTATTGTGAATCGTGCTGCTATGAACATCAATGTAGCAGTGTCCATGTACCATGCTCTTTTTAGGTCTTTATGAAATAGACCGAGAAGAGTAGTAGCTGGGTCAAGTGGTGGGTTCCATTTCAAGCTTTCCATGAAATCTCCATACCGCTTTCAAAATTGGCTGCACCAATTTGCAGCCCCACCAGAAATGTACATGTGTACCCATTTACACACATCCTCGCTAAAACTTGTTGATGTTTGACTTCATAATGGATGCCAATCTTACTGGAGTGAGATGGTATCTTATGGTGGTTTTGATTTGCATTTCTCTGACTGCTAGAGATGGTGAGCATTTTTTCATATACTTGTTGATTGATTGTATTCCTCCTCTATGAAGTGTCTGTTCAGGTCCTTGGGCCATTTGTTGATTGGGTTATTTTTTATCTTATTGTCTAATTTTTGAGTTCTTTGTATACTCTGGATATTAGGGCTCTATCTGAAGGGTGAAGAGTAATGATTTGTTCCCAGGATGTAGGCTCCCTATTTACCTCTCTTATTCTTTCTTTTGCTGAGAAAAAAAAATTAAGTTTGATTAAGTCCCATTTCTTTATTCTTGTTATTAACTCTTGTGCTATGGGTGTCCTATTGCAGAATTTAGAGCCCGACCCCACAGTATGTAGATCGTAGCCAACATTTTCTTCTATCACACGCCGTGTCTCTGATTTGATATCAAGCTCCTTGATCCATTTTTTGTTAACTTTTGTGCATGTCGAGAGGAAGGGATTCAGTTTCATTTTTTTTCATATGAATTTCCAGTTTTCCCAGCACCATTTTTTGAAGATGCTATCCTTCCTCCATTGCATGCTTTTAGCCCCTTTATCAAATATAAGATAGTATGTAGTTTTTTGGATTGGTTTCTGTGTCCTCTATTCTGTACCATTGGTCCACCCGCCTGTTTTGGTACCAGTACCATGCTCTTTGTGTTACTATTGCTCTGTAGTATAGTTTGATGTGTGGTATCGCTATACCGCCTGATTCACACTTTCTGCTTAGCATTGTTTTTGCTATTCTGGGTCTTTTATTTTTCGATATGAATTTCATGATTGCTTTCTCTATTTCTACATGAAATGCCGTTGGGATTTTGATTGTCATTGCATTAAACCTATAGAGAACTTTTGGTAATATCGCCATTTTGATGATGTTAGTTCTGCCTATCCATGAACAAGGTATATTTTTCCATCTTCTAAAATCATCTCCTATTTCTCTCTTTAGGGTTCTGTAGTTTTCATTGTATAAGTTTTTCACCTCTTTTGTTAGGTTGATTCCCAAGTATTTTATTTTTTCTGAGGATATTGTAAATGGAGTGGTTGTCCTCATTTCCATTTCAGACAATTTTTCGCTGATATACAGGAATGCTTTTGATTTGTGCATGTTGATTTTACATCCAGCCACTTTGGTGAATTCATTTATTATCTCTAATAGTTTCTTTGTAGACCCTTTTGGGTCTGCTAGGTATAGAATCATGTCATCTGCAAATAGTGATAATTTAAGTTTTTCTTTTCCTATTTTTATGCCTTTAATTTCTTTTGTCTGTCTAATTGCTCTGGCCAGTGTTTCTAGAACTATGTTGAACAGAAATGGTGAGAGAGGGCCTCCCTGTCTTGTTCAAGATTTTAGAGGGAATGCCTTCAATTTTTCTCCATTCAGAATGATGCTAGCCTGAGGCTTAGCATAGATTGCTTTTACAGTATTGAGGTAGGTTCCTGTTATCCCTAGTTTTTCTAGAGTTTTGAACATAAAGGGATGCTGTACTTTGTTGAATGCTTTTTCTGCATCTATCGAGATGATCATATAGTTCTTATTTCTAAGTCTATTGATGTGGGAAATAACATTTATTGATTTCTGTATATTGAACGAACCTTGCATCCCATGGATGAATCCTACATGCTCATGGTGCACAATTTTTTGATATGTTTTCGTATCCGATTCATCAGAATTTTATTTAGGATTTTTGCACCTAGGTTCATTAGAGATATTTGTCTGTAGTTTTGCTACTTTATAGTGAGTTTCTCTGGTTTAGGAATCAGGGTGATGTTGGCCTCGTAGAATGAATTTGGAAGTTCTCCCTCTTTTTCTATTTCCTAAAATAGCTTGAAAAGTATTGGTATTAATTCCTATTTAAATGTTTTTTAAAACTCCGCTGTATACACATCCGGTCCTGGGCTTTACTTAGTTGATAGTCTTTGGATGGTTTCTTCTATTTCCTCCATTGATATTGGTCTGTTTAGGTTGTCTATATCCTCCTGACTCAATCTGGGCAGATCAGATGACTTAAGAAATTTATCGATGCCTTCACTATCTTCTATTTTATTGGAGTATAAGGATTCAAAATATTTTCTGATTATCTTCCGTATTTCTGAATTGTCTGTTGTGATATTGTCTTTTTCATCCCGTATGCTAGTAATTTGAGTTCTCTCTCTTCTTCTCTTCATTAAAATGTCTAAGGTTCTGTCGATTTTATTTATTTTTTGAAACAACCAACGTTAAGTTTTGTCAATTTTTTCAATTGTTTCTTTTGTTTCGATTTCATTAATTTCAGCTCTGGTTTTAATTATTTCTTGCCTTCTACTTCTTTTTCTGTTGTTTTCTTCTTCTTTTTCTAGGGTTTTGAGATGAAGTATGAGATCATTAATTTGTTGGTTTTTTTCTTTTTTTAAGGAATGAATTCCAAGCAATGAAATTTCGTCTTAAAACTGCTTTCAATGTGTCCCATAGATTTTGATATGTTGTGTCTGTGTTTTCATTTATCTCTAAGAATTTTTTAATTTCCTCCTTGATGTCTTCTAAAACCCATTGATCATTCAGTGACCTATTGTTTATTCTCCAAGTGATGCATGATTTTTCTTTACTTCTTTTATCATTGATTTTCAGTTTCATTCCATTATGATCAGATGAGATGCATGGCATTATCTTTACTCCTTTTTATTGTTTAAGAGTTGCCCTGTGATGTAATATATGATCTATTTTGAGAAGGATCCATGTGCTGCTGATAAAAAAGTGTAACTGCTTGATGTTGGGTGATTTATTCTGTATATGTCAATTAAGTCTATGTTATTAATTGTGTTATTGAGTTCTATACTGTTGCCTCAATCTAACATTACAAAAGAGCAGGGACAGAGTTTGCCTTACAATAAAGGAATGTAGGTTATCTGCAAACTACTGAGAACCTCAAAGTTCCATGCAGAAATGATCCCTGGAGAAGATGTAGGCAGCTATGAAGGACCTGAGAGAGCAAAAGCCATTTTCCATGGCAAACGACCTGGACAGGAAAAAGGGATGTGTCTGAATCAGCCTCTCTCTTCTTAATATAGAGAAGATGGACCAAACCAGCCCTGCGTGTACAGCTGTTCCCACATGCCTATTGTTGATATTCCATTCTAAGTAGTCAAATTTTCACAGGAAGTAGGGGCAGCCTCCATCTCATGGGACCCATGGAAGCAACTGTTAGGACAAAGTGGTTGCCAAGGCAGTGACCTCATTCAGTTCCTGAAGGAAGTGACCTACCTAACTTCCTTGGTGACGGAACTCTATGAACTTGGGATCCAAGAAGCCAGGTACCCAGAGCCAGTCGCAGTACCAGTCCCAGTGGGCCCACTTTTTTGGATTTACAAAGTACAGAGTCAGACCTTCTTGGTAACTACTGATGTGAGGAGGGCCAATTGCCAGTAGAGCTCTGAAGAGGGTCTTTTCCTGAGATTGCAGGTAGTGGCTAACCGCTGACTCCTCACAGTTTTACAGAGTTGGCAAAGGAGACCAGATCTGAGACATGACAGGCCATTTCGGGGGGAAAATATTATGGCCCACCAGTCAGAGGACACTCCAGATAGTCACAGTCCTACTTGGGGGAAGGAGGTGCCATTGTGGGTGTGGGTGTGAGTTTGTGGTGTACCAGACAGTGCCTTGATTAAATGGGTTTAAGGAAAATTGTGCAGAACAGAGTTGCCAGTAAGTTGGACCCTCCTGAGTAGTGGGGCCAAAGCTGTGGTGTGCAGGTGTGTGATAAATCATCTGTGGTGGGGCCATGTGGATTTGCCATTGATTTCCAAATGGATTGACACTGACACGGTGCAGTGAGGAGACCCTTGAATGTAAAGGCATCTTGTTATATGGATAGTTTTCAGGGCAATGTGCAGAATCAGGTTGCTATGGACAAGGGGGCAAGCTATGTGGGAATGAAGCCTGATTGTTGCATTCTCTTGCAGACCCTGAAAAACCACACGTGACAGAACTCCCTCCAGCACTGTGTCCCAGTTGAACTCCTTGTATTTCATAAAGTAAATACCAAACTCCCAGTGCAGCAGCAGGAAAAAACCACGAAAAGTTGAGGATGACCAAAAAGCTTCACTGTCCACACGGGGAGACCCTTAGCCCCCAGTGGCCACAATTTACCTACAACGTGAGAATTCAGCACTGCTACCTCATGTGCATTGGAAAATAAGAAAGAATGTCCTCCAGGAAACATAGATGCAGACCCAGCTTTGATGGTCTCTATACAAAGGAAGCTAAAACTCCTTACAACAACATATATTTCAAGTGCCCATCCTCAGAGGTAGTTTCTCAAGAATTTTTTTAGGCCAGCAGACCTCCATATTTCTGGAGTGTTTACCCTGTCCCTTACGTTGGAAGACTCCTCTATTACATCCAAGTTTGTGAACTCCTGAGCATTTTCTATTCCAGATATATATTCACAGAATTTCTAACTCTTCTCCTCTAATTGTTTCTTATTTGGGGCGAAGGTGACGTGAAGGCATTGTTGTGGATGAGAGTGGGAAGATTTTCATGTAGCACATGTTTGCATACACATTGGATTCATTTTCCTATTTTCCATTCGAAATACTGAATCTCTGACACTAACGCATACCCTACTAGACTCAGACTACTATTCCTAATATGATGGAGAAAAATAACCCAAACAGAATAGAAATACAAGAAGTTCAGAGGAGGCATGGTGTATAGTTGGACTTCCTTTTGCATGATAAAGTGTAGGTGTTATAAATCTAGTCAATTTTTATTGAAATAGTTCTCCATGAGTTTTTTTTCCTTTAATTTTTATTGTTGGATCTTCAAAGCATTACATAGTTCTTGACATATCATACTTCACACTTTGATTCAAGTGGGTTATGAACTTCCATTTTTCCCCGTATACAGATTGCAGCATCCCATTGGTTACACATCCACTGTTTTACATATTGCTATAGTGTCTTTTGTATTCTGCTGTCTTTACTATCTACTATCTCCCATCCCCTTCCCTCCAATGTTCTCTCTCTACACCACCTACTGTAATTTATTTCTTCCCCTTGTTTTATTCCCCTTTCTTCTCATTTCCTCTTGTATTTAATTTTGTATAACCATGAGGATCTCCTTCCATTTCCATGAAATTTCCCTTCTCTTTCCTTTCATTCCCACCTGTCACCCCTGTTTAATGTTAATCTTCTTCTCATGCTCTTCCTCCCAACTCTGTTCTTAGTTACTCTCGTTATACCAAAGAAAACATTTGGCATTTATTTTTTAGGCTTTTGCTCTCTTCACTTAGCATAATCTGTTTAATGCCATCCATTTCTCTGCAAATTTTATGATTTTGTCATTTTTTAATGCAGAATAATACACCATTGTGTATAAATGCCACAATTTTTTTTTTATCCATTCATCTTTTGAAGGGCACCGAGTTTGGTTCCACAGTCTTCCTATTGTGAATTGTGCTGCTAGGAACATCGATTTATCAGTGTCCCTGTACGATGCTCTTTTTAGGTCTTTAGTGAATAGACTGAGAAGAAAAATAGCTGGGTCAAATGATGTTTCCATTCCCAGCTTTCCAAGAAATCTCCATACTTCTTTCCAAATTGGCTGCACCAATTTGCAGTCCCACCAGCAATGTACAGGTGTACCCTTTTCCCCACATCCTCGCCACCACTTGTTGTTGTTTGACTTCATATTGGCTGCCACTCACACTGGAGCGAGATGGTATCTTAGGGTGGATTTGTTTTGCATTTCTCTGACTGCTAGAGATGGTGAACATTTTTTCATGGACTTGTTGATTGATTGTATGTCCTCCTCTGAGAAGTGTCTGTTCAGGTCCTTGGCCCATTTGTTGATTGCATTATTCGTTTTCTTATTGTTTAATTTTTTGGGTTCCTTGTATACTTTGGAAATTAGGGCTCTCTCTGAAGTGTGAGGAGTAAGATTTGTTCCCAGGATGTAGGCTCTCTAATTACCTCTCTTATTGTTTTTGTTACTGAGAAAAATCTATTTAGTTTGAGTAAGTCCCATTTGTTCATTCTAGTTATTAACTCTTGTGCTATGGGTGTCCTATTGAGGAATTTGGAGCCCGACCCCACAGTATGTACATCGTAGCCAAGGTTTTCTTCTATCAGAAGCCGTGTCTCTGATTTGATATCAAGCTGTTTGATTAATTTTGACTTAACTTTTGTGTATGGCGAGAGAAAGGGATTCAGTTTCATTTTGTTACATATGGAACTCCAGTTTTCCCAGCACTAGTTTTTGAAGATGCTATCCTTCCTCCATTGCATGCTTTTAGCCCCTTTATCAAATATAAGATAGTTGTGGTTTTGTGGATTTGTTTCTGTGTCCCCTATTATGTACCATTAGTCCAACCACCTATTTTGGTACCAGTACTATGCTCTTTTTGTTAGTATTGCTCTGTAGTATAGTTTGAGGTCTGGTATCGCTCTACCGCCTGATTCACACTTCCTGCTTAGCATTGTTTTTGCTATTCTAAGTCTTTTATTTTTCCATATGAATTTCATTATTGTTTTATCTATTTCTACAAGAAATGCCGTTGTGATTTTGATTGGCATTGCATTAAACCTACAGAGAACTTTTGGGAATATCGCCATTTTGATGATGTTAGTTCTGCGTATCCATGAACAGGGTACATTTTTTCATCTTCTAAGTTCTTCTTCTATTTCTCTCTTTAGGGTTCTGTAGTTTTCATTGTGTAAGTCTTTCACCTCTTTTGTTAGGTTGATTCCCAAGTATTTTATTTTTTTGAGGATATTCTGAGTGGAGTGGTTTCCTCATTTCCATTTCAGAGGATTTGTCACTGATATACAGGAATTACTTTGATTTATGCTTGTTGATTTTATATCCTGCCACTTTGCTGAATTCATTTATTAGCTCTAATAGGTTTTTGTAGACCCTTTTGGGTCTGCTAGGTACATAATCATGTCAGCTACAAATAGTGATAATCTAAGTTCTTCTTTTCCTTTTTTTTACGCCTTTAATTTCTTTCATTTTTCTAATTGCTCTTGCCAGTATTTCGAAAACTATGTTGAACAGAAGTGTTGAGAGAGGGCATCCCTATCTTGTTCCAGATTTTAGAGAGAATGCCTTCAGTTTTTATCAATTTAGAATGATGCTGGCCTGAGGCTTAGCATAGATTGCTTTTACAATATTGAGGTATGTTCCTATTATCCCTAGTTTTTCTAGAGTTTTGAACAGAATGGGTTGCTGTACTTTGTCGAATGTTTTTTTTCTGCATATATCGGGATGATTATATGGTTCTTATTTTTAAGTCTATTGAAGTGGTGAATAACAATTATTGATTTCCATATATTGAACCAGCTTTGCATCCCAGGGATGAATCCTACTTGATCATGTTGCACATTTTTTTAATATGTTTTTGTGTCTGATTTCCCAGAATTTTATTGAGAATTTTTGCATCTAGGTTCATTAGAGATATTGGTCTGTAGTTTTGTTTCTTTGAAGTGTCTTTGTCTGGTTTAGGAATCAGGGTAATATTGGCCTCCTAGAATAAAATTGGAAGTTGTCCCTCTTTTTCTATTTCCTGAAATATCTTGAAAACTATTGGTATTAGTTCCGCTTTAAAGGTTTTGTAAAACTCTGCTGTATATATATCCAATCCTAGGCTTTTCTTATTTGGTAGTCTTTGGATGATTTCTTCTGTTTCCTCAATTGATATTGGTCTGTTTAGGTTATCTATATCCCCCTGACTCAATCTGGGCAGATCATATGACTTAAGAAATTTATTGATGCCTTCACTATCTTCTAATTTATTGGAGTATAAGGATTCAAAATAATTTCTGATTATCTTCTGTATTTCTGAAGTGTCTGTTATGATATTGCCATTTTCATCCCGTATGCTAGTAATTTGAGTTCTCTCTCTTCTTCTCTTCCTTAACATGGCTAAGGGTCTGTCGATTTTATTTATTTTTTCAAAGAATCAACTTTTAGTTTTGTCAATTTTTCAATTGTTTCTTTTGTTTCAATTTTATTAATTTCAGCTCTGATTTTAACAATTTCTTGCCTTCTACTTCTTTTGCTGTTGTTTTCTCATGTTTTTCTAGAATTTTGAGATGAACCATGAGATCTTTTATTTGTTGTCTTTTTCCTTTTTTAGGAAAGTACTCCAGGCAATGAATTTTCCTCTTAGAACTGCTTTCAATGTGTCCCATAGATTCTGATATGTTCAGTCTGTCTTTTCATTTATCTCTAAGATATTTTTTATTTTCCTCCTAGATGTCTTCGATAACCCATTGATCATTCAGTAGTCTATTGTTCATTCTCCAAGTGATGGATGATTTTTCCTTCCTTCTTTTACCATTGATTTTCAGTTTCATTCCATTATGATCAGGTAAGATGCCTGGTATTATCTGTACTCCTTTATATTTTCTAAGAGTTGCCCTGTGACATAATATATGATGTATTTTTGAGAGGTATCTATGTGTTACTGAGAAAAAAGTGTAACTGCTTGTTGTTTGGTGGTATATTCTATATATGTCAATTAAGTCCAATTTATTAATTGTGTTATTGATTTCTATTGTTTCCTTATTCAACTTTTGTTTGGAAGATCTGTCCAGTAGTGAGAGAGGTGTGTTGAAGTCTCCCATGATTATTGTATGGTGGTCTATTAGACTCTTGAACTTGAGAAGAGTTTGTTTAGTGAACATAGCTGCACCATTGTTTGGGGCATATACATTTATGATTGTTATGTCTTGTTGGTGTATGGTTCCCTTGAGCAGTATGTAGTGTCCCTCTTTATCCCTTTTGATAAACTTTGGCTTGAAATCTATTTTATTTTATATGAGTATGGACTCTCCTGCTTGTTGCTGAAGTCCATATGAGTGATATGATTTTTCTCAACTGTTCACCTTCAGTCTATGTACGTCTTTTCCAATCAATTGCGTCTCCTGTAGGCAGCATATTGTTGGGTCTTGTTTTGTGATTCATTCTACTATCCTGTGTCTCTTAATTTGTGAGTTTAAGCCATTAACTTTTATGGTTATTATTGAGATATAGGTTGTTCTTCCAGCCATATTTGTTTATTTATGTTACTAAGCATGGTTTGTTTTTCTTTGATTATTTTCCCCCCTTTACTGTACTACCTCCCACTGTTGGTTTTCATTGTTATTTTCCATTTCCTCTTCTGATCATCTTTTGCCGAGGATGTTTTGAGGAGATGGTTTTCTAGCTGCAAATTCTTTTAAATTTTGTTTATCATGGAAGGTTTTAATTTCATCTTCCATCCTGAAGCTTAATTTCACTGGATGCACAATTATTGGTTGAAACCCATTTTCTTTCAGCTTTGGAAAAATGTTATTCCAGGATCTTCTAGCTTTCAGAGTCTGTGTTGAAAGATCAGCTGTTATAATGATTGGTTTACCGCTAAATGTAATCTGCTTCCTTTCTCTTGTAGCTGTTAAAATCCTCTCCTTATTCTGTATGTTTGGCATCTTCATTATAATATGTCTAAATGTGGATCTCTTATGATTTTGCACATTCGGGATCCTGTAGGCTTCTAGGATTTGGGATTCTGTCTCATTCTTCAAGTCTGGGAAGTTTTCCCATATTATTTCATTGAATTGATTTCTCATTCCTTTGGTTTGGACCTCTATACCTTCCTGTATCCCAATGATTCTTAAGTTTGGTGTCTTTATGTTATCCCATATTTCTTGGATGTTCTGCTCATGGTTTCTTAACAGTCTTGCTAGCTGTCTCGGTTCTTTTCAAGTTGAAATACATTGTCTGATGTTCCATCTTCTAAGTGATCTCCTCTGCTGGTAGTATTCTCAATTGAGTTTTTAAGTTGGTTTATTGCTTCCTGCATTTCTATGATTTCTGTTTGTTTGTTTTTTATAACCTCTATCGCCCTGTATAGTTGATCTTTTGCTTCTTGGATTTGCTTATGTAATTCATTGTCAAAGTGATCTTTCATTGTCTGATTTTGCGTTCTAATGACTTCCTTGAGACTCCAGATCATCTGAAGCATGTATGTTTTGAATTCTTTATTTGACATTCCATCTGCTGCAGGTATTACCTCTTCTAATGTTGAGTTGACCTTCATTGCTTGTTGTCCTTTCTTTCCTTGTCTTTTCATACTGTTCGCGTATCTTTCTGTTTGTTCAAATTGTTGTGTTATTGAATTTTACCCCTAAATATTTATACTGCTCTTTTATAGTTGCAAAGTCTCCCTCACAGGCGCAGGCCGTGGCTCTGCCCCTCCTCCAAATCGGGCAATGTGCCTACCTCACCAGCAGGCTGCTTGGCCTGTTCTGCCGGTCGGTAGCAGGTCTTCCTACCTTGGAGGAGCGGGCAGCAGCTCTACCCCTCTGCTGGCGCTGGGCCTGTTCTGCCAGTGGGTCACAGGTCCACCTACCCTGCAGGTGCGGTTGTCGGCTCTGACCCTCCGCATGACGCTGGGCCTCTTCTGTCTGTGGGTTGAAGGTCGGTCTACCTTGCAGCCGCGGGTGGCGGCTCTACTCCTTCCCAAACCGGGGTGATGTGTCTAACACGCTGGCAAGTCACAGGGCCTCTTGTGCTGGTGGGTCAGAAGTCCACCTGCCTTGCAGGCACAGGCGGCAGCTCGGACCCTCCCCCAACCTGGTGATGTGTCTACCACCCTGTCGGGCCCCTGGGCCTGGTCTGTCCATGTTCGCAGGTCCACCTACTTCGCAGGTGCGGGGGGCGTCTCTGCCCCTCTGAAGGCCGCTGGGCCTGTTCTGCCGGTGGGTTGCTGTTCACCAACCTTGACGTCGCAAGGGGCGCCTCTGCCCCACCGCGGTTTTCTGGGCCTGTTCTGCCTGTGGGTCGCAGGTCCGCGTACCTTGCAGCCGGGCGGTGGCTCTGCCCTTTCCCCAACCAGTGCGATGTGTCTTTTACGATTGGCGGGCCGCTAGGCCTGTTCTACCGGTGGGTGGATGGTCCGCCTACCTTACAGGTGCGGTTGGTGGCTTTGTCCCTCCTTCTATTCATGTGTATTTAAAGTTAACAAATATGTGAATTCCTGTCTCCATTTCTCTGTACCCTATTCAGCCCATGTATTTTTATATGCACATATACAATCCTACCTGGTATCACAAGTAAATACTTATGAGGTTGCTGACATGGCAGATACAAATTGTGAGAAGAGATCACTCCTCCTAAACGCTGTTGGAAATTAAAATTCAAACTATGGGTGAGCTTCCTAGTTGAACAACATTATACATAAATCTATGTTCAGTAAAATGAAGATTTTTGGATTTGTGGATGATATATATTTCATGATGTATTTCGATTGGCATATATTGCTACTTTTAAATGTCTGTGTGTGTGTGTGTGTGTGTGTGTAGGTATAAATATATATATATATATATATATATATATATATATATATATATATATATATTTACTGTCCAGATTTTTCAAAATATAAAATATATGTGTCTTATTATACACTCCCTCAATTCATTCATGTTCATGTATGTGGATTTATTATCAACTTTTCACAAGATTATTTTCAGAAATATTGATCCACCTGAAATACATATTTGTTTTCTAGTACTGAAAACTAACTACAGTGAATTGTGCATACAAATCCTAATATTTCTACAGTTACTGACCATGTTTAACATCAATGCAAGTAGATTCCTATGGGACATGATATGTATTTTGACGTTCATTTTTTTCAACACTGGTAAATTACTATTTCTTCAGTTTATGCACATCATAGGGTATATATTTAATCCACAAGTTAGCAAATTTATATGAATTTTTTTTCACTTTCCATCACATCCTGCTTCAGAACACATGTATTCCTCCATGTTTCTTGACTAGTCTTTTCATGAGACTTCTTTCTAAACACATAATTTTGGATTTCCATAACCACTATTGAGGCAAAAGTCACACACACTTCATGATAAACCATAACACTAATATTACCATTAGATGTATAACAGGTTGGAATGAATGTATGAATATCAATATAACATTTCCTATATATTTTCAGATATCAATTCAATCCATTTTTTAAATTTGGAACCAGTTATATTATTTATTCAGAGTATGGTCTATTCATGCATTTTCTCTATATTCATATAACACAGACTACACCTATTTGTACCCCCAATACTAATTTATTATGTTCAAAATATTGCTCCTCAAAATGGTGGAAGAAATACTCATGTCACGTGATCTATATATAAATTTTATCACAGTAATATTGTGGAAACAAAAAGCAAGGTCACACTTATGATTGTACCAAATCCTAAATGGAAAGTGAGCATGGATTAGTAAAAACATCCATGTCCAGGTTGCCTAATGCTCTCAAATGTCAATCCTATTGGTGAATATATATTTGTTTATTCCTGAAATTACATATTCAACCTCAACCCTGTTGAAAATGTCTAATCCTATCACTCACTTTATACATTGCCTGATTTCCGAATGTCTTCATTGATATCTTTTTTTCTATATTTTTTCCCCAGTTAATCATTGTGACCAACTCTTCAAATGTGTTGACATTTACTTTCACTCTCTACCCAAATCCGTATTGCTAAAGATCTTTTGGTCCAAATCCTATACACACTCTTCATTATAAACCTACCGACTATCATCTTAATCCACCAACTATCCCTTTTTTACTGGATGTTGTCTTTGACATTCAATCATCCGAGGGACAAGGTCCTATGACATTGTATATCGATTTATCTGAGACACCTGTGCAGAACATAATTTAAAGCTAAGAATCCAAATCATGGGCACAATGCCCTTCTGGGCTTTAAAAATTACCTAGATTTCTGTGTTCATACTTATATTTCACCTATATATTCTTGTAAATATTGCAAAATCACAATACCATTATTCATCCCGCAGAATGATTTCTAAACCAAATGGAACCTGTTATTAACCTTAACCATACAATGGTCCCTCAATCTAACTTTACAGAAGAGGAGGGACAGAATTGGTCTTCCAATATATAAATGTAGGGGATCTTCCAGCTACTGAGAAACTCAAAGTTCCATGCAGAAATGATCCCTGGAGAAGATGTAGGCAGCTATGAAGGACCTGAGAGAGCAGAACTCATCTTTCATGGCAAACAACCTGGTCAGGATGAAGGGATGTGTCAGAATCAGCCTCACTCTTCTTAATGTTGACAAGATGGACCAAACCAGGCCTGTGTGGAGAGCTGTTCCCGGGTGCCTATGGTTGATATACAATTCACAGTTGTGAAAGTGTCACAGGAAGTAGGGGCAGCCTAGTTCTCAGGAGAACCTTGGAAGCAAATGTTAGGACAAATTGGTTGCCAAAGCAGTGACCTCATTCAGTTCATAAAGGAAGTGACCTTCTTCACTTCCTTGGTGATAGAACTCTCTGAAATTGGGATCCAGGAAGCCATGCACCCAGAGCCAGTCCCAGTACCATTCCCAGTGGGCTCACATGTTTGGATTTACCAAGAACAGAGTCAATCTTTCTTGGTACCTACTGATATGAGGATGGCCAAATTTCAGGAGAGCTCTGCAGAGGGGCCTTTCCTGAGAAAGCAGGTAGTGGCTCACCGCTGGCTCCTGACAACTTCACAGAGTTGTCCAATGAGATCAGATTTGAGACAGGACAGGCCATTTCAGGGAAACGTAGTATGGCCCACCAGTCAGAGGACACTCTGGATAGTCACAGACCTACTTGGGGAAAGGAGGTGCCTTTGTGGGTGTGGGTGTGAGTTTGTGGTTTTGTCTCATGTTCTAAGAATAGGTAGGAAGGGAGGTTTATTTGGTTTGGAGTGGACTGTTTCTAGTAATTCTTTTGACAAGGTGAGTGTTTCTATGTCTGTGTATCCCACTGTGTTCATGGTTGTAGATATTAGAAAATAGAATGCATCAATGGATGTGTCCTCTTTAGTAGAAAGCTTCCCAGCATTCATCCTGCCCGAGTGATGAATGGACTGTCGCTTCCCTTATGGATGGGCAACACCTACTATTTTCCTAAGGTCCTGTTTTCTTCCTGATTCTGTCCACTCTCCGGAATTGGCTCATGGTTTTGTGTCCAAAAAATGTACCACCTCCAAGCTCTGTGACATAGCCATGTACTGAATAGCTAAAGGAATGGCGAGCATCTCAGAAAACTCAGATACCAGAGTGACGTGGAAAGCCTCAGTGGAGTAACCCTGCTTTGGGCCTTTTGCTAACCAATTCTTCTTTTCCACTGAATGTGAGGAAGGTCTTGGCCTCAGGCCACTCCTTTGTGAAGTCTGAAGAAAACAGTTTTCAAATGGAAATGAATGGGCATCACCTGTGGCTCTTTGTGAATTGCTTTGGAAACGGATATGTCTGAATCGTCCTCTTGGCCCTGTGTGAGGCTGTGGCTTAGATCTCAGCACCTGTTGGATCAAAAGAAAGATCCCATGTGTGCATCCAAAACCAAAATGGAAAAAGATCAGTCATTGTTGATGAAGTCTCTCGCCTTCCTCTGTTAGGTTCCTGACCTCCATCAAGTGAGAATAGTGATCCTTTGAAACAAATGAGTTCTTCAAAGCACTGCAGAGGCTAGCCCATACATGCTTGTGTTTTGTCATGTCTCCAAATCACATAAAGAATCTATTCCCGACAGTCAGTAGGCCTCAAATTGGAGAAGCAGAGCAGTATTAATGGAAGGCATATTTGATCCCTCCTGGTTCACAGGAGGGGTGTTCAGGCCACCCTGATTTTAGGGAAAAGACGGGCAATGTCTTGGGCTTCGCCCCTCATGGAAAACTCCAGCCAGAGGTAATGAGTAGTTTCTATATGGAAGAAGATGAGGGCCATGTGGGAGTGTTTTGGTTTTAATTGTGGTCATTTGTGTGGCGGTTGGAAGAGATGACTGGGTCCACCTGGTCTTGAACTCTGCTGTGATTCCACTTATAGACTGAGATCTGGAACTGACCTCAGAGAAATATTGCCATGAATTGTGTTGTGGTTTTAGGAGACCACACATGACATTCGCCCTTGGAACATGAGATCTATGCCCAGGGTGGCTTTCCACAAAAAACTGGGAATCTCAGACAGGATATCCCATGATTTTATTCTGAAAGACTTGCCAGCCATAGTTGAGAGTCAAAACATACATAGACCTCACATTGTAGACCTAAATAGGCCTGGCTTCATTTGACCTTTTGGCCACTTTTTGAGAAGCCATGCTTGGGAGAGTTTTCCAGAGCTTTCATTGAAATGAGCTTCCTAAACATTTAATGGTTCCTGAATGAATTGAAAACCACAGTGCTTCCAATTTTATCCTTGAAAAATGGATAGATAAATACCACGAAATTTTTAAATTTCCCATGGCAAGGTGGCACTGGAGCACCTTTTAATGTCCTGTTCCTGATCAAGAGTGTACTAGACAGTGCCTTGATGGTGTAGAACTGAGATGCCAGGAAGTTGGAGCACGCTAAGTAGTGGGGTTAGAGCAGTGGTGGGGAGGTGTGTGATTAACCATGCATGGTGGGTTCATGGGGATCTGCCATTACCCTACAAATGGATTGTGACTGACATGGTGCAGCCAGCAGACCCTTTTATGTAAAGGCATCTTTTTATATTGAGAGGTTTCAGGGCATTGTTCAGAATCGGGTTGCTATGGTCAATGGGGAAAACTATGTGGGATAGAAGCCTGTTCTGTGCATTCTCTTGCAGACCCTGAAAAACCACACATGACCGAACTCCCTCCAGCACTGTGTTCCAGTTGAACTCCTTGTATTTTGTGAAGCAAATACCAAACTCACATTGCAGCAGCAAGAAACACCACGACAAGTGGAGGATGACCAAAAGACTTCACAGTCCACACGGAGACAGACTTAGCCCCCAGTGGCCACAGTTTACCTACAAAGAGAGAATTCAGCACTGCTCCCATATGTTCATTAGAAAATAAGAAACCATGTCCTCCAGGTCACTTAGATACATGCCCAGCTTTGATGGTCTCTCTACAAAGGAAGCTAAAGCTCCTGAAAACAACAAATATTTCAAGTGCCCAAACTCAGAGGCAGTTTCTCAAAAAGTCTTTAGTCCAGCAGAGCTCCATGTTTGTGGAGTATTTACCCTGTCCCTTACTTTTGGAAACTCCTCTACCACCTTCATGGTTGTAAACTCTTAAGCATATTCCATTCCAGATATGTATTCACAGATTTTCTAACTCTTCAACTCTAATTGTGTTTTACTTGGGGCGAAGGTAAAGTCAAGTCATTGTTCTGGATGAGAGTGGGAAGATTTTTATGTAGTACATATTTACATATACATTGAATTTATTTTCCTATTTTCCATTCATAATACTGAACCCTGACATTAACCCATAACCTACTAGACTCTGACAACTAATTCAAATATGATGGAGAAAAATAACCCAAACAGAATAGAAATAAAAGCAGTTCAGAGGAGGCATGGTGTATACTTGGACTTGCCGTTTACATTATATAGGGTAGTAGTATTAAATCTACTCAATTTTTTGTTGAAATAGTTCTCCATGTGATTTTAAAGTTAACAAATAGGTGAATTCCTCTCTCCCTTTCTCTGTAGCCAATTCAGCACATGTATTTTCATATGCACATATAGAATCATACCTGTTATCACATGTACATTCTTGGGAGGTGGCTGACTGGGCAGATACAAATTGGGATAACAGATCACTCCTCCTAAACCCAGTTAGAACTGAAAATTCAACCTATCGGTGAGCTTCGTAGATAAACAACATGATAAATAAATCTATGATCAGTAAAATGAATATTTTTGGATCATTGGATGATATATATTTCATGATGAATTTTGATTGGCATATATATTGCTACTTTTTATTTTCAGAATATGAAATATATGTGTCTTATTGTACACTCCCTAAGTTCATTCATATCCACTGTATGTGGATTTATAAACCAATTTTCAAAAGTTTATTCTCAGAAAAATTCATCTACCTGAAATACATATTTGTTTCTTAGAACTGAAAACCAACTTCAGTGAATGGTGCATACGAATCCTAATATTTCTACAGTAACTGACACAGTTTAACATCAATGCAAGTAGATTCCTATGAGACATGATGTGTATTGTGATGTTTATTTTTAGTCAACACTGGTACATTACTATTTCTTCAGTTGATGCCCATCATAAGATATATATTTCATCCACAAGTTAGCAAATTTAAAGTCATTTGTTTCAATTTCAATAACTTCTTGCTTCAGAAAACATGTATTCCTCCTTGTTTCTTGACTGGTCTTTTCATAAGACTTCTTTCTAAACACATTATTTTCGTTTTCCATAATCACTTTTGAAGCAAAACTCACACACTCTTCATAATAAAACATAACCCTAATATTACCATTAGAAGTATAACTGGTTGGAATGAATGATTGCATATCAATATAAGAATTCCTGTATATTTTCCGATATCAATTCAATCTTTTATTTAAAGTGGAACCAGTTATATTATTTATTCATAGTATGGTCTATTCTTGCATTATCTCTATATATTCATAGACACAGGGTACACCTATTTGTACCCCCATACTCATTTATACACCTTAAAAATATTGCTCCCAGAAATGGTGGAAAAATTATTCATGTCACCTGATCTACATATACATTTTATCACAGTAGTATTCTGGACACAAAATGCAAAGGTCACATTTCTGATTGTTCCAAAGCCTAAATTTATAGTGAGCATGTATTTCTAAAACATCCATGTCCAGGTTGCCTAATGCTCTCAAATGTCAATCCAATTGGTGACTACATATGTGTTTCTTCCTAAGATTATATATTCAAACTCAACCCTGTTGAAAATGTCTAATCCTATCACTCACTTTTACTTTGCCTGATATCCAAAAGTCTCTACTGATATATGCTTTCCTACATAATTTCCCAGGTTCATGATTTTGACTGACTGTTCATATGTGCTGACATTTACATTCACTCTCTACCTGAAACCCAATTTCTAAATAACTTTTGTTCCAAATCCTATACTCACTCTTCATTCTGAATATACCTACTATCTCCCAAATCCTACTGACTATCCTTTTTTGAATTGGTGTTCTCTTCGACATTCAATCACCCAAGGTACAAGATCCAATGCCAATGTATATTAATTTATCTGAGACATCTGTGCAGGACATAATTCAGAGCTAAGTCTCCCAATCAAGGGCCTCATACTTTTCTGGGCTTCAAATCTTACTTAGATTTCTGTTTCCATACAGTGTGACCAGGAAAGTCTCAGTGGAGAAACCCTGCTTTGGGCCTTTTGTTTACCTATTGTTCTTTTGCCCTGAATGTCAGGAAGGTCTTTGCCTCAGGCCACACGTTTGTGAAGCCTGAAGAAACAGTTTTCAAATGGAAATGAATGGGCATCCCCTGTGGCTCTTTGCTTAATTGCTTTGTAAAGATATGTGTTTGAATCAGCCTCTTAGCCCTCTGTGAGGCTATGGCTTATATTCTCAACTCCTGATGGATGTAAAGAAAGATACCATGTGTGCATCCAAAATCAAAATGGCAAAAATTGCAGTCATTGTTGATGAAGCCTCTCGCCTTCCTCTGTAAGGTTCCTGACCTCCATCAAGTGAGAATAGGGATCCTTTGATCAAATGAATTCTTCAAGGCCCTGCAGAGGGTAGCCCATAGGTGCTTGGGTTTTCTCATGAGTCCAGTTCACATAAAGAATCTAAACCCCACAGTCAGAGACCTCAAGTTGGAGAAGTGGAAAAGTATTAATGGCAGGCCTATTTGATCACTCCTGGTTCACAGGAATGATGTCGAGGCCACAGTGACTTTAGACAAATGAGAGGCAAGGGAGCATTTTTTGGACACTGTCTTTGGTTGCACCCCTAGTGGAAAACTCCAGCCAAAGGTTATGATGAGTGTCTATATGGAAGAAGATTAGGGCCGTGTGGAGTGTTTTGGATTTAATTGTGGTCATTTGTGTGGTGGTTGGAAGAAATGACAAGGTCCACCTGGCCTTGAACTCTGGTGTGATTCCTCTTAGAGACTGAGTTCTTGAACCGACATCAGAGAAGTATTGCCATGAATTGTGTTGGGATTTTAGGAGGCCACGCATAAGAGTCACCCTTGGAAACTGAGATCTAGGCCCAGGTTGGCTTTCCACATATCACTGGGAATCTCAGCCAGGATACCAAATGAATTTATTCTGAAAAACTTGGCAGCCATAGTAGAGAGTCAAATATCACACGGACCTCACATTGTAGACCTCAATAGGCCTGGCTTCATGTGACCTTTTGGCCATTCTTTGGGAAGCCTTGCCTGTGAGAGTTCTCCAGAGCTTTCATTGAAATGAGCTTCCTCACCATTTAACGGTTCTTTAATATATTGAAAGCCACAGTGCCTCCAACATCATCCTTGAAAAATGGCTAGATGGATACCATAATTTTTTTCAAATTCCCATGACCAGGTAGCACTGGAGAACCTTTGGATGTCCTGGTGTTGATCTTGAGTATGCCAGACAGTGCCTTGATTGACTGGGTTTCATGAAAATGGTGTAGAACAGAGATGCCAGTAAGTTGGAGCCGGCTGAGTAGTGGGGCTAGAACAGTGCTGGGCAGGTGTGTGATAAAACATGTGGTGGGGCAATATGGATCTCTTTTTGGCTTCCAAATGGCTTGTGACTGACATGGTGCAGACAGAAGACCCTTCTTTGTAAAGGCATCTTGTTATATGGAGAGATTTCAGGGCAATGTTCAGAAACAGGTTGCTATGGTCAAGAGAGCAAACTATGTGGGATAGAAGCCTGGTTGGTGCATTCTCCTGCAGACCCTGACCCACCACTCAGACAGAAATCCCTCCAGCACTGTGACACAGTTTAACTCCTTGTATTTTGTGAAGCAAATACCAAACTCCCAGTGCAGCAGCAAGAGACACCACAAAAATTGCAGGATGACCAAATGGCTTCACAGTCCACACGGGGAGAAACTTAGCCCCCAGTGTCCACAGGTTACCTACTAAAAGGGAATTCAGCACTGCTTCCTCATTTTCATTGGAAAATAAGAAACCATGTCCTCCAGGTCACATAGATGCACACCCAGCTTTGATCGTCTCACTACAAGGGAAGCTAAAGCTCCTGACAACTACATATATTTCAAGTGCCCAACCACACAGGCAGTTTCTCAAGAAGTCTTTAGGCCAGCAGAGCTCCATGTTTGTGGAGTGTTTACCATGTCCTTTACATTTGGAAACTCCTCTACCACCTCCAAGGTTTCAAAACCTTGAGCATATTCCATTCCAGATATGTATTCACTGACTTTCTAACTCTTCTCCTCTAATGGTGTTTTAGTTGGGGTGAAAGTACTGTCAAGGCATTATTCTGGATGAGAGTGGGAACATTTTTTTGTAGCACATATTTACATACACATTGGATTCATTTTCTAATTTTCCATTCCAAATATTGAATCCCTGACACTAACCCATAACCTACTACACTCTGACTACTAATACTAATAAGATGGAGAAAAATAACCCAAACAGAATAAAAATACAAGCATTACAGGAGGCATAGTGTATAGTTGGACTTGCCTTTTGCCTTAAATATGGTAGGAGTTATAAATCTAGTCAATTTTTTGTTGAAATCGTTCTACATGTTTTTTGAAAGTAAACCATTCTGTGAATTCCTGTCTCCCTTTCTCTGTAGCCTATTCACCACCTGTATTTTTATATGCACACATAGAATCCTACCTGGGACCACACGCACATTCTTGTGAGGTGGCTAACTTGGCAGATACAAATTGTAAGGGATCACTCTGCCTAAACGATGTTGAAACTGAAAATTCAAATTATGTGTGAGCTTTCTACTTGAACAATATTATTCATAAATCCATGTTCAGTAAAATAAATATTTTTGGATCTGTCGATGATATATATTTCAATATAAATTTTGATTGGCATATATATTGCTATTTTTAATGTATCTCTGTGTGTGTGTATCTATATATCTATATATCTAGATCTATATATCTATCTATATATATCTATATCTATCTATCTATCTATCTATCTATATCTATCTATATCTATCTATATATATATATATATATATATATATATATATATATATATATATATATATATATATATATTATATATACACTCTCCAGATTTTTCAAAATATGAAATGTGTGTCTTATTTTACACTCACCAAATTCATTCATATTCATGTATGTGGATTTATAATCAACTTTTCACAAGGTTATTCTTAGAAATATTCATTCACCTGAAATACATATTTGTTTCCTAGTACTGAAAATAATTCAGTGAATGGTGCATACAAATCCTAATATTTCTACAGTAACTGACCCAGATTAACATCAATGCAAGTAGATTCCAATCAGACATGATGTGTATTTTGACGTTCATTTTTATTCAACACTGGTAGATTACTATTTCTTTAATTTATGCACATCATAGGATATATATTTCATCCACAAGTTAGGAAATTTATAGGCATTTCTTTCACTATCAATCACTTCCTGCTTCAGAACACATGTATTCCTCCATATTTCTTGACTGGTCTTTTCATGAGAAAAGGGACGGACAAGGCAAGGCAAGGCACCTAAGATAGCACCGAAGATAGGGAAACAGTCCTATTTGGACTGTTGTCCAGAGCTTTCATTGAAATGAGCTTTTTCACCATTTAACGGTTTAGAGGGCATTGCTTCTGTTGTAATCAATTAATCCCCTGAACCCCAAGTTTAGGTTGTTTCACAATTTTGTACCCAACATGTAAGGGAGGGGCTCAGAATTCCACAGTCTGCAGAAGTTCACAAAAAGCAGGGTTTTTTTCTCTATTCTGGGCAAGTTAACATTTTAAGGACCCCTGGGAGGGGCAGAGCTTTTTTCTTCCCTTTTTTTCCTTGCCAGCTGTTACCATGGAGCCCAGTTTGTAACTTCTTTATCTTAGAAATATAGACATTTCTGTGAACCCCCAGCTCAAGGCCAGAGGCCTTGTTCACATATGGACAGCATTGTGACTGACTCTTTCCAAACACATTATTTTCGATTTCCATAATCACTTTTGTAGCAAAACTAACATATCTTCATGATCAACCATAACCCTAATATTAATATTATATGTATAGCTGGTTGGAATGAATGATTGTATATCAATATAAGATTTTTTATATATTTTCAGATATCAATTCAATCCATTATTTAATGTGGAAACACTTATATTATTTATTCACTGTATGGTCCATTCATGCATTATCTCTATATTCATAGACACAGTGTACACCTCTTTGTACCCCCAATACCCATTTATATGTCTTCAAAATATTGCTCCCAGAAATGGTGGAAGAAATACTCATGTCACCAGATCTACATATACATTTTATCAGTGTAATATTCTGGACAAAAAACGCAAATGTCACACTTATGATTGTACCAAAGCCTAAATGGAAAGTGAGCAGGGATTACAAAAAACATCCATGTCAAGGTTGCCTAATGCTTTCAAATGTCAATCCTATTGGTGATTACATATTTGTTTCTTCCTAAGATTATATATTCTAAGTCAACCCTCTTGAAAATGTCTAATCGTATCACTCACTTTATAGTTTGCCTGATATATTGATATCTGCTTTCCTTCATATTTTTCCCAGTTCATTATTCTGACTGTTCACATGTGCTGACATTTACATTCACTCTCTAACCGAACCCCTCTTGCTAAAGAACTTTTGTTCCAAATCCTATACTCACTCTTCTTCCGAAACCTACCGACTATCTTCTAAATCCTACTGACTATCCCTTTTCGACTGAATTTTCTCTTCTACATTCAATCATCCAAGTAATGTTTGTGCGAGCATGGGAGGAAGAGACCACAAAGAGACTGTCTCATGCAACAGCAAAGGGTTTATTGGGGGTCCAGCATGCTGGGGTTCAGAGCTCACATGAACAGAGCAGAGAGCCCTGAGAACAGCTTAAGCAGAGCTTATATAATTTCCTTGGAGAGGGCAGGGATGGAAGTTTATTGATGGGTCAGGGCGAGTGGGCGGTTTGCGTGTAACCGGGTGAGGGAATACATTCTGCAATTTGGCAGTTAGGGGACAGCACATTCTGGAAACAAGATTAGCAAACAGTTCTCAATATTTCAACAGTGTTTTGTTAAGCATACAGAAAAAACAGGAAATTACAAGTACCTATTTTATTAACCTTTCTTTTCCCACTTCTTCTGGCTACTGTTAATCATAAAAGTGATCATTGGTGGGTGTCACATTCTATGTCTGCAAGTGGGGAATTACCAAAAGTTTAAATTCTCCAATTTGAGCTTGGAGAAAACAAATTACACGTTTGAGCACACAGGGTTTCATAGTTAGCAATAATATGACGATTATTATTGGACCGACCAGGGTTGATAGAAGCGAAGTTAACCAGGGGTACTGTATGAACCAGACTCAAACCACCCTTTTTGTGCCTCTCTCTCTCATTGACCCTCTTCAAGGTGTCTTTTTAATTTACTCATATATTTTTTTACAACTACAGTATGTTTGCCATAAAAACAACATTCTTTCCTCAATGCAGCAAAAGGCCCCCATCTCTCATGAAGAGGAGGTCCAACCCTTGACTGTTCTGTAAAACTACTTCAGAGAGAGAGGATAAAAATTCCTGTAAAGCTGTGATGGAGGTTTCTAATATCTTTAAGTTTTGGTCTATTGCTGCTTCTAATTGGGTCATTTGTTGTGTCCCATGGAGCAGGGCAGTGGTTCCTGTGACCACCCCTGCAGCAACTTCTATTCCTAATAGGAAGGCTAAAGTGAGAGAAATATGTTCGCAGCGGAACCGGGTTGTATGCCCCCCTGTTTGAACTTCTAATGAACCTGCATCATTATAGAGCACTCTGGGAAACATCTGCACCATTACACAATTAATCACATCTGTTGACCATTTCATGAAAACATAAAAAATATTTAAGTATATAGATTTTACTGTTGTAGGGGTGGACAAGGCAAGGCACCTAAGATAGCACCGAAGACAGGGAAAAAGTCCTATTTGGTTGCCACTGGATTCAGAGGGCATTGTTTCTGTTGTAATCAATTAACTCCCTTAACCCCACGTTTATGTAGTTTCAGAATTTTGTACCCAGCATGAAAGGGAAGGGGCTCAGAAGTTCACAGTGTGCAGAACTTCACAAAAAGAAATTTTTTTCTGTTTTTTCCTCTGTTCTGGGCAAGTTAACTTTTCAAGGACACCTGGGAGGGAGAGAGCTTTTTCTTCATTTTCTTTTATCCCCCTGCAGCTGTTACCATGGAGCCCAGCTGGTAATTTTTTATCTTTGAAATGTAGCCATCTCTTTGAAGCCCCAGCTCAAGGCCAGAGGCCTTGTTCACATATTGTGTGAAAAACTATTAAGGGGGTATCTAGCTTAGGAGTGCTGATTTTTCCAGCCAGTGGCTAAGTAGAATAGGGCAACAGAACAAAAGGGAGTTTATCTACACTGAACTCTTTTGTAGGGACTCTTTTGCTGAAAGTCCTAATGTCAGCCATGGTGAAGACTTCTGAAGAAGTTCATTTAAGATTTTTCTCTGGGCCTGGTACAGAGGGGGAAGATGGGGAAGGCGGGGGGTGAGAGCAGCTCCGTGGATCTGAGAATGAATCAGGTGAGATGTAAAAGAATAATGAGAAAGGGGTTTGGGATTTTCCTAGCAACTAAAACTTGAGCAGTAGAACAGGTAGAGCAGAGGGGAAGACAGGAGTGAGTATCCCAAAAAGCCTGTGAGGTACTTTAAATTCTAAGTAACCTGTTTTTAGTGATGACAAAGGAACTTTAAAGGCCATTTTCATTACATCTTTGATAGGGGTCTGAGGGCTCTCCTAAGCTGGTTTGAGCTTTGTGTTAGCTGGTAAGAGGACCTGGTTAGACCCAGTGCAGGCACTGACAGGAGAAGAGAGAAGTGAGTGGGTGGAGGGGTACCTCAGTACCTGCTACCTCAGCAAGGGGCCAATGGTCTGAGAACCGGCAGAGGTTTGGGTGTTTGATCTAGTAATTGGAGGAGAGAAATCAGGTTGGTGAGCTGGGACTGACAGCAGAGAGTCTTGAGCAGAAGGCTGAGGGTGAGGATCTATTGGAGAAGCATAGTTCAGGATGTGAGAGAAAGAGGGAAAAGGCCTTCACATAGGGGAATTTCCTTTCACCCTTTTGAGCACTTGCAGAAGTTAAAAAGGTCACACAGAATTTGAGGATCTAGAGACTTCTCTGGGGTTTGGTTTTGGTTGTCTAATTGGTAATATGGCCAATGCTGTGTACTGAATTTAATGAGGATTTTGGGTTCCATCAGGCAACCCATCTATGCTGAAATCCTCATGACTTACAGAAGATTTCGGCTTTTCCCCCACACAGCCATGGCTCTTTGAGGCTTTAATAGTCTGCGGGGCAAACATACTAATCTAGGCTAGCCAATCTGCATCTGGCTCCCTTGTCCCTACATCCATAATGTTTGTTTCCATTATCTATTGTACGGAAAGGATTTAATGGAATTTTAGTGGAATCCTCTTCATCTGGGATATCCTAATAAGAAAGACCTATAGCCAGCTGACAAATATCTGGGTGGAGAGATGGCCACAAGATCACTAAGGGGGCTGTATGTGAGGTAGACCATACTTCTTGTCTAGTAGGATTTGTGATCAGCCATTGCTGCTGAACGTGCTGATGCGCGTTAGGTCTACTCATGGCCAAGGGGAGAGTCTATAGCCTTATCCACATGACGAATACACAATTTGAAAGGGTTACCAGTTTTTTCCAGTTTCCAGCCAGAGTCTGGACAGGGTGCAGGCTTGAGATTAGAGGCATGGATTCAGGAAGTGATTCTGTCAACTTTTACCGCTGTAGGTGTTATAAGTAGCATCCAGGGATGACACCTAGTGTCGTCTTATGTAGATGATGTCTCTTACTTGATATCGATGTGGAGTCCCCACATCCCCAGGTTGGAAAGCAGTCGCCAGCTATTTCCACAGGTATCGCTGAGTTCTTTCAAGAGATTTAAGTCTGTCAAGCAAGGGGGTGTGGAAGGGATGTTTAGGTCTTAGAGTTGGGGTTAGGTCCCTTACTGCAGGAGAGGCATCATAGAGAATTTCATAGGGGTGAGTTTACACAAAGAAACAGAGGGGGTATTTCTTGCATGAAATAGTGCATAAGGCAGGAGCATAGTCTAATCTTTTATGTTGGTCTCTAAGCTTAATTTCGTTAAGGTCTCTTTAATGGTTCTATTTATTTTTTTTAACCTGTCCTGAGCTCTGGGGTCTATAAGCACAATGTAACTACCAACTGATCCCCAGGGTCCTGGCTAACCCCTGACTTACCTGGCCCATGAATGTCGTTCAATTATCAGATCCTATTACCTTAGGAAGGCCGTGTCTTGGAAAAATATCTTAATATTTTTCAGGATCTTCTTGACCACCATTTGTGCCGTGTTTTTTTTTTTTGGGGGGGGGGGGAAAGGCTTCAATCCATCCTGAAAATATATCTACAAAGACTAGGAGATATTCATGTCCATATCTTCCTGGCTAAATTTCAGTAAAGTCCACTTCCCAGAATTGTCCTGGTCTGGTTCCTCGTAGGTGCTTTCCTGCAGGAAGCTTGGAAGGGTAAGCTTTAACCAATTGACAGAACCGATAGGCTTTTGTTACCTGTTCAGTTATTTCCTTTCGCTGTGAGTGAGTTAGTCAAAAACTCTGTCCTTGATCCTTCAGGAATGGCTGCAGTTTCTTTGAACCAAGGTGAGTGAGTTGATGTACATTTTTAATGTAGTGTAGGGCTTTCTGAAATTGCAGGCTGGGCTCAGTGAAGTTGAGGAGTTCAGTGTCAGTGTCCTTAGATGTTATCAAAAGCTTGCTGGTGCTCAAGGGTTCATTGGAATTGGGCATTCTCATTTAACAGCGGGTATAAAGGAGCAGCTGAGAACACAAACCCAGGTATCAATAACCTGCAAAAGCCAGCAGTCCAAGAAAATCTCTGTTTTGTCTCCTGTTAGATGGGGGTGGTATCTGCCCAACAGTTTGTTTTCTGGGCTCAGTGAGCCATCATTTACCGCCCCTAATGGAATACCCCAGGAAGATTACTTCTTGCTGGCAAATTTGGGCCTTTTTGGCTGAAGCTCTATATCCGAGTTGAGCAAGCTCGGATAATAGTGCTTGGATCGCAGACTCACAGTTTTCCTTGGTGTTGGCTGCCAGTAGCAGGACATCCACATATAAAAGCAGGGTGACATCAGGGTGCATAGTTCTGAAGTTGTTGAGATCTCTGTGGAGGGCTTCATCAAAGAGAGTGGGGGAGTTTTTGAACCCCTGTGGGAGTCTAGTTCAAGTTAGTTGACCAGACTTTCTGGTTTCTGGGTCTACCCACTCGAAAGCAAACAGCAACTGACTATCTTTATGCAGAGGCAAGCAAATGAAAGCATCTTTTAAGTACAGAACAGTATACCATTTTCACTCAGCAACAACAAAGGGTTTATTGGGGGTCCAGCATGTTGGGGCTCAGAGCTCACTTGAATAGAGCAGAGAGCCCTGAGAACAGCTTTAACAGAGCTTTTATACTTTCCTTGGCGAGGGCAGGGAGGGAAATTTATTGATGGGTCAGGGTGAGTGGGCGGTTTGCGTCCAACCGGGTGAGGGAGTACATTCTGCAGTTTGTCAGTTGGGGAGAGCACATTCTGGGAACAAAATGAGCAAACAGTTCTCCAGATTTCAACAGTGTTTTGTTAAGCATACAGAAAAACAGGAAGTGACAAATACCTATTAACCTTTAACCAAAGCAAAATGGAAAGTGAGCATGGATTACTTAAAACAACCATGTCCAGGTTGCCTAATGCTCTCAAATGTCAATCCTATTGGTGACTACACATTTCTTTCTTTCTAAGATTATATATTCAACCTCAAACATGTTAAAAGTGTCTAATCCTATCACTCACATTATACTTTGCTGATTTCCTGAAGTCTCTATTGATATCTGCTTTCCTACATATTTTCCCAAGTTCATCATTGTGACTGACTCTTCATATGTGCTCAAATTTATGTTCACTCTCTACCTGAAACCCTATTGCTAATGAACGTTTTGTCCACATCCTATACTCACTCTTTTTTCTAAACCTACTGACTATCTTCCTAATCCTACCAACTCTTTCTTTCTGACTGGATGTTCTCTTGGACATTCAATTTTCCAAGGTACAAGGTCCTATGCCTTTGCATATTGATTCATCTGAGACATCTGTGCAGAACAAAATTCAAAGCTAAGTATCCCACTAAAGGGCCCAATGTCCTTCTGGGCTTCAAATCATTCCTATATTTCTGGTTTCATACTTATATTTTACGAATATATTCTTGTGAATATCGCAGGTTCCCAATAGCATTATTTATCCTGCAGAATGATTTCTAACCCAAATAGAATATATTATTAACCTTAACCATACACTCTTCCCTCGATCTAACTTTACAGAAGAGCAGGGACAGAGTTGGTCTTACAATACAGGAATGTAGGGGATCTTCCACCTGCTGAGAACATCAAAGGTCCATGCAGAAATGATCCCTGGAGAAGATGTAGGCAGCTATGAAGGACCTGAGAGAGCAAAAGTCATCTTCCAATGCAAACAACCTGATCAGGATGAAGGTATGTGTCTGAATCAGCCTCTCTCCTCATGATATAAAAATATGGACCAAACCAACCCTGTGTGGAGAGCTTCTCCTTGGTGCCTGTGGTTGATATACCATTGTAACTTGTGACAGTGTCACAGGAAGTAGGGGCAGCCTCCATCTCAAGGGACCCTTGGAAGCAACTGTTAGGACAAAGTGGTTGCCAAGGCAGTGACCTCATTCCCTTCCTGAAGGAATTGACCTACCTCACTTCTTTGGTGATGGAACTCGCTGAACTTGGGATCCAGGAAGCCAGGCACACAGAACCAGTCCCAGTCCCATTCCCAGTGGTCTCACTTGTTTGGATTTACCTAGGACAGAGTCTGTCTTTCTTGGTACCTAGTGATTTGAGGATGGCCAAATGCAAGTAGAGCTCTGAAGAGGGGCCTTTCCTGAGAAAGCAGGTAGTGGTCAGCACAGGCTCCTGACAACTTCACAGACTTGGACAAGGAGACCAGATCTGAGACAGGACAGGCCAATTTAGGGGAACACAGTATGGCCCATGAGTCAGAGGACACTCTGGATAGTCACAGACCTACTTGGGAAGGAGGTGCCTTTTTGAGTGTGGGAGTGGGTTTGTGGTTTTGTCTCATGTTCTGAGAATAGGTAGGAAAGGCGGTTTGTTCAGTTTGGAGTGGACTCTTTCTAGAAAGTCCTTTGACAAGGTGAGTGTTTCTGTGTCTGTGTATCCCACTGTGTCCATGGTTGTACACATTAGAAATTAGAATCTATCAGTGAATGTGTCCTGTCTAGTAGAAAGATTCCCAGCATTAACCCTGCCCATTTAAGAAATGGACTGCAGCTTGCCTTATCCATGGGCAACACCTACTCTTTTCCTAAGTTTCTGTTTTCTTTCTGAATTCTGGCCACTTTCCAGAATAGGCTCATAGTTTTGTGTCCAAGATATGTACCACCTTCGAGCTCTGTGACATGGCCATGTACTGGATAGCTGAAGGGAATGGCGAGCATCTCAGAAAACTCAGATATCAGTGTGACCAGGAAAGTCTCAGTGGAGAAACCCTGCTTTGGGCCTTTTGCAAACCTATTGTTTTGTTGCCCTGAATGTTAGGAAGTTCTTTGCCTCAGGCCACTCCTTTGTGAAGCCTGAAGAAAACAGTTTTCAAATGGAAATGAATGGGCATCACCTGTGGCTCTTTGCTTTATTGCTTTGAAAATGGTTGTGGCTGAATCAGCCTCTTGGCTCTGTGTGAGGCTGTGGCTTAGATTATCAGCACCTGATGGATCTAAAGAAAGATCTAATGTGTGCATCCAAAACCAAAATGACAAAAAGATCAGTCATTGTGGATGAAGTCTCTCACCTTCCTCTGTTAGGTTCCTGACCTCCATCAAGTGATAGTAGGGATCCTTTGAGTCAAATGAGTTCTTCCAAGCCCTGCAGAGGTGCTTGGGTTTCCTCATGACTCCAAATCACATAAGGAAACAATACCTGACATTCAGTAGGCTTCTAACTGGAGTAGCAGAGCAGCATTAACGTCAGACCTATGTGATCAATCCTGGTTCACAGGAAGGGTGTCCAGGCCACCCTGAGGTTAGGCTAATGAGGGGCAAGGGAGATTATTTTGGACACTCTCTTGGGCTGTGCCATTCATGGAAACATCCAGCGAGAGGGAATGATGAGTGTCTATATGGAAGAAGATGAGGGCCTTGGGGGAGTGTTTTGGTTTTAATTGTTGTCATTTGTGTGGCGGTTGGAAGAGATGACTGGGTCCACCTGGGGTTGAACTCTGGTGTGATTCCGCTCAGAGACTGAGTTCTGTAACTGACCTAAGAAAAGTAATTGCTTTGGAAATGGGTGTGTCTTAATCAGCCTCTAGGCTCTGAGTGATGCTGTGGCTTAGAATATCACCACCATATGGATCTAAATAAAGATCCCATGCATGCACCCATAACCAAAATGGCCAAAAGAGCAGTCATTGTGGATGAAGTCTCACACCTTTCTTTGTAAGGTTCTGAAAGTATAAAAGAAATTAAAATTCAAACAAAAGAACCAGGTTTTGTAAAGTTTACAAGCTGCACTCAGAACCTGAAAATCTGTGGCAGTTAAGACATTTCCCAGACCTGCCCATTAGATGTATGTTGAAATCTTCCCTGACCACCTAGTTACTTAACAACCCCTTACCAGAAACCGTGCAGCTCAGCACATATACATCTCAGGTCTTCAACCAATCATTTTAAACGTATACCCCTTCTCATGGCTGACCAATAACCCCTGCCCGATATGTTCCCACCAATGAAGGTGCTAATCATGTTTTAGAGTTGTTATTTGATTTTCCCGTGGTATATGATGATTTGCTAAAGGAGGCTATGATGTATGTAAAGTCCCTGCCCTCTCTAAAGAATGTGTATAAACTCTGCTCAAGTTGTTCTCGGGGCTCTTTGTTCTTTGCATCTCTGAAGTGAGCTCTGAACCCCAGCATGCTGGACCCCCAATAAACCCTTTGCTGTTGCATGAGACAGTCTCTTGGTGGTCTTTTCCTCCGACATTCGCCCCATCTTTTCATCTGGAGGCCCCACGTGAGACATCTGGCAGCGGCGGATGAAAGACCCCACCTTACTTACCCCAACTCTCAGGGTAAGTAAGGTGCCTCTGTCTGGTTTCAGGTTTCAGGTCAGGGCTTGGCTAAGTGGCTGTCAGTGAAGAGCGTAAGCTCTCTCTGAAGGTGGCTGACAGATGTTTAACAGAGCCACAGGCCACGTCCCTGGGGGACGCTCCAGAGGACTCGGGAATTCGAGGAATAGTAGTTTCCTCAACTCAGTTATATTTTGCTTCAGGATTCGGTTTGACAGCCCATCTGGTTTTGCCGGCTACTCAGTTTTGTTCATTGTCAGAAACTCATGTTGAGTTTACTGTCTGTCTTTATTGTCTAACCCATCAGGTTTTGCCAGTTACTCAGTTCTAATCTTTATCTTGGACTCATGTTAAACGTTTACTGTTTGTCTTTGTCTGGGTCTTGTTTGTGTATTCACTGTCCCTGTTTGAATAATTCCCATTATGGGACAAAGTACTTGCACACCTCTGTGCCTTACCCTTGATCATTGGACTGATGTCCGCTCAAGGGCCCAGAATCTTTTTTTTTTCAGTAAAACGCTGTACCTGGCAGACTCTCTGTGCTTCAGAATGGCCCATTGCCGCAGTCCGCCTGCAGCAAAATATCCGGGGGGTGACGAATGACTTGTGTACGTTGATACAGCAGGAATAGGAGCCGTTTATTGTAGGATCTGAGCGATATTTATACATTTTACACAGCTTATCTAATTAGCATAAAATAGATACAGCAGTCAACCAATAAGGAATCTCCAAACTTAATGGCTCGCTTTTGTTACTTCACAAACCACTCCCTCTGGCATTTTGCCAGGCACCATGAAGACTTGTTTACAGACTCTAACATTTCTCTGGCAATATAACAGGTGCCATCCTGACTTGTTTACAGTCCTTAACAGCCCATCCTCAGAGTTGGATGTCCCCCAGAATGATCCTTCCACTTCCCTCTAACCCAAAAAGTCAGAGATATTGTCTTTCAGCCGGGGTCACGTGTCCACCCAGATCAACAGCCATATAACCCTTCCCCCACGATCCTATAATTCAAAACTTCCACTCCTCCCCCTCTTCCCTTCATTCTCCCTGAGTCACAAGACTGGACACTCCTCCCCCTCCTTATCCTCTACCCTTGCTCCACAACCCCCAACATGATCTTGATGATCTTCCCGACGCTGACTCAGCCTCTCCACCACTAGAGGCATTTAGTCCGGACCCAAGCCCTCCAGGGGACTTCCCTGCAGTAGCAGCTGCCCCTACGACCCTGCAGGAAGCTGGGCCAACTAAAGAAAACCGCCAGCAATGGATAATAGAAAACTCGGAAGCCCCTGTGATGCTCCCTCTCCATCCTTACGGGCCAATGAAACGACACAACTGGGACCCCAACACCTTTGAAGGTAGGTAGCATCTTTCCACTTATCGCCAGGCTCTAATAGCAGGTCTCCGAGCGGCCGCCAGAGGGCTGACTAATTTGGCCAAGGTAAGAGCGATTATCCAAGGGCCTAATGAGTCTCCCTCTATGTTTCTTGAGAGAATTATGGAAGCATTAAGAAATATACTCCTTTTGACCCTCAGGCAGAGGACCAAAGAGCATCTGTTGGAATGGCCTTTATCGAGCAGGCTGCCCCAGATACTAGGAGAGATTTACAAGGTCTAGATGGATTACAACATATGACTTTAAGAGATTTATTCAGAGAGGTTGAGAAAGTATATTATAAGAGAGAAACTGAGGAGGAGAGGAAACAGAGGAGAGAGAAGGAAAGAGAACAAAAGGAGGATGAAATGAGCAAAAGGCAGACTAAAGCATTGGCTAAGGTTTTGTTCACAGAAGAAAGTACGCCAGAAGTTAAAAAGCAGGAAGACAGGAAGGGATACCTGGTCCCATGCCAAAGGCTGCCCTGGCCTCAGATCAATGTGCCTACTTTAAAGAAAAAGGACACTGGGCCATAGAGTGCCCCAAAAAGAAGCAGCCACCCCAGCCCGCCATGCTGACTCTAGAAGAGGACTAGGAATGTCGGGGCTCAGATCTCCTCCCCGAGCTCAGGGTAACATTTGAAGTGGAGGAGACTCTAGTGAACTTTGAAGTGGATACAGGAGCAGTATACTCAGCCCTTAAGACCCCACTTGGCCCCCTATCAAATAAAGGGTCTCTTGTTCAAGGGGCTAATGGCAGTAGATATCGGGCTTGGACAACTAAGAGTATTATGGATGTAGGAAAGGGAAAAGTCCACCACTCTTTCCTAGTAGTCCTAGAATGCCCAGCCCCATTGATGGGCAGGGAACTGCTTACCAAACTCCGGGATAGAATAACCTTTAACTCTGATGGTCCCCAAGTGAAGTTTCTAAAGCCTTCAGTAAAAACTCCCATAGTCACGGCTTTGACTATGTCCACAGAAGATGAACAACAACTCTTCTCGCTCCCTAGGACTGATCAAACAGGCAAACTAGCACAGAAATGTATAAAAGATTATCCTAATACCTGGGCAGAAACTGCTGGATTAGGTCTTGCCATAAAACAACCTCCAATAGTAGTAGAATTAAAAGCCTCTGTCTCTCTAATCAGTGTTAAACAATATCCTCTAAGCAAAGAAGCTAAGGATGGGATAAGGCGCCATATTCAGAAATACCTGGCGCTTGGTATCCTAAGGCCCTGTAAATCAGCCAGGAATACCCCCCTGTTACCAGTAGGAAAGCCAGGAACTGGGGACTACCGTCCTGTTCAAGACCTAAGAGAATTAACAACAGAGTGCAGGACATTCACCCCACAGTACCCACTCCATATAATTTGCTTAGCACTCTGAATCTGGAGCGGGAATGGTACACTGTGGTGGACTTAAAAGATGCTTACTTCTGCTTTCCACCTACATAAGGACAGTCAGTTCCTGTTTGCTTTCAAGTAGATAGACCCAGAAACTGGAACATCTGGCCAAGTAACCTGGACTAGACTCCCACAGGGGTTCAAGTACTCCCCCACTCTCTTTGATGAAGCCCTCCACAGGGACTTCAACGACTTCAGAACTGTACACCCCGAAGTCACCCTACTCCAATATGTGGATGATCTCCTACTGTCAGCCAACACCAAGGAGAACTATGAGTCTGGGGCCCAAGCACTATTATCTGAGCTTGCTCGGCTTGGATATAGGGCTTCTGCCATAAGGTCCAAATTTGTCAGCAAGAAGTAATCTTCCTTGGTGATTCTCTTAGGGGTGGCAAACAATGGCTCACTGAGCGCAGAAAACAAACTGTTGTGCAGATACCGCCCCCATATAATAAGAGACAACTCAGAGAGTTTCTTGGGACTGCCGACTCTTGCAGGTTATGGATTCCTGGGTTTGCATCTCTGGCTGCCCCTTTATACCCGCTGATAAAGGGGGATGCCTACTTCCAATGGAACCCTGAGCACAATAAGCTTTTTATAATGTCAAAAAAAGGTGCTGCTATCTGCTCCGGCCTTAGCACTCCCAGATGTAGAAAAACCCTTCACTCTCTACATCGAGGAAAAGAAAGGAATAGCACTGGGAGTGATCACTCAGACTTTGGGACCTTTGAAAAGGCCCGTAGCATTCTTATCAAAAAAATTGGACCCAGTGGCTAGCGGGTGGCTCCATTGCTTAAGAGCTATAACAGCGGCAGCCCTTCTAATAAAAGATGCTCGTATATGAACTTGGGACAGAAGCTAACCATTATAGCCCCCCATGCCCTGGAGAGCATCATCTGTCAGCCCCCAGAAAGGTGGCTATCAAACTTCAGAATAAACCACTACCAGAGCCTCTTGCTTGACAAAGGCAGAATAATGTTGGGACCCCCTGCTCCACTCAACCCGGCTACACTGCTGCCAGAAATATCATCAGGACCCGTCGCTCATGAGTGTCAACACATACTGGCAGAGGAAAACAGTATACGACGAGACTTGAAGGATCAGCCACTGCCTCGCCCTGAAGTCGTATGGTTTACGGAGGGCACCAGCTTCCTCCAAGACGGTAAGCAGCGGGCTGGAGCAGCAGTAGTTAGCGAAACTAATGTCATCTTGTTCTTTGGTCTCCCAGAAGGGACATCAGCCCAAAAAGCAGAACTGATTGCCCTTACGAAACCATTGGAACTAGCAACAGGCAAAAGGGCCACCATATACACATTTGTCACTGCAAATGTGCAGGGGGCTACTTACCAACAAAGGTGGCTATTAACCTCCACTGGGAAAGAAATAAAGAACAAAGATGAGATCCTCCAACTTCTCTCAGCAGTGCAGGGCCCTAAGGACCTAGCTATAGTGCACTGTCCAGGGCACCAGAAGGAAAACGACCCCGTGGCGGTTGGAAACAGAAGAGCAGATTAGGAAGCTTAATTGGCAGCCCTAAATGGAGTGACTCTTTTAACTTTTTCCACAACGGGGAGAACAAAAAGTGGTCAAAAAGATCCTAGAAGACATTTTCCAAGGTTCGGCCTGCCTAAGGTACTAGGGTCTGATAACGGACCAACATTCGAATCCCAGGTAAGTCAGGGATTCACCAGGACCCTGGGGATTAATTGGAAGTTACATTGTGCTTATAGACCCCAGAGCTCAGGACAGGTTCAAAGGATGAATAGAACCATCAAAGAGAACTTAACAAAATTAAGCTTGGAACCCGGCATAAAAAATTGGATTATGCTCCTACCTTATGCACTGTTTCATGCAAGAAATAACCTCTCTGCCTCTTTGTGTAACTTAACCCCTTATGAAATACTCTATGGTGCCCCTCCTCCAGTAAGGGACCTAATCCCAACTCTGAGACTTAATGATTCCTTTCACACCCCCTTGCTTGACAGACTTAAAGCCCTTGAACAAACCCAACACCCAGCAATACCTGTGGAAACAGTTGGCCACTGCTTATCAGCCTGGAGATGAGGGAACCCCACATCAATATCAAGTTGGAGACTTTGTCTACGTGAGACGGCATCAGGTGTCATCCCTGGAACCCCGCTGGAAAGGACCATACCAGGTGCTGCTTATAACACCTACAGTGGTGAAAGTGGATGGGATCACTTCCTGGATCAATGTCTCCCATCTCAAGCCTGCGCCCTGTCCAGACTCCGGCTGGAAATTGGAACAGACTGGTAACCCTCTCAAGTTGCGTGTCCGTCTTGTGGGTAGGGCTATGGATTCTTCCCCTGACCACCAGCAGTCCTAATCCCCATCAGCCTGTTCAGCAACAATGGCAAGTTATAAATCCTACTGGGCAAGTAGTGTGGTCTATTTCACATAGAGCCCCCTTATGGACTTGGTGGCCATCTCTCCACCCGGACATTTGTCAGCTTGCCATAGGCCTCTCTGACTGGGATCTCCCTGACATAGAGGACCCCACACAGATCCCACTCAAACCCAAACCAGGGCAACATAGACCACCTTGCCCCATGAATTATGGATGTCATCTCCCCCAGCCCAGGTGTAAACTAGCCAGTCTTGATTTTTACGTGTGCCCAGCTGATTTCCAAAGTCGCAAACAGGCCCAACCCTGTGGAGGACCCAGTGCCTAGATCTACCAGAACCCCTCTATCATCTCATACTTCCCAGTTTCCGTTTTTGCCTACTTCTCCAGTCCAGAGTACAGGTGACTCCTCCCCCCGGGAACTAAATAAAGGAACCTTTATGGTACTGAACTCCACATAGTCAGAACTCCTTGCATTTCATCCCAGGTATTGGACAGCTCTCTAAAATATTGTGTATTGGTGCAGAAACTCCCCAGGGTGCTCTATCATGATGCAGAAACATTTGAAGGTCTACTAGGGGGACAAGAAAACCCGATTTCGCTGGGAGCCTGTGTCTCTTACTCTACCCATCCTATTGGGGATAGGAGCTGCTGCAGGAGTGGGTACAGGAACAGCTGATATGATCCGTGGGTCACAACAAATGGCCCAATTAGAAACAGCAATATCTCAAGCCTTGAAGACGTTAGAGACCTGCATCACAGTTTTTCAGAAATCCTTAACCTCTCTCTCTGAAGTGGTTTTACAGAACAGGTGAGGATTAGACCTCCTCTTCATGAGGGCGGGGAGCTTCTGGGCTGCACTGAGAGAAGAATGTTGTTTTTATCCTGACCATACTGGAGTTGTAAAAGAATCCTTAAGTAAATTGAGAAAATGCCTTGAAGAGCACCAGAGAGAAAGGGATATTCAACAAGGGTGGTTTGAGTCATGGTTTACCCAGTCCCCCTGGTTAACTACACTCCTATCAGCCTTGGCAGGACCCCTGATCATCCTTATGGTGTTGCTAGCTGTGGGAACTTGTTTGCTTAATAGCATATTTACCTTTCTCCAGGCTCAGATTGGGCATGTAAAACTCATTGTAATCAGACAGAAATACGCTCCACTGGCAGAAATAGAATGTGAGACCCCGCAATAATTATGATTCATTATTTTTAAGATTAAAAGTTTTCAGAAAACGCAGTGGGAAAATAATAATAAAAGAAATTAAAATTGAAACGTAAAGAACCAGGTTTTATAAAGTTTACAAGCTGCACTCAGAACCTGAAATTCCTGTGGCAGTTAAGACATTTCCCGGAACTGCCCATTAGATGTGTGTTGAAATCTTCCCTGACCACCTAGTTACTTAACAACCCCTTCCCAGAAACCGTGAAGCTCAGCACATATACATCTCAGGGCTTCAACCAATCAGTTTAAATGTATACCCATTCTCAGGGCTGAGCAATCAACCCTGCCTGACGTGTGTCCGCCAATGAATGTGCTAATCATGTTTTAGAGTTGTTATTTGATTTTTCCGTGGTATATGATGATTTGCAAAAGGAGGCTAGAATGTATGTAAAGTCCCTGCCCTCTCTAAAGAATGTATATAAACCCTGCTCAAGTTGTTCTCGGGGCTCTTTGCTCTTTGCTCCTCTGGAGTGAGCTCTGAGCCCCAGCATGCTGGACCCCCAAAAAACCCTTGGCTGTGGCATGAGACAGTCTCTTGGTGGTCTTTTCCTCCAACATTCGACCGACCTTTTCACCTATCAAGGACCTGAGAGAGCAAAAGTCAACTCCATGTCAACTTACATATCAAACAACCTGGTCAGAATGAAGGGATGTGTCTGAATCAGCCTCTCTCTTCTTAATGTAGATTAAATGGACCAAACCAGGCCTGTGTGGACAGCTGTTCCCAGGTGCCTATGGTTGATATACCATTCTAACTTGTGAAAGTGTCACATGAAGTAGGGGCAGCCTCCATCTCATGGGACCCTTGGAAGCAATTGTTAGAACAAAGTGATTGCCAAGGCAGTGACCTCGTTCAGTTCCTGAAGGAAGTGACCTACCACACTTTCTTGTTGATGGAACTCTCTGAACTTGGGATCCAGTAAGCCAGGCACACAGAGCAAGGCCCAGTCCCAGTCCCTGTGGTCTCAATTGTTTGGATTTACCAAGGACAGAGTCAGTCTTTATTGGTATCTACTTATGTGATGATGGCCAAATGCCAGGAGAGCTTTGAAGAGGGGCCTTTTCTGGGAAAGCAGGTAGTGGCTAAACCATGACTCCTGACAACTTCAAAGAGTTGGCCAAAAATACCAGATCTGAGACAGGACACGCAATTTGGGGGGAACATAGTAAGGCCTACCAGTCAGAGGACACTCAAGATAGTCACAGACATACTTGGGTGAAGGAGGTGCCATTGTGGGTGTCTGTGTTAGTGTGTGGTTTTGTCTCAGGTTCTGAGAATAGGTAGGAAAGGCGGTTTATTTGTTTAGACTGGAATGTTTCGAGAAAGTCGTTTGATAACACGAATGTTTCTATGTCTTTGTATCCCACTGTATCCGTGGTTGTAGACATTTGAAAAGCGAATGCATCAATGGTTGTGTCCTGTGTAGTAGAAAGCTACCCAGCATTCATCCCACCCAATTTAAGAATGGAGAGCGGCTTGCCTTATGGATGGGCAACACCTACTACCTTCCTAAGCTCCTCTTTTCTTCCTGAATACTGGCCACTCTCCAGGATAGCCTCATGGTTTTGTTTCCAAATATGTACCACCTCCAAACTCTGTGACATGACCATGTACTGGATAGCTGAAGGGAATGGCGAGCATCTCAGAAAACTCAGATATCAGTGTGACCAGTAAAGTCTCAGTGGAGAAACACTGCTTTGGGCCTTTTGCTTACCTATTGTTCTATTGTCCTGAATGTCAGGAAGGTCTTTGCCTCAGGCCACCCCTTTGTGAAGCCTGAAGAAAACAGTTTTTAAATGGAAATGAATGGGCATCACCTGTGGCTCTTTGCTTAATTGCTTTGGAAGGGATGTGGCTAAATCAGCCTCTTGGCCCTGTGTGAGAGAGTCGCTCAGATTCTCAGCACCTGATGGATCTAAAGAAAGTTTCCAAGTGTGCATCCAAACCAAAATGGCCAAAAGAGCAGTTATTGTGGATGAAGGTTCTCGCCTTCCTCTGTTAGCTTCCTGACCTCCATCAAGTGAGAATATGGATCCTTTGGGTCAAATCAGTTCTTCAAACCCTGCAGAGGCTAGCCGATATGTGCTTAGGTTTTCTCATGACACCAATTCACATAAAGAATCTATACCAGACAGTCAGTAAGCCTCATTCAGGAGAAGCAGAGCAGTTATATAGCCGGCATATTTGATCACTCTTGGTTCACAGGAAGGGTGTCCAGGCCACCCTCACTTTAGGCAAACAAGGGGCAATGGTGCTTATTTTGGACAATGTCTAAGGCTGCACCCCTCATTGAAAACTTTAGTCAGAGGTTATTATGAGTGTCTATATGGAAGAAGATGAGGGTCATGTGGGACTGTTTTGGTTTTAATTGCGGTCAGATGCTGCAGTCACTGGCTGGGCACAAATCACGATTCTCCACACAGCTTGTAGATTCAAACAGCAATTCTTTATTCCCGAACTCACACAGGCCGTCTACAGACACGTTCTGGGGAAATCCACGTTCTCTGCCCAAATCCACTCTCTGCCCAAATCCACTCTCTGCCCAAATCCACTACTCCTGGGCTTCTGTCTCCCAAATATACTGTCTGACCCTAAGAACTCAAGAGGAACTCAGCAGCAGGATACACCCTATTCTAAAGGGGAACACCCTAATCTCCTATTATGCTAAACCGCCCTATTCTAAAGGGGGAACACCCTAATCTCCTATTATGCTAAACCAGGAACACCCTAAACATGGATCCGCCCTGGTCCTTGAGCAAGGTCTCCTTACATGCAATGTCCTGCAAAATGTCCTATTTCCATGAGTTCTTCCACTAAGGAAACATGGGGGTACACTGGCAAGGAAATTGTCATACCTACTTGGCTGATGGATCCCAGCATCTTCCCCCTTCTGATTGATTAAACAACAAGTAATGTGGCTTAAGGACCGTGCCTGGTAGGTTGTCCAGTTCAACATATGGTTCTTTCCCATCATTGGAAAACTGACCTTTAGGCGTCAGCCTCCTGTCTTAGGTTGATACCACTGCAACTGGATCATACCCGTCACTGACTACTGGTCCAGCATACAGCCATACTTGTGGATAGGTCTATGCACCAGTGGGGGGGTGAGGTTCTTTGCCTCACCTCTGTTGGACCCCAAATTTGGCCTTGGTGCCAGTGGGGGAGAGAGGTTAATGTGGCTTAAGGACCGTGCCTGGTAGGTTGTCCAATTCAACATATGGTTCTTAACCGTCATCGGAAAACTGACCTTTAGGCAACTGACCTTTAGTCGTCAGCCTCCTGTCTTAGGTTGATACCACTGCAATTGGATCATACCCGTCACTGACTACCGGTCCAGCATATAGCCATTGGCCCCCAAATTTAGACCATCACTAGCAGAAGGGAGGAGGATACAGAAATGCCACGACACCAAGCCAATTGACAGTTCCTTTGGAAAAGTTGCATCATTGGTGACACCATCAGCAAAAATCACTGGTGACACCATCAGCAAAGATATGCCAGCATTACCACAATTCGCTGTACCAAACGATAGTTACATAGTCTAGGCAAGTTCTGTAAGCAGTTCAAAGTGGAGGAATCCTTCTTCTACTGTTTTCTCTTTGTTTTCCACTATACAAAGTCTAATTTGGGACAGAAAAGATCCATTCTTTATAGGACATATTAGAGCACATATAGGATTGCCTGGAGCCCTTAGTTTGGGCAATGATTTAGCAGATAAAACTAAACACGACATACATATTTTCTCTACACTAGAAGAAGACAATTTCCTTGTCAGCGTACCCCCAATTTTCTTTAGTGGAAGGACTCATGGAAATAGGACATTTTGCAGGACATTGCATATAAGGTGACCTTGCTGAGGGACCAGGGCGGATCCATGTTTAGGGTGTTCCTGGTTTAGTATAATAGGAGATTTGGGTGTTCCCCCTTTAGAATAGGGCGGTTTAGCATAATAGGAGATTAGGGTGTTCCCCTTTAGAATAGGGCATATCCTGCTGCTGAGTTCCTCTTGAGTACTTAGGGTCAGACAGTATATTTGGGAGACAGAAGCCCACGAGTAGTGGATTTGGGCAGAGAGTGGATTTGGGCAGAGAGTGGATTTGGGCAGAGAACGTCGTCGATTTCCCCAGAATGTGTTTGTAGATGGCCGGTGTGAGTTCGGGAATAAAGAATTGCTGTTTGAATCTACAAGCTGTGTGGAGACTCTTGATTTGTGCCCAGCCAGAGACTGCGGCATCTGCTGGCTCGTACGCGGAATGCCTGAAGCTTGGGGGTAAGTGAAATTGCTCGCCCCTGAGGGAAGGCAAGAGAATGTCCATGGCTTTTTAAAGACGAGTTATTAAGTATATCAATGGGACCATCATGGTATCCTGTAGAAGGATTTTTCTTCAAGAAATAGATGGCTAATTCTGTTTACTACATTTGTCTAAGATCTTGGTTTCTACAAAGTTCTAATTAATTTACAAAGCTAAAGTGTTAAAATATCAACCACTAAATATAAAATCAAGTACTCTTTACTTATTAAGTTCCATAAGGTAATATATTTAAAATTATGTGTGTTTTCATAAATTGGTAAATTGAAAAAAGGTTTAATATTGCTTTGGTCTGTGTCTTTGCCAAAACAAGGTTACTAAGTGTTAAGATTCTATCAGGTGTAATTTATATACAAAGAGTATAATAAGTTTCAGTTGGGTTTCAATTATAGTATTATGGTACCATAAAAAAAAAACATGAAAGTATTTCATCCTATTAAAGTGGAGTAATTTGTCTAAATCAGAAATTTTATAAGAGTTGTTTCAAAATTTGAATTTATAAAAAGGGTTAATGGTTAAAAAAGAGATAGAAAAAGATTCAAGATGTGGAAATATATTTTAATATAAGAGGTTAATGGAAAAAGAAGTGTTTCTAGATGAGATAATCTCTGTGTGGTAATGTAAAAAGTTGTAAAATGCCATTTAAATAGATTTTGAGGAAACTAGACTTACTTTAAAATCTTGAGAAAGGAAGAAGGAAGAAAAAAGGTATTTGTACATGGCAGATTAAGACAAAGCTTCTTAATGGAGTAAAAAAGGCCTTTGGTTGAAGGGCAGCCAAGTAAACTAACATTAAGCAATTTAAACAGAATCCAAGCCTCATTTAAAATAGTGAAGCTGTAGGTGGTGAAAAAGTTCATTTAAAAGTACAGTATAGATGATAATTAAAAGGCTTTAAAAGGTTAATTTGAAGGTGGTTAAGATGCCTTCATGACGGAGGAAAAATTACATCATTGGTGACACCATCAGCAAAAATCACTGGTGACACCATCAGCAAAGATATGCCAGCATTACCACAATTCGCTGTACCAAACGATAGTTACATAGTCTAGGCAAGTTCTGTAAGCAGTTCAAAGTGGAGGAATCTATCAATCTGTCCGTCTCCTCCCAAAGTCCGTTTCCTCCTAAAGTAAGTTGACTCCTTGATTGAGCATACTTGTTGAGTTATATTCATTGGGATGAAGATAGGAATTCTGGCAATGATGCTAAACAGACATTATCCTGAAAAGAATTATTAAATATAATGAAAAGGAAAGGTGAAAGTAAACAAACAGATCTGTTAACCTCCTTAAAAAACAATCTTTAACAGCTGTTTACCTGATTTAAATTAGTAAACAAGCAGATCTGTTAACCACCTTTAAAAACAATCCTTAACAGCTGTTTACCTAATTTAAATTAATCCATTTAAATCACGTGAATAACAAAAATAATTCGGATCCATATTCTAAAGAGCGCTCCTCATATATGAAATATGGACATACGCACACACAGACATACAACACAAAACACAAATGTGCAAACAAATGTACAACACATAAGATAATAATAAAGGCCTTGTAGCTTTACCTAGGTGAAATCTCCATTGCAATGTTTAAAAACTCCACAGTCAAAAAATGAAACTGATCAGAAAAACATTAACCTAGGTTTGTATGAGCTCAAAAAATAAAAATAGAGCCTTATGATGTGGAAAAATGCAATAATAAAATAGGTATTGAAAAAAGAATCCTGGTTAATCACTGTTGCAGATGTAAGAATGGCCAAGCTGGAGTTCTGGATATCAGCTGTTATGGATTTGAGTCAAATCATCTTCTTTTCGATCTGTAGAAATCGTTTTAGTCAGTCTTTCAGGAATCCAAATAGGTTGCTGTTCTCCCTGTGGAAACACACAGACAGAGCCCCGACTCCAGACAATCACTGGGTCAGAACCTTTCCATTGTCCTGTTAGAATATCTTTCCAAAGAACTTTAGGCTTATGCACATTTTTTGGATACATATGTCTTTCTGCAGCACTAAGTCCTGATGAATCCAAATTTAAAAAGTTTAGAGTAAAAAGCGTTATCTTAAGTTTATCTTTGGGGGATATATACCCCTTTCCAATTCCCTCTTTTTGCTTTAATAAGTACGTTTTAATAGTTTGATGATCTCTTTCAACTATGCCTTGTCCCTGTGGATTGTATGGAATTCCTGTTATATGAGTAATACCAAATGATGAGCAAAATTGTTTAAAAGAGGTAGAGGTATAGCCAGGACTGTTATCAGTTTTTAACTGTTTAGGAACGCCCACAGTGGCAAAATTTTGTAAGCAATGAGCTATAACATCTTTAGATTTTTCTCCGGCATGAAGGGAGTCCATCAAAAATCCGGAAGAACTATCAACTGTAACATGTAAATATTTTAATTTTCCAAATTCTGGCAATTGTGTGACGTCCATCTGCCAAATATGGTTAGGTATCAGTCCTCTAGGATTGACTCCAAGATTAATTTATGGTAAAAAGGTCACACAATTTTGACATTGTTTTATTATATGTCTGGATTGTTCCTTAGTTATTTTAAAACGCTTTTGTAAAGTATTAGCATTAACATGGAATTTTTTATGAAAATTCGTAGCTTCTTCTAGTGTAGAGAAAATATGTATGTCATGTGTAGTTTTATCTGCTAAATCATTGCCCAAACTAAGGGCTCCAGGCAATCCTGTATGTGCTCTACTATGTCCTATAAAGAATGGATCTTTTCTGTCCCAGATTAGACTTTGTATAGTGGAAAACAAAGAGAAAACAGTAGAAGAAGGGGAAATCCTACCAGCATCTTCAAGAGATACTATAGCATTAACTACATACTGAATATCAGAAAATAAATTAAATACAGAATCTTTAAACATTAAAAAGGCTTGTAAAACTGCATTAAGCTCTACCTTTTGAGCTGATTGTTTTGGTACTAAAAATGTAAAAGTTTGATCAGGGGTAACTACTGCTGCTGTACCATTATTTGGCCCATCAGTGAATATATTTGGAGCATTCATAATAGGGGTTTTTCTTGTCATTTTTGGAAAAACTACAGGATGCTTAGACCAAAAAGACAACAAAGGATTAGATGGTAAGTGATTATCAAATCAAACATTAGATTTACACATGATTATTGCCCAAGTATTTAACTCATTAGCTAACTCATCAATTTGATCCATAGTATATGGAGTAATAATTTTATTGGGAAAAATTCCAAACACTCCCTTCGCTGCTTTTATTCCTTTGAGTATTAATTGTCCTACAGCCTCAGGATACCTAGTAAGAATAGTGTTAAGTGAATAAGATAAATGTATCCACAATAATGGACCTTCTTGCCAAAATACTCCTGTAGGAATATTTTTTGTTGGTAGTACAATAAATAATAAAGGCAAACCTATATCAATTCTATCCAAATGTATATTTTCCATATATGTTTCAAGAATTTTCAATGCCTTTCTTGCATTAGGAGTTAACATGCGAGGTGAGTTTGGATCTGATGGACCTTTTGGAATATCAAATAAAGGTCCCAACTCTCCTGTGGGTATGCCTAGATAAGGCCTTATCCAATTTATGTCTCCCAATAACTTTTGAAAGTCGTTAAGTGACTTGAGTTGATCTACTTGTATTTGAATTTTTGGTGGACGGATCATGGTTGAGGATAATAGAACTCCTAAATAATTAATTGGAAAATTTAATTGTACTTTATCTATTGCTATCTCTAGATTATAATTTTTTAATAAGCTTGTAAGTGTTGCATAACATTCCAGCAATATGTTTTTATCTTTATGTGCCAATAATACATCATCCATATAGTGAAATATTTGTAGTTCAGGATTTTGATTTCTAAGTGGCTGGATTGCTTTATTAACATATATTTGACACATAGTTGGACTGTTAGCCATCCTTTGAGGGAGTACTTTCCATTCATATCTCTGATCAGGACCTTCATGATTTAATGCAGGGATAGTAAATGCAAAGCGTGGACTATCCTCGGGATGAATTGGAATTGAAAAAAAAAATCTTTAATATCTATGGCTAAAACATGCCAGGTTTTTGGCAAAGCAGACAATTGAGGAATCCCTGATTGAGCATGTCCCATAATAACCATCTCATTATTAATGGCTCTTAAATCTTGCAATAATCTCCATTTACCAGATTTTTTTTAATGACAAAAATGGGAGTATTATGGGGAGATATGGAAGGTTGTATATGTCCTTCCACTAATTGTTGTTTGACCAGATCATGGGCTACTTGTATCTTTTCTTTAGTCAGGGGCCACTGAGGAACCCACACTGGTCTTTTTGATTTCCAAGTAATTTTTATTGTCTCAGTGGCCCTTTCTGAAAATCCAACCCATGTCTTTCTGTTCCTTGATCTATTTGAATTGGTGCTGCTATATCTTGTCCTTGTTTTCCTAATCTTTTTTCTTTCCTAAAACCTTGTCTAGCCCTAGTAGTGGGCACATTAGGATTGATGTTATTTGTTAACTTCAAACCTAATTGATCTAGGTCATCTCGTCCCCATAAATTTATAGGAAGATGATCCAATACATATGGCTGTATAGTTCCCTCACAACCTTCAGGATCCTTCCAATATAATAACATTGTTCTTCTATGGGGATTAGCAGCCACTCCTAGGCCTCGAAGCGTTTGAGTGGCTTGTTGTAATGGCCAATGTTTTGGCCATTCCTGACTAGATATGATGCTAAGGTCTGCACCTGTGTCCCGTAGCCCATTAAAGTCGTGTCCTTGAATATTTAGTTTTAACATTGGGCGAGAATCTAAATTTAAAGACAACATAGCCCAATCTACACCTGTGGAGCCTAATCCCCTGGAACCTATTTTTACACTATGACTAGGAAATTTATTATGTAGGATGGGTATTATTAACAACTGTGCTATTCTATCTCCAGGTGAAATTACTGATATACCTCTTGGAGAACTAGCTATAATTTTTATTTCACCTACATAATCGAGATCAATTACCCCAGGACTTATCTTAAATCCTTTTAATGTAGGTGAACTACATCCCAATAATAAGCCTACTGTCCCTTGGGGAAGAGGTCCTTTTATTCCTGAAGGAATGATTTGAACTCCCATCTCTGGAGTTAGTACTGCTCTGGCAGAGGCGCAGATGTCCAACCCTGCGCTCCCTCGGGTTTGTCTGATGAGGGATTTAATTGACAATGTGTCCTGGGCACTACTCTAATGGTGTTGCTGGGTTCCTCCACTGCCCCGTATATTTGTGGTTGTGGGCCCCGGAGCATTGGGCCCCTTGGTCCGTTTTTTGGCAATGGAGTCTGATGCCTTTCTCCACGATATCATGGGTAAATACCTGGTCCTTGTCCGTTTTTTGTTAAGGGAGTACCCTCTATGGTAGTTTGAGAACGGCATTCATTAGCCCAATGTCTCCCTCTACGGCATCGTGGGCAAATAACCTGGTATTCTATTTCTTTGATAACTAGTTTTGTTAAATCCTCCTCCTTTGAGGCAACTCCTTTTAAAATGTACTGTTTTTTCACAATCATAGCATGTTTTTGGCCTGGCATCAAAAGCCTGTTGTACTGCAGCTGCCAAGACTTGCTCTTGTTCATTAATACCTCTACATAATTTAATATATGTGTTTAAATCTTCATGTCTCCATGGTCTAATAACCTCTCTGCAGCAACGATTTGCTTGGTCATAAGCCAGTTGTTTTATTAATGGCATTGCTTGTTCTGTATCCCCCAAAATTTTGGCAGCCATTTGAATTAGCCTGTCTACAAAGTCAGCGTAAGGTTCATTACCACTCTGTATTACCTTAGATAGCTGGCCTTGTAAATCTCCATGTCCTTGTAAAGTCTTCCATGCCCTAACTGCATCTGCAGCAATTTGTGCATATATAGCAGGATCATATTCAATTTGTTGCCGCTGACCCTCATAAGGTCCTTTCTCTAGCAACATTTCTAGATTTCTTTGAGGGTAACCGGCTGCTGCATTTCGCCTAGCTGTCTCTGCGCATAATTCCTCATTGGCAACCTTCCATAACAAATATTGTCCTCCATTTAGCACAGATTTACACATGCTAGCCCAATCTGCTGGCGTCATGTCCAAGTTAGTAATGGACTCGACCATGCTTACCGTGAAGGGAGCTTGGGGACCATAGGTTGTTACAGCCTCCTTTAACTGCTTCACTGTTTTAAAATCTAAAGCATGGTGAATTCACTGCCCTCCTGCCTGCTCAAGTACAGGGCATGCTAATCTTTGAGGTCCTGTCTCAGAATCCCAATTATCAACTACGGGGTTTGAGGGCCACTCAGCTGTCTCTATCAGTGGGCCTGTTGGTTGAATTAAACCCTCTTGTGATAAAACGGAGTTAGTAACAGCCTCCTGTTGTGGCCTTTTTCCTAACAACCCCTTATCCTTTAAATTTTCTTCCTCTGACTAGCTCGAGAGACCTTCTCTTTTCCTTGATCTAAAATGTCTTTCTCCATGTTCTGAACCTCTAACAATTTGCTTAACATATTTTCAGTTTGTTTTAATCTACTATAAAGATAACGCAACCCAATAAGATAACACAAAACAAAACCGAATCTGAATGAAACAAAAACGGAATAAAAAATCGTTGTATCAATTTTCTCTTCCTCAGGGCCGACAAACATCAAACCTTTAGTCAACCAGTTTGCCTGAGAAATTTCTAGAGATAGGCAGCTTGAAAGAAAAACAAAATAAATCAAAAGAAGAACACATTGTTTTTTGAAATGGTCACCCATTCTCTCGCCTTCCCTCAGGGGCGAGCAATTTCACTTACCCCCAAGCTTCAGGCGTTCCGCGTACGAGCCATCAAATGCCGCAGTCTCTTGCTGGGCACAAATCACGAGTCTCCACACAGCTTGTAGATTCAAACAGCAATTCTTTATTCCCGAACTCACACCGGCCGTCTACAAACACGTTCTGGGGAAATCCACGTTCCTGCCCAAATCCACTCTCTGCCCAAATCCACTACTCCTGGGATTCTGTCTCCCAAATATACTGTCTGATCCTAAGAATCAAGAGGAACTCAGCAGCAGGATACACCCTATTCTAAAGGGGAACACCCTAATCTCCTATTATGCTAAACCGCCCTATTCTAAAGGGGGAACACCCTAATCTCCTATTATGCCAAACCAGGAACACCCTAAACATGGATCCGCCCTGGTCCTTCAGCAAGGTCACCTTACATGCAATGTCCTGCAAAATGTCCTATTTCCATGAGTTCTTCCACTAAGGAAACATGGGGGTACGCTGGCAAGGAAATTGTCATACCTACTTGGCTGATGGCTCCCAGCAGTCATTTGTGTGGTAGTTAGAAGAGATGCCTGGGTCCACCTGAACATGAACTCTAGTGTCATTCCCCTTAGAGACTGAGTTATGTAACTCACTTCAGAGAAGTATTGCCATGAATTTTGTTGGGATTTTAGGAGGCCATGCATGAGAGTCGCCCTTGGAAACTGAGATCTAAGCCAATGGTGGCTTTCGTAAGAGCATTGGGAATTTCAGCCAGGATATGACATGATTTTATTCTTATAGACTTGGCAGCCATAGTTGAGAGTCAAATCACACATGGACCTAACATTGTAGACCTCATGGGCCTGGCTTCATGTGTCATTTTGGCCACTCTTTGGGAAGCTTTGCCTCTGCGAGTTCTCCAGAGCATTTCTTGAAATGTGCTACCTCAAAATTTAATGGTTCCTGAATGAATTGAAACCCACAGTTTCTCCAACTTCATCCTTGAAAAATGGCTAGATAAATACCATGAAATTTTTAAAATTCCCATGACCAGGTGGCACTGGAGAATCTTTGGATGTCCTGTTGTTGATCATGAGTATACCAGAGAGTGCCTTGATTGACTGGGTTTCATGAAAATGGTGTAGAACAGAGATGCCAGTATGTTGGAGCCTGCTGAGTAGTGGGCCCAGAGCTGTGGTGTGCAGGTGTGTGGTAAAATATCTGTGGTCGGGCCATGTGGATCTGCCATTGACTTCCAAATGGCTGGTGGCTGACATGGTGGAGACAGGAATCACTTATATGTCTGAAACCTCTCCGTAAATGGCATCTTGTTATATGGAGATGTTTCAGGGCAATGTTCAGTATCAAGTTGCTATGGTCAAAGGGGAAATCTATGTGGGATAGAAGCTTAGTTGGTGCATTGTCCTGCAGACCCTTACCCACCACACGTGAGAGGACTCCCTCCAGCACTGTGTCCCAGTTGAATTCCTTGCATTTCGTGAAGCAAATACCAAACTCCCAGTGCAGCAGCAAGAAAGTCCATGAAAAGTGGAGGATGACCTAATGGCTTCACAATCCACATGCGGAGACAATTAGCTTTCAGTGGCCACAGTTTACTTACAAAGAGAGAAGTCAGCACTTCTGCCTCATGTTCTTTGGAAAATAAGAAACAATGTCCTCTAGGTCACATAGATGCAGACCCAGCTTTGATGGTTTCATTAGAATGGAAGCAAAAGCTCCTGACAACAACATATATGTCAAGTGCCCATCCTCAGAGGCAGTTTCTCAAAAAGTCTTTAGGCCAGCAGAGCTCCATGTTTGTGGAGTGTTTACCTTTTAGACCAGGATGCAAGAAATCACCACTGACTCCAATTAAAATCAAATTAAAACAAGCTTATTATTTCCACCACCCTGGTGCCTCTCCTTCCCAAAATGGCAGAAACAAGAGAGAAACCCCACCTTTCTTACAGCCCAGCTTTATAGCCCAGAAAGTTACACAAAAGGGGGGTTACGGATAACAGAACTCTGACAAGCATCACACTAATGGTAGTTTACTTTTTTTTTTTTTTTTTGCTGACACAAACATCAGAATTTATGGGGACCATTAGAGCCTCAGAGAGTGTCATCTGACCAGGGAAGGCCAATATTTATGAGGTGTCAACAAAGTTTCAGAGAGGGCTGTTATCTGGTCAGAGAGCCAGCCATGGGTGAGTTCAAGGCACGGGCAGGCATTCCAAACAGGTTCGAAATTTGCTGTAATTAATAGTTAAGAAAAATTATCCTTTCTTGGCTTTGTGGCAAGATGGCTCCAAACTTTAATAAAAGATCAGGTTGGGTCTATCATTCCCCCCTTTTCTAATGTGTCCCTTTCATATCTTTCATACGGTAGGTGAAGAGCACTGAGGGAATTTTATTCTCTGATGCAACAGTCTCCCTATTTTTTCAAATCACCCAAAACCGGTCTCCGTGATTTTACCTGACTTAATTAATTACGTATATTGATAGTCTATTTACTTTTGGCTCCACTGTTGTAAGAGGAGAGGCATTACTCATTTTGGCTTCTTCTGAGCTGAGAGAGGGTGACGTGAGGGGGAATAGCATGAGGGACATGAGTTGCCTTTTAGAGGTCAGTTCGGTTTGAAGTCTCATTGGGGAAGAACAGGTTGTAAAGTCATCTGGGGATGGGTTCTTCTATGAGAGAAACAAAAAACATGAGTACTGAATAAATGTTGCAGCAGCTAGAACATGTCACTTTACAGAAGTTCCCTCACCAGTCTTTAATATCCCCAGTTATCAGGACTGTCAACTTAATACTTAACATTTAGTGTTACAGTTGTCCCTCCCAATAAGATACAGTTTAATAATTTAATGTCATCTGATCTTGCAAAATCAGTTTACTAGAATGACCTCTGTGTCTAATAGAAAAACCTTTAATTCTGTTACTCAGTGCTGGATAATCATACTAGCCAACACCAAGCCTAACCGTGTAGGTTAGAAATATCTGAGGCCTTAAACTAAAAACTTCTGCCTCTGGCAGCTCCTCTTGATAGTGTCTTTTTATAGTTATCAGGCATTCCTGTCTGAGAATCCTTCTTTGTAACCTCCAGTCTTACTTATTTTGGGAGGCTAATATAAAGTGTATACATTAAAATATTATTATTATTATTATTATTATTATTATTATTATTATTATTATTATTATTTAAAATGTCCAGGAATGGCTGTATTCTGCTTTCAACTGTCTTTGCTAAGTGTTTAAGATGAAGCAGTCAAACTGACTTTTGTTTCTATCTATTGGTAACAGTCAGCTGAGCTTTTATGGTTGCCATTCCTGGGGAGACTTGAGAGCAGCTTCTCAGTTCTGCTAGTGCCTTTTGGGCTAGGTGGGTCCAGGTCTTCCTTGACCATGTGGCTTCTCTCGGCAGCATCAGGGATGTCTCCCTTCTCTGATGACTCTCCTCTTCTTAGCAAATGCACTGATTGGCTTTCTGTTCTCCAGTGGTCTCATTAATCCCCCTGATGGGGAGGTTATATGGCCCAGAGTTGAAAAGCTCTTTAGAGAAGTCCCCTTTCCCTGGATTCAGACTGACTCAGAGGGCAAGAGCCAAATATTAGTTTTCTTGTCCCTTTTCATTTAACTTTAATTTTAAATCCTAATCTTAAATATCCAGCAAATAAATTTTAACTGCCTTATGTTAAGAGTACTGGGCTTTAATGTCTATAACTTTATAATTATTTATCTTTTTATTAATTGGGATCTGTGTTATTCTGTTTGTCTTGTAGGTGATGATTTATTATCTTAAATTAACCCATGTTGTGTTCTTAAAGCAACAATTCTGTAAAACACTAACAGAGAATCTTTAGATCACTTATAAGGAAATTATAAAATAAAATTTTTTAACAAGAGTACATATACTTAGTTTGCATAATAGCTACCCTGAATTTTTTGCTTAGTTATAAATTATATCCCCTGTTACAGATCCTAGTAATCTTGACAGAAAAAAAAAAACAACTTTTGAACAAAACTTTAAATGAAACATAATCTAACCTACTGTTTTCATAGTCATTCTCACATGTAGTAAGATGGGACACAGAGCCTTATCTCAGGTAAGGCAGGTCTCTTTATAAATCTTAAGGGTTTTAGTTCTAAAGCTGATCTTTTTTTTAAATATCATTTTACAAAGTTTACATAAATTTTTTTAGGTCACATGAACATTAGCTAACACTGTATGATATCACATTTAAAACATGAATTAAAGAAAGGCTGAAAGTTTTTAACCTTTACATAGATTAGGCTCTCATTAACTTAAAAATACATTTAAATTGTTCCCAAATGTAAAAAGTAACATAAAACTTTACTTATCTTTATGATAACAGATAAATAAATTCCCAATATATATTTTTACCATACAACTTAAGAACGCCAGCATGATATAATGCTCTTTTAAGTTTCTACCTTACAGACTTGTACATGTAAGATATGAGCACATTAATAGCATCATAATTACATTGATGTTTCCACATTAACCAAGTTTAGCTTTTAAAGTAATGGCAGTACAGTTCTCTAAAATAACAGTTCTTATTTAATCAGTTGTTTAATTTTTATGGTTGCTAGCTCTAGAAAAAATAAAACTTAATAAACACAATGTTATGGGTAAACTTATGTTTTAAGAAATTTTTGTCTCTTTAACACATGACTGATTTTTACAATCTTATACAGAATTTAGTACAAACTTGTACAGACCTTAGTTAATCAATCAGATATCTAACAAAAGTACTCATGAATGAGTAATCTCATATGAAATTTAATTTACTTATTTATCAAAATATTAGACAAATGTATTGAAGATTGTAAACCATTTTTTTTGTTGAAGGAAAAGTCCTACAACCAAGTCATATTAGATATTTTGTAGACATTAATATTTTATTAGATATCTGAACACCTAGAAAAACTTGTAAGCTTAAATTTAAAGACATTTATTTTTATCTGTTTATCCAATTTAAACTGAACCATTTAAATAACGTGAATTAAGGATCCTTGGATCCACTTTTTAAAATTTGTTTTTATGAGCGTTTTTTTATGAGCGTTCTTTATATATGTAAATTTTTGTATCATATGTTTGATATATGGATATATGTATATATAGACATACAACACATAACAGAAGTTGTGCACACATAAAAATAGTAAAGGCCTTATAGCTTTTCGCAGATGAAATCTGCATTGCAATGTTTCAAAAACTCCACAGTTGGTCAAAGATAGAACTGATCAGAAAAACATTAACTTAGGTCTGTAGGATCAAAATCATGAGCTAAAAAAACTAAATAAAGTATCTAAGGAAAAAAATAAGAGTCCTAGAAAAAACGACTGGACAGTAATTAGTAAAAACCATACAATTTGCCTTTTTTTTCTGCTTAGGCCTCAGATCAGTCTCCTACTGAGCTTGTAGGATTCTTTTATTTGCATTTCAAAATAAGTCCTGGCTGAGGTCAGGAAGGAGCAGGAAAAAACTGCTATTCAGAGCAGACACAACAGGCCTAAGGCATTTTAACCATAATTTTCAGGTTAGGATGTTGAAAATTATGAAACAAGTTTAAGATACAATTCACAAAATTTTATATCTTTACATCTTGTTGTGTCAACAGATACCATAAAATGATTTACTATCTTTGTCCAAATTAATGCACTGGTACGCACAGTGACATTTTCCCAGGCTACCCAATTCAAAATAGGTGAAATAAAAGACTGAATGATTGGGAAGTTACTTGCCAACTTGGAAGGAGAGTTCTTTAGTTTTCCATCCTAAGTATTTAAGTTCTCTGGCATAAATTATCTGAAATCATATACTAAACAATTACCTAAACCCGACTTTTACTTGCAAGATTGTGCAATGCTTCAAAAACCCATTCAGATACCAGATTGTTACAATAAAACATCATCATTTAGACACACATTCAGCTAAGATCATTCCCAAGAAACAATTTAAAATATCAACACATTATTGCACATGTTTTAAAGGGCCAGAAACAAAGACACAAGACAGACAGAAAGGAGCTCCAGACTATGGCCGACAGACAGAAGCCTTTAAAACAGAGCAGATAAGAGAAAAATCTCCTACACCAGTGGCACCATAGAAGTCCCCACAAGGGGACCACATGTTTTTACAGAGGGGCAACCTGAAATGTAAAATCAAGGGTCTCCATGGTGACTTTACTAAATTTACTATCCCCTTTTTCTTTTTCTCTTTTTTAAGAAGACAGACGTTACATAATGCTTACAGTGCAGGGAAGGAAGGAGGGAATTCCCTGAAGTAACAGGGCTTCAGCAGCTGCTGGAAGTCCCTCGGTCCCTCCTTTAACTTACAGGATTAGCTCCTCTGGTTCGGTTCCACCCCAACCATGCTCCATCTCCTAACATATCAGTAGTCAGCTCTCAAAAAGTTCCGGGGCGGGTGTGGTGTGGTTTATCAAAATTTGAAACTTAAAGTTCAGTTCCTGACCTTGAAGCCAATTAATGCCAATTTAATAATGAGGACAGGGTTTTTGAGAAAAAGAAAAAGGGAGGTTTATTGCTTTGCTAACAAAGGAGAAACACAGGGGACTCTGCCCTAAGGTTGTGACTCTTTTGATCTGGAGGTACAAGTGGTTTTAAAGGAGTTTCACTTCTTAACCTGTGAGATACTCAGTTTTTAGCTCTGCAGCAGGCATTGCCTTGTGCAGTGGGTGTGCTCCAGGCAGCCAGCTAGGGGCTTCTCTTATCCTGCTTAACAAAGGGAGGTAAAGTTCATCGCAGTTCCTTAAAACACAGTCCAAAAAGGTGTCACGCTTACTTGCTTTATTACCCATTTTCACGTCCAATATCTTTAAGTTTTTACCACAGAAATCACACAACAAAACGCACAAAAACAAACAAACAAAAAACATATAGAACACAGAACAAAACAGAAAAAAAAAAAAAAAAACGAGAAACCAGGCACCAAAAAAAAAAAAAAAAAAGCAGATGAGCATTGCAATGTCTTGCTAAAGCTCCTGGGTAGGACCGCGTGCATGCCCATCCACACCTCTCTACCCATCCAGAAGAATTCCCTACATAACAGAACAAAGGACAGCATGATTCTCGTTACAGTCCCGGACAGGAGTATATGTGAGCCTCCCCAGGCCTCCTCTCTGTCATCAGAAGGGATCTCCCTTAACCAGATATCAGATGTTATAAAGGTGCCACTTACCTATGGAGGCCTCCTCCACCAGGTGCTTGCTAATAGTTATAGTCCAGTGGTTCATTGCAGTGCTCCCTGGACCAAAGTCTCACTCCAAGTCGTTGAAACATCTCAAGTTGCGCATCCCCTAGAGTGGCTCTGTAGCCGGGGGCCCTGGAGGGAAGGCCAGCTTCAGAATTTCCAACAGTCTGGTCTTGTGATCTGTACTGGCAGGGTCATCTTGCTGCGGAACTGCAAAATGTTAGACCAGGATGAAAGTAAAGACCACTGACTCCAATTAAAATCAAATTAAGGCAAATTTATTATTTCAACCGGCCGGCGGCCTGCCTCTCCCTCACAAAACGGCGGGAACAAGACAGCAACCCCACCTTTTCTACAGCCCAGCTATATAGCCCAGAAAGTTACACAAAAGGGGGATTACAGATAACAGAACTTTGACAAGCATCACACTAAATGTAGTTTACTTTTCTTTTTTTTTTTGCTGGCCCCAACATCAGAAATAATGATGACCATTAGACCTCAGAGAGAGTCGTTGTCTGGCCAGGGAAGGCCAAAAATTATGATGTCACTAAACTTTCAGAGAGGGTTGCTATCAGGTCAGAGAGATAGGCATGGGTGAGTTAAAGGCACGGGCAGACATTCCAAATGGGTTCAGAAATTGCAGTAATTTATAGTAAACCCAAAATTAGCTTTTCATTGCTTTGTGGCAAGATGGCTCCCAATTTTAATAAAAGATCAGGTTGGGTCTATCAACCCTGTCCCTTACTTTTGGAAACTCCTCTTCCACCTCCAAGTTTGTAAACTCCTGAGGATTTTCCAGATATGTATTCACAGATTTTCTAACTCTTCTCCTCTAATTGTGTCTTACTTGGGGGGAATGCAATGTCAAGTCATTGTTCTGGATGAGAGTGGGAAGATTTTTGTATAGCACATATTTGCATACACATTGGATTCCTTATCTAATTTTCCATTCAAAATACTGAAACCCTGACACTAACCCATACCCTACTAGACTCTGACTACTAATCCTAATATGATGGAGAAACATAACCCAAACAGAATAGAAATACAAGCAGTTCAGAGGAGGCATGGTGTATAGTTGGACTTTCATTTTGCATGATAAAGGGTTGGTGTTATAAATCTAGTCAATTTTTAATTGAAATAGTTCACCATGTGTTTTTAAAGTTAACAAATATGTGAATTCCTGTCTTGCTTTCTCTGTAGCCTATTCAGCACATGTATTTTTGCATGCACATACAGAATCCTACCTATTATCACACGTACATTCTTGTGAGGTAGCTGACTTGCCAGATACAAATTGTGAGAAGAGATCACTCCTCCTAAACACAGTTGGAACTGAAAATTCAATCTATGGGTGAGGTTCCTAGTTTAACAAAATTATAAATAAATCTATGTTTAGTAAAATAAATAGCTTGGGTCTGTGGATGATATATATTTAATGATGAATTTCAATTGGCATATATATTGCTACTTTTTAATGTCTGTGTGGGTGTTTTGTATATATATATAAATATATATATATATATAATCTCCAGATATTTCAAAATATGAAATATATGTGTCTTATTATACACTCCCTAAATTCATTCATGTTCATGTATTTGGATTTACAATCAACTTTTACATGATTATTATCAGAAATATGCATCCACCTGAAATACATATTTTTTTCCTAGTACTGAAAACTAACTTCGGTGAATGGTGCATACAAATCCTAATATTTCTACAGTAACTTACCCAGTTTAACATCAATGTAAGTAGATTCCTATGATACAAAATGTTTATTTTGACGTTCATTTTTATTCAACACTGGTACATTACTATTTCTTCAGTTTATGCACATAATAGGATATATATTTATCCACAAGTTCACAAATTTATAGGCATTTGTCTCTCTATCAATCACTTCCTGCTTCAGAACACATGTATTCCTCCAGGTTTCCTGGCTGGACTTTTCATGAGACTTCTTTCCAAAGACATTATTTTCGATTTCTCTAATCATTTTGAAGCAAAACTCACACACTCTTCATGATAAACCATTACCCTAATATTACCATTAGATGTATAACGGGTTGGAATGAATGATTGTATATCAATATAAGATTTCCTGTATATTTTCAGATATCAATTCAATCCTTTATTTAAAGTTGGAAGTACTTATATTATTTATTCACAGTATGGTCTATTCATGCATTATCTCTATATTGATAGACAAACGTACACCTCTTTGTATCCCCAATACTAATTTATATGTCTTCAAAATATTGCACCCAGAAATAGTGGAAGAAATACTCATGTCACCTGATCTACATATACATTTTATCACAGTAATATTCTGGACAAAACTACAAAGATCAAACTTATATTTTTACCAAAGCCTAAATGGAAAGTGAGCATGGATTATGAAAAACATCTATTGCTCTCAAATGTCAATCCTATTGGTGACTACATATTTCTTTCTTCCTAAGATTATATATTCAACCTCAAGGCTGTTGAAAATGTCTAATCCTATCACTCACTTTATAATTGGCCTGATATCCTAAAATCTCTATTGATATCTGCTTTCCTACATATTTTCCCCAGTTCAACATTGTGACAGATTCTTCACATGTGCTAACATTTACATTCACTCTCTAACTGAAACCCTATTGCTAAAGAACTTTTGGTACAAATTCTATCCTCATTCTTCTTTCTAAACCTATTGAGTATCTTCCTAATCATATTGACTATCTCTTTTTTACTGGATGTTCTCTTCTACATTCAATCATCCAAGGTACAAGGACCTATGCCATTGTATATCGATTTATTGGAGACATTTTTGCAGAACATAATTCAAAGCTAAGTATCCCAATCAAGGGCCCCATGCCCTTCTGGTCTCCAAAGCTTACCTAGATTTCTGTTTACCTACTTATATTTCACCTATATATTCTAATAAATATCACAGGTCAGAATAACATTATTCATCCCGAAGAATGATTCCTAACCCAAATTGTACATGTTATTAACCCTAACCATACACTCTTTCCTCAATCTAACTTTACAGAAGAGGAGGTACAGAGTTGGTCTTATAATACAGGAATGGAGGGCATATTCCATCTACTGAGAACCTCAAAGTTCCATGCAGAATTTATCCCTGTAGAAGATGTAGGCTGCTGGGAAGGACCCGAGAGAGAAAAAGTCATCTTTCAAGGCAAACAACCTGGTCAGGATGAAGGGATATGTCTGAATCAACATCTATCTTTTTATTGTAGAGAAGATGGACTAAACCAGGTCTGTGTAGAGAGCTGTTCCTGGGGGACAATGGTTGATATACCATTCTAACTTGTGAAAGTGTCACAGGAAGTAGGGGCAGCCTCCATTTCATGCGAACCTTGGAAGCAACTGTTAGGGCAAAGTGGTTGCCAAGGCAGTGACCTAATACAGTTCCTGATGGAAGTAACCTACCTAACTTCCTTGGTGATGGAACTCTCTGAACATGGGATCCTGGAAGCCAAGCAAACAGAGCAAGTCCCAGTCCCAGTCCACGTGGGCTCACTTATTTGGATTTACCAACGACAGAGTCAGTCTTTCTTGGTACCTACTGATGTGAGGATGGCTAAAAGCCAGGAGAGCTCTGAAAAGGGACCTTTCCTGAGAAAGCAGGATGTGGCTCACTGCTGGATCCTGACAGAGTTGGCCAACTAGATCAGATCTGAGACAGGACAGGCCATTTTGGGGTAACATTGTATGGCTCACCAGTCAGAGGACATTCCGGACAGTCACAGACCTACTTTGGGGAAGGAGATGCCTTTGTGGGTGTGGGTGTGAGTTTGTAGTTTTTTCTCATGTTCTGAGAATAATTAGAAAAGGAGGTTTGTTTGTTTTGGAGTAGGCTCATCTAGTAAGTCATTTGAAAAGGTGAGTTTTTCCATGTCTGTGTATCCCATTGTGTCCATTGATGTAGACAGTAGAAAAGAGAATGCATCAATGGATGTGCCCTGTTTAGTAGAATGCTTCCCAGCATTCATCCTGCCCAATTTATGAATGGACTGTGGCTTGCCTTAGGGATGAGCAACACCTAATATGTTCCTAAGTTCCTGTTTTCTTCCTGAATTCTGGCCAATCTCCAGAATAGGCTCATGGTTTTGTACCACCTCCAAGCTCAGTGACATGGCCATGTTCTGGATAGCTGAAGGGAATGGCCAGCATGTCAGAAAACTCAGATATCAGTGTGACCAGAAATGACTCAGTTGAGAAACCCTGCTTTGGGCCTTTTGCTTACATATAGTTCCGTTTCCCTGAATGTCAGGAAGGTCTTTTCTTCAGGCCAAACTTTTTTGAAGCCTAAAGAAAACAGTTTTCAAATGGAAATAAATGGGCATCACCTGTGGCTCTTTGCTTAATTGCTTTGGAAAGGGATGTGTCTGAATCAGCCTCTTGGTCCTGTGTGAGGCAGTGGGTTAGATTCTCAGCACCTGATGGATCTAAAGAAAGATCCCATGTGTGCATCCAAAACCAAAATGGCCAAAATTGCTGTCATTGTGGATGAAGTCTCTAGCCTTCTTCAGTAAGGTTCCTGACCTCCATCAAGAGAGAATAGGGATACATTGGGTCAAATGAGTTTTTCAAAGCCCTGCAGAGGCTAGCCCATAGGTGCTTGGCTTTTATCATCACTCCAATTCACATAAAGAATCTAAACACCACAATCCGAACGCCTCAAATTGAAGAAGCAGAGTATTATTAACGGTAGGCCTATTTGATCACTCCTGGTTCACAGGAAGGGTGCCCATTCCACCCTGACATCAGGCAAATGAGGGGCAAGGTAGCTTATTTTGTACACTGTCTAGGGCTGCGCCCCTCATTGAAAACTCCAGCCAGAGTTTATGATGAGTGTATATATGGACCTATTTGTATATAGGACCATGGTACATGGTCCTATGCCATTGTATATGGATTTATCTGAGACATCTGTGCAGAACATAATTCAAAGCTAAGTATCCCAATCAAGGGCCCAATGCCCTCTGGGCATCAAATAATACTTGGATTTATGTTTTCATACATATATTTCACCTCTATAGTCTTATACATATCACAGTTCCCAATACCATTTTTCATCCAGTAGAATGATTCCTAACCCAAATTGAAAATGTTATCAATCCAAACCATACACTGTTCCCTCAACCTAACTTTACAGAAGAGCATGAACAGGGTTGGTCTTACAATACAGGAATGTATGGGATCTTTGACTTGCTGAGAACCTCAAAAGTCCATGCAGAAATGATCTCTGCACAAGATATAGTCAGCGATGAAGGACCTGAGTGAGCAAAAGTCTTCTTCCATGGCAAACAACTTGGTCAGGATGAAGAGTTGTGTCTGAATCTGCCTCTCTCTTCTTAATGTAAAGAAGATGGGCCAAATCAGGCCTTTGTGGAGAGCTCTATTTGGGTGCCTATGGTTAATATATCATTCTAACTTGTGAAAGTGTCACAGGAAATATGGGCAGCCTCCATGGGACTCTGGAAGCAACTGTTAGGACAAATTGGTTGCCAAGGCAGTGTGTCCTCATTCAGTTTCTGAAGGAAGTGACTTCACCTCACTCCCTTGGTGATAGAAATCTCTGAACGTGGAATCCAGGAAGCCAGGAACACAGAGACAGTCCCAGTCCCAGTACCAGTGTTCTCACTTGTTTGGATTTACCAAGAACAGAGTCAGTCTTTCTTGGCACCTACCGATGTGAGAATGGCCAAATGCCAGGATAGCTCAGAAGAGGGGATTTCCTGAGAAAGCAGTTAGTGGCTCAATACTGGCTCCTGACAACTTCACACAGTTGGCCAAGGAGACCAGGACTGAGACAGGACAGTCCATTTCAGGGGAACATAGTATGGCCCACCAGTCTGAGGACACTGCGCCTAGTCACAGACCTACTTGGGGAAAGGAGGTGCCTTTGTGGGTGTGGATGTGGTTTTGTGGTTTTGTCTCATGTTCTGAGGATAGGAAAGGCGGTTTGTTTGGTTTAGAGTCAACTGTTTCTAGTAAGTCCTTTGGCAAGGTGAGTCTTTCTATTTCTGAATATCCCACTGTGTCTGTGGTTGTAGATATTAAAAAAGGAAATGCTTCAATGAATGTGTCCTGTCTTGTAGAACACTTCCCAGCATTCATCCTGCGTAATTTATCAATGGACTGCAGCTTGCCTTATCTTTGGGCAACACCTGCTATCTTTCTATGTTCTGGTTTTCTTCATAAATTCTAGCCACTCTCCAAAATAGGCTCATGGTATTGTGTCCAAGATGTGTACCACCTCCAAGCTCTGTGACATGGCCATGTACTGGATAGCTGAAGGGAATGGCCAGCATGTCAGAAAACTCAGATATCAGTGTGACCACACAAGTCTCAGGGAGAAACCCTGCTTTGGGCCTTTTGCTTACCTACTGATATGTTGACCTGAATGTCAGGAAAGTCTCTTGCCTCAGGCACACCCTTTGTGAACCATGAAGAAACACTTTTCAAATGGAAATGAGTGGGCATCACCTTTGTCTCTATGCTTAATTGCTTTGGAAAGGGATGTGTCTGAATCAGCCTCTTGGCCCTGTGTGAGGCTGTGGCTTAGATTCTCAGCACTTGATGGATCTGAAGAAAGATCCAAAGTGTGCATCCAAAACCAAAATGGCCAAAATTGCTGTCATTGTGGATGAAGTCTTAGCCTTCTTCAGAAAAATTCCTGACCTCCATCAAGTGAGAATAGGGATCCTTTGGGTCAAATGGGTTCTTCAAATCCCGGAAGAGGCTAGCCCATTTATGCTTGGGTATTCTCATGACTCCAATTCACATAAAGAATCTCCACCTCACAGTCTGACCTTCTCCAGAAGTCTTCACCATGGCTGCCTATGGGACTTTCAGGAAAAGAGTCGCTATAAAAGACTTCAGTGTACATAAACTTTCTCTTTTTGTGTTGACCTGGTCTACTTGGCAACTGGCTAAAAAATCAGCACTCCTGATCTAGACACACCCTCACTAGTTTTTCACAAAATATGTGAACAAGGCTCCTGGCCTTGAGCTGGGGCTTCACAGACATTGCTACATTTCTAAGATAAAGAAGTTACAAACTGGGCTCCATGGAAAAAGCTGGCAGGGGGAAAAAAGAAAGGGAAGAAAAAGCTCTCCCCCTCCCAGGTGTTCTTGAAAATTTAACTTGCCCAGACCTAAGGAAAAAACAGAAACAAAAATTGCCTTTTGTGAACTTCTGAAGACTATGAACTTCTGAGCCCCTTCCCTTTCATGTTGGGTACAAAATTCTGAAACTACATAAACTTAGGTTTCATGGAATTAACTGATTACAACAGAAGCAATGCCCTCTGAATCTGGTTGCAACCAAATAAGACTGTTTCCCTGTCTTTGGTGCTATCTTTGGTGCCTTGCCTTGTCCGTCCCTGCAACAGTTTAATTCTATATACTTAAACATTGTTTGTGTTTTAATGAAATTGTCAACAGATGTGATTAAATGTGTAATGGTGCGGATGTTTCACAGAGTGCTCTATCATGACACAGATTCATTTGAAGTTCAAATAGGGGGGCATACAATCCGGTTGCTCTGAAAACATATATCCCTCACCTTAGCCATTCCATTGCAAATAGGAGTTGATTCAGGGTTGGGCAGAGGAACCACTGCCGTGGTCCATGGGACACAACGAATGACCCAATTAGGAGCAGGAATATATAAAAACTTAAAGATATTAGTAACCTCCATCACAGCTTTGCAGGAATCTTTAACCTTTCTCTCTGAAGTTGTTTTACAGAACAGTAGAGGGTTGGATCTCTTTTTCACTAGAGAAGGGGGCCTTTGTGCTGCATTGAGGGAAGAATGTTTTTTTAATGTCGACCATAATGGAGTTGTAAAATAATCTATGAGTAAATTAAAAAGATGCCTTGAAGAGAGTCAAGGAGAGAGAGAGGCCCAAAAATGGTGGTTTGAGTCTTGGTTTATACAGTCCCCCTGGTTAACTACGTTTTTATCAACTCTGGCCCGTCCAATAATAATCCTCATATTATTGCTAACTATAAAACCCTGTTTCCTCAACCATGTAATTTATTTTCTCCAAGCTCAAATTGGACAAGTTAAACTTATGGTAATACCCCACTAGAAAACATAGAATGTGACATCCCCCAATGATCATTTTTATGATTAAAAGTTGCCAGAAGAAGTGGGGAATGAAAGGTCAATAAAATATATACTTGTCACTTCCTGTTTTTCTGTACACTTAACAAAACACTGTTGAAATGTTGAGAAATGTTTTCTAATCTTGTCCCAGAATGTGCTGTCCCCAACGGCCAAACTGCAGAATGTACTCCCTCACCCGGTTGAATACAAACCACCCACTCACCCTGAACCATCAATAAACTTCCCTTTCTGCCCTCTCCAAGAAAAGTATATAAACTCTCCATAAGCTCTTCTCAGGGCTCTCTGCTCTAATTAAGTGAGCTCTGAGCCCCAGCATGTTGGGCCCCAAATAAACCCTTTGCTGTTACATGATGTATTCTCTTGGTAGTATCTTCCTCCGATGCTCGCACGACCTTTACTTGGATGATTGAATATAGAAGAGAACATCCATTCAAAAACTGATAGTCGGAAGGATTAGGAAGAAGAGTGAATATAGAATTTGGAAAAAAAGTTCTTTAGCAATACGGTTTTGGTTAGACAGTGAATGTAAATGTCAACACAAGTTAAGAGTCAGTCACAATGATGAACAGGGGAAAATATGTAGGAAAGCAGATATCAATAGAGACATTATGAAATCAGGCTAAGTATAAAGTCAGTGAGAGGATTAGACATTTTCAACAGGGTTGAGTTTGAATACACAATCTTAGGAAGAAACAAATATGTACTCACCAATAGGACTGACATTTGAGAGCATTAGGCAACATCACATGGATGATTGTAGTAATCCTTTCTCACTTTCCATTTAGGCTTTGGTACAATCATAAGTGTGACCTTTGTATTTTGTGTCCAGAATATTACTCTGATAAAATGTATATGTAGATCAGGTGACATGAGTATTTCTTCCACCTTTTCTGAGGGCCATATTTTGAAGATGAATAAATTAGTATTGGGGGTACAGAGAGGTGTACACATTGTCTATGAATATAGAGATAATGTATGAATACACCATACAGTGAATAAATAATATAACTAGTTCCACTTTAAATAATGGATTGAATTGATATCTTAAAATATATAAGAAATCTTATATTGATATACAATCATTCATTCCAACGAGTTATACATCTAATGGTAATATTAGAGTTATGTTTTCTCATGAAGGGTGTGTGAGTTTTGCTTCAAAACTGATTATGGATTTGGAAAATATTGTGTTTGGAAAGAAGTCTCATAAAAATACCAGTCAACAAACATAGAGGAATTCATGTGTTCTGAATAGGAAGTGATTGAAAGTGAAACAAATGCAAATAATTTTGCTAACTTGTGAATGAAATACATATCCGATGATATGCATAACCTGAAGAAATAGTAATGTACCAGGTTTGAATGAAAATGAACGTCAAAACATACATCATGTCCCATAGTAATCTACTTGGATTGATGTTAAACAGGGTCAGTCACTGTAGAATAATTAGGATTTGTATGCACCATTCACTGAAGTTAGTTTTCAGTACTAGAAAATAAATATGTATTTCAGGTGGATGAATAATTCTGAGAATAATCTTGTGAAAAGTTGATTATAAATCCACATACATGAATATGAGTGAATTTAGGGAGTGTAAAATAAGACATATATATTTCATATTTTGAAAAATCTGGAATATATATATATATATATATATATATATATATATATATATAGACACACACACACACACACACACACACACACATATAAAAAAGAACCCCACAGATATTAAAAGGTAGAAATACATGCAAATCGAAATTCATTATGAAATATATATCATCCACAGATGCAAAAATATTCATTTTACTGAACATGGATTTATGTATAATATTGTAATACTAGGAAGCTCACCCATAGGTTGTATTTTCAGTTCCAACTGCGTTTAGGAGGAGTGATCTCTTCTCATAAGTTGTATCTTCCATCAGCCACCTCACAAATTGTGCATGTGATACCATGTAGGAATCTAAATGTGCATATAAAAATACATGTGTTAAATTGGCTACAAAGCAAGGGAGACAGGAATTCACATATTTGTTTACTTTAAAAACACATGGAGAACTATTTCAATTAAAAATTGTCTACATATTTAACACCTACCGTTTATCATGCAAAAGGCAAGTCCAACTATACAGCATGCATCCTCTGAAATGCTTGTATTTCTATTCTGCTTGGGTTATTTTTCTACATCATTTTAGGATTATTAGTCAGAGTCTAGTAGGGTATATGTTCATGTCAGGGATTCTGTATTTCAATGGAAAATAGGAAAATGAATCTATGAGTATGCAAATATGTGCTACACAAACATCTTCTCACTTTCATCCAGAACAAAGCCTTAACATTACCTTGGGCCCAAGTAAGACACAATGAGAGGGGAAGTGTTAGAAAATCTGTGAATACATATCTGGAATGGAAAATGCTCAGGAATTCACAAACTTGGAGGTGGTAGATGAGTTTCAAAAAGTAAGGGACAGGGTAAACTCTCCACAACCATGGAGCTCTGCTGGCCTAAAGACTTCTTGAGTAACTGCCTCTGAGGATGGGTCCTTGAAATATATGTTGTTGTCAGGAGCTTTAGCTTCCTTTGTAGTGAGACCATCAGAGCCAGATCTGCATCTATGTGACCTGGAGGACATGTTTTCTTATTTTCCAATGAACATGGTGCATCAGTGATGAGTTCTATTTTTGTAGTTAAACTATGGCCATTGGGGAAAAGTGTCTCCCCGTGTAGACTGTGAAGCCCTTTGGTCATCCTCCAATTTTCATTGTCTTTCTTGCTGCTGCATAGGGAGTTTGTTATTTGTTTAACAAAATACAAGGAGTTCAACTGGGACACGGTGCTGGAGGGAGTTCTGTCACGTGTGGTGGGTCAGGGTCTGCAGGAGAATGCACCAACAGGCTTCTATCCCACAGACATTGCCCCATTGACCATAGCCACCTGATTCTGGACATTGCCCTGAAACTTCTCCATATAACAAGATGTCTTTACATATAAGGGACTCCTGGCTGCACCATGTCAGTCACAAGCCATTCAGAAGCCAATGGAAGATCCACATGGCCCCGCCACAGATGTTTTATTACACACCTGCACACCACTGCTCTAGGCCCACTACTCAGCAGGTTCCAAGTTACTGGAATCTCTGTTCTACACCATTTTCATGAAACCCAGTCAGTCAAGGCACTGTCTGGTATACTCTTGATTAGCAACAGGACATCCACAGGTTCTCCAGTGCCACCTGGTCATGGGAAATTCAAAAATTCCGTGGTATTTATCTAGCCATTTTTCAATAATACAGTTGGAGGCTCTGTGGGTTTCAATTAATTCAGGAACCATTAAATGGTGAGGAAGCTCGTTTCAATGAAAATTCTGCAGAACTATCACAGGCAAGGCTTCCCAAAGAGTGCCCAAATGGTCACATGAATCCAGGCCCATTGAGGTCTACAATGTGAGCTCCATGTGTGTATTGACTCTCACCTATGGCTGCCAAGTCCTTAAGAATAAAATCATATGATATACTGGCTGAGATTCCCAGTGCTCTGTGCAAATCCACCCTGGGCGTAGATCTCAGTTTCCAAGGCGACTCTCATGTGTGGCCTCTTAAAATCCCAACACAATTCATGGCAATACTTCTCTGAGGTCAGTTCCAGAACTCAGACTCTAAGGGGAATCACACCAGAGAACAAGCCCAGGTGGACCCAGTCATCTCTTCCAACCACCACACAAATGACCAAAATTAAAACCAAAATACTGCCACATGGCCCAAATCTTCTTCCATATCATAACCTCTGACTGGAGGTTACCATGAAGGGTGCAGCCCAAGTTGGTGTCCAAAATAAGCTCCCTTCCCCCTCATTCGCCTAAAGTCAGTGTGGCCTGGACACCATTCCTGTGAACCAAGAGTGATCAAATAGGCCTGCCGTTAATACTGCTCGACTTTTCCATGGGCCTGGTACAGAGGAGGAAGACAGGGAAGCAGGGCTGAGAGCAGCTCCTTGAATCTGAGAATGAGGAAGGAGAGATGTAAAAGAATAATGGGCAAGGGTTTTGGGATTTTCCTAGCAACAGAAACATGAGCAGTAGAACATGTAGAACAGAGGGGGAAACGGGAGTGAGTATACCAAAAAGCCTGTGAGGGACTTTAAATTTTTAGTAACCGTTTTCAGTGATGACAAAGCAACATTAAAGGCCATTTTCATTACATCTTGGACACTGGTATGTGGGTTCTCCTCAGCTGGTTTGAGATTTTGTTTAGCTGGTAAGAGGACCTGTTGGGACCCAGTGCGGCCACTGACAAGAAAAGAGAGGAGTGAGTGAGTGGAGGGGTACCTCAGTAGCTGCTACCTCAGGAAGGGGGCAGTGGTCTGAGATCCAGCGGAGGTTTGGGTTTTTGATCTATTAATTGTAGGGGAGAAATCAAGTTGCTGATGTGGGAGTGACAGCAGAGAGTCTGGAGTAGAAGGCTGAGGGTGAGCATCTATTGGAGAAGCATAGTTCAGGATGTGAGCAAAGGAGGGAAAAAGCCTCCACATAGGGGAATCTCCTTTCACCCTTTTGAGCACTTGTAGAAGTTAAAAAGGTCACACATAATTTGAGGATCTAGAGACCCCTCTGTGGGCCATCAGGTTTGGTTATCTAATTGGTAATAATGCCAATATTGTGTACAAAATTTGATGAGGAGTTTGGGTTCCATCTGGAAGTCCCTGTATGCTGACATCCCCATGACTTACAGAAGAAGTCGGCTTTCCCCCACACAGCTGTGACTGTTTATGGCTTTCACAGTCCGCCAGGCAAACATAGTAATCTAGGCTAACCAACCTGCATGTGGCTCACGTGTCCCTACAAACATAATGTTTGTTTCCATTATCTATGTATGGAAGGGATTTAATGGAATTTTAGTGTAATCCTCTTCATCAGGGATATCCCAATAGACAAGACTTATAGCCAGCTGAGAAATGTCTGGGTGGAGAGATGGTCATCAGGTCCTTAAGGGGGATGTATGCAAGATAGACCATACTTCCGGTTTTCTTCCTAAATTCTGGCCACTCTCAAGAATAGGCTCATGGTTTGGTGTCCAAGATATGTACCACCTCCAAGCTCTGTGACATGGACATGTACTGGATAGCTGAAGGAAATGGCGAGCATCTTATAAAACTCAGATATCAGTGTGACCAGTAAAGTCTCAGTGGAGAAACCATGCTTTAGGCCTTTTGCTTACCTTTTGTTCTGTTCCCCAGTAAGTCAGGAAGGTTGATGCCTCAGGCAACACCTCTGTGAAGCCTGAAGAAAATATATTTCAAATGGAAATGAATAGGCCTCACCTGTGGCTCTCTGCTTAATTGCTTTGGAAAGGGGTGTGTCTGAATCAGCCTCTTGGCCCTATGTGAGGCTGTGGCTTACATTGTCAGCACCTGATGGATGTAAAGAAAGATCCCATGTGTGCATCCAAAACCAAAATGGCCAAAAAAGCAGTTATTGTGGATGAACTCTCTCACCTTCCACTGTAAGGTTCCTTACCTCCATCAAGTGAGAATCCGTATCCTTTGGGTCAAATGAGTTCTTCAATGCCCTGCAGAGGCTAGCCTAGAGGTGCTTGTGTTTTCTCTGGGCTCCAATTCACATTAAGAATCTAAACCTCACAGTCAGAAGGCATCAAATTGGAGAAGCAGAGCAGTATTAACGGCACACCTATTTGATCACTCCTGGTTCACATGAAGGGTGTCCAGGCCACCCTGACTTAGGCCAATGAAGGGCAAGGGAGCTTATTGTGGACACTGTTTTGGGCTGCATCCCTCATGGAAACCTACAGCTTGAAGTTAAGATGAGTGTCTATATGGAATAAGATGAGGGTGATGTGGGAGTGTTTTGGTTTTAATTGTGGTCATTTGTGTGAGGGTTGGAAGAGAGGTGTAGGTAAACCTGGGCTGGAACTCTGGTGTGTTTCCCCTTAGAGACTGAGTTCTGGAACTGACCTCAGAGAAGTATTGCCATGAACTGTGTTATGATTTTAAGGAGGCCATGCATGAGAGTCGCCCTTGGAAACTGAGATCTAGGCCCAGGGTGGCTTTCCACAGAGCACTAGGTATCTCAGCTAGGATATCACATGATTTTATTCTGAAAGACTTGGCAGCCATAGTTGAGAGTCAAAAGACACATAGACCTCACATTGTAGACCTCAATGGGCCTGGATTCATGTGACCTTTTGGCTACTCTTTGGGAAGACATTCATGTGAGTGTCCTCCAGAGATTTCACTGAAATGAGGTTCCTCACCATTTAATGGTTCCTGAATAAATTGAAACATACAGTGCTTCCAACTTCAACCTTGAAAAATGGATAGATAAATACCATGAAATTTTTGAAATTCTAATGACCAGGTGGCACAGGAGAACCTTTGTATGCCCTGTTGCTGATCATGAGTGTACCAGATAATGCCTTGATTTACTGGGTTTCATGAAAATGGTGTAGAACAGAGATGCCAGTAAGTTGTAGACTGCTCAATTGAGGGCACGAGCTGTGGTGTGCAGGTTTGTGATAAAACATTTGTGATGGGGCCATGTGGATCTGCCATTGCTTCCAAATGGCTTGTGACTGACGTGCTGCAGCCCGTAATCCCTTATATGTTTGATCTCTTCATATAAAAGCATCTTGTTATATGGAGAGGTTTCAGGGCAATGTTCAGAATCAGGTTGCAATGGTCAAGGGGGCAAGCTATGTGAGATAGAAGCCTGGTTGATGTATTCTCCTGCAGACCCTGACCCACCACACCATTAAATTTTGAGGAAGCTCATTTCAATGAAAGCTGTGGATAACTCTCACAGGCAAGGCGTCCCAAAGAGTGCCCAAAAGGTCACATGAAGCTAGGTCCATTGAGGTCTACAATGTGAAGTCTATGTGTGTTTTGAATCTCAACTATGGCTGCAAAGTCTTTCAGAATAAAATCATGTGATATTCTGGCTGAGATACCCAGTGCTCTGTGGAAAGCCACACTGGGCCTAGATCTCAGTTTCCAAGGGCGACTCTCATGCATGGCCTCCTAAAATCCCAACAAAATTTATGGCAATACTTCTCTGAGTTCATTACCAGAACTCATTTTCTAAGGGAAATCACACCAGAGTTCAAGTGGGGAAGTTTTTGAACCCCTGTGGGAGTCTAATCCAGGTTTGTTGGCCAGATGTTCCTGTTTCTGGGTCTATCCACTCGAAAGCAAACAGCAACTGACTGTCCTTATGTAGTGGCAAGCAGAAGTAAGCATCTTTTAAGTCCAGCATAGTGTACCATTACCTCTCCGGATTCAGAGTGCTAAGCAAATTATGTGGATTGGGTACCGTGGGGTGAATGTCCTGCAGTCTGTTTTTGATCTCTTTTAGGTCTTGAACAGGACGGTAGTCCCCAGTTACTGGCTTTCTTACTGGTAGCAGGGGGGTATTCTAGGCCGATTGACAGGGCCTTAGGACCCCAAGAGCCAGGTATTTCTGAATATTGGGCCTTATCCCATCCTTAGCTTCTTTGATTAGAGGATATTGTTTAACACTGATTGGAGAGGTAGAGGCTTTTAATTCTACTACTATTGGAGGTTTTTTTATGGCTAGACCTAACCCAGCAGTTTCTGCCCAGGCATTAGGATAATCTTTTATCAATTTCTGGGATAGTTTTCCTGTTTGATCAGTTCTAGGGCGCACGAAGAGTTGATGTTCATCTTCTACGGACATAGTCAAAGCCGTGACTATGGGAGTTTTTACTGAAGCGTTTAGAAACACCACTTGGGGACCATCAGGGTTAAAGGTTATTCTAGCGCCGAGTTTTGTAAGCAAATCCCTGCCCATCAACGGGCCTGGCATTCTGGGATTACTAGAAAAGGGTGGTGGACTTTTCCATTTCCTAGGTCCATTGTCCTCTTAGTTGTCCAAGCTCATTATCTACTGTCATTAGCCCCTTGAACAAGCGACCATTTATTTGATAGGGGGCCCAGTGGGGTCTTAAAGGTTGAGTATACTGGTCCTGTTTTCACTTCAAAGTTCAATGGGGTTTCCTCCACTTAAAATGTTACCCTGAGCTTGCGGAGGAGATCCGAGTCCCGACTTCCCTAGTCCTGTTCTAGAGTCAGCACGGCGGTCTGGCATCTCTGCTTTTTTTGGGGGCACTCTTTGGCCCAGTGTCCTTTTTCTTTACAGTAGGCACATTGACCTGAGGCCAGGGACAGCCTTTGGCATGGGCCCATGTATCCCTTCCTATCTCCGTGCTTTTTAACTTCTGGCCTATTTACTGCTCTGACCAGAACCTTAGCCAGTGCTTTAGTCTACCTTTTGCTCCTTTCATCCTCCTTTTGTTCCCTTTCCTTCTGTCTCCTCTGTTCCCATTCCTCCTCAGTTTCTTTCTTATAATATATTTTCTCAGCTTCTCTGACTAAATCTCTTAAGGTCATATCTTGTAATCCATCTAGACGTTGCAACTTTTTCTTAATATCTAGGGCAGCCTGCTGGATAAAGGCCATTGCAACAGATGTCTTTTCGTACTCTGTCTGAGAATCAAAAGGAGTATATTTTCTAAATGCTTCCATAATTCTCTCCAAAATCATAGAGGGAGACTCATTAGGCCTTTGGATAATCTCTCTTACCATGGCCAAATTAGTCGGCCTTCTGGCGGCCACTCAGAGACCCGCTATTAGAGGCCGGTGATAAGTGGACAGATGCTACCTAACTTCAATGGTGTTGGGGTCCCAGTTTGGTCGGTTCATCGGCCCATAGGGATGGAGAGGGAGCATCACAGGGGTTTCTGAGTTTTTTATTATCTGTCACTAGCGGGTTCCTTTAGATGGCCCAGCTTCCACCAGAGGAGGAGGGGCTGCTGCTGCTGCTGCTGCGAAGTCCCCTGGAGGGCTTGGGACTGGCCCAATTGCCTCTAGTGGCGGAGAGGCTGTGTCAGCGGCAGGAGGATCATCTGGAACGTGTTCGGTGTTGGGGAGCCAGGGTAGAGGATAAGGAGGGGGAGGAGTGTCCAGTCTTGTGACTCAGGGAGAATGGAGGGAAGCGGGGGGAGCGGAAGGTTTGAATGATAGGATCCTGGGGAAGGGGTATATGGCTATTGATCTGGGTGGCCACGTGGTCCCGGCTGAAAGACAATATCTCTGATTTTCGGATTAGAGGGAAACGGAAGGATCCTTCTGGGGGCCACCCGACTTTGAGAATGGGCCATTCTGAAGCACAGAGAGTCTGCCAGGTCCGGCATTTTACTGAAAAATAAAGATTCTGGGCCCTTGAGCGGACATCAGTCCAATGATCAACGGTCAGGGACAGAACCGTGGAAGTGATTTGTCCCATAATGGGAGTTACTCAAAGAGAGACAGTGAAGACACAATCGCAACACAGACAAAGACAAACAGTAAACGTTTAACGTGTGTCCAAGACAAAGATTAGAACTGAGTAACTGGCAAAACCTGATGTGTTAGACAATAAAGACAGACAATAAACTCAACATGAGTTCAGGACAATGAACAAAATTGAGTAGCCGGCAAAACCTGATGGGCTGGCAAACCGAATTCTGAAGCAAAATATAACCGAGTTGAGGAAACTACTATTCCTTGATTTCCCTCGTCCCCTGGAGTGTCCCACAGGGACGTGGCCTGCAGCTCTGTGACACGTCTGTCAGCCACTATCAGAGAGAGCTAATGCTCTTCACCGACAGCCACTTTGCCAAGCCCTAACCTGAAACCCGAAACCAGAAAGAGGCGCCTTACTTACCCTGAGAGAAGTCCCTTGGGGTCTTTCATCCGCCACGCCAAATATCTCACCTGGGGCCTCCAGATGAATAGGTGGGGTGAACATCGGAGGAAAAGACCATCAACAGGCTTTCTCATGCAACTCTAAAGGGTTTATTGGGGGTCCAGCATGCTGGAGCTCAGGACTCACTTCAGAGGAGCAAAGAACAAAGAGCCCCGAGAACAACTTGAGCACAGTTTATATACAATCTTTAGAGAGGGCAGGGACTTTACATACATCATAGCCTCCTTTAGCAAATCATCATATACCAAGAGAAAATCAAATAACAACTCTAAAGCATGATTAGAACATTCATTGGCGGGAACAGGTCGGGCAGGGGGTGATTGATCAGCCCTAAGAAGGGGTATACATTTAAACTGATTGGTTGAAGCCCTGAGATGTATACGTGGTGAGCTGCATGGTTTCTGGGAAGGGGTGTTAAGTACCTAGGTGGTCAGGGAAGATTTCAACACACACCTAATGTGCAGATCTGGAAATTGTCTTAACTGCCACCGGAATTTCAGGTGCTGAGTGCAGCTTGGAAACTTTAGGAAACCTGGTTCTTTACATTTCAATTTCAATTTCTTTTATTCTTTCAGAACCTTACAGAGAAAGGCGAGAGACTTCATCCACAATGGCTGCTATTTTGGCCATTTTGGTTTTGGATGCACACATGGGATCTTTTTTTAGATCCATCTGGTGCTGATAATCTAAGCCACAGCCTCAAACAGGGCCAAGAGGCTGATTAAGTCATATTCATTTCCAAAGCAATTACTACTCTGAGGTCAGTTACAGAGCTCAGTTTCTGAGGAGAATCAAACCAGTGTTCTAGCGCAGATGAACCCAGTCATCTCTTCCAACAGCCACACAAGTGACCACAATTAGAACCAAACAATCCCACATGGTCCTCATCTTCTTCCATGTAGTCACTCATCATAACCTCTGCCTGGAGGTTTCCTTAAATGGCACAGCCCAAGAGAGTATCCAAAATAAGCTCCCTTGCCCTTCATTTGCCTAAACTCAGGGTGGCCTGGACACCCTTGAAGTGAACCAGGATTGATCACATAGTTCTGCCATTAATACTGCTCTTCTTCTACAATTTGAGGCCTACTGACTGTCAGGTATTGATTCCTTATTTGATTTGGAGTCATGATTAAACACAAGCACCTCTGCAGGGATTGGAAGAACTCATTTGACCCAAAAAATCCCTATACTCCCTTGATGGAGGTCAGGAATCTAATAGAGGAAGGCAAGAGACTTCATCCACAATGACTAATCTTTTTGCTATTTTGGTTTTGGATGCACACATTGGATCTTTCTTTAGATTCATCAGGTGCTGAGAATCTAAGCCACTGCCTCACACAGGGCCAGGAGGCTGATTCAGACACATCCCTTTCCAAAGCAATTAAGCAAATTTATTGATCTGGGTGGCCACGTGGCCACTGGTGAGGCCCATTCATTTCCATTTGAAAACTGTTTTTTTCAGGCTTCACAAAGTGGTGGCCTGAGGCAAAGACCTTCCTGACATTCAGGGCAACAGAACAATATGTAAGCAAAAGGCCCAAAGCAGGGTTTCTCCACTGAGACTTTTCTGGTCACACTGATATCTGAGTTTTCTGAGATGCTTGCCATTCCCTTCAGCTATCCATTACATGGCCATTTCGCAGAATTTAGAAGTGGTACATATTTTGGAAACAAAACCATGAGCCTATTCTGGCGAGTGGCCAGAATTCAGGAAGAAAACAGGAACTTAGGAAGATAGTAGGTGTTGCCCATCGATAAGACAAAAGGCAGTCCATTCCTATAATGGGTAGGATGAATGCTGGGAAGCTTTCTACTAGACAGGAAACATCCATTGATGCATTCTCTTTTCTAATGTCTACAACCACGGACACAGTGGGATACACAGACACAGAAACACTCGCCTTGTCAAAGGACTTTCTAAAAACAGTCCACTCCAAACCAAGCAAACCGCCTTTTCTACCTATTCTCAGAACATGAGACAAAACCACAAACTCACACCCACACTCAAAAAGGCACCTCCTTCCTCCATGTAAGTCTGTGACTATCCAGAGTCTCCTCTGACTGGTGGGCCATACTATGTTCCCCCAAGGTGGCCTGTTCTGTCTCAGATCTGGTCTTTTTGTCAAACTCTGTGAAGTTGTCAGGAGCCTGCGCTGACCACTACATGCTTTCTCAGGGAAGGCTCTCCTCGCATCTGACCATCCTCACATCAGTAGGTACCAAAAAAGACACACTCTGTCCTTGGTAAATCCAAACAAGTTAGCCCACTGGTACTGGGACTGGGACTGGCTGTGTGTTCCTGTCTTCCTGGAACCCAAGTTAAGAGAGTTCCATCACCAAAGAAGTGAGGTAGGTCAATTCCTTCAGGAACTGAATGAAGTCAGTTCCTTGGCAAACACTATTTTATTAAATTTTCAAAGTAATTATGAAAACAGAAATCAAGGTAAGATTTGAAGTCCAGAAGGGCCCTTGATTGGGATACTTAGCATTGAATTAGGTTCTGCACAGATGTCCGAGATAAATCAATATACAATGGCATAGGACCTTGTACCTTGGATGATTGAAGGTAGAAGAGAACTTCCTGTCTAAAAGGGATAGTCGGTAGGATTAGGAAGATAGTCGGTAGGTTCAGGAAAAAGAGTGAGTATAGGATTTAGACCAAAAGTTCTTTAGCAATCAAGTTTGGGTAGAGAGTGAACAAAATATCAGCACATGTGAAGAGTCAGTCACAATGATGAATGGGGGAAAACATGCAAGAATGCAGATATCAATAGAGACATGAAATCAGGCAAAGTATAAAGTGAGTGATAGGATTAGACATTTTCAACATGGTTGATGTTGAATATATAATCTTTGGAAGAAACAAATATGTAGTCACCAATAGGATTGACATTTGAGAGCATTAGGCAACCTGGACATGGTTGTTTTTGTAATCCAAGCTCACGTTCTATTTCGCTTTGGTGAAAGGTTAATAAAATAGGCACTTGTCACTTCCTGTTTTTCTGTATGCTTAACAAAACACTGTTGAAATCTGGAGAACTGTTTGCTAATTTTGTTCCCAGAATGTGCTGTCCCCAACTGCCAAACTGAGGATTGTACTCCCTCACCCGCTTGTACCAAACCTCCCACTTGCTCTGACCCATCGATAAGTTTCCCTCCCTGCCCACTCCAAGAAAAGTATATAAGGTCTGATTAAGCTGTTCTCAGGGCTCTCTGCCGAGAAAAAAACCATTGTGCAGATACCACCCCCATCTAACAAGAGACAACTCAAGAGAGTTTCTTGGGACTGCTGGCTTTTGCAGGTATGGATACCTGGGTTTGTGTTCTTAGCTTCTCCTTTATACCCGCTGTTAAATGAGGATGCCCAATTCCAATGGACCCTTTGAGCACCAGCAAGCTTTTGATAACATCTAAGGACACTGACATTGAATTCCTCAACTTCACTGAGCCCAGCCTTCAATTACAGAAAGCCCTACACTACTTTAAAAATGTACATCAACTCACTCACCTTGGTTAAAAGAAACTGCAGGCATTCCTGAAGGATCAAGAACAGAGTTTTCAATTAACCAACTCACAGCGAAAGGAAATATCTGAACGGGTAACAAAAGCCTGTCAGATATGTCAATTGGTTAATGCTTACCATTCCAAGCTTCCTGCAGGAAAGTACCTATGAGGAACCAGACCAGGACAATTCTGAGAAGTGGACTTTACTGAAATTAAGCCAGCATGGTATGGACTTAAATATCTCTTAGTCTTTGTAGATACATTTTCAGGATGGATTTAAGCCTTTCCCACAGAATAAAAATTAACAGCGCAAATGATGGTCAAGAATATCCTGAAAGATATTTTCCAAGATACGGCCGGCCTAAAGTAATAGGTTCTGATAATGGACCGGCGTTCATGGCCCAGGTAAGTCAGGGGTTAGCCAGGACCCTAGAAATTAATTGGAAGTTACATTGTGCTTGTAGACCCCAGAGCGCAGTACAGGTAAAAAATAAATAGAACCATTAAAGAGACCTTAAAGAAATTAAGATTAGAGACCAGCATAAAAGATTGGACTATGCTCCAGCCTTATGCACTGTTTCATGCAAGAAATTCTCCCTCTGTTTCTTTGTGTAACCTCACCCCCTATGAAATTCTCAATGGTGTCCCTCCTCCAGTAAGGGACCTAACCCCAACTCTAAGACCGAACGATCCCTTCCACACCCCCTTGCTTGACAGACTAAAAGTTCTCGAAAGAACTCAGCGATACCTGTTGAAACACCTAGCCACTGCCTACCAACCTGCAGACGAGGGGACTCCACATCAATATCAAGAGACTTCATCTACATAAGATGACATCAGGTGTCATCCCTGGAACCCCGCTGGAAAGAACCATACCAGGTGCTACTTATAACACCTACAGCGGTAAAAGTAGACGGAATCACTTCCTGGATCCATGCCTCAAGTCTCAAGCCTGTTCCCTGTCCAGACTCTGGCTGGAAACTGGAAAAGACTGGTAACCCTTTCAAATTTTGTATTCGCCATACAGATATGGCTATAGACTCTCCCCTTGGCCACCAGTAGTCCTAACCCTCATCAGCCTGTTCAGCAGCAATTGCTGATCACAAATTCTACTAGACAAAAAGTATGGTCTATCTTGCATACAGCCCACTTAGGTACCTGGTGGCCTTCTCTCCATCCAGACATTTGTCAGCTGGCTATTGGTCTTTCCTATTGAGATATTCCTGATGAAGAGGATCCCACTAAAATTCCATTAAATACCTTCTGTACCATAGATAATGGAAACAAATATTATGGATATAGGGACACGCTAGCCAGATGCAGGTTGGCTAGCCTAGATTACTATGTTTGCCAGGCAGAGTAACAAAGCCACAAACAGCCATAGCTGTGTGGGGGAAAAGCTGACTTCTTCTGTAAGTCATGGGCATGTGAGCATACAGGGGGTGCCTGGTGGAAAACAACTGCTCATCAAATTAAGTACACAGCATTGACCATATTAACAAATAGAGAAAGAAAACTGATGGCCCACAGAGGGGCCTCTAGGTCCTCAAATTCTGTGTGACCTTTTTAACTTCTGCAAGTGCTCAAAAGAGTGAAAGGAGATTCCCCTATGTGGAAGCCTTTTCCCTCCTTTGCTCACATCCTGAACTATTCTTCTCCAATAGATTCTTACCCTCAGCCTTCTGCTACAGACTTTCTGCTGTCACTCCCACCTCAGCAACCTGATTTCTCCCCTCCAATTACTAGATCCAAAACCCAAACCTCCGCCGGTTCTCAGACCATTGCCCCCTTGCTGAGGTAGCAGGCACTGAGGCACCCCTCCACCCACTCCCTCCTCTCTTCTCCTGTCAGTGCCTGCACCCCGTCCCACCAGGTCCTCTTACCAGCTAACCCAAAGCTCAAACCAGCTGAGGAGAACCCTCAGACCCCTATCCAAGATGTAATGAAAATGGCCTTTAAAGTTGCTTTGTCATCACTGAAAACAGTTTACTAAGAATTGAAAAGCCCTCACAGGCTTTTTGGGATACTCACTTCGGTCTTCCCCTTGGCACTATCTGTTCTACTGCTCAAGTTGTTGTTGCTAGGAAAATCACAAACCCCTTTCCTATTATTCTTTTATATCTCTCCTTCCTCATACTCAGATCCACCAACCGGGTCTTACCCCCCGCCTTTCCCATCTTCCCCCTCTGTACCAGGCCCACAGAAAAGTCTGAACTGAATTCTCCAGAAGTTTTCACCATGGCTAACTTTAGGACTTTCAGCAAAAGAGACCCTATAAAAGAGTTCAATGTAGATAAACTTCCTGTTTTCGTGTTGCCTGTTCTACTTGGGCACTGGCTTGAAAAATCAACACTCCTAAGCTAGACACCCCCATACTAGTTTTTAACAAAATATGTGAACAAGGCCCCTGTACTTGAGCTGGGGCTTCAAAGAGATGGCTACATTTCTAAGATAAAGAAGTTACCAACTGGGCTCCATGGTAACAGCTGGCAGGTAGAAAAAAAAAAGAGAGAAGAAAAAAGCTTAGGTGTCCTTAAAAATGTTACTTGCCCAGAACAGAGGGAAAAAAAAAAAAACCAAATCTTCTTTTTGTGAAATTCTGCAGACTGTGAACTTCTGAGCCCCTTCCCTTACAAGTTGGGTACAAAATTATGAAACTAACTAAACTTGAGGTTCAGGGGATTCATTGATTACAACAGAAGCAATGCCTTCTAAATCAGGTTGCAACTAAATATAACTGTTTCCCTGTCTTCCATTCTATCTTAGGTACCTTGCCTTTTCCATACCTAAAACAGTATAATTCTATATACTTAAACATTGTTTATGTTTTCATAAAATGGTCAACAGATATGATTAATAATGTAATGATGCAGATGTTTCCCAGAGTGCTCTATCATGACACAGTATCATTTAAAGTTCAAATAGTGGGGCATACAACCCGGTTCTGCCAGGAACCCGTTTTCCTCACTTTAGCGATCCTTTTGGGAATAGGAATTGCTGCAGGGGTGGGCACAGGAACCACTGCTCTAGTTCATGGGACACAAGAAATGACCCAATTAGAAGCAGCAGTATACAAAATCTTAAAGATAGTAAAAACCTCCATCACAGCTTTACAGGAATCTTGAACCTCTCTCTCTAAAGTTGTATAACAGAACAGGCGAGGGTTGGAACTCCTTTTCATGAGAAAAGGGGGCATTTATGCTACATTGAGGGAACAATGTTTTTTTATGCCGACCATACTGGTTGTAAAAGAATATATGAGTAAATTAAGAAGACGCCTTGAAGAGCGTCAACGAAAGAGAGAGGCCCAAAAAGGGTGGTTTGAGTCTTCGTTAACATAGTCCCCCGGGTTAACTACGCTTTTATCAGCCCTGGCTGGTCCATTAATAATCCTCATTATTTGCTAACTGTAGGAACTTGCTTGCTCCACCATGTAGTTTCATTTCTTCAAGCTCAAATTGGACAAGTTAAACTTTTGGTAATCAGACAAAAATATACGCCACTAGCAGGCATAAAATATGACACCGTCCAATGATCACATTTATGATTAAAAGTAACGAGAAGAAGTGGGGAATGAAAGGTTAATAAAAAAGGTATTTGTCACTTCCTGTTTTTCTGTATGCTTAACAAAACACTGTTGAAATCATGAGAGCTATTTGCTAATCTTATTCCCAGAATGTGCAGTCCCCAACTGCTAAACTGCAGATTGTTCTCCCTCACCCGGTTGCACGCAAACCGGCCACTCGCCCTGAACCATCAATAAACTTCCCTCCCTGACCTCTCCAAGGAAAGTAAATAAGCTCTGCTTAAGCTGTTCTCAGGGCTCTCTTCTCTATACAACTGAGCTCTGAGCCCCAGCATGCTGGACCCCCAATAAACCCTTTGCTGTTGCATGAGACAATCTTTTGGTGGTCTCTTCCTCCGACGCTCAAATGACCTTTACATTGGTACAATCATTAGTGTGATATTTGCTTTTTGTGTCCAGAATATTACTGTGATAAAATGTATATGTATATCATGTGACATGAGTATTTCTTCCACCATTTCTGGGAGCAATATTTTGAACATATATAAATTAGTATTGGGGGCACAAATAGGTGTACCCTGTGTCTATGAATATAGAGATATTGTATGAATAGACCATTCAGTGAATAAATAATATAACTAGTTCCAACTTTAAATAGTGGATTGAATTGATATCTGAAAAAATATAGGATATCTAATATTGATATATACGTTCATACATTCATTACAAAAAGTTATACATAATTTAGTTTAAAAAGGAAGCTCACACATATGTTGAATTTTCATTTCCAACAGCATTTAGGAGGAGTGATCTCTTCTCACAATTTGTGTCTGAAAATTCAGCCACCTCCCAAGAATGTACGTGTGGGACCAGGTAGGATTCTATATGTGCATATAAAAATACATGTGCTGAATAGGCTACATAGAAAGGGAGACAGGAATTCACATATTTGTTAACTTTAAATTCACATGGAGAACTATTTCAACAAAAAATTGACTTGATTTATAACTCCTACCCTATATAATGCAAAAGGCCCGTCCAACTATACAACATGCCTCCTCTGAACTGCTAGTATTTCTATACTTTTTTGGGTACTTTTTCTCCATCTTATTAGGATTAGTAGTCAGAGTCTAATAGGGTAGGTTGTAGTGTCAGGGATTCAGTATTTTAAACTGTGGCCACTGGGGGCCTAGTGTCTCCCTGTGTAGACTGTGAAACCATTTGGTCATCCTCCACTTTTCCTGGTGTTCCTTGCTCCTGCACTGAGAATTTGATATTTGCTTCACAAAATACAACGAGTTCAACTGGGACACAGTGCTGGAGGGAGTTCTGTCACTTGTGGTGTGTCAGGGTATGCATGAGCATGCACCAAACTGGCCTATATACCGCATAGCTTGCCCCCTTGACCATAGCAACCTGATTCTGTATATTACCCTGAAACCTCTCCATATAACAAGATGACTTTACTTATAATGGTCTCCTGCCTGCACTATGTCCATCTCAAGACATTTGAAATCCAATGGCAGATCCACATGGCCCCACCACAGATGTTTTATCACACACCTGCCCACCACTGCTCTAGGCCCGCTACTCAGCGGGCTCCATCTTACTGGCATCTCTGTTCTACACCATTTTCATGAAACCCAATGAATCAAGGCACTGTCTGGTACACTCATGATCAGCAATAGGACATCCAAAAGATCTGCAAGCCACCTGGTCATGTGAATTTCAAAAATTTAATGGTATTTTCTAGCCATTTTTCAATAATGAAGTTGGATGCACTGTGGGTTTCTATTCATTCAGGAACCACTAAATGGTGAGGAAGCTCATTTCAATAAAAACTCTGCAGAACTCTCATAGGCAAGGCTTCCCAAAGAGAGTCCAAAAGGTCAAATGAAACCCCCGGTCCATTGAGGTCTACAATTGAGGTCCATGAGTGTTTTGATATCAACTTAGCCACCCTGGGACTATATCTCAGTATCCAAAGGCGACACTCATGCGTGGCCTCCTAAAATCCCAACACAATTCATGGCAATACTTCTCTGAGGTCAGTTCCAGAACTCACTGTCTATGGGGAATCACACCAGAGTTCAAGCCCAGGTGGACCCAGTCATCTCTTCCAACCACAACACAAATGACTACAATTAAAACCAAAACACTCCCACATGGCCCTCATCTTCTTACATATAGACACTTATCAAAACCTCTGGCTGGAGGTTTCCATAAGGGACACAGCCAAAAAAAGTATCCACAATAAGCTCCTTGGCCCCTCATTTGCCTAAAATCAGGGTGGCCTAAACACCCTTCCTGTGAACCAGGAGTTATTAAATGAGCCTGCTTTTTATACTGCTCTGTTTCTCCAATTTGAGGACTACTGACTGTCAGGTATAGACTTTTTATGTGATTTGGATTCATGAGAAAACCCAAGCACATCTGCAGGGCTTTGAAGAACTCATTTGACCCTAAAGAATCCCTATTCTCACTTGGAAGAGGTCAGGAACCTAACAGAGGAAGGAAAGAGTCTTTATCCACAATGACTGATCTTTTTTGCCATTTTGGTTTTGTATGCACACATGGGATTTTTCTTTAGATCCATCAGGCGCTGAGAATCTAAGTCACAGCCACACACAAGGCCAAGAGGCTAATTCAGACACACCCCTTTCCAAAGCATTAAGCAAAGAGCCACAGGTGATGCACATTAATGTCCATTTGAAAACTGTTTTCTTCAGGTTTCACAAAGGGGTGCCCTGAGGCAAAGACCATTCTGACATTCAGTGCTACAGAACAATAGGGAAGCAAAAGGCACAAAGCAGGGAATCTCCACTGAGACTTTCCTGGTCACACTGATATCTGAGTTTTCTGAGATGCTCCCCATTCTCTTCAGCTCACCAGTACATGGACATGTCACAGAGCTTGGAGGTGGTACATATCTTGGACACAAAACCATGAGCCTATTCTGGAGAGTGGCCAGAATTCAGGAAGAAATCAGGAACTTAGGAAGATTGTAGGTGTTGCCCATCCACAAGTCAAGCCGCAGTCCATTCATAAATTGGGAAAGATTAATCCTGAGAAGCTTTCCACTAGAGAGGACACATCCATTAATGCATTCTCTTTTCTAATGTCTGCAACCACGGACACAGTGGTATACACAGACATAGAAACACTCGCCATGTCAAACGACTTACTAGAAACTCTCCACTGAATACCAAACAAACTGCCTTCCCTACCTATTCTCAGAACATGAGACAAAACCACAAACTTTCACCCACATCCACAAAGGCACATCCTTCCCCCAAGTAGGTCTGTGACCATCCGGAGTGTCCTCTGACTTGTTGGCCATTCTATGTACCCATGAAATGGCCTGTCCTGTCTCAGATCTGATCTCTTTGTTCAAATCTGTGAAGTTGTCAGGAGCCAGTGGTGAGTCACTTACTGCTTTCTCAGGAACGTCCCCTCTTGAGAGCTCTCCTGGCATTTGGCCATCCTCACATCAGTAGGTACCAAGAGAGACTGACTCTGTCATTGGTAAATCCAAACATGTGAGTCCACTGAAATTGAGACTGAGACTGGTTCTGTGTGCCTGGCTTCCTGGATCCCAAATTCAGAGAGTTCCATCACCAAGGAAGTGAGGTAGGTCACTTCCTTCAAGAATTGAATGAAGTCACTACCTTGGCAACCACTTTGTCCTAACAGTTGCTTCCAAGGGTCCCATGAGATAGAGGATGCCCCTACTTTCTGTGACACTTTCATAAGTTAGAATGGAATATCAACCATAGGAAACCAGGAACAGCTCTCCCCAGAGTCCAGGTTTGGTCCATATTCTCTACATTAAAAAGAGAGAGGCTTATTCAGACACATTCCTTCATCCTGACCAGGTTGTCTGCAATGGAAGATGACTTTTGCTCTCTCAGGTCCTAAAAAGCTGCCTACAAGTTCTCCAGGGATCATTTCTGCTTGGACCATTGAGGTTCTCAGCAGGTTAAAGATGCTCTACATTCCTGTATTGTAAAACCAACTCTGTCCCTGGTCTTCTGTAAACGTAGATTGAGGGAACAGTGTATGGTTAGGGTTAATAACAGGTTCAATTTGGGTGAGGAGTCATTCTGCTGGATTAATAATGGCATTGGGAACCTACAATATTTACAAAAATATATAGGTAAAATATAAGTATGAAAACAGAAATCTATTTAGATTTGAAGCCCAGAAGGGCATTAGGCCCTTCATTTGGGATACTTAGCTTTGAATTATGTTCTGCACAGATGTCTCAGATTAATCGATATACAATGTTATAGGACCTTGTACCTTGGATGATTGAATGTCGAAGAGAACATCCAGGCAAAAAGGAATAGTCGGTAGTATTAGAAAGACAGTTGGTAAGTTTAGAAAGAAGAGTGAGTATAAGATTTGGACCAAAATTTCTTTAGCAATAGGTTTTCGGGTAGACAGTGAATGTAAATGTCAGCACGTGTGAAGAGTCAGTCACAATTATGAACAGGGGAAAATATGTTAGAAAGCTAATATCGATAGAGACATTAGGAAATCAGGCAAAGTGTAAAGTGAGAGATAGGATAAGACATTTTCAATAGGATTGAGTTTGAATATATAATCTTAGAAAGAAACAAATATGTAGTCCCCAACAAGATTGACAAGTGGGAGCATTAGGCAACCTGCACATGGATGTTTTTAGTAAGCCATGTTCATTTTCCATTTAGGCTTTGGTACAATCATAAGTGTGATATTTGCATTTTCTGACCAGAATATTACTGTGATAAAATGTATATGTAGATCAGCTTACATGAGTATTTCTTCCACCATTTCTTGGAGCAATATTTTGAATATGTATAAATTAGTATTGTGGGCAAAAATAGATGTACCCTGTGTCTATAAATATAGAGATAATGCATGAATAGGCCATACTGTGAATAAATAATGCGACTTCTTCCAACTTTAAGTAATGTATTGAGTTGATATCTGAAAATATTCAGGAAATCTTATATTGATATACATACATTCATTCCAACCAGTCATACATCTAATGTTAATACTAGGGTTATGGTTTATCCTGAAGGGTGTGTGAGTTTTGCTTTAATCTTACAATGGAACTAAAAAAATATTATTTTTGGAAAGAAGTCTCATGAAAAGACCAGTCAAGAAACATGGAAGAATACATGTGTTCTGAAGCAGGAAGTGATTGACAGTGAAACAAATGCCTACAAATTTGTGAACTTGTGGATGATATATATATATATATATATATATATATATATATATATATATATATATATATATATATATTCTATGATGTGCATAAACTGAAGAAATAGTAATGTACCAGTGTTGAAAAAAATGAACGTCAAAATACACATCATGTCCCATAGGAGTCTACTTGCATTGATGTTAAACTGGGTCAGTTACTCTAGAAATATTAGGATTCGTATGTACCTTTCACTGAAGTTAGTTTTCAGTACTTGGAAACAAATATATATTTCAGGTGTATAAATATTTCTGAGAATAATCTTGTGAAAAATTGATTATAAATCTAAATACATGAACATGGATGAATTTATGGAGTGTATATAAGACACATATATTTCATATTTCGAAAAATCTGGAGAGTGTATATATATATATATATATATATATATATATATATATACATATATATATATATATACAAAACACACACACAGACATTAAAAAGTAGCAATACATATGCTAATCGATATTCATCATGAAATATATATCATTCAAATATGCAAAAATATTTATTTTACTGAACATGCATTTATGAATAATGTTTTCAACTAGGAAGCTCACCCATAAGTTGAATTTTCAGTTTCAACAGTGGTTAGTAGGAGTGATCTCTTCTCACAAGTTGTATCTGCCAAGTCAGACAACACACAAAAATTAACCTGTGATACCAGGTAGGATTCTATATGTGCATATAAATACACATGTGCTTAGTAGTCTATAGCGAAAGGGAGACAGTAATTCACATATTTGATAATTTTAAAAACACATGGAGAACTATTTTAAGCAAAAATTGACTAGATTTATAACACCAACTCTTTATCATGCAAAAGGCAAGTCCAAATATCCACCATGCCTCCACTGAACTGCTTGTATTTCCATTCTGTTTCGGTTATTTTTCTCCATCATATTAGGATTAGTAGTCAGAGTCTAGTAGGGTAGGAGGAGTGATCTCTTCTCACAATTTGAATCTGCCAAGTCAGACAACACACAAAAATTAACCTGTGATACCAGGTAGGATTTTATATGTGCATGAAAAAATACATGTGCTAAATAGTATATACAGAAAGGGAGACAGGAATTCACATATTTGTTAATTTAAAAACACATGAAAAATTGTTTTAAACAAAAATTTACTAGATTTATAACACCTACCCTTTATCATGCAAAAGGCAAGTCCAAATATATACCATGCGTCCACTAAAATGCTTGTATTTGGGTTTTTTTTCTCCATCATATTAGGATTAGTAGTGAGAGTCTAGTAGGGTACAGGTTAGTGTCATGATTTCGGTATTTTGATTGGAAAATAGGAAAATGAATTCAATGTGTATGCAAATATGTGCCACAGAATAATATTCCAACTCTCATCCAGAACAATGCCATGACATTACCTTCGCCCCAATAAGACACAGTTATAGGAGGAGAGTTAGAAAATCTATGAATACATAACTGGAATGGAAGATGCTCAGGAGTTCACAACCTTGGAGTTGGTAGAGGAGTTTCCAAAGTAAGGATCAGGGTAAACACTCCACAAACATGGAGCTCTTCTTGTCTAAAGACTTCTTGAGAGACTGCCTCTGAGATTTGGCCCTTGAAATATATGTTCTTCTCTCTTTGTAGTGAGACCATCAAAGCTGGGTCTGCATCTATGTGACCTGGAGGACATGGTTTCTTATTTTATAATGAACATGAGGGAGCAGTTGCTGAATTCTCTCTTTGTAGGTAAACTGTGACCACTGGGGGCTAAGTGTCTCCCCGTGTGGACTGTGAAGCCATTTGGTCATCCTCCACTTTCTGTGGTGTTTCTTGCTGCTTCACTGGGAGTATGGTATTTACTTCACAAAATACAATGAGTTCAACTGGGACAAAGTGCTAGAGGGAGTTCTGTCAGGTGTGGAGGGTCAGGGTCTGCAGGAAAATGCACCAAAATGTCTTCTATTTCACGTAGCTTGTGCCCTTGACCATAGCAACCTTATTCCTAAAATTTCCCTTAAACCTCTCGATATAACAAGATGCCTTTACATATAAGGGTCTGTTGGCTACACTATGTCAGCCACAAGCCATTTGGAAGTCAATGGAAGATCCACATGACCCCACCACAGATGTTTTATGACACACCTGCACACCACTGCTCTAGGCCAACTACTCAGCAGACTCCAACTTACTGGCATCTCTGTTCTACACCATTTTCATGAAACCCAGTCAATCAAGGCACTGTCTGGTACACTCATAATCAGCAACAGGACATCCAAATATTCTCCAGTGCCACCTGGTCATTGGAATTTCAAATATACCGTGGTATTTATCTAGAATTAGGAAGTTAGACGATAGGATTAAAAAGAAGAGTGAATAAAGGATTTGGACAAAATGTTCTGCGTTCCCAATTTGAGGCCTACTGTCATGCGTGGTCGAATCTCATGCTTCTCCTCCTAAAATCCCAACACAATTCATGGCAATACATCTCTAACGTCATTTCCAAAACTCCATTTCTAAGGGGAATCACACCAGAGTTCAAGCCCAGGTGGACCCAGTCATCTCTTTCAACCACCGCACAAATGACCACATTTAAAACCAAAACACTCCCACATGGCCCTCATCTTCTTCCATATAGACACTCATCATAACCTCTGGCTGGAGGTTTCCATGAGGGGCGCAGCGCAAGACAGTGTCCACAATAAGCTCCCTTGCACCTCATTTGCCTAAAGTCAGGGTGGCCTGGACACCCTTCCTGTGAACCAGGAGTGATCAAATAGGCCTTCAATTAATACTGCTCTGCTTCTCCAATTTGAGGCCTACTGACTGTAGGGTTTAGATTCTTTATGTGAATTGGAGTCATGAGACAACCCAAGCACCTCTGGGCTGCCCTCTGCAGGGCTTTGAAGAACACATTTGAGTGAGTCTAGGAGTTGGACCAAATGTTCTTTAGCAATACGGTTTTGGTGAGAGAGTGAATGTAAATGTCAGCACATTTGAAGGGACATTCCCAATGATGAACTGGAGAAAAGGTGTTTGAAAGCAGATATCAATGGAGACATTAGAAAATTAGGCAAAGTACTACGTGAGTTGTAGGATAAGACATTTTTAACAGAGTTATGGTTCAATATATAATCTTAGGAAGAAACAGATATGTCGTCACCAATAGGAATGATATTTGAGAGCATTAGGGAACCAGGACATGGATGTTGTTAGTAATACATGCTCAAATTCAATTTAGGCTTTGGTACAATCATAAGTGTGACCCTTGCCTTTTGTGTCAGGAATATTACTGTGATGAAATGTATATGTATATCAGGTGACTATAGTATTTCTTCCACCATTTCTGAAAGCAATATTTTAAAGACTTATAAATTAGTATTGGGGATACATTTAGGTGTACCCTGTATGTATGAATATAGAGATGATGCCTTAATAGACCATACTGTGAATAAATAATATAACTGGTTCCACTTTTAATAATAGATTGAATTGATATATGAAAATATATAAGAAATTTTATGTTCATATACAATCATTCATTCCAACAAGTTATACATCAAATGGTAATAATAGGGTTAGGGTGTATCATGATGGGTGTGTGAGTTTGCTTCAAAAGTGATTATGGAAATCGAAAATAATGTGTTTGGAAAGATGTCTCATGAAAAAAACTATCAAGAAACCTGGAGGAATACATGTGTTCTGAAGCAGGAAGTGATTGAAAGTGAAACAAATGCCTATAAATTTGATAACTTGTGCAAGAAATATATATCCTATGATGTGCATAAAATGAAGAAAAAGTAATGTACCAGTGTTGAATAAAAATGAACGTCAAAATAGACATCATGGAACATAGGAATGTACTTGCATTGATGTTAAGCTGGGTAAGTTACTGTAGAAATATTAGAATTTGTGTGCAACATTCACTGAATTTAGTTTTCAGTACTAGGAAACAAATATGTATTTCAGGTGGATGAATATTTCTGAGAATAATCTTGTGAAAAGTTGATTAGAAATCCACATAGATGAACATGAATGAATTTAGGCAGTGCATAATAAGACGCATATATTTCAGGTTTTGAAAAATCTAGAGCGTATATATATATATATATATATATATATATATATATATATATACACACACACACACACAAAACCCACACAGAGACATTAAAAAGTAGCAATATATATGACAATCAAAATTCATCATGATATATATATATCGTCCAAAGATCCAAAAAATATTTATATTACTGAACATGGATTTATGTATAATGCTGTTTAACTAGGAAGCTCCCCCATAGGTTGAATTTTCAATTCCAACAGCGATTAGGAGGAGTGATCTTTTCTCACAATTTGTATCTGCCAAGCTGGCCACCTCACAAGTGTATACGTGTGATACCAGGTAGGATTCTATATGTGCATATACAAAAGCATGTGCTGAATAGGCTACAGATAAACGGAGACAGGGATTCACCTATTTGTTAACTTTAAAAACACACTGAGAACTACTTCAATTAAAAATTGACTAGATTTATAACTCCTACCCTATATATTGCAAAAGGCAAGCCCAACTATACACCACCCCTCCTCTGAACTTCTTTTATTTCTATTCTGTTTGAGTTATTTTTCTCAATCATATTAGGATAAGCAGTCAGAGTCTAGTAGGGTATGGTTTAGTGTCAGGGATTCAGTATGTCGAATGGAAAATTGGAAAATTAATCCAAAGTGTATGCAAATATGTGGTACACAAAAATCTTCTTACTCTCATCCAGAACAATGCATTGTCATTACCTCCACCCCAAGTAGTACATAATGAGAAGAGAAGAGGTAGAAAATCTGTGAATACATATCTGGAATGGAATATGCTCAGGAGTTCACAACTTTGGAGGTGTTAGAGGAGTTACCCAAAGTAAGGGACAGGGTAAACTTTCCAAAAACATGGAGCTCTGGTGCCCTAAAGACTTCTTGAGAAACTGCCTATGAGGTTGGGCACTTGAAATATATGTTTTTGTAAGGAGCTTTTGCTTTCTCTCTAGTGAGCCCATCAAAGCTGGGTCTGCATCTATGTGACCTGGAGAACATGGTTTCTTATTTTCCAATGAACATGAGGCAGCAGTGCTGATTTCTCTCTTTGTAGGTCAATTGTGGCCAATGTGGGCTAAGTGTCTCCCCATGTGGACTGTGAAGCCATTTGGTCATCCTCCAATTTTCAAGGTGTTTCTTGTTGCTGCACTGGGAGTTTGGTATTTGCTTCATGATATACAAGGAGTTCAACTGGGACACAGTGCTGGAGGGAGTTTTGTCATGTGCGGTGTGTCAGGGTTCTCAGGAGAATGCACCAACCAGGCTTCTATCCCCCATAGCTTGCCCTCTTGTCAATAGCAACCTGGTTCTGAACATTGCCCTGAAACCTCTCCATATAAAAATATGCTTTTACATAGAACATTCTGCTGGTTGCACCATGTCAGTCACAAGCCATTTGGAAGCCAATGGCAGATTCACATTGGCCCACACAGATGTTTTATCATACACCTTCCCACCTCTGCTCTAGGCCCTCGACTCAGCAGGGTTCAACTTACTGGTATCGCTGTTCTACATCATTTTTATGAATCCCTGTCAATCAAGGCACTGCCTGATACACTCATGATCAGACGTAGGACATCCACAGGTTCCCCAGTGCGACCTGGTCATGGGAAATTCAAAAATTTCATGGTATTTATCTGGGCATTTTTCAAGATTGAAGTTGGAAGCACTGTCGGTTTCAATTCATTCTGGAACCATTAAATGGTGAGGAAGCTCAATTCAATGAAATCTTTGGAGAACACTAACAGGCAAGGCTTTCCAAAGAGTGGCAAAAAGGTCACATGAAGCCAGGCTTATCGAGTTCTACACTGTGAGGTCCATGTTTGTTTTGATTCTCAACTATGGCTGCCATGTTTTTAAGAATATAATCATGTATTATCCTGGCTGAGATTGCCAGTGCTCTGTGGAAAGGCACCTTGGGCCTATATCTCAGTTTCCAAGGGCGACTCTCATGCGTGGCCTCCTAAAATCCCAACACAATTAATGGCAATACTTCTCTGAGGTGAGTTTCAGAACTCAGTCTCTATGGGGAATCACACCAGAGTTCAAGCCAAGGTGAACCAAGTCATCTCTTCCAACCGCCACACAAATGAACACAATTGAAACCAAAACACTCCCACATGGCCCTCATTTTCTTCCATATAGACACTCATCATAACTCTTGCTAGAGGTTTCCATGAGGGGCACAGTCCAAGACAGTGTCCAAAATAAGCTCTTTTGCCCCTCATTTGCCTAATGTTCGAGTGTCCTGACACCCTTCCTGTGAACCAGGAGTGATCCAATAGGCCTGCATTTGATACTGCTCCGCTTCTCCAATTTGAGGCCTACTGATTGTGGGGTTTAGATTCTTTATGTGTATTTGAGTCATGAGAAAAAGCAAGCCGCAATGGGCTAGCCTCTGCAGAGCTTTGAAGAACTCATTTGATCCAATGGATCCCTATTCTAACTTGATGGAGATCAGGAACCCTACAGAGAAAGGCGAGAGACTTCATCCACAATGACTGCTCTTTTGGCCATTTTGGTTTTGGATGCACACATGGGATCTTTCTTTACATCCATCAGGTGCTGACAATCTAAGTCACAGACTCACATAGGGCCAAGAGCCTGATTCAGACACATCCCTTTCCAAAGCAATTAAGCAAAGAGCCACAGGTGATGCCCATTCATTTCCATTTGAAAACTGTTTTCTTCAGGCTTCACAAAGGGTTGGCATGAGGCAAAGACCTTCCTGACTTTCAGGGCAAAAGAAGATTTTATAAGCAAAAGGCCCAAAGCAGGGTTTCTCCACTGAGAGGTTAGTAGTCACACTGATATCTACGTTTTCTGAGATTCTCACCATTCCCTTCAGCTATTCAGTACATAACCATGTGACAGAGCTTGGAGGTGGTACATATCTTGGACACAAAACCATGAGCCTATTCTGGAGAGTGGCCAGAATTCCAGAAGAAAACAGGAACTTAGGAAGATAGCAGATGTTGGCCATTGATAAGGCAAGCCCTGGTCCATTCATTAATTCATCAGGATAAATGCTGGGAAGCATTCTAGTAGACAGGACACATCCATTGATGCATTCTTTTTTCTAATGTCTACAACCACGGACACAGTGAGGTACACAGATATAGAATCACATGCCTTGTGAAACGACTTAGTAGAAATAGTTCACTGCAAACCAAACAAACTGCCACTGCTACCTATTCTCAGAACATGAGACAAAACCACAAACCCACACCCACACCCACAATGGCATCTCCTTTCCCCAAGTAGGTCTGTGACTATCCGGAGTGTCCTCTGACTGCTAGGCCATACTATGTTCCACCCAAATGGCCTGTCCTTTCTCAGATCTGGTCTCCTTGGCCAACTTTGTGAAGTAGTCAGAAGCCAGCAGTGAGCCACTACCTGCTTTCTCAGGAAAGGCCCCTCTCAGAGCTTTCCTGGCATTTGACCATCCTCACATCAGTAGGTACCCAGAAAGAGTGACTCTGTCCTTGGTAAAACTAAACAAGTGATCCCACTGTGACTGGGACTGGGACTGGTTCTGGATGCCTGGCTTCTTGGATCCCAAGTTAAAAGAGTTCCATCACCAAGGAAGTGAGGTGAGGTCACTTCCTTCAGGAAGTGAATGAGGTCACTACCTTAGCAACCACTTTGTCCTAATAGTTGCTTCCATACTTCCTCTGACACTTTCACAAGTTAGATCGGTATATCAACCATAGGAACCCAGGAACAGCTCTCCACACAGGCCTTGTTTGGTCCATCTTGTCTACATTAAGAAGAGAGAGCCTGAATGAGACACAGTTCTTCATCCTGACCAGGTAGTTTGCCATGGAAGATGACTTTTACTCTCCCAGGTCCTTCATAGCTGCCTACATGTTCTCCAGGGATCATTTCTGCATGGACCTTTGAGGTTTTCAGCAGGCGGAAGATCCACTACATTTCTGTATTGTAGGACCAACTCTGTCCCTGCTGTTCTGCAATGTTAGATTGAGGGAACAGTGTATGGTTAGGGTTAATAACATGTTTGATTTGGGGTAGGAATCATTCTGCTGGATGAATAATGGTATTGGGAACCTGCGATATGTATGAGAATATATAGGTGAAATATATGTATGAAAACAGAAATCTATGTAAGATTTGAAGCCCAGAAGAGCATTGGGCCCTTGATTGGGATACTTAGCTTTGAATTAGGTTCTGCACAGTTGTGTCAGATTAATCAATATACAATGGCATTGGACCTTGTACCTTGGATGATTGAATGTCGAAGGGAACATCCAGTCAAAAAGGGTTATTCGGTAGTGAAAGGTTAATAAAATAGGTACTTGTCATTTCCTGGGAAGAATGTTGTGTTTATTCCGAGCATAATGGAGTTATAAAAAAATTATGATTAAATTAAAAAGACACCCTGAAGAGCGTAAATGAGAGAGTGAGAGGACAAAAAAGGGTGGTTTGAGTCTTGGTTCACATAGTCCCCCTGTTTGACTACTTTTTAACAACCCTGGCCTGTCCAAAATAATCTCCATAATATTGCTAACTATAAAACCCTCTTTGCTCAACCGTGTAATTTCTTTTCTCCAAGCTCAAATTGGACAAGTTAAACTTATGGTAATACTCCACTAGAAGACATTGAATGTGACACCCCCCAATGATCACTTTTATGATTAAAAGTAGATAGAAGAAGAAGTGAGGAATGAAAGGTTAATAAAATAGGTACTTGTCACTTTTTTTCTGTATGCTTAACAAAACACTCTTGAAATCTTGAGAACTGTTTGCTAATCTTGTTTCCAGAATGTCCTGTCCCCAACTGCTAAACTGCAGAATGTACTCCTTCACCCGGTTGAACGCAAACCGCCCACTCGCCCTTACCCATCAAAAAACTTCGCTCCCTGCCCTCCCCAAGGAAAGTATATAAGCTCTGCTTAAGCTCTTCTCAGGGCACTCTGCTCTATTCAAGTTAGCTCTGATCCCCCACATGCTGGACCCCCAATAAACCCTTTGCTGTTGCATGAGATAGCCATTTTTCAAGGATGAAGTTGGAGGCACTGTGGGTTTCAATTCATTCAGGAACAATTAAATGGTGAGGAAGCTCATTTCAATGAAATCTCTGGAGAACGCTCACAGGCAAGTCTTCCCAAAGAGTGGCCAAAAGGTCACATGAAGCCAGGCACATTGAACTCTACAATGTGAGGTCCATTTGTGTTTTGGCTCTCCACTATGGCTGCCAAGTTTTTCATAATAAAATCAAGTGATATCCTGCCTGAGATTCCCAGTGCTCTGTGGAAAACCAACCTGGGACTAGATTTCCGAATCCAAGGGTGAATCTCATGCGTGGCCTCCTAAAATCCCAACACAATTCATGGCAATACTTCTCTGAGGTCAGTTCCAGAACTCAGTCTATAAGGGGAATTACCCAAGAGTTCCAGCCCTGGCGGACCCACTCATCTCTTCCAACTGCCACAAAAATGACCACAATTATAGCCAAAACATTCCCACATGGCCCTCATTTTCTTCCATATAGACACTGATCATAACTTCTGTCTAGAGGTTTCCATGAGTGATGCAGCTCAGGAGAGTGTCCAATATAAGCTCCCTTGCCCCTCATTTGCCTAAAGTCAGTGTGGCCTGGGCACCCTTCCTGTGAACCAGGAGTGATCAAATAGGCCTGACATTATTACTGCTCTGCTTCTACTATTTGAGGCCTACTGACTGTCAGGTATAGATTCTTTATGTGGTTTGTATTCATGAGAGAACACTAGCACATCTGCAGGGCTTTGAAGAACTCATTTGACCCAAGGGTCCATATTCACACTTGATGGAGGTCAGGAACCTAACAGAGGAAGGTGAGAGACTTCATCCACAATGACTGATTTTTTGAATTTTGGTTATGGATGCAAACATGGGATCTTTCTTTAGATCCATCAGGTGCTGACAATCTAAGCCTCAGCTTCACACAGGGCCAAGAGGCTTATTCAGACACATCTCTTTCCAATTAAGCAAAGAGCCACAGGTGATCCCCATTCATTTCCATTTGAATACTGTTTTCTTCAGGCTTCACAAAGGGGTGGCCTGAGCCAAAGACTTTCCTTGCATTCAGGGCAACAGAAAAATAGGTAAGCAAAAGGCCCAAAGCAGGGTTTCCCCACTGAGACTTTCCTGGTCACCCGGATATCTGAGTTTTCTGAGATGCTCACCATTCCCTTCAGCTATCCAGTACATGGCCATGTGACAGAGCTTGGAGGTGGTACATATCTTGGACACAAAACCATGAGCCTATTCTGGAGAGTGTCCAGAATTCAGGAAGAAAACAGGAATTTAGGAAGATAGTAGGTTTTGCCGATTGATAAGGCTAGCCGCAGTCCATTCATAAATTGGCAGTATGAATGCAGGGAAGCTTTCTACTAGACAGAACACACCCATTGATGCATTCTTTTTCTAATACTACAACCACGGACAGAGTGGGATACACAGTAATAGAAACACTCACCTTGTCAGAGAACATACTAGAAACAGTCTTCTCCAAACCAAACAAATTGCCTTTGCTACCTATTCTCAGAACATGAGAGAAAACCACAAACTCACACCCACACTCAAAAAGGCACCTCCTTCCCCAAAGTAGGTCTGTGACTATCCGGAGTGTCCTCTGACGGGTGGGCCATACTATATTTCCCCGAAGTGGACTGTGCTGCCTCTGTTCTGGTCTCCTTGGCCAAATCTGTGAAGTTGTCAGAAGCCAGTGGTGAGCCACTACCTTCTTTCTCAGGAAAGGCCCCTCTTCTTAGCTTTCCTGGCATTTGGCCATCCTCACATCACTAGGTACCAAGAAAGACTGACTCTGTCCTTGGTTAACCCAAACAAGTGAGACCACTGGGACTGGGACTGGGACTGGCTGTGGTTGCCTGACTTCCTGAATCCCAAATTTAGAGAGTTCCATCACCAAGGAAGTCATGTGAGGTAACTTCCTTCAGGAAGTTAATGAAGTCACTGCCTTGGCAACCACTTTGTCCTAACAGTTGCTTCCAAGGGTCCCAAGAGGTGCAGGGTACCCCTACTTCCTGTGACATTTTCACAAGTTAGAATGGTATTTCACCATAGGCACCCGGGAACAGCTCTCCACACAAGCCTGGTTTGGTCCATCTTCTCTACATTAAGATGAAAGAGGCTGATTCAGACACATCCTTTCATCCTGACCAGGTTGTTTACCATGGAAGTTGTCTTTTCCTCCCTCAGGTCCTTCATAGCTGCTTACAACTTCTCCAGGGATCATTTCTGCATGGACCTTTAAGGTTCTCAGCAGGTGGAATATCCCCTACACTCCTGTAATGTAAGACCAACTCTGTCCCTGCTTTTCTGTAAAGTTAGATTGAGGGAACAGTGTATGGTTAGGGTAATAACAGGTTAAATTTGGGTTAGGAATCATTCTGTGTGAAGAATAATGGTATTGGGAACCTGTGATATTTACAAGAATATATAGGTGAAATATAAGTATAAATACAGAAGTCTGCATAAGATTTGAAGCCCAGAAGAGCATTGGGCCCTTGATTGGGATACTTAGCTTTGAAATACCTTCTGCACAAATGTCTCAGATAAATTGATAAACAATGGCATAGGACCTTGTAAATTGGATGATTAAATGTAGAAGAAACCATCCACTCAAAAAGGGTAGTCAGTAGGATTAGAAAGATAGTCAGTAGGTTTAGGAAGAAGAGTGAGTATAGGATTTGGACCAAAAGTTCTTTAACAATAGGGTTTCCGGTAGAGAATGAACGTAAATGTCAGCACATGTGAAGAGTCAGTCACAATGATGAACTGGGGAAAATATATAGGGAAGCAGATATGAATAGAGACATTAAGAAATCAGGCAATGTATAAATTGAGTGATAGGATTAGACATTTTCAACAGGGTAGAGGTTGAATACACAATCTTACGGAGAAACAAATATTTAGCACCAATACGATTGACATTTGAGAGCATTAGGCAATCTGGACTTGGTTGTTTTTAGTAATCCATGCTCACTTTCCATTTAGGCTTTGGTACAATCATAAGTGTGAACTTTGCATTTTGTGTCCAGAATATTAGTGTGATAAAGTGTATATGTAGTTCAGGTGACATGAGCATTTCTTCCACTAATTCTGTGGGCAATATTTTGAAGTTGTATAAATTAGTATTGGGTGTACATATAGGTATACCCTGTGTCTACGAAAATAGATAAAATGAATGAATAGACCATACTGTGAATAAATAATATAACTGGTTCCAACATTAAATAATGGATTGAATTGATATCTGAAAATATACAGGAAATCTTATATTTATATACATACATTTATTACAACCATTTATACATCTAATGGTAATATTAGGGTTATGGTTTGTCATGAAGAGTGTGTGAGTTTTGCTTCAAAAGTGATTATTGAAACCTAAAATAAAAAGAAGTCTCATGAAAAAAACAGTCAAAAACATGTAGGAATACATGTGTACTGAAGCAGGAAGTGATAGAAAGTGAAACAAATGCCTATAAATTTGCAAACTTGTGAATAAAATATATATCCTATGATGTGCATAAACTGAAGAAATAGTCATGTAACAGTGTTCAATAAAAATGAACGTCAAAATACACATCATGTACCATAGTAATCTACTTGCATTGATGTTAAAGTGGGTCAGTTACTGTAGAAAAATTATGACTTCTATGCACCATTCACTGAATTTAGATTTCAGCACTAGGAAACAATATATATTTGAGGTGGATGAATATTTCTGAGAATGATTTTGTGAACATTTGATTATAAATCCACATGCATGAATATGAATGCATTTAGGGATTGTATAATAAGACACATATATTTTATATGCTGAAAAATCTGGAGAGTATATATATATATATATATATATATATATATATATATACACACACACACACACACACACACACACACACACACACACGCAAATGCACAGACATTAAATGGTAGCAATATATATGCCAATCGAAATTCATCATGAAATATATATCATCCACAGATCCAAAAATATTCATTTTACTGAACATGGATTTATGTATTATCTTGTTCAACTAGGAAGCTCACGCATAGTTCTAATTTTCAATTCCAAAAACGTTTAGGAGTAGTGATCTCTTTTCACAATTCGTATCTGCCAAGTCAGCCACCTCACAAAAATGTACATGTGATACCAGGTAGGATTCTATATGTGCATACAAAAATACATGTGCTGAATAGGCTACAGATACAGGGAGACAGGTATTCACATATTTGTTAACTTTAAAACACACGGAGAATTATTTCAATTTAATATTGACTAGATTAATAACACCTACCCTTTATCATACAAAAGGTAAATCCAGCTATACACCATGCCTCCTCCGAACTGCTTGTATTTCTATTCTGTTTTGGTTGTTTTTCTCCATCAATTTATGATTGCCACAGTCTGGCTGGGCACAATTCAGGAGCCACATGTCAAATAAACTAACTTTATTTTTAGAACTACACACGCCAAAAAAATAGCTCCTCGGGAAATACCCTCAGAGCACAACTGCCACCACCAGCTTCCCACAAGCTCTCAACCTCTCCACTCCTCCTGCTCTTGAGTTCGATTGGCTGGTTCATTTGGGCAGAGCCAAAAAAATCCCCCAATGAGCAGCTTGGTAGTTTGAAAGGGTGGGGAAACAGCCCAATGGGCATCACCGCAGAGTAGCCAATCAGCTAGATGTTGCTGGGGCCGCTGTGAGCAAACCATCAGCTGGCAGTCTGAAAGTTTTCTTTGGCCCCTCGGGCTGTGGCTCTCAACATCTCCCCCTCTCTGTTTAAACAACAAGCATGTGGCTTAGGGACTATGCCTGCCTTAGGTTGTCCAATAGTACATATGGTCCTTACCCATTATCGAATGAGCTGACCTCAAGGTGTCAGCCTCCAGTCTTAGGTTGGTACCATTGCAACTGGATCTTACCCGTCACTAACTACAGGTCCAGTATACAGCCACACCTATGGAGAGGACTTTGTACCAGTGGGGGGGTAAGGTTCTTTGTCTCATCTCTGTTGGACCCCAAATTTTAGCTGAACAACCATGACAAGCAGAAGGGAGGAAGATACACCAAGCCAATTGAGGGCTCCTTTTGGAAAAATTGTACCACCGATGACATCATCAGCAAAAATACCCCAACACTACCACAAGTCGATGCACCAACATATTGATCACAATGCATGCAGGTGAGTTCACAATGCATACAAGTGATACATAGTCCAGGCAAGTTCTGCAAGCAGTTCAGTGATGGCTTTTGCAGAAGCTGTAGATTGGTTTTATCTTTGTCTTCACAGGCACTGGGATGAAGATAGGAATTCTGGCAACAATGCCTAAAGAAAAAATTATGTAACATTCCAGAAGGCACTAAAAGAAAACAATTTTCTTAACAATTTACATTGTCTTGAAGAGATTTATTAAATATAATGAAAAGGAAAGGTGAAAGAAAGCAAACAGATCTGTTAACCTCCCTTTTTGTTCACATTTTAAAACAATCCTCAACGGGTGTATACCCAATTTAAATTAAAATATTTACATCACGTGAATAAAAAAAATATATTTGGATCCATTTTTTCATGAGCGCTCATCACATATGATATATGGTTATGTACATTCAAACATATAACACAAAACACAAGTGTGCACACATAATATAATACATACAACACATAACATAATAGTAAAGGCTTTATAACTTTTTACATGTGAAATCTCCATTGCAAAGTCTAAAAACTGTATAGTCCAAAAATAAAACTGATCAGCAAAACATTAACCTAGGTCTGTATGAGCTCAAAAAACAAAAAAGAACTTCATGATATGGGAAAGGGCAATAATAAAATAGATATTGAAAAAAACATCCTGGTTCTGTCACAGATGTAAGAATAGCCAAACTGGAGTTCTGGATATCAGCTGTAATTGATTTGAGCCAAATCATCTTCTTTTGGGTCTGTAGAAATCTCTTTAGTTAATCTCTCTGGAATCCAAATTGGCTCCTGTTCTCCCTGTGAAAACACACAAACAGGCCCCCGACTCCAGACAATTACTGGGTCAGGACCTTTCCATTGTCCTGTTAGAATATCCTTCCAAAGTACCTTGGGCTTATGTACATTTTTTGGACATATATGCCTTTCTGCAGCACTAAGCCCTGTTGAATCCAAATTTAAAAAGTTTAGAGTAAAAAGGGTTATTTTAAGTTTATCTTTGGGGAATATATACCCCTTCCCAATTCCTTCTTTTTGCTTTAGTAAGTACGTTTTAATAGTTTGATGTGCTCTTTCAACTATACCTTGTCCCTGCTGATTGTATGGGACTCCTGTTATATGAGTGATGCCAAATGATGAGCAAAATTGTTTAAAAGAGGTAGAAGTATAACCAGGGGCATTATCTGTTTTTAACTGTTTTGGAACACCCACAGTGGCAAAATTTTGTAAGCAATGAGCTATAACATCTTTAGTTTTTTTCTCCGACAAGAAGGGAGCCCATCAAAAATCCAGAAGAAGTATCAACTGTAACATGCAAATATTTTAATTTTCCAAATTCTGGCAAGTTTGTGACGTTCATCTGCCAAATATGGTTAGGTATCAATCCTCTAGGATTGACTCGAAGATTAACGTGTGGTAAAAAGGTCACACAATTTTGACATTGTTTTATTATTTGTCTAGATTTTTCCTTAGTTATTTTAAAGCACTTTTGTAAACTATTAGGATTGACATAGAACTTTTTATGAAAATTTGTAGCTTCTTCTACTATAGAGAAAATATGTATGTCATGTGTAGTTTTATCTGCTAAATCATTGTCCAAACTAAGGGCTCCAGGCAATCCTGTATGTGTTCTGATATTTCCTATAAAGAACAGATCTTTTCTGTCCAAGATTAGACTTTGTATAGTGGAAAGCAAAGAGAAAACAGTAGAGGAAGGGGAAATCCTACCAGCATCTTCAAGGGATACTATAGCATTAACTATATTCTGACTATCGGAAAATAAATTAATTACAGAATCTTTAAACATCACAAAAGCTTGTAATACTGCATTAAGCTCTACCTTTTGAGATGATTGTTTGGGTACTAGAAATTTAAAAGTTTGATCAGGTGTAACTATTGCTGCTGTACCATTATTTGACCCATCAGTGAATGTATTTGGAGCATTCATGATAGGTGTTTTTCTTGTCATTTTTGGAAAAATTACAGGATGAAATGATCAAAAAGACAATAAAGGATTAGATGGTAAGTGATTATCAAATGAAATATTAGATTTGCACATGATTATTGCCCAAGTATTTAACTCATTAGCTAACTCATCAATTTGAGTCAGAGTATATGGAGTAATTATTTTATTGGGAGAAATTCCAAACACTTCCTTTGCTGCTTTTGTTCTTTTCAGTATTAATTGTCCTACAGCCTCAGTATACCGAGTAAGAATATTGTTAGGGGAATAAGATAAATGCATCCATAATAATGGACCTTCTTGCCAAAATACTCCTGTAGTAATATTTTTTGTTGGTAGTACAATAAATAATAAAGACAAACTTAAATCAATTCTATCCAAATGCATATTTTCCATATATGTTTCAATAATTTTTAATGCCTTTCTTGTTTCAGGCGTTAACATGCGGGATGAATTTGGATCTGATGGACCTTTTAGGATATCAAAAAAGGTTCCAACTCTATTGTGCGTATACCTAGATAAGGCCTTATCCAATTTATGTCTCCTAATAACATTTGAAAGTCATTAAGTGATTTGAGTTGATCTATTCGTACTTGAATTTTTGGTGGACAGATCATGGTTGAGGATAATAGAACTCCTAAATAATTAATTGGAAAATTTAATTCTACTTTATCTATTGTTATCTCTAGTTTATATTTTTTAATATGTTTTTAAGTGTGGCATAACATTCTAGCAATGTGTTTTTAGCTTTGTGTGCTAATAATATATCATCCATATAGTGAAATATTTGTAGTTCAGGATTTTGATTTCTAAGTGGCTGGATTACTTTGTTAACATAAATTTGACACATAGTTGGGCTATTAGCCATCCTTTGAGGGAGTACTTTCCATTTGTATCTCTGATCAGGACCTTCATGATTCAGTGCAGGGTTAGTAAATGCAAAACATGGACTATCCTAAGGTTGAATTGGAAATGAAAAAAAAAATCTTTAATATCTATACATAAATCATACCAAGTTTTGGCAAAGCAGATAATTGTGGAATCCCTGATTGAGCATGTCCCATAATAACCATCTCATTATTAATGCCTCTTAAATCTTGCAATAATCTCCATTTACCAGATTACTTTTTGATGACAAAACTGGGAGTATTATGGGGAGATACAGATGGTTTTATATGTCTTCTGCTAATTGTTGTTTGACCAGATCATGGGCTGCTGGTACCTTTTCTTTAGTCAGGGTCCACTGAGGAACCCATACTGGTCTTTCTTATTTCCAAGTAATTTTTATTGTCTTAGTGTCCCTTTCTTAAAATCCAACCCATTTCTGTCTGTTCCTTGATCTATTAGTATTGGAGCTGCTATACCTTGATATTGTTTTTCTAATCTTTTTCCTATCCTAAAACCTTGTCTAACCATAATTGTGGGTATATTTTAATTGATGTTTTTTGTTAATTTCAAACCTAATTCATCTAGGACATCTCATCCCCATAAATTTACGGGAAGATGATCCATACATATGGCTATATAGTTCCTTCACATCCTTCAGGATCCTTCCAATCTAATACCATTGCTCTTTGATGGGGATTAGTCGCCAATTCTAGGCCTTGAAGTGTTTGAGTGGATGTTTGTAATGGCCAATATTTTGGCCATTCTGGACGAGAGATGATGCTAAGTTCTGCATCTGTATCCAGTAGCCCATTTAATTCATGTCTTTGAATATTTAGTTTTAGTATGGGGCAAGAATCTAACTTTAGAGAAAACATAGCCAAATCTACATCTGTGCAGCCTAATCCCTTGGAACCTCTTTCTACAACATGACTGGAAAATTAATCATGTAAGCGTGGTATTATTAGTAACTGTGCTATTCTGTCTCTTGGTGAAATTACTGATATACCTTTTGGAGAACTGGCTATAATTTTTATTTCACCTTCATAATTAGGGTCAATTACCCCAGGACTTATCATAAGTCCTTTTAGAGTAGAAGAGCTGCGTCCCAATAATAAGCCTACTGCTCCTTGGGGAAGAGGTTTTTTACCCCTGAGAGAATGATTTGAACTCCCATCTCTGGAGTTAGTACTGCTCTGACAGAGGTGCAGATGTCCAACCCTGCACTCCCTCTGGTTTGTCTGTTGAGGGCTCTGATGGACAATGTGTCTTTGGCACTACCCTGATGGGGTTGCTGGGTTCCTCCAGTGCTCCGTATATTTGTGGTTTGGGGCCCCAGAGCATTGGGTCCCCCTGTCCATTTTCTGGCAACGTAACCTGATGCCTTTCTCCATGATATCATGGATAAACACCTGGTCCTTGTTTGTTTTTTGATAATATACTACCCTCTATGGTGGTTTGAGAATGGCATTCATTAGTCCAATGTCTCCCTCTATGGCATCCTGGGCAAATACCCCGTATTCTACTCCTTTGATACCTAGTTTTGTTAAACCCTCCTCTTATGGGGCAATTCCTTTTAAAATGTCCTGTTTGTTCACAATTGTAGCATGTTCTTGTCCTGGCATCTAAAGCCTATTTTACTGCAGCTGCCACGACTTGCCCTTGTTCTAAAGCCTGTTTTACTGCAGCTGCCATGACTTGCTCTTGTTCATTAATGTCTCTACATAATTTAATATATGGGAATTGGAGCATTTTAGAAAAATCAGACATCAGTGTGTCTTGTAAAGTCTCAGTAGAGAAACTCTACTTTGGCCCATTTGCTTACCTATTGTTAATTTGCCCAGAATGTCAGGAAGCTCTTTGTCTCAGGGCACACCTTTGTGAAGCCTGAAGCACACAGTTTTCAAATGGAAATGAATGGGCATCACCAGTGGGTATTTGCTAAATTGCTTTGGAAAGGGATGTGTCTGAATCAGCCTCTTTGATCTGTGTGAGGCTGTGGCTTACATTTTCATCACCTGATGGATCATTCCGTGTGTGAATCCATAACCAAAATGGCCAAAAGAGCAGTCCCTGTGCATGCAGTCTCTCACCTTCCTCTGTAAGGCTCCTGACTTCCATCAAGTGAGAATAGGGATTTTTTGTGTCAAATGAGTTCTTCAAAGCCCTGGAGAGTCTAGCACATAGGTTCTTGGGTTTTCTCATGACTCCAGTTCACATAAAAATATCTATACCTGACAGTCAGTATGCCTCAAATTGGAGAAGCCTAGGCGTATTAAGGGCAGGCCTATTTGATCACACCTGGTTCACAGGAAGGGTGTCCAGGCCACCATGACTTTAGGCAATGAGGGGCAAGGGAGCTTATTTTGGACACTCTCTTGGACTTCGCCGCTCATGGAAACCTCCAGACAGAGCTTAGAATGAGAGTGAATATATGGAAGAAGATGAGGGCCATGTGGGAGTGTTTTGATTTTAATTGTCATCATTTTTGTGGTAGTTGGAAGATATGACTGGGTACACCTGGGCTGAAATCTGGTGTGATTCCCCTTAGAGACTGGGTTCTGGAACTGACCTTAGAGAAGTATTATCATGAAATGTGTTGGGATTTTAGTTGGCCACGCATGAGAGTCGCCCTTGGAAACCGAGATCTAGGCCCAGGTTTGCTTTCCACAGAGCACTGGGAATCTCAGCCAGGATATCACATGGTTTTATTCTGAAAGACATGGCAGCCATAGATGAGAGTCAAAACACACATGGACCTCACATTGTAGACAGCAATAGGCCTGGGTTTATGTGACCTTTTGGCCACTCTTTGGGAAGCCTTGCCTCAGAGATTTCACCAGAGCTTTCATTCAAATGAGCTTCCTCACCATTGAATGATTCCTGAATGAATTTAAACCACAATGCCTCCAACATCAATCTTGAAAAATGGCTAGATAAATACCATGAAATTTTTGAAATTCCCATGACCATGAAAATGGTGTAAGAACAGAGATGCCAGTAAGTTGGGGCCTGATGAGAAGTGGGCCTAGAGAAGTTGTGTGCAGGTGTGTGAGAAAATATCTGTGGTGGGGCCATGTGGATCTGCCATTGGCTTCCAAATGGCTTGTAACTGACATGGTGCAGCCAGCATACCCTTCTATGTAAAGGCATCTTTTAATATGCAGAGTTTTCAGGGCAATGTTCAGAATCAAATTGCTATGGTCAAGGATGCAAGCTATGTGGGATTGAAGCCTGGGTGGTACATTATCCTGCAGACCCTGAAACACCGCACGTGACAGAACTCCCTTTAGCACTGTGTCCCAGTTGAATTCCTTGTATTGTGTGAAGCAAATACCAAGCTCGCATTGCAGCAGCAAGAAACACCACGACAAGTGGAGGATGACCGAATGGCTTTAGAGTCCACACGGAAAGAGTTAGCCCCCAGTCCCCACAGTTTACCTACAAAGAGAGAATTCAGCACTGCTGCCTCATGTTCATTAGAAAATAAGAAACCATGTCCTCCAGGTCACTTAGATACATACCCAGCTTTGATGGTCTCTCTACAAAGGAATCTAAAGCTCCTGACAACAACAAATATTTCAAGTGCCCAAACTCAGAGGCAGTTTCTCAAGAAGTCTTTAGTCCAGCAGAGCTCCAATTTTGTCGAATATTTACCTGTTCCTAACTTTTGGAAACTCCTCTACCACCTTCAAGGTTGTGAACTCTTGATCATATTTCATTCCAGATATGTATTCACAGTTTTTCTAACTCTTCTCCTCTAATTGTGTTTTACTTGGGGCGAAGGTAATGTCAAGGCATTATTCTGGATGAGAGTGGGAAGATTTTTGTGTAGCACATATTTACATACACATTGGATTTATTTTCCTATTTTCCATTCAAAATACTGAATCCCTGAAACTAACCCATACCGTACTAGACTCTGACTAATAATTCTAATATGATGGAGAAAAATAACCCAAAAAGAATAGAAATACAAGCAGTTCAGACAAGGCATAGTGTATAGTTGGACTTGCCTTTTGCATTATACAGGGTAGGAGTTATAAATCTAGTCAATTTTTTGTTGAAATAGTTCTCCATGTGTTTTTTTTTTATTGGTTGTTCAAAATATTACAAAACTCTTGACATCTTGTATTACATATATTAGATTCAAGTGGATTATGAACTCACATTTTTACTCCAAATACAGATTGCAGAATCACATCGGTTACACATCCACATTTTTACATAATGCCCTATTAGTATCTGTTGTATTCTGCTACCTTTCCTAGCCTCTACTATCCCCCCTCCCCTCCCCTCCCCTCCCATATTCTCTCTCTACTCCATCTTCTGTAATTCATTTTCCTACTTGTTTATTTTCCCCTTCCACTTACAACTTCTTATATATAATTTTGTAAAACATTGAGGGTCTCCCTCCATTTCCATGCAATTTCCCTTTTCTCTCCCTTTCCCTCCCACCTCATGTCTCTTATTAATGTTGACCTTTTCTTCCTGCTATTCCTTCCTGCTCTGTTCTTAGTTGCTCTCATTATATCAAAGAAGACATTTGGAATTTGTTTTTTTAGGGATTGTCTAGCTTCACTAAGCATAATCTGCTCTAATACCATCCATTTCCCTGCAAATCCCATGATTTTGTCATTTTTTAGTGCTGCGTAATACTCCATGGTGTATAAATGCCACATTTTAAAAATTATTTTGAAAACCTATATTCCAATAAAATAGAAGAGAGTGAAGACATCGATAAATTTTTTAAATCCTATGATTTGCCCAGACTGAGTCTGGAGGATACACACAATTTGAACAGACCAATATCAATGGATCAGATTGAAGAAGCAATCAAAAGACTACCAACCAAGAAAAGCCCAGGACCAGATGGGTATACAGCGGAGTTTTACAAAACCTTTAAAGAAGAATTAATACCAATACTTTTCAATTTATTTCAGGAAGTGGAAAAAGAGGGAGCTTTGCCAAATTCATTCTATGAGGCCAACATCACCCTGATTCCGAAACCAGACAATGACACCTCAAAGAAAGAAAACTACAGACCAATATCTCTGATAAAACTACATGCAAAAATCCTCAATAAAATTCTGGCGAATCGGAAAAAAAGGCACATCAAAAAAATTGTGCACCATGATCAAGTAGGATTAATCCCTGGGATGCAAGGATGGTTCAATATACGGAAATCAATAAATGTTATTCACCACATAAATAGACTTAAAATAGGAACCATATGATCATCTCAATAGATGCAGAAAAAGCATTCGACAAAGTACAGCATTCCTTTATATTCAAAACATTAGAAAAACTAGGGATAACAGGAACTTTCCTCGAAATTGTGAAAGCTATCTATGCTAAGCCTCAGGCTAGCATCATTCTGAGTGGAGAAAAATTGTAAGCATTCCCTCTAAAATCAGGAACAAGACAGGGATGCCCTCTATCACCACTTCTATTCAATATAGTTCTCAAAACACTGGCCAGAGCAATTAGAAAGATGAAAGAAATTAAAGGCATAAAAATAGGAAAAGAAGAACTTAAATTATCACTGTTTGCGGATGACATGATTCTATACCTAGAAGACCCAAAAGGGTGTACAAAAAAACTACTAGAACTAATAAATAAATTCAGCAAAGTGGAAGGATAAAAAATCAACACGCACAAATCAAAGGCATTTTTGTATATCAGTAACAAAACTTCTGAATCGGAAATGAGGAAAAACACTCCATTCACAATATTTTCAAAAAAAATAAAATACTTGGGAATCAACCTAACAAAAGAGGTGAAAGACTTATACAATGAAAACTACAGAACCATAAAGAGAGAAATAGAAGAAGATCCATGTGTTTTTAAAGGTAACAAATAGGTGAATTCCTCTCTGCCTTTCTCTGTAGCCAATTCAGCACATGTAATTTCATATGCACATATAGAATCCTACCTGTTATCACATGTACATTCTTGAGAGGTGGCTGACTTGGCAGATACAAATTGGGAGAAGAGATCACTCCTCCTAAACACAGTTAGAACTGAAAATTAAACCTATGGGTGAGCTTCTTAGATGAACAACATGATAAATAAAATCATATTCAGTATAATGAATATTTTTGGACCAGTGGATGATATACATTTCATGAAGAATTTCGATTGGCATATATGTTGCTACTTTTTAATGTGTGTGTATGTGTGTGTGTGTATATATATATATATATATATATATATATATATATATATATACTCTCCAAATTTTTCAAAATATGAAAT